>NC_142516.1:9411111-10037222 GCF_057876585.1 Rhinolophus sinicus
TTAGTATTTTTATTCTTTCTCTTTGAAGAAGTACATAAAGATCTGATATTGTAATAATAAATGAGCTGAAGTAAAAATTTATCATTTTAATTTGAACCAGCGTTGCAGTTCAGATGAGCAGGCTTAGCCCTACTGAGTGATTGGAATCCTTAAATCCAAGATGGGCTGTGTGTGTTGTGTTACATTGATTATTGTTGATACTACAAGTTTCTTGGCTTCTGATGAGGAAGGAATGACATCTCCTATGTTAATACTTCATGACTGTTTGCACATGAGATTGAGAACAATAGGGATTTCTCTGTGATGCATCTTTGGAATTCAGAGATCCCAGAGTCTCCCCTAATCCCTGAATTCCTGATGGGGAAAGCCTACTCATACTTGCTTATTTTGGAACAGGAAATACCATTGTTGCTGATTTCCCATTGTGCCCCACAGTGGTTGTTGACAGCAGGTTTGGGATAACAGGTGGGATGTGTTGGAACTATATGAGGAAGGAATGACTTTGTCCACTTCAGATGGCCCTTTTTTTTTTTTTAAAGCCTTTTCTGTGATAGAGCAGATGGATAGCCATGTTTAGAATATGGGCAGCTGTTCACGCTCTAGCTGCCTTCCTATGATTCCTGGGCTTCCTGGAGTCCAATGTTACGGCACAGGTTCAGGCTAAGTTCATTTCTACAAGAAGTATCTCTGTACCCTGCCCATTAGCATAAGCTAGGGACAAGGGCAGTCAAAGGTCAAGAGAAGTTCAAAACAGTATAACCTTTCTGTGCTTCTGTTTCCAAATAACCCCAGTCCGCCCTGCCCCTCGAGTTTTTTCCTCAGCCATCGTGTTTACCGTGTAGTTGTAAAACTCGAGAACAAGGACTGGCTTGATACAAGGAAAGTTAGAGAATAGAAGTCATTGTTGCTTAAAACAGGAGAAATAATTGATTTATGTCTGGGGGCCAATTAAGCTATAAACAGGAACAGTAAAGGGACCTATGACTTCAGGACAGCTACTTGCTCTGATTACTATCCCGCAGACAAGGGGCTCCCCAATAAAGGCTGTCAGCTTTCTAGGCTAAATTATTAATTCCTTTCATGCCTCTCAGGGATTGTAAACAGCACATAATACAGGAAAACAATTGATACTGTTCAGTCATTGGCCAGATAGAAGGTCAAAGGGTAAATAGTAGGATTAGCAACAGCTGTTCTTCCGCAGTCAAACTTTTGTCCCTTATCTCTTTCAGCAAAGCCATTCCTGAGTTTTTGGCCTGTAAATAGTTAAATCTATTTTTCTTCTTGTAAAATAATCCTACAAATAATTAGAGAATAAACATTGACCAAAATTGAAAATACTCATTTTAATGCAGTTTCCAAAATTGAAGGTGTGTATTCTTTTTAGTATGTGCTGACTATGTTGTTTAATGTTTAAAGGTTATTATCTCAAGGAAAGTAACTACTTGAAATCAGACAGAGCTTTTTAGCTGTTTTTTTAATCATCTGCTTAAGGATCTTGGTATAGCTTGATTAAAAGAAAAAACAATGCCTTTGTTTAAACTGATAGTAGGACAATGCAGTTTCATTGTTGAAAACACTGAAAGGAAAATACAAACACCCTTAATCCCACCACCTGGAAATAACCATTGTTATTTGAGAATATGTCCTTCTGTTTGCATCTGAGCTTATTTTTTTTTACATAAATAAATAGGAAATATAATACGTACACAATTTTGTATCCTGTTCTCTACCTGCCTCCCGCCCCCTCAGCATTACATTGGGAGCGTTGTCTTAAGTCATGAAACATTTTTCATAAATATTTTTAATGGTAAGATTTCATTACAATATTTCATTGTAATAACTTTACCATGATTTATTCAACCATTGTCCTGTTATTAGGCAGTTAGATTGTTACCAGCTTTTTCTACATTATAAATAATGCCACAGTGAATATGTTTTTTATATAATTTTCTTGTCTGCATTTCACTTGAGCCATTTAGTTTTTTATACCAGCTAATACTCTTCAGAATTAAGAGCATGTTCTCTGGCTCAAGATTGCTTGGTTTCCACTTGGCTTCTATTTAGTAGCACTATAATCTTGCCCAAGTTACTTATTTAGTTAGTTAGTTTCAGGTATGCAAACAACATAGTTATTAGACATTTATATACTATGCAAAATGATAACCCCAGTAAGTCTATTACCATCTGATACTGTACATAGTGATTACAATATTGACTGTATTCCCTTTGCTGTACTATACATCCCTGTGACTATTTTTTAAAGAAATTATAGTTGACATTCAGTATTATTTTATATTAGGTGTACAGCGTATAGTGGTTAGATTGGCTAAGTTATTTAACCTCTCTGCCTCAGTGTTTCCATCTGTAAAATGGTGGCAATAGAAAGCTATTCCTACTTTACAGGGCTGTTGTGAGGATTAAATAAAGTAATATATGTATTTAGAATAATTCTTGGCAAGTGGTAAACACTATTAAGTGTATGCTAGTCTAGGTTATGCAGCATAATGTTGAAATTCTCAGTCTCTCTGTACTCACAGGCTGTTGTAATTGCACTTTATTCAATTAAACTAGCTCGTGTTTCTTAATGACACAAAGGTAAATCATTCCAGATGTTAGCAGGTGTAAGTTACTTCAAGTAAGTAGTTCCCTCAGAGGAGCAGAGCTCATACATACACTGTTGACCAGTTTGGTCAAGACTGTTTTTTGCCATCTGGTTGACTGTTAGGATGTTTTGGGCCCCTTCCCCCAACCAGCAGCAGGTAACCTCCCAAATGACCATCTGCCAACCCATTTAACCTCTTAGGAAACTAAAAAAGTTAACCCTATGCTTATTTAAAACAAATACTCAGGTTTTGCACTTTTTCTTTGGTTGATCAGTAGCAAGGCCTTACAGAGAGCATGTTGAGGAAAAAAATTGTGCAATTAAAAACCTGACCATTACCATTTTAAAAACACTGCAGGCTTCGGATTCTTGCTGACCTAGACTTCAAAATATGTCTGTATGTATATATATGTATTTTTCTACTGATCAAGGAAGGACCTAGATAAATGAGCATTTCAAAAGAAAGTTGCAAGTTAAATGAATCTTTGTCCTCTCTTGCCATACTGATAGATGCCCACCAAGCAGGGATCCATGGGTGATAGTGGGATGAACAGGCAAGATAAAAACCAGCTTTAGAATAAGACAGCCTAACTCCACTAGCTTGCTTTGGCTTTGTATTCATCTGTCAAGTATTTTGGGATCTCAAGGAGACTTTTTGTGGATCCTTCAAGCTACAAAAGAGAAACATACATCTCAGCTAAAGTAACTGTAAGTTCTATCCAAATTTCAATATTCTGTACCATGTCCTAATGGGGCCATTCCTAGTTGTCAAAATGTAGGTCACAATTTTTGATCTCAGAAAACAGTTCGTATAAGCCCAGGTGTGGTCTGAAGGGAATTAACTTAAGGCTGTGTGTTAGAGATCAAGGAAGGAAAGAAAATTAAGACTTATTGGGCATTCCTTATGTGCCATGGCACGCTGCATATATTTAGTAGGAATGAGAAGAATATATTGTATAAATTTATCTAATTTTATTTTATTATTTATTTATGTATATATTTTTAAGGAGCGCTCAGCTCACAGTGGCCCATACGGGGATTGAACCGGCAACCTTGGTCTTACTAGCACCACGTTCTAACCAACTGAGCTAACCGGCCACCCCCATAAATTTATCTAATTTTAAATTTAACTTTGTAATACTTAGTCCATTGTTCTTTCCTTTCTTCCCCACTTCTCTTTTTCCCCTTTGATGTGTATGCCAAGCTACCATGTTTCCCCGAAAATAACACCAGGTCTTACATTAATTTTTGTTCCAAAAGACGCATTAGAGCTTATGTTCAGGGGATGTCATCCAGAAAAATCATGCTAGGGCTTATTTTCTGGTGAGGTCTTATTTTCGGGGGAACATGATAAGACATAACCCTAAGGGACTCTGGTTTAATTAGAAAGACAGACACAAAACTTGATGATATGTGGCTTGTAGTAAATAATGATGGTGATGGTGATGACGATAGTTAAAATTTACTGCACACTAAATGCTTCATATATGTTTTTCATTAAGCACTCAAAAAACTTGTTTAAAAAGTTACTATCCCTATCTTACAGATGAGAACACTGAGGCCTGGAGAGGGTAAATGACTCCCCCATGGTATGTAGTGGAGAAGTATCTGAGACTTTAGAGCTGCTTTTGTAACTAATCTTCTATCCTGTCTCTAGGGCTCTTGTCTGTGACAGGTCTCAAAAGCTAATGGAAGAGTTTGAGGCAGTATAATGATTTCTGACATACATCATGGGGACTTTTTGTGTGCAGAAGAATAAAAACTTCTAAGTGTCATTTGGACTGTTGCATATATTAGAATGATTTTGGACACAAAATAGAATAATTCACTGTGGAATAGGTTCTCAAAGAGATTTCTTCTGTGGCTCAAGTTCAAGATTTATCCACTATTTATCAGACAGGTTCTTTCCTGAAACAAATGAAGATAAGTTCACAAATTTTGTTTTTCCTTTATGCCACCTTTCCTCCACGACATTCAGTTAGTGATTTAGGTATTTTGCAATCACAACTGTTCCAAGAGTCTGCTTCCAAAACTTCAGCTGAATCTGCCGGATCACTGCTAGATCAAGTCTCCTGATTGTGACCTTTTGCTGAGGAGTTCCCTTCTGATAAGGATTCTTTTGAACAGGATGGCGGTGGCATGAGATCCAGAGCTTAGGCTGAGCTCTCATCCCCTTGACCTCTGCCCCTATTTCAGAGTTTATACTGACTTGGTAGGGACTCCCTATGGAGCCAAGAGCAAGGACTTGTTTACAATTGATGAAAAGATAGTTGCATTCAAAGGCTGTTGTTGGGTCCTTGGAGAGTCATGGATCTCTGCCATTATCTCTGGTGGGTGCACGGAATGCCTGAACATCTGGGTCTGGAGATTTGTAATGGTTGACTAAGAAGGAATGAGAGAAAACTTTGAAGCTGGATAGGTTGCTGAAATTGTTCTTTCTGTGTGAGCAGTACTGCAGTAGGATTTTGAGAGCAGAGGAAGGTTCATGGAAACCTATGTTTTATTTCATTTTAAAAAGACTGAAAGTGGTTGTTGAAATCCAGTATATGGTAACGGGGGGATGTGTAGGAATTTTTCTCTTTTTTGATGTCTCACCAAAGAGAGTATTTGTTGTGTTAGGTAAACGAGTCAAGTAGTGGAGGGAAACCCTAGATTACTAAAGCCACCCTCTTCAAAGTTATGCAGAGTTTTACAAATTAATATTTTCTCTAATAAAAGTCTTGTGGTGCTGGATGTATGCTGGGGAGAGTATAGCACCTCATTCCCAAGTGACTCATCATATGCATTTTCTGGGAACACTTTGGTAAACGAAGACCGCTCTTTAGCCTCTGTACCTGAAGTTACATATCTTTTTTTTTTTTGGTCCAGTATTTGTTGTTGATATGAATCTGAAAAAAAGATAAGCATCTTTTTTGAAGGGTGCTAATAGTCAGTAATGACCAAAATTGAATAAATACATGGGAAAAGGTAAACTTCGTGAATAATCAGGTTCAAAGTGAAAATACAGTGTTACATCTTTTTTACGTTAGCATAAAATTCCATGTGCTAAATGTAGTCTGGACTATAGATGTCTTTTGTTTGACTACCCAAATACATAAAAGCATATTAGTTGCCAACTTTTAAAAGTTGCGAGAATTTCATAAAACTTTGGGTTATGGCCTTGATAAATGGGAAGGTCTAACCCTGGGCCTGGATTTTCACGTGGCAGCTGTTGGCTGGAACAGAGTAGTGGCGGCCCTCTGTAAGTGAGCATGCGCTGTCAGGTTTATCATAAACCTATAGAGCCTCCTTTATCCATTTGTTTGTCAGGCATTTGAGTTTGCATCTCCTACGTTAAAGAATGATAATTGTTAATGCAGATGAAGATGTGGGACAATCGGAACTCATGAGTGTAATCTAATATCTGTCAAAACTGAAAATGTGCAGGTTTATTTCTGCAGATTTAGCAGTTTAAAATTTAAAATTGCAGATTTAGAAATTCATACATATTCATAGGTATTCATAGGTTTTTATCTTATAAGAAATGACAGGTATGCAACATGTACAAAAATTGTATATTTCATAGATATTTATTTCAGAATTTACAATAGCAAAAAAAATGGAAATAGTTCAGAAGTTTAATAGGGGACTGGTTAAATGGATTGTTATCTATGCAATGGAATATGATAGAATCATTAAGGAGAAGTCAGATTTTTTTAGTCTGGAAGAAGATACACTGAACTGTTTGTTAACAGTGGTATCGTTGGGCAAATGGGATCACAGGGTAACTTTCATTATTTCTGTGTTTCGATTTTTTTAAAACAAGGCTCTTAAGTTAAGAAAAAAGATACAGAATGTACTTTTTAAAAAAATCTGTGGTTGTCGTTTCAGCTGCCAAGTTTCCAAGGCTATTCTGCCAAATTGAGCCACCTGGGCTCCAGCTTCCCACTTAGATCAAGATTTTACATTCAGAATTCTCTATGTTGAAATCGCTCTAAGGAAGGGGAATCAGTGTCCTCAAGTAGCAGGAACCATGTTGAAGCCAAAGAACAGGGCAAAAGCCTCCAGTAACATTTTCAGGCTTCTCCTTGTAGCCCTGCCTCCCTTCACTAATCAAGCTATCAGAATCTGCCTTCTTTTCAGTGTCAGGCTTGACACTGCTGTACTATTGAAAATAAAGGAAGCTCTACTAGCTTCTGTTATGAATTGTGCTCTCCTGCAGTTGCAGGGTTATGTTGCTGACAGTGACCCTAGTGGAAGATAGCATGGTGCAGTGGGCAAAGCATGAGTGAGTTTGCATCTTCGCCACTTCCTTGCTGAGTGACCATAGGCAACTGTGAAGCTCAGTTTCTTCATCCATAAAATAGTAATGTTCCTTTTTAAGGGCTGTTTTAAAAAATAAGTAATATATGTGAATTGCCCAGCAATTAGCTGCTCTAGCCATTCCTACATGTTTCTCTCTTGCTGAAATACATGACGAAGGGTTTCTCACTTTTTTATTAACATTTAGTGAGCATTTACTATGCTAATGGTTTTGAAACATCTCATTTTTCTTTCTGGCAGATCTATGAGGTTGTTGTCAACTCTTGTTCTCCCCATTTCACAAATGAGGAAACTGACAGTTTAATACTTGGCTGAGGTCACTCAGCTGGTAAATGGCAGAGCTGGAGCCTGTGTGCTTCCAAAGCCAGTGTACTTTTTCTTTTTTAAAATAATGGTATGGTTTACATGCAGTGTGAAATGCTCATATAATAAGTGTAAGGTTCAAGTGGTTTTCACAAATGCATGCACCCTTTTAATCCATGTTCCATCAAGATACAGCACATTGCCATCCCTTCAGAAAATTCCCTTGCGCTTTTTCCCAGTTGAGCCCACTATTCTACCTCAAGAAGCAATAACTTCTGGTTTCTGTCATGATAGATTAATTTTCATCTTCTAAAATGTTACATAAATGGAATCATACAACGTGCTCTTTTTTTTTTTTTTAAAGATTTTATTGGGGAAGGGCAACAGGACTTTATTGGGGGAACCGTGTGTACTTCCAAGACTTTTCCAAGTCAAGTTGTTGTCCTTTCAGTCTTAGTTGTGGAGGCTGCAGCTCAGCTCCAGGTCCAGTTGCCCATTGTTAATCGCAAGGGGTGCAGCCCACCATCCCTTGTGGGAGTCGAACCGGCAACCTTGTGGTTGAGAGCCTGTGCTCCAACCAACGGAGCCATCTGGACACGCGGCAGCTCATTGACTTCATTCTAGTTGGGGAGGGTGCAGCTCACCTGCCCATGTGGGAATTGAACTGGCGGCTCCATTGCCCACAGCTCACGCTCTAACCAACTGAGCCACCGGTCTGCCCCACATGTGCTCTTTTGTGTCTGGCATTTTTAGCATAATGTTTGAGACGCATCCATGTTGTTGCAGGTGTTAATAGTTTATTTTTATTTCTGAATATTATTCCATTGACTATATCACAGTTTATTTACCTGTTGATACCTGTGTTGTTTATAGTTTTTGGCTATTATGAATAAAGCAGCTATGAAAATTTTTGTACAAGGTTTTTGTGGAGATATGTTTTTATTTTTCTTATACATACGAGTATATCTAGGAGTTGTTAGGTCATATTGTAGATGTATGTTAAACTTTTTATGAAATTGCTGAATTGTTTATACATTTTACAGTTCCAGGAGTCTGAGTTCCAGTTGCCCTACATCCTTGCAAACATCTGATGTTGTAAACTTTTAAATTTTAGTTATTCTAGTAAGCATGTAATGGGACTGATGTGGTTTTCATTTGCATTTCCCTGATGACTAATTATGTTGATCACCTTTTCATGCTCTTATTGGCCATTCGTATAGTATCTTTTAGAAGTGTCTATTCAAAGTTTTCACTATTTAAAAGAAATGTTCTCTGTCCTATTATTGAGTTGTGGGTATTTTTTATTAATGATACGAGTCCTTCATGAGATATATGTGTTGTGAATGTTTTCTACCAATTTGTGGCTTTCTGTTCTATTTTACTTTGCTCATGTGTTTTTTGATCAACAGAAGTTTTACATTTTTATGTAAGTGCAATTTATTAATATTTTTCTTTTATGATTAATGCTTTCTGTGTCCTCCCTAAGAAATCTTGGCCTAACCTGAAGTTACAAAGGTATTCTTCTGTTTTCTACTAGAAACTTTATGGTTTTAGCTTGCACATTTATGTCTATAACCTGTTTTAAATTTATTTTTTGTCAGTATGAGATGGGAATCAAAGTCTTTTTATATGAATATTCCTTTGTTTCAGCTCCATTCTTTTCTTTTTCTTTTTTTTAAGGAGGTTGTAGCTCACAGTGGCCCATGCGGGGATTGAACCGGCAACCTTGGTGTTATTAGCACCACTCTCTAACCAACTGAGCTAACCGGCCACACCCCTTCAACTCCATTTTTTGAAAGATTTTCCTCATTGAAATTTTAATACACTTGTTGAAAAATAATTTGATCTTTATATGTGTGAGTCTATTTTATAGACTCTGTATTCTTTTCCATTAATCTATTTTTCCACCAACATTTTGAGTATTACAGCTTTGTAATAAATCTTGAAATCAAGTAGTGTTAGTCTTCCAACTTCATTTTTTTCAAAGTTGTTTTGGCTATATTGGCTATTCCAGGGTTTTGTTTTCATTAAAAATTTTAGAGGGGCCGCTGGTTAGCTCTGTTGGGTTAGAGCGCAGTGCTCTTAACAACAAGGTTGCCTGTTCGATCCCCGCATGAGCCACTGTGAGCTGCGCCCTCCACAACTAGATTGAAACAACTACTTGACTTGGAGCTGTTGGGTCCTGGAAAAACATACTTAAATAAAAATAAAAAAAATAAAAATTTAGAATTAGTTTGTCAAAATTAAAAAAAAAAATAGCCTGCTGAAATTTTGATTGGATTGCATTGATATTATCAATTTGGGGAGAGTTGTCATTTTAGGATTGAGCCTTGTAATCTATGAATTCCATATATTTAGAACTGCTAGAGTAAATGGTATTATTTAAAAATTTTATCTTTTAATTATTGCTAGAATATAGAAATGCAATTGATTTTTATATATTGAGTTTGTATTGTACAACATTGTCAAATTTGTTTACTGGTTCAAGTAACTTTTAAAAATAAATTTCTTGAGACTTTTATGTGTACATCTGTGAATAAAGAAAATTTTACTTCTTCCTTTTTGATGTTTATGACTTTTGTTTGTTTTTCTTACCTTATTGCTTTGGGTAAGATTTCCAGTCCAATAGTAGATAAAATTGGTGAGAATGACATTCTTGTCTTGTTTTTGATATTAGGGGGAAAGAGTCCAATATTTCACTATCAAGTATGATATTAGCTATAGGTTTTTTTTCTTCTTTTATTTTTAAAAATTATTGTAAAATACATGTAACATAACGTAACGTTACCGTCTTAACCATTTTAAGTGTTCAGTTTAGTGCCATTAAGTACATTCATAGTTTTGTACAACTACACCACCATCCATCCACAGAACTCTTTTCATCTTGCAAAACTGAAACTCTGTACCCTTTTAACAATATGTGCCCATTCCCCCAGCCTCTGGCAGCCACCATTATCTTTCTGTCTCTGTGAATATGACTACCCTAGGTATCTCATGTCAGTGGATTCACAGTGTTTGTCCTTTTGTGCCTGGCTTGCTTTACTTAGCATAATGTTTTCAAGGTTCACCCATGTTGTAGCATGTGTCAGAATTTCCTTCCTTTTTAAGGGTGAAGAATATTTCATTGTATGTATTTATGACATTGTGTCTATCTACTCATTTGTTGATGGATACTTGGGTTGCTTATATCTTTTGGCTATTGTTAGTAATGCTACTATGAATATGAGTGTACAAATATTTCTTCAAGTTTTTATTTTTAATTCTTTTGCGTATATCCCCAGAACTTCAATTGCTGGATCATATGGTAATTCTATTTTAAATTTTTTGAGGAGCCACCATATTGTTTTCCACTGGCTGCACTATTTTACATTCCCTCTAACAATGCGCAAGGGTTTTAGTTTTTCTGCATCCTTACCAATATTTGTTTTCTGTGTTTTTGATAGTAGTCATCCTAGTATGTGTGAGGTTGTATTTCATTGTAGTTTCAATTTGCATTTCCCTAATGAGGAGTGATGTGAAACATCTTTTCATGTGTTTACTGGCCATTTGTGTATCCTTGGAGAAATGCCTGTTTCAGTCTTATCCATTTTTAATGTCTTTTTTTTTTTTTAGTTGTGAGAGTTCTTTGTATATTCTGGATATTAACCCCTTTTCAGATATATGATTTGCAAATATTTTCTCACATTCCATGGATTGCCTTTTCACTCTGTTGATTGTGTTCTTTTACACACAGAAGTTTTTAATTTTAATGTAGTACAGTTATTTTTTCTTTTGTTGCCTGAGGCTTTGGTGTCAAATCCAAGAAATCATTGCCAAATCCAATGTCATGAAGCTTTTACTCTACGTTTTCCTCCAAAGGTTTTACTCTACATTTTCCTCTAAAGGTTTTTATCTATTTTGAGGTAATTTTTTTTATATGTGGTATAAAATAAGGTCCACATTTGTTCTATTGCCTGTGAACATTCAATTTTGCCATTACTGTTTGTTGAAAAGATTGTCCTTCCCCCATTGAGTCGTGATGGCAACCTTATTGAAAATCATTGACTACATATGTGAGGGTTTATTTCAGGGCTCTCTGGGGTTTATTTCAGGGTTCCATTTATCTGTATGTTTGTCTTTCCAGTACCACACTGTTTTGATTACAGTAGCTTTGTAACAAGTTTTGACATCAGGAAGCTATGTGTTATTTGTAGATGCCCTTTATCAGCTTGAGGAAGTTGAAGTGCTCTTGTATTTCTAGTTTGCTAAGGGTTTTTGTTTTTTATAATGAATGGTGTCAACATTTTCAAATCCTACTTTTGCATGTATTTAGATAGAATGTTAATATGGTGAATTACACTGGTTGATGTTTGAAAATTGAACCAGCCTTGCAATTCTGGGATAAGCCTTACAGGGTCATGAGGTATTATTATTTTATTTATTTATGTTTTTTAAAGATTTTATTGGGGAAGGGGAACAGGACTTTATTGGGGAACAGTGTACTGGGGAAAAGTACTTCCAGGACTTTTTTTTCCAAGTCAAGTTGTTGTCTTTTTAATCTTAGTTGTGGAGGGCGCAGTTCAGCTCCAGGTCCAGTTGCCATTGCTAGTTGCAGGGCGCACAGCCCACCATCCCTTGTGGGAGTCGAACCGGCAACCTTGTGGTTGAGAGGACGTGCTCCAACCAACAACTGAGCCATCTGGGAGGCAGCTCAGCTCAAGGTGCCGTGTTCAATTTTAGTTGCAGGGGGCGCTGCCCACCACCCCTTGAGGGACTCAAGGAATTGAACTGGCAACCTTGTGGTTGAGAGCCCACTGGCCCATGTGGGAATCAAAGCGGCAGCCTTTGGAGTTAGGAGCATGGAGCTCTAACTGCCTGAGTCACCGGCCCGGCCCCGTATTATTATTTTTTATATGTTGCTGAATCAAACTTGGTAAATTTTTTTCTGGTTATGTTTATAATAGTCAAAGCCTATATTCTTAAGTTCCGTGCCATACTGTCTCCAAAAGATTTTTATTTTTATTTAACTCATTATTTTGGACACATTTCTTTTTGTTTTATTTGTGTGAACCTGTGTTAGTTTTTTGTGTGAACCTGTGTTAGTTTTTTTGTGTAGCCAAACCAACTGGTTTTCTGGGTAAGTTTAGCCACTCTCCTTCTACTTAAAGTTTGAAGTCTCCATCTAGTGGTATCTTCTGGAAGCACAGCGTTGAGAACCTGTGATAATCCGTTGGTGTTTTGTCCTATGTAGTCCAGTAGGTGGCAATAGGCCCTAACAGAAGAGCCAAGAGCAAGGAATCAGAAAAATAGAAGAAAACAATGCTGTAAAACCCGTAGTTAAATAGAACAGAAAACCAAGGTTATTGCTAGGCTTCACATCTAAGAGAAGGAATGAGGCTTTAGCTCATTCTAAGAGCATGTATGAAAATTCTAATTAAAAATATATGGGATTTTATTTTGCTGCCTCCCTTTCCTTGCTTCTCATACTTCAGAATCTTGGCTTATTCAGTAGCTATCCAGTCGCTTTTCTTTGACTAGTATTAGGATTGAGGGGAAAGGTGATAGACCTCACCCTTCATGCAAAAGGATCTGAGTTTGGGGAGGAGGGAAAGAAGGACGTGTACTTATATCCAAGAACTGAAAATCTATTTCCAAGGAGACTACAGGAAGACAGCACTCCATGCTGTCCCTTGGATCTGAGACTCTTTTCCTTAGGCATGATGAAAGAGCTTTTATGAATGTTATAGTCTAAGTGTGGGTTTCCCTTATACAAATGGGAGTTGGGAGAACAGATTTTCCTAGACCAGGAATTGTTTAAGATAGGGTAGAGAAGGTCAGTTAAGGGGATGTGAGATTCTCTGAAGCCATGGGTAGAATCATGGGACTGTGAAAATTAAAAGACAGTGGGTGGGGTGAGTTTGTAATGCTGCCTAAAGTAGTTAAGGAGATGACAAGTTTGGGAGGACAACTGGGCTGGAAGCAGTGTGACCTGGTGGCCTAGGGCAGCTGCTTGGTGTGGCAGTGATGCCATCTTTGTTGACCTCAAGCTGACTTAGGCAGGACTCCAGTACCTACCTAACCTGCATGTCCCTGCGTTCCAGCTGAAAACAGTTCATTGGCAGTGGACTATAATGTACAAAGAATTGGGGGGAAGGATGATAAATGTGCTTTAGCAACCGAGGTATGTTTCATATTTGAAACATGACATATACATGTCCAAATCTAATTACTGGAGCATTTTAATATAAGGATACATGTGTCAAACTAATTTGAAAATGACGTTGCTGATTGAGCCACTGAAGATTAAAAAGCAAGACTAGCAACCATTGAAAGCTGCTACTAATTTCCCCAACAGTGATAGTGGAGTTCTTCTAAGAATTGCAAGATTTCCAACTTATTTTATGTGTTTATTTGCAATAGGATATTTGCAACATTCCCACCCATTTTGTAGCCCAGTCTTAGCATAATAGGAAAGAGTCTTTTGTTAATTTTTGTTGATAAACACTGACTTTTGTCAGTCAGCTGACAAGTTACTTTTAAGTAACCTTTTTTCATAAGTAGAAATGAATTGAACATCAGTCACTCATAAGAGGGATGAATATTGGATTAATTTACCAGGAGGATCCTTTATGCCTGAACCTTGAGAATCATGGGGCTAAAATATTGGGAAGGAGGAAGAGAAGGTAGAACGAGGCTCAGTGCAACGAGCCTTTGGAGCTTAGGCGTGAAACAGAAGAAGGGAATTTCTTCTGTGACTGATATCTAAATCTCACTGTTCTGTTTGTATATATGTATGTAGAGATGTTTATAATAGCTCCAGTACTGTTGATAGAATTACTACTCATTATGTGATCAGTTCTGTTGACAGAAGTAATATTTGTTATGTGAGTCTAACACCAAATGATTCTTCTAGGAATTGTTTTTCCTTATGTTGAATGGAGTAGATCTACATAATTAAGAAGGAAATAAAGTCCTTTACGTACTTATTTTGCACTGGGACTTTTGTTAATTTGTTTTGTGTCTGGATTATATAGCATGTTAGTTGACCAGGTATTGGTCAACATAACTAAGATGCAGTAAAAGCCAAACCCTAAACATGATTTTTATCAAAATAATCTTAATTGTGGTATTAATCTATGTCTCTTTCTCTGTGTCTCTCTCTCTGAGAGGTTTTGTTAGACAAAAATTTAAAATTAAAATGTCATAGTCACCCTTTTCTAATAGTCATGATAATTTTGGCCCTTAACTATCTTTCACCAAAACTATATATTATATTCTCTTCACTTAAGTTTAATAAATGTAATTTCTGACCAGTTAGTTTCAACCTCTGACGTTTGTTTTTTCTTTTGAAACAACTGGGTGAAAATTTCATCAAGAAACAAATCTCAGAAGCCGCATTGGCAAATTAGTGGAAATGGCCCTGCAAGTGCAGATGAAAAATCACAGGGTCATTTTCAAAGCTTCAAAAATACAAGGAGACTAGAAACAAATTTGGGAGAAATAGATGTTGACTGAGAGTTGTTATGGCTACTCGCAAGTTAGCAATACAGTACTGTCAGGTGAAAAGAATGCTGCCCAGCAGGATTTACTGTTGATTAGTCTTCTTGATGTACTCAATGTCATTCAGATCCTAAATATTAGTGATGTGATCATTACCTAATATTCAGAATTACAAGTTTAATCAAGGTAATATAGAAAATAACTACCTTTTGTGGGGTTTGCTGCATGTCAGGTGCTGTGCCACGCTGACCTCCGGCTGCTCACAGCAGCCCAGCTCCAGGGAGAGCCGTTGTTCACAATCCTAGCTGTAGAGGGTGCAGTTCACTGGCTCATGTGGGAATCGAACTGGTGACTTCGACTTTAAGGGGCGCAACTTTAAAGGGCGCGGTGCTCCAACCACCTGAGCCACAGGGCCGGCCCTGCTTATTTCTATAGGATCTATTTGAGCACCTACCAGGTAACACGATCTAAGGCTGTCCATGTACTCCTGCCCTAGCCTTGACTGGCTCTGGGGCTGGTTCACATTATATACACACAAAGAAGGTACTGGTGACTTCAGTTGGCAGGACTTTTGGGAAGTAGGAACTGAAAATGGCTCTTTGATATTTAAATTTTTGTATTGTTGCCTTTTGGAATTGAAAATAATACCAGTATTCTAGAATGACTTTATTCCTTTGCCGTTCCTCCTAAGGAGGGACAGTTTCTCTCCTAAGTGTATTTTGGGAATGAGTTGTATTTGAGCATTTTGGGTATTATGACAGTTGGTTGTAATTCCAGGAAAATAGATTTGATTTCAGACTGGCTGTTTGGGTTTAGCAGGGTTAGTTTAGGATTCTATCACTTACGAGATTTGTGAAAACATGCCTAAGGACAAGATTCATTTTTGGCATGAGTGAGTGAGAAGTTCAACAAATCCAGTCCCCAGAAAACAATTATAAAGTTGGACAAAACTATCAAAACAACCATAGGCTTATAACACATTGAGAAGCATTTATTCATAAAAGTCAGAGTTTTGGATAAGAAAACAAGTTAGTGGTCTTGGCCCAGGATTGCTCCCATTTTTTTTTTTTTTCTATAGCTCTGATAGTATAGTAGTTCAACAAAGCCGAGGTAGGCCATGAAAACCAAAAATTTCACTACTTCAGTGGAAGGGGCTCTCTTGATTTTGGGTGTTGTTAGTTAAAAGTGATGATCTTGGTGGCAAGTGAAACAGGGAGAGCCAGCAACTCTGCTAGCCTAAGGTTACAGTCCTGTGGGCACAAACAGCGGAGAAGACTCGACAGGGCTGTAATAGAGAGGCCTGGGGGATGAGACAACTACAGGGAGCTTGATAAGCTCTCCAGGTATCCTGGGTTGACTGGGCGCTTTATGCACACCAGAAACCAGTGTGAGCCCAAGCCGTCCACACATCTCTGGGCACACATCAAAGGATATGTGAGAAAGCCCAGCAGAAAGTAAAAACTATAGCAGACGCGAAGGCCTAAAGAGTGAGTGTGTTCCCCATCCCACCCTCAGAATCAAGCAGAGAGTAAAATGACTCAAGGTGATTGAATACCACCTCTGACCAATCAGTAAGCTATGCAGTCAGAGGGGTGACCCCTAGAAGCCAGGCTTCAAAATAAAAACAAGGTGGGGAAACCTTGAGCCATCAGAAACCACACATGGTGGTAGAGACAGATTTCAGATTTAGTCCAGGAAAATTAGTTAAAAAAAAAAAAAAAAAGGAAACGCAAAAAACCATCACCATCATAAACTTTAGTGGGAGAAAAGTCAGAATCCACAGTTGCTAGCAGTATATTATTTTAAGTGTTCAGTATTCAACAAAAAATTAGAAGACATGCAGAGAAACAAAGTGTAACCTCTGAGAGATTCCACATGTTGGATGTGGCACACAGACTTCAAAGCAGCTATTATAGATACTTCAGAGAAATAAAGGGAACCATGTTTAAAGCATTAAAGGAAAGTGTGGTGACAATGAATGAATGGAGAATTTCAGTAAAGAGATATTACAAGAGGGAACAAAATTGTTGAGGAGGGACTCAACAGCAGATTCAAGATGGCAGAAAAAAGATGTAGTAAACTTGTAGATCAACAAAAATTATTTTATTTGAAGAACAGAGAAAAAAGATGGAAGACCAATGAACTATGCCTCTGAGATCTGTGGAGTATCAAGTATATACATAAGGATATACATTTATAGAAGAAGAGGAGTGAGAGAAAGGAGAGAGTATTAGAAGAAATAATGGCCCAAAACTTCCTGAATTTGATGATAAGCATTAGTGTACAGATCCAAGAAGCTTCATGAACCCCAAGTATGATAAACACATACCAGAGTCAAATTATTAGAAGACAAAGACCCCCCCCAAAAAAAAAAAAGAAAATCATGAAAGCAGCAAGAAAAAATAATGATTCATCACATGCAAGGGAACAGCAATAGGATAGGGCTGACTTATCATTAGAAGCAATGGAGGCTTGAAGGTAGTGGGGTACCTTGTACATGTAAAGTGTGGAAACAAAAAAATTGTTAACGAAGAATTCTATATCTAGCAAAACTATTCTTCAAAAATGAAGGCAAAATAAAGACATTTCCACATAAAAGAGACAGGGAATTTGTTGATTGGTAGCTGACGTGCCTTAAAATACTAAAGGAAATCCTTACGGCTGAAAGGAAGTTCACCAGATGATCATTTGACTACATAAGAAGAAATGAAGACTATGGAAAATGGTAAATATGTGGGTAAATACAACTCTCTCTCTTTTTTTTAATTCTCTTTAATTTTTAAAAAAGATATAAGATTGTATAAAGCAATAATTATAACACTATAATTACGGTTGTAACACATATGGTAATAACAGAAAGGTGGGAATTGGAGGTATATTGGAGTAAATTTCTGTATTTCCTGGAATTAAGTTAAAAGTTGTCCTAAGTGAAGACACATATTGTGATGCATGGAGCAACCATGAAGAAAATAACAAAAATGCATAGTAAAAAAGTCAACAGAGGGATTAAAATGGCACACTGAAAAAATTTTAACACAAAAGAAGGTAAGAAGGGAGGTTTAAAACAGCCATGAAACAGAAAAACAGCAAAATGGCATACATAAATCCAACCATATCAATAATTATATTAAGTGTGAAGACTAACTGCCTATTCAAAAGGTAGGGATTGTCAGCCTGGATAAAAAGGCAGGACCCAACATTGTTGTCAATAAGATTGAAAGACACAAATAGGTTGAAAGTAAGGAGATGCTAAAAGATAAATCATGCAAACAATAACCATAGGAGAGTTGGAGTGACTATATTAATATTAGGTTAAATATACTTTAAGACAAGAAATATTACTAGATACAGAGTGACATTTCATAGACAGAAATGTCAATGTGAGAGGAAAATACAACAATTATAAAAATAGGCCTAACAACAGAGTGCCAAAATACATGAAGCAAAAACTGACAGAAATTAAATGAGAAATAAACAATTTTATAATGATAGTTACAGATTTCAGTATCCCACTCTCAATAATTGATAGAACTAGATAGCAAATTAGCAAGGATATAGAAGACTTAACACTATCAACCAATTTAACATAGCTCATATTTATTGAATACTCCATGCAGAATATGCATTATTTTTAAGTGCACATGGAACAGTTTCTAAGGATATTCTGGACTATAAAGTAAGCCTCAGTTATTTTTAAAGATTAAAACCATACAATTAAAATCACAAAGATTAAAATCTAAGATCACAACAGAATTAGAGATCCATACTAGAAATCGAGGATTATTTCCAAATATTTGAAATTAAACAGCATACTTACAAATAACCCAGAAGTCAATGAACAAATCTTAAGGCAGATTCAAAAATATTTTTGACTAAATGATAATGAAAGCACAGCATATCAAAATTTATGGAATGCAGCTAAAGCAGTGCTTAGGGGAAAATTTATAGCTTTTAAATTTATAAGTGTGTACAGGCATACCTTGCAGTATTATGGGTTCAGTTCCAGACCGCTACAATAAAGCGAGTTGGAATCTTTTTGCTAGTGGAGGGTCTTGCTTTCAATTTGTAAAAAATGCAACATCTGTGAAGCACAATAAAGCGAAGCGTAATAAAACTTTGGCTTCCGCCTTATGAAACCAGATAAAGAGAAAACCAAACCCAAAGCAAGTATAAACAAGGAAATAATGAAGATTAGAATGGAAAATAGTGAAATACAAAACAGATAGAGCACAATCTTTGAAACCAAAATTTGTTTCTCTGAACAGGTCAACAAAATTGATAAAGTTTTACCTAGAATACCAAGAAAATAAAGAAGACACAAATCACCAAAATCAGGAATGAAAGAGAAAATATAATTACTCTAGAAATTAAAAGGATTGTAAGGGAATGTCATGAGCAACTTTATTCCAACAAATGAGACAGCTAAGATGAAGCGGACAAATTCTAAACCCAGATTCCTAAGACATAAATTACCGAAACTTACTCAAGAGGAAGTAGAATATATGAAGAGACCTATGACAAAATGAATTATTAATTGAAAACCTTTATATAAAGACATGCCAAGGACCAGTGGTTTCATTGGTGAATTCTATCAAACTTTTAAAGAAGCAACAGTACTAATCCTTCACAAACTCAGAAAGTAGAGGAGGAAGGAGCACTTTCCAACTCATTCTGTGAGGACAGTATTACCCTGATAAAACTAAAGATAGCAGAAGAAAACTGCAGACCAGCATTCCTTATTGAGCAGAGATGCAAAAATCTTAAATAAAATCTTAGCAAATCTAATTCAGCAACATATAAAAACAGACTATATACCGTGACCAGTTGGGATTTATCCCAGGCATGCAAGATTGGCTTAATATGTGAATATTACCAGGAGTTGGCAGATATTCTCTTAAAAGGCTAGGTGGTAAATATTTTAGGCTTTCAGACCATACAGTTTCTGTTGGAACTACTCAACTCTGCTGTTGTACTGCAAAATCAGCAGTGGACAGTATGTAAATAAGCGGGTGTGACTATGTTCCAGTAAATTTTTATAAAAATAGCAGGTCATAATTTGCTGACACCTGTAATATACTATTTTAATAGGATAAAGTTAAGAAAACCCCACATGATCATCTCAGTAGGCACAGAAAATTGACAAGGTCCAACACCCATGCACGATAAAATCTCTCAAAAACGAGGAATAGAAGGCAACCTTCGTAACTTGATAAAGGGCATTTATGAAAAGCCTGAAGCTAAAATAATACTTAATGGTGAAATGTGAATGCTTTTCCCCTGAGACTGAGAATTAGGTAAGAATTTCTGCTCTTACCATTTCTTTTCAACATTCACCCAAGGTTCTAGTTAGTGAAAAAAGGGGGGAAAGGCATCTGAATTGGAAAGGATTAAAACGGTCTTTATTCATAGGTGATATAATCCTATGTATAATCCTAAGTAATTCACAAACACAAAAATAGAACTAATTGGGTTTAGCATGGTCACAGGATACCAGGTCAATATACAAAAGTCAATTGTATTTTTATATACTAGCAACAATCCAAAAATTTAAGTAAGGAAACAATTCCATTCATGATTGCATTAAAAAAATAAAACACTTAGAAGTAAATATAACAAGAGATACAAGATTTGTAAGCTAAACATTACAAAATATTGTTGAGAAATTTAAAAAGACCTAAATAAGTGGAGAAACATTCCATGTTCATGGATTAAAAGTCTAAATGTTGGTAAGATGACAATTCCCCCAAATTGATTCAATGCAATCTCTATTTTAAAATTTCAGCATACTTTTTTGAAGAAATTTAATCTTAAATTTATGTGGAAATGCAAAGGACCTAAAATAGCCAGTACAAGTTTGAAAAAGAACAAAAGTTGGTTGACCTACATTACACAGTTTAAAAAATTAAAGTCACAATAATCAAGACAATGTGATATTGGTGTAAGAATAGGTACTAGAACTGGATTGAGAGTACAAAAATGTATCCTTCCATATCTGGTCAATTGATTTTTGACAAAGATGTCAAGACAATTCAGTGGGGGGAAGATAGTTTTTATTTCTTTTAACTCCATGGGATAATTGGATATCTGTATGAAAAAAAGGACTCAGACCCTTAATTTAGATACAAACATTAGCTCAAAGTGGATCATACACCTAAATCTAAAATTGTAAAATGTTCCCAAGAATATCTTTGTGACCTTGGGTTAGGCAGTAGCTTCCTAGACATAATACCAGTGGCACAAACCATAAAAGAAAAATTGGATAAGTTGGCTTCGTTAAAATGTCAAGTTTTTGCACTTCAAAAGATATAATTAAGAAAATGAAAAAACAAGCTACAGATTGAGAAAATATTTGCATATCTGTTGAAGGAGCATACAAAATATATAACGAACTCTTACAACTCAAGAAGGCAAACAACCCAATTTTTAAAAATGGACAAAAAAATACTGTGTATGATTCCACTTATGAGATACCTAGAATAGGCAAATTCCTAGAGACAGGAAGTAAATTAGAGGTTGTTAGGGGAATTAGGGAGTGGATAGTTATTGTTTAATCAATACAGAGTTTTGTTTAGGTTTATGGAAAAGTTCTGGAAATGGACAGCGGTGATGGTTGCATGGCATTGTGGATTTAATGCGACTAAATTGTACACTTAAAAAATTTGTGTTTATGCGTATTTTACCACAATAAAAATAGACGAAAGAAAATTAAAATAGACTAAAAATTTGAACAGACATTTTATCACATGGAAAGGGGCTCAACATCATTAGTTGCTAGGGAAATGCAAATTAAATTAAAATTACAGTGACTTTCCCTTTTGGAATGACCATAGACAAAAAGAGTATACAAATGTTCTAAAAAGTGTTGGTGAGGCTGGAAACTTTGTGTATTGCTGTGAGAATGTAAAATGTTACAGTCACTTTGGTAATCAGTTTGGCAATTTAATTAAAAGTTAGCATAAATTTACCATATGGTGGAGCAGTTCCACTCTTAGGTATCTTCCGCAAGAGAAATAAAAACATACATCTACACAAAGACTTGTATGTGAATATACAAAGCAGTATTATTTATAATATAATAGCCAAAACCTAGAAACAATCCAAATGTCCATCAACTGGTAAATGGATAAACAAAATGTGGAATATTCTTATAATAGAATGCTATTCAACAATTGAAAAAAAAATGAGCTACTGGATACATGCTACAACATGCATAAACTTCAAAAACATTATGCGAAGTGAAAGACGCCAAACTCAAAAAGACTACATATTGTGTGATTCCATTTCTATGAAATATCCAGAGAAGGCAAATTTATGGAGACAGCAAATTTATGGGTCTAAGGGTAGAAGTGGAGATTGATTGGAAACAGGCTCAAGGGAACTTTTTGGGGTGACAAAATGTTCTGAAATTGGATTATGGTGATAGTTGTACAACTCTACAAATGAATGAATAACAGTCATTGAATTGCACACTTATAGTGGATTAATTTTATGGTATATAAATTACACCTAAGTGAAGCTGTTAAAAAAAAAAGACCTAAGATTGGTTGGAAGGAGGTAAAGGAGGAGACTTTTGGATAAAATGGTTTAAGTTAATCAGTCAGGTGATGCCCTATTGATGATTTGTGATGTCTCTCGTTAATCTTTGCCTTGGAAACCTATACCCTCCTGGCTCCCAAAGCTCTCCTCTGTCCCCTGCCCCATTAATGAATATGGGGAAGAACTTTCTCCAGTGGAGTAACAATGTTCTCTTGTTTGGGAGAACTGATTCACCTGTTCGGAGTGTGGCTCTGATGGACCATCTAACCTAATGACACTTAGACATAAAAAATGCGTCAGGTTATAGATTGACTCCAGCTAGACATCTTGGAACATGTGCTACTGGTTGACAGGTAGGTGAGAGTTTGGGGAGTGAGGGAACCTTGTCTCCTGAAAGTGGAGAGAACTCACGGAGTGGTACCATCAGAGACCTGGATGCTTTGGGCTGTACTGCTGTGTACTGTTTGCAGCACAGCTTTCACTGTGTTCTCGCTGACGCCTCACAACAATACTGTGAGACAGGAGACGTATCTTTAGTCCTCCTGTTACAGAGAAGTAAGTCTTTCAAGGGTGAACTTAAATCCATGTTTTCTGACTCCATATATCAAACCATTTCTTCTGTACTCCACTGTTTTGCCTCAACTATTTACTGGGAAGAGGAGGGAAAGGGGCATAGGATTTTGACTGATTCCATGTTTTCAGTAGATTGAGTTAGTAGGAATAATAGAGGGAAAGTTGGGCTACAGTGTAAGTTCAGCAGTTCTGTAGCAAGTATAATCAGATAGGTTTGTCCTGGTATCTGGTAGCTATTAAACTTATATGTGGGTTGGAACTATAATTCATGGCACAGATGGCATGAAGGTATCCTATGCTTAGTTCAAGCATCAGACCACCCTAAGTTATAAACATAATTGTGCCAGAATTCATAAAGAAATTCACTTGACAAACACTTATTGCATGCGTACTCCATGCCATTCCCCTTGTCAAGATGTGGGATTACAAGGTCCAGCTATTGAGATCCAGCCTGAAAACAGGAATAGGCTGGAATTTCCTTCTTTTCCTTCTCTGAGGTTGATGTGTCTGCCCTCCAAAGTGACCACTTCCACCATGGACCCTGAAGTACCTTACGTTCTACTCTCTCTGCAGCTGTGCTTCCTACAGGTCCCCTTTCTTGATAAAAATTGTCCATCATTTCTTCCTTTTTCACTGCATTCTCTCATCTGCATTACAGTCAAACTTAAGTAGATCTTGCATCTAAAAGAAATCTTTGCTTTTAAAACAAGACATTTTAAAATAGCTTTTCTTAATTGTTGAAATAGTTCATGGTTATTGCTAAACACTTGGAAGACATAGATGAGTTATAAATAAACATAAAAATCACATTTAATTTTACAACTTAGAGATTTTGTTAACATTTTTACTTCCAGTCCATTTGAACTTCTAGTCTGCTTTTTACCTATCAGCCAGTGTATGCTTGCGCATGCACACAAACTGATTTTAGTATTTTATGTAGTATCAACTCTGTGGAAAATATTTTACATATGTTCTTACTCCTCAAGTAACCCTCTGAAGCAGATCTTGTATCTCCTATTTACAGATGACACCAATTTTAAAGGGTAAGGAACTTGTCTAGGTTCACGTTGTTGGCCCAAGCTCTTCACCACTACGTTTCCAGAAATCTGTTTTCATCCATCATTGTCACTCCAAAAATTGTTCCCTCCAAGACTATCAGTAATTTTTTTTTTTTTTTTTTTTTTTTTTAATATCCTGCCTTCTTCTCTGGCCTTGTCTCGGGGCCTCTTTTCCGTTTTCTCTGTGCTTTAGTAACTGTTCAATTTTGTGAAAGCATGATGCCCCTTTGGCCTGTACACATGCCATCTATTCCCTCTGCTTGAAATGCTCACCCTGCTTGTCTTGTCCAGGTGGTTAACATTTACCATTCAAGTCTTCATTTAAATGTCACTTTCTTAAAGTCACTTGCCAGACCTTTCTCACTCCCAAGACTGGATTGGCCCCTTCCAATATTTGCTCCCGTAGTACCTTGTTTTTCTCTTTTGCAGAACTTTTCACACTTGGAGTTATTTTTTCATTAGAATTTGATCTGCCATTTGCACTACATACTTTTGTTTCCTCCATATTTCCTGGCATTTGTTGCAGTCGAAATGCACGGTAGGTGTCCAATAACTATTTGTTATCTATCTTTCTCTCTCAGCTCATTCACTCTTGGCTCCACGCTTATTATAAGTCACAAATGAACTCCTCTTTCTTCCAATTTGAAATTGCTCATTTCTTAATGCACTCCAGGCTCCTAATCTAATCAAAAGAATCTGGCTCCATTCTTGACTCCTTGCTATATTTTCTATTTGAGCCAGTTGAAAGGTGGATCTGGTCTGTTGAGCTGCGAAGCTGGCCACAATATTTTAAGTGAAAAAAGGTTACAGAACATTATGTGTAATTTGTGGTATTTTCTCTAACTATAAATACGTATATTTTAAATATATGGGAGAAAATACACTGAACAGAATGATGGTAGGAGCCAATTAGTGGACTTTAGTTTTCTCTCTTTTGTATGAATTTTTCAGTGACTACATACTAAAATAAAATCCTATTTTGAAAAAGAGAAAACGACCAAAAACAAAACTAAATGCCTTTCTGAGATAGCCTTTCCATTCTTTCCACTCCTGCTGCCTCAGCTCATTTGTGCAACTGATTCCTGTTTCTTTCATATCTTTTCCCTTCTTCCCCTTTCAACTTCTTGGTAAGTCTTTTTTTTTATTATGTCCTTTTGGAGATCAGTACTTCACATGCTGGCCCCCCATGCCCCCCCCCCCCCAATTGTACTAATTCTGAAACTTTTCTGCCTGGTTCACAGGCCTTTGGTAACTTGTCCTCTTCCCTTTTCAGTGCTGTTCCTCATGACTCCTTAACAATCTCTATTCTGCGCGTGTCCCCTATACATGCCACTTTTTTTTTCTGTTGCTGACATTTACTTACTGTCCCATCTGCAGAAAACACCTGTAAACTCACATAAATTGTCTCTCTTCCTGTATAGCACTTAGTTGTATCCAAGAAATCTGTATAGGATTTTGGGGGCTGAAATATGTAGTTTTTTTCTTTGGAATATTTAAAGGCTACCGATCCTCTTGTGTAAATAAATGGCATGCTCATTCAGGTATGTTTTTCAAAGAACATGCCAGAAATTCTTTTATAATGTTTTCATAAAATTTGGAAATAATTGGCGGTTGAAAATAAATGCCTAGAATGATGGCATCCTGAAAAATAGCTCTATCTGAATTACCTTCCATGTGTCCACCAATTATGAAAGAAAGAAAACTTTGATTTCTATAAATACACCTTGGGTGGAACAGCTGTTCATTCATTAGGTTTTTTAGAGGAGGTTTTATTAGGTTGGTGCAAAAGTAATTGCAGTTTTGCAATTATTTTTAACCTTTTATACTGCAATTACTTTTGCACCAACCTAATACTTTTTGAGAGAGCATAAACTCATGTGCATCAGTCTCTAAATAACATGAGACACAATATGATACGTATTTGGCTGCCACAACATGGTACAAAGTTTGATGTACTCTGAGGAGAGATACTGAATAGCAACATGAGTATGACTACCTGTCTGTACTCAGAAGAGTTTTGGCAATATCAGATTGTGGCAGAAAAGTTTGGGCAATAGTTGAGAAGTATATGACCTGAAGTGTGTGTGGTGGTAGGAGGCCGATGTTAAGTTGGTGGACTTGGCTTTGCTTGGACAGCCTTTGGCAGCTCAGAATCACTTGGTGAGCTTGTTATAAAATACAGACTTTAGGGCCCGACCTCCTGTCTGTGGTAGAACTCAGGAATCTCATTTTGAAAAGCAAGATGATTCTGGTACCCAACCAGGTTTGGGAAATACTGATCTGAGCTCTATGTTTTTCCTGAATTCTTGTCATTTTTTGCAGTTTTCTTTTGTCTTTGATTTCTCTTTTTAGTTCTTGTTTTACTACACCTGCACTTTGCCTTCATTCCTATCCCTGAGAAAAAAATTTTGGAAGGCTAAGTTGACAAGACTCTCCTCCTACCGCATTTGGTAACTTGTCCTCTTCCCCTTTCACTACTGTTCCTCATGACTCCCTAACGATCTCTATACTGCACTTGTCTCCTTTTGAATCAAATGAGACTCTTTTTTGTTTTTTTTCCAGACTTAAGTGTATGGTAAATTACCATGACCACGGTCCTTGTTTTCCAGTCATTGTCATGAAAGATTTAGCGGCCCATCTCAGCTTATGTCACAGGATTCAGAGAATTGACACCACATTTTAAATTTTGTTAAGAAAAATGGTGCGCATCTCCTATCCCACTTAGGTTTTTTTCTTATTTGAGGGACGTGGTTTGCAAATGCCAGCATTAACGAGCCTCACAGTGGTGGTTAAAACAGAATATTTAAGTACATTCGAACAGTAATAAGCAGGGCATTCATACTAAGGCATATTATATAGTCAACAAAACGAGTATGATGTGACAAGCTTCTCGTGGAAGGCCGTAATGTATGGCTGAGTGAAAAAGCAGATTGTACAGCAGTAAATACAAAATGAGCTTGTTTTTATTTAGGCCACCCCCCAAAACAACCAAAAAAGTTCTCTAAAGATATAAAATATTTAGTTTACGATATTTTGATAATAAATAGGTAATAAGTAAATAAGTTATTTATCACAAGTTATTAAACTTATTGTTTAATATATTTATAGGTGATTCCTATTGAGGAAATGGATTGTAGATAATGAAAGGGATTTTCAATTTTTACTTTATATATTTCTATATTTGAATGTTAAGTAATGAGCATGTGATTCTTTTTAACAAAGTGTGAAAGCATAGATTTTTAAATATGGTGTGATATCAAGGTATCTAGTTTATTCTTTCTATAAAATATAATTTCCTTAACTCTAGAATATCTTAAAAAAACAAAAAAGAGAAGACAAAAGTACCAGGCATTTAGAGAGCTTATTTCTTATTAGAACCGAAGAGAGCAAAAGAAGCTTTGGCCAGGATTGGAGACAGCCACAGCTCCCACCCAGCACAGCAGTGGATGCACTCCGGTGACTCTGCAAGTGCCTTTGCTTCCCTCGGGTTGTTTGGTCCGCAGTTTGCATTCATTGATCAGTGAGTTGATTCAGACTCAAACCCACCGACAGCAATGAATGTTGAGTGCAGCCATCAGTGTTTCCATTTGGTGGAGTTGCCTTGGCCCTCCCCAACTCCTGGCTCTTCTTTTCCACACTGGTTCTCTGAGGTGTGTATCTGGCATCTCTCTTACTAACAGTTGAGGGTCCTATATAGTGATTGATAACATTGACACTAGAGCTGGGAGGTTCTTAAAGATTGAAAAACTGTGGTTCAGAGGAGAGAAGGGGCTTCTGGAAAAGCTAACAGGTAACCCTGTGACTACACAGGCAGTGCTTGCTTACTGGTATGAGTGCTTTTCAAGGGAAATTAGCACAGGTTATGTTTTGGTTTAAATAGCAATAATAACTTACATACGCTGAGCATTTGCTGTGTTAGGTATCGTACAAAGCACCTTATATATTACCTCATTGAACCTCAAAACTGCACGAGGGTAGGTATTCTTATTATCCCCATTTCATATGTGAGATAACAGACTCGGACACTTGCCCAGAGTCACACAGCTAGTTAAGGAGTTGAGCCACGTTGCATCCCGGATCTGCCTGACTCCAAATTTGACTTTTTACTTGAATTTAACAAACATTTAAATAAGCATATATGTGGATGGAAATAGTGAGGGCAATAGCTGCTTTCAAACAGGTCACATTCTAACGGGCTGTCAAAACTTAACCACGTTAACTATAGTTGGAGGCAGAATGTGATAAGGGCGGTGCAGACAGTAAAAAGTTGTGTGCTATTTTTGCTTATTAAATCCTCTCCTTGCCCCTAATTAAAAGTTTTAAGGGTATGTGGGAGAAATGGGCATAAAATGCTTAATTGGATTTTGCTCCACACCAAAATACATGTTTTTAATAAATCTCTCCTTGTTACATCCTGTTTCTTACCAGAAAGGCATATTTCTAGGAGACATTTAAGTATATTAAGTATTATGGAGTTCTCCGCATCTTGTTGAAATGAAACACTTGTTTGTCAAAACCACAACAAAAAGCAAGGAAGAAACAGACACTAGAAGTAGAGGGGAGCTTTTACAGACTTCACGGGACCACCCTTGGTGGATAGGCAGCGGGCCTGGTTCTGATGATTTCTGGTGACATGTGACGTACAGCCTGCTCCTTTGCTTCAGGAAATGTAGTGTTGTCTGTGAGGACCCCGAGGTACAGTCAACGGTCGGTGGTTTTTTCAAATCCCAAACTCACCGACAGCGTTGAATGTTCCTTGGAGTCCTCTGAAGGCTGGATCCTGGCGCCGGCAGCCCTGCGTCTGCCTGGTCCCCGTTCCAGGGGCCAGTGAGCATCGCGGCCACTGCTGATGGAGGCTCTCACATTCCTTTCCAGGTTTCAAGTTGAGAGCATTTAAATTATGAAATCGATTTGTGTGTAGCAGAGAGCTAATGAACTTCAGGATTGTGAGACTGCGTTCTTTATACAAGCCATTGCAAATGGATGGCTGAGAAAATGGCTTCGAGTGGTATTTTGTAATTCTGAAAATGTCAAATACCCCATTTTATAGTAGCACATGTTAATCACTAAAGGGTGAGGGTAAGAAAGAACATACCCTACTGTGTGCTGAGATTTGTATATTTTTATCTCATTAAGTTCTCAACAACCCACTTTCACCTCATGAGAAAACTGAGTCTTAGAGAAATGAAGTCATTTGCCCAAAGTTACATCCGAGCCAGTTACATCCCGGCTCGTAGCCAGGAGCCAAGGTTACAAGCCAGAACTTCAATACAGGACTTACGATTGCAGAGGTCACTGACCATACTGCCTCCTCCCTTGTCCACCACAAAACTTACAGTTGAATATTTGGGATAGAACCTTCAGTGAGAGCTGAGTGAAACAAGTGTACATCCTCTTCTGGTTTGCCTGTGATAATAGGTGGTGGGTCTGTAGGTGAAATGTTTCATAAAGGAAGATGGAAAAAAATTAACCTTCATAATTGGTGTTCTCCCTAGCCGAGATCCTGGATCACTAAGTTATCACAGAGGTTCAGTGGTAGTCTGCACGTTATTTTTCTCATTGAGAAAGCAAAAAATAAAAATCCTACCACCTAATAGAAAAGCTTCATTGCCCCTCAGTGAGGTTACAGGAAGTAACTAAAATGTCAGGTGTCTTTGGCTTTGGCAGAAAGGATTTCAGTGCATTGTAGACATACTAGTTATTTTGTATTGGCTGTTGAATGTCCTTAATGGAAAATGAATTATATAGAACTCTTCAGAATGTAGGATTTATGATAGGGGGATCCAGGACTGGTCAGTAGCCAGTGGACTGACAACTGTTAGCTGAATTGAGATTAATCTTTAATCAGGGGCGATTTGCTTTAGGTTTAACTATTAAAGGTTGACTATTCTCAAATTCATTTTTAAAGCAGGCAAGTGGTACACATTAACAAAAAAAATCAACCACTGAAAATTTTGTTTGACTATAAACTGTTTGCATTCTATATCAGTTTAATTATTTCACCCCCTGTCAAAACACTCCTATTAGCCAGCTTTGTTGAGTTCTCAGTGATAATGACAGTTACAAATGACAACAACAAAAATCAAGCAACTGTTACTGTGTAGTATTTAAAAACTCTAATGGGTTTATTTTAAATGATCTTCCCCTTGACCTGATACTATGAGGGGAAACCTTATATCATTTGGATAAATATTTGGACTTAAAAAAATATAGTAACTTCTGCTACACCAAACCATTAGATGTTTACAAAATACCATTGCTTAAATTTATGGCATTTTAAGAAAAACGTTTTTATAGACTTGACTAAAGAGTAAAGGGTAGGTTTCTAGAATGACATAGGAGTATTTCCCATTGAGTTTGAGATAGTTAATTTTCATGATAATAAAGCCTTCAACGTCCTTATTCCTTTAATTTGCTTTAACTCTTTATTTTAGTTTTTATCATCAAGCGTGTTTAAGGCACAAGTTTGTCTTTTAACTAAGTTTGGCTAAGGGGTTTATGTACTCAATGAAAAAGTAAAGTCTGAGAATTAAAAAGACTAAGGGTTCAATTAGCCAAGAGTTATAGAAGCTACATAGTTTAATAAATTGGTCCAACCATTAATTTTTTATTTAGACTGTTTTTGAATTTGTGAAAACTCACCGTGCCATCCTTTGTCTTTTCACTTACCTCCTTTCTTTCCTTTTGTAGAGGTGCTACAAAATATTGAAACCCACATTGCTCCAAGTTGGAGATGTAAATGTTTTCATAGTCCTCTTGAGGCCTCTTGATATACTTGAAAGACACAAAAGCATAAACTCAATTAAATAATGTATTGTAGGGATTAGTAACATAAAAGAGGAGACACTGTCAGAGGTGGTTGTCTGCCCAGACACTTCCCAGGTTCTATGCAGGGAGCATCTCTGAAAGTATTTGGGCTAATGCTGCTTGCCTGGTGGACAAATTCTGCAGTTGTAAAGATGACAACATGTCAGCATGAATCCTTGTTTCTCTTAGCCACACCGCTGGTGTTCTGCTTTGTCCCTTTCCTAATTCAGCAGCAGAATCCTAGGAATCCTTTCTGCTGCACGTAAGCCCTTGGCATCATGGAGCCCAGAGTCCACCCAGGGGACTAGACATAGACACAGCTGATGACAAAGGATGATCGCTGTGTTGGCAGAATGATCTGAACCATGTTAAGGAAGAGCAGAGAACAGAAGGGTTAATTCTGCCTGGAAGTGCCAGGAAAGGTATATCTAAGTGGTTACATCTGATCTGGGCCTTGAAGGTATAGTCTAATTTTTACTAGATGGAGAAGGAAAGATATTCCAATAGAGGGAAAACTCTGCACAGGAAACCCTAGAGGCAGGAAGTTCAGGTGATGGTGAGTAGTGAGACGAACCTCTCAGCGAGTCAGTGAAGATGCAGGACAAAAGCACTTGCCCTTCCTGCACACAGTTTTGAAAAACTATTGAGGGAATGTGTGTGAAAGTAGCATGCAAATGTAATTGCTAGGTCTCCTTTTTCTCTCATTGCCCTTGGTTCACATGTGCTCAAATAGAATAAATAAAGTACCTTGTCATGATAGACGTTTCCAAATCGGATTCTTATTTGGCTGTTTCTTTTTTTCCTTTAAAGTGGTCATAGTTTAAAATGTTCATAGATTAAATATTTGGAGAAGCAGTATTACAGCATAGCAAAGAGCACAACTTTGGAGCCAGAATCTTGACTTTGCAACTTACTAGCTATGTGACCTTGGGCAAATTAACTTCTCTGTTTCTGTGTTTCCTTATCTATAAAATGCAGATACTGATTGGATCTACTTCATAGGAATGTTGAGGACTAAATGAGGTACTATAGGTCACGTATATAAAACAGCACCTGACATTAAAAGCTATATGTATTGTGTTATTTCAAAATGATTTAAATTATTAAAATCATTTACAACTATTATTTACATGATACTATATCGGATTACATGTTTCCAGATTTTGGTTTCTAGTCCATATGCACTAATGTAAAAACCTTCTCTTATAGTTAAAACAATCTTTGACTAGCTACTACATTGTATAGTACATTTTAAAGACATTTTTGAAATTAATGCTCTACCACTGTCTTTGTGACCTTAGGTAAAGTTTTTATTTCCCATAAGCTTTAGTTTCCTTAATCTGTAAAAATGAGAATAATATTACTACCTACCTCATATTAATTGTGAGGATTAAGTTAGACAATATAATTAGAAACTCTGGGAAGCTCCCTAAATACATGCACATAAACATAAAATTTTGAAAGCAGTTTCAGTTATGGACTCCCAAGAAGCCATCTATAGCCTTCCTATGAACTTAAGGTTAAGAAATTCTAACTAAGCTGTAGACTAAGATTTTTCAGTCTAGTCTTGTCACTGGTGGTTGTCACTGGAAGTCTTGCTCTCCATTTTATTAGGAGTGGCTTCTTGCCAGCAGTAATGTACTGTCGCCATCATCTAGTTTCACCTATTCCTATATCATAACCTGTGTGCTGTTAACTGGACAGTGATAACCGAGCAATGATGGCCTAGAAAAGTAGTTATTTACACTTCTTCAAGTTCTGCGCTAACTGTAGATACCAACCATTAATTAGTAACTCTGGTTATACAGTTAGAATTTCTAAAAGAAGTTGCCAGATGAAAAATTACACAAATATTTGAATGAATTAAACTATCTTGTTTTGCGACAGTTCCCCACCCCCACCCTCATGTCCCCAGCAGCCATTTGGTTTGGATCTGATCCCAGCACCATAACTACTAATTCTGGCTTTAAGTTAGGGTGAAAGAATGTATTTTGAGGACATGCTTACAGAGGAGACTGCTGAATTGCGTTTTTTTGAATATTAGGAAGAGGGGAAAAAGAGTGCACCTAACTAAGATTGTGATTGTATATGGAATTATTGGTCATTGTTATATTTAGTCAGCTTGAGGTTTGACCAGAGAGTTGAGAAGTAGCAATAGAAATTTAAATTCAATAGCTTGGAACATTTTGCTATTTGACATGGCAACTTTAGATTAAATTACTTCAGAATATATTTTAGATAAGTCTGGAAGACAAGGAGGCCAGCTCACTGAGACAAATTGGCCTAACACCAAAGGCAATAAATACTTCTCTTCAAATGGGACACATACTTCAAAACCTATCAAATTATTCCAAGATCTACCTGGATTCTCCATCCCCTAGTTGCAGCGACTTCACGTTATTTGAGTTATTACTATTTTAGATTATGTTGCAAACCCGTAGGACGCACTACTTCATTTTCCCATGGGAAATTAATTCATAGGATGTCCCTCGTCAATGAACAACTCCTCTGAGTAACTGTACTCAGCTGAGCTGAATAAGTGAGTACATAAATGAGTTAGGAATATGAAGTCACAAAAGAAATAAGAACCAAAGTCATGCAGTAGCTAATATTTGTGGAAATTAAGGAATGAGCTGTAGAGAATCTTGGGTTTTATTGTAATGTGTAAGAAGTGTTGGCAGAGATTTTTAAAGTCCTTTAGAGCCAACAGACACGTGTTTGGCCGCAACCAGTTAATGAAATAAACAAGAACAGTTACCAAAGAACTCAATCTTTCCTTTTTTACAATTATAAAACCTTGATGATATATCAATAATTTAGGACTATGTATTTCTTTCTTTGACCTAATTTAGTTCGTTGGGTTAAATTTAATCATATGGCACTTTATGATTTAAAAACCTGATTTCTGTTCTTATAAAGTTTATTATTGCCTCAGGTAGATTACAGCTTTCTTTGTGTTAAGGCATCTTAAGTTATAGGTAATTAGATATAGTCATTCCATAACTAACTTTGTAGTTATTCATAACATTTAGGGAAAGTGCATTTTAAATATTGCTGTTCTTGGCTGTTTCCAGCACATAATCAAATCTTTCTAAAATATGATTTTTTTTTAAAAAAAGGTTTATTTTTGAATGTATGTTCTCTAGAAAAGCTATGCTTGGATCTACCTCATACTTTCATAAATGAAATAGTACTGTACTAGGTTGGGTAAGCTATTGCTATTTGACATATTGTTTTTAGACTTATGTCTCCATTACTAACCTGAAATTAGACAATACTTATGTTTAAGTGGGAATGCTAATCATGGATGGGGGGAAAAATTCTGGGATGAAAGAATACAAAAATAAATTCCAGTTTATAGTTGTATAACTTTCAAAACTGTCAGGAGTATTAGAGGTCATTTAGTCTAGTAATTTCCAAACCTGGCTTTGTATCAGGATTCAAAGTGGTGGTGTTGGGAAATGTAGATTGCTAATAATGCTTATTTCTAGGCATCATCCTAGACTTAGTAAATCAGATCCTGTAGGAATGAGTTCTGTAGTTTTCAAAAGCCCCCAGGGGATTCTGATGCAGCCATTTCATGGACATTTGGGGATCTCGGTTTTAGGCCAAAATCTTTATTTAATAGATAAGGGAGCAAATTTAAAAGGGAAATGAAAACCCAGATCACGCAGCAGGTCAGAACTGAAATCCTTAACTCTGTGTGTGTGTGTTCGTGCATGTGTTTACTTATACCACACTACCTTTTCATCATGAAAAAAAAGCATGCTTTTTGCAGACGTTTCCTACTGTCCTGTTGGTCACCTGCAAAGTACTTTTTTCAAGTCAATCTGCCTAGCAGGTCAAACATTTTAGCCTTCGGGATGCACCCAGAACTAGTACAACCGGACCCTTGACTTGAATTTGGTATGCTAATGTGAAGCGTTTGACTAAGTAAGCAGTGCTGAGGGCTGTTGGCTTAAAAACTGTCCATGGTATGAAATGAGAAATAGCTGTAAGTGATCAAAACTCTGGAAAGGCCCTCCAGGCTCTGACATTTATCAGCTGCTGCTACACTTTAACACTTTTCTCTAATCAAAGGTGACTGCCACTGGATGGAAGAGGCTTGCAGAACCTCTGGCTGCTCTCTGGGGAGGAATTTATTTTAATTGCCAGTGAGAAGGTAGGAAGGATTTCAATAAAGATCAAGAACCTCCAAATCCACTTAAGCTTGGGCTCCTGGCCAAGTGTCCATCCTCAGGAGGAGTTGGTGTCAGCTGCTGCCTCGTGACTTGAGGTATTTCAAAAAAAGCCAACGGCGTTACGGAAGCCTTTCCTGAGTTGGCAGGCAGGAGTGGCACCAGGAATCAAGGCCTGACACATGTCATGAGCCTGGAAAAAGTGGAGATTGGACACTAATGATGACTCTTGTCAAAGCTCAGTGTGATAAAACCGGGAGGGCTCAGCTTAGGGGTTAGTTTGCATAGGAGAGAACACCTGCCAAGAGTTTTCACTGCCCCATCTGTGTGTCAGTGACAAATCCTTCACCCTTGACTCCTGTCACTTCTTTTTAATGGGAGATGGTAGCGATGCTGGAGAGATAAGGAAGAGAAGCGGCTTGGTTATATCCAGCACGTTGCCCTATTTGCTTGTTATCTTGTCATTCTCTGTGTAGAACTAAATTTGTGTGGCCATACTCCAGGCTAGTGTTTTGTTCTGTCTGTATCTGAAGGTATACTGGGCCAGTCACAGGTCCTCTATTTCCATAAATGCTACTGCTGGTGACCACACAAATGTTTTGATTGGTAGTTATGAGAAAGCATTTTTGCTGATACAACTTTTTAGAAATGTTATTTTCAAATCACAGCTCTGCCATTTATTAGCTGTGTGACTTTTGACAAGTGGTTTATTCTCCATTTCTTGTCTGCAAAATGGAGGTTAGTAATTAATTGTACATGTATCACAGGGTTGTTGTGAGAATTAAATCAGGAATATAAAAATACCTGGTACATAACATTCAAATTTCAGTGACTGTTATTATAATTATTTGGTCAGACTTCCTGCTTACTGGGAAGAATGGAATGAGGGGTTTCTAAATCTTGTCTGAGTGAATATAGAAATTGTGGTTTAGATTGAACATAAAATTGAAGTCAGAAAGCTCAGCTAGATTCAAGTCAAGACTATGCTATATGTCACTTCAATTTCCATTAAAAAAAATTACACTAACCAAAGACAAACAAAATAAGCATCTGTAAGATCTCTTGCCACCCAAAGAATCTTTATATTTGTAAAAATTATTGAGGTTCTCAGTAGCTTTTGTTTATGTGGGTTATAGTCTTTACTTTTTACTGTATTAGAAATTAAAACTGAGAAATTAAAAATATTTTTTAAATCATTTAAAAGAAAAATGTAAATCTACATATCAACATGAATAGCATTTTAAAATAAAAATAAGAATATACATTTTAAAAACTTAGAAGATTGATACTATTTTATATTTTTGCAGCTCTCTTTAATGTCAGGCATCATGAAAGACAACTGAATTCTCATGTCTGTATATATCTAGCTACCTCTGCATTTATCTTTTTCAATATGTTGTTTGGGTGAAGAGATCATATGTATCTTTTTCAATATGTCATATGATCTCTGTACATAGATATATATAGAAAAAGGGAGGATGTTAATAGTTTCTTCAGATAATTGTGCATATTCTTCTTTGATACTAGACTAGATCTTAACTAACACTTGGTAGTTTCTTAAAGGTTAGTTGAAGTGTGGAATCTGAAACCGTTCAGTGAACTTTCATACTCTATTTTATTAAAAATCCACTGGCTTATCTTGTACTTTGCATGGGTTGTTTACCCATACGTGATTTTGTAACTATGCGTTGGCCATTTAGGAAATGCTGGTTCACTGAGTTATGCACATTTTTTCTGAATATTGACACATTTCATTATATAATATCAAATAAATCAATTTTGTTAATATCACCACTAATCTCATTGGAAACAACTTTAAATGTTGAAAAGCCGTGAAGTTTACAGAGCCAGACACAAATTTTCCAAATTCTAATTTATGTGTGAAATTTTCCAAATTCTGATTTATGTTTGAAGGCTTGAATTTTATCACTGGCAACAAATTTTGCCAGTTGTTTTCCTTAAAATGACATGCTCACTTTGTTCATTTTCAAGAAAATATTTGTCAAACATCCAAGTCTGAAGAACCATAGTTTTTGGTTAGTTGTTCTTTCAAGTAAAATGGTAGTTCTTGAAAAAATTGGCTTGAACTCAAACAGTAGCTCAAACTGCATTTCCTTGAGACAACTGGTGTATAGCAGAAATGCTTTTTGTATACTTTCCATTTTTGTCACACAAAGTATTAAAAAGTTGTATATTCAAGATTTAATAGTAAAAATCAATAAATCTTATTGCTTTATCAAGGACATTTTTAAGTTAAAATGTATCCCCCTCCAGTGTTTGCCGGTGATGAATACATGTACTGACTGTCAGTATATTTTGGTGCCACTGCTTTGATTAGTGCGAAGGGCAGCAGTTTAACCCAACATTGGCTTTGCACCATCAATACAAGTGCCAACATAGTGAAAAACGCAAATAATGCCTTATCATTAGTACAAAAATAATTTTGACTTTACATACTGTCTGAAAGGATCCTGGAGACATCTGTGGACCACACTTTGAGAACCGCTGCTATAGAGTGCAAGTGTAGAGAACTCTAGGCAAATGCTGGAAACTGCCCTAATCCCTTCAGAGTTAAGACTCAGGGCTGCAGTAGGTTATGGGAGAGCAGACAACCCCTGCCATATTGTTTTGGCATCCCCCGGGGCATAGCATCGTATTTAGGGGCTTAGTTTGCATGTAGTAGAACTCAATAAAGGTTGATCAATAAATGCAGATTGCCTAAATAGTATATTGCAACTTCTTTTTTCTTTTATACCTTATAAACTCAGTTTTTTGTGTTCTTATGGTAAACACCACGTCTTTTCTGAGTATTGCTGATCCCTCTGTTTGTTCAAAGTTATCCCTTTATAACTTAACTTAATTTTTTTAACTTAACAGATACTGATTGGAAATAGTATTTCTATGTGTTTTATTATATATATATATATATATATATATATATATATATATATATATATAATTTATTTATTTATTTATTTTTGTTGTTGTTGTTTTTTTTGGAGAAAGAAAAGGTTTATTCAGAATGCCAGCATTTTGGGAGGATGGCGGAATCCTGTCCAAAGGCCATCTCCCCATTCCTAGACCGGTCAGAAGTTTTCATAGGTACACAAGGAGAACAAAGGAAAGGGGGAGTCGGTCAGGCAGGTCCAAGGGCTCACATCTTTCTTGGGGTCTGATCTGTTTTAGGATAATGTTATCTCTGGACTCCGGTCTCGGACTGGCCACTGTAGCCTGGGGCTTTACGTGTATTCCAGAGTCTGGGCGCCTGAAGATTAAGAAATTGCCCTCATGTTTTTCATTTTTTGTGTGGGGGGATAAGTACCGTGTTTCCCGGAAAATAAGACCTGGCCAGACAGTCAGCTCTAATGTATCTTTTGGAGCAAAAATTAATATAAGACCTGGTCTTACTTTACTAAATATAAGACTGGGTCTATATAACATGATATGATATGATATGGTATAATTAATATAATATAATGTGTAATATAATATATATAATATAATACCGGGTTTTATGTAATATAATAATATAACATAATATTGGGTCTTATATTAATTTTTGCTCCAAAAGACCCATTAGAGCTGATTGTCCGGCTAGGTCTTATTTTTGGGGAAACAGGGTAAACCACGTGGCATTTGCTCTTTTATGATTTTGGGAAAGTAAGCAGTTAAACAACATACCAAGCAGTGTTCAGATGCAAAGGTTAATAATGTCTGGCATAGGATTCAGTATTTAGTAGCTATTTGTAATATATCACCTATTTTTCTTGAGCACATGCGTGCATGCACATATATACAAATATACGAACATCCAATATATGTATATTCACATATATGTAAGTATGTATGTATGTATTTAAGTACATACAAAAAGAAAATACATAAATGTCTATATAGGTATTTATATATAGGTAGTACATATAAATCTCCTTACATAAATGTATAGATCATTCACATTTAATCTCATGACAGTCTGGCCAGGTATTTGGTATTATTCTCACTTTATACGTGAGGAATCAGACTCTAATAGGGGATGTAATTTGCTCAGTGTCACAGGGCTTTGATCTGTTTGGTGCCATACTTTTCATAAATGCTTAATTGCTTAGAGGGGTAAAAGCAGTAAGAGCCGGATTGGGTAGAATCAGTTATTTTACCGATGCCAGATTGTCCCTAAAGCCTTCCCAGATTTCTCCCCAATATCTCTTTGTTTCTCTGCTTGGTTCTATAGCATTTCTCATGGTGTATCTTGTTATCTTTTCTACGATGTAAACTCAGTGAAAACAGAGACATCTAGTTCATATGCGTGTGTGTATGTATATATATATATATAAAATGCACTTGATAAATTTTTATATTAAACTCAAGCGTCCCTTGCTTGATTCACTGTTTAAACAGTATATAAACAAAATCATTCAAATATATTAAGTTAATTTTTTAACAAAGCCAGTATTTCATTTTGAGATGTGAATAATAACCCCATAATCTGTCTGTTCTAGAAGTTGCAGAGTGCATCTGTTTTTTTGGGAACGGTGTCAAATGTCTTTCAACTCCTAAGTTTGAAAAGCAATGAAAAATACAAACATATTTGTTCATACTGCTAATGTCGATTGATTAGTGTCCTCTTTGGCTCCTTAGAGATGTTTCAATGATAAGATAATTGTGGAGGGGGTGCTGACTTGAGTTGATACTACATTTATTTTTTTAGATCAAGGCACATGGAAGAAAGTTGTAAAAGTCTAGCTCGCTAGTCTTTTTAATATAAGAGATTGTCAGTTTGCAGCTTAATAAATCAATTTGGAGATCAAAGCATCTTCCATAAGATGTCAGTCACAATAAAGCCAGTAACTGGCAGGTGATTATGTCTCCAAAATAAATAATAATCAGAAGCAGCCAGTTATGATTAATTGCTCTATTTTTGGATAGTCTGTATAAAAAGATTATTTCAAGAGTAACATCTGTAGAAGTGACTAACCATAAATGCTTAGCTAGCATTTTGAGTGGAAACTGGAAGATGTAAGTAGAGGAGGGAGAGTAGTTGTCAGTTCCTTGTAAATCACATGCAAATTGGGTACCTTTGCTTTTTAGTATGACCTCAGCATATCGTTTTTTTGTTTCTAGGAAGTTCTTAGGACTGGGGCCCTTCCCTTTGGGGCTTTCTTAGCTAACTTTTCAAAGTTTTATTTCCACAATGGAGTCTTAACTAGGTTGTGTGAAAGCAAATTGATTAAAGGAATTTATCCCAAAGTTTCCTTTAACTCTTTAGAGACAATTTAGTTATAGAGACAATTTAGTTACAATTTAGTTTTGGCTGTTAGAAGTAGAATCTTTATTTGTGCTGCTCCAGGATATGGAAGTGAGGAGAGGGCATTTCTGTCAAATCATAGCTTAGTCCGTGTAAATCTAAGGGGGTGAGGAGTGCTGAGGTGAGAGAAGTAACACCCTTTCTGTGCATTATCTTAGTTAATGCTTCCAACAACCCTTCTGATAAGGTAATGGCTATTGCATTTGTCACTAGATATTCTGTCCTACTCCACTGTTCTCCATCTGACCACAGATGCTTGGTTTACGTGTCCCAAGGAAATTTACAGTCATGTCGTCCAGTCATATGAACATACCAGTTTACCAGTGGTGATTATTGCTGAGCATATAAGATCAACCAGGTTGTGTCACTGGATTGCAATACTTAATTCTATAGTTACTGAAGGGTGGTGGTATGCACATCATTCAAACAGAGGATTTAAATCCATGAAAAAGCTGTTGATTAGGGTGCTCTTTTAATTTGTGTGTGTGTACTGGGGCTAAGATTGTGCAGGGACCTGGCTCATTTAGGAAGAATGTCAGCTTCTAGGCATGGGAGTATGGCCTTCAAATGGTTGTGAACTTTAAAGAAAATGTAATTGGGGTGGGATTTATTCAGACACTGATAGGCAGTAAAATGTTAACATACTGAAGGTTTAAATATTCAGTTAAATATTCTCTTAAAAAATGGTTTAGAAATATATACTGATTACAGGCTTTCTTATTAAAAGAAACTAGTGCATTTTCTTTAGGATTTATTTAAATCAAAATGAATTCCATTTTTGCCTTTGTTTTTTTTTTATGTTAGAATTCTCAGTCTTCTGCTTCCTTAAAAATGTTGAGGGGCTTATGTGCATTTTAAATATGTAGACTTTGTTTTAAACTACAATTTTTAGGTCTTTTGTCATTTTTGCTATTACTCTTATTATGAGTCTTCTATAAACACCTTCTGTTTAATGGGGCAATGTGGCTAAAATATGTATGATTAAAATAGACATTGGCAAACTAAGAAAACAGAAAAGTAAAGTCTAGATCTAACAGGTGAAAAATAATGCTATTTGAGTTCAGAATAATAGATACTTTTGGGGAAAAAAGGTTACAAGGGAATCTTGTGAGCTGCTCTGAATGTTCCATAATTTGTCCTATTTATACATCTGTAAAACTCCATCACACTAAAACTTAAGATTTGTTCACCTTACCGTATGTAAGTTATACCTTAAAAAATAAAATAATAATAATCATATCTGAAGCAAATTGGTAAAATCTTGATCATTATTGAATATGAGTTTATAGTTCATTTTACTATTACCACTGTTTTTATGAAAATTTGAAATATTTCATGATAAAAATGAAATAAAAAATCTGTCAGTCTAAACATGTCAAATTATATCTACTTTTTGAGAGCTAAATTTTTTTCCTTCTTCTTCTTTAACCTGTCATTTTCAGGTTTGGAATTTTGCGTTTTTCTTTGATGTTGCTGGAGAGATATGAAATCTGGTTTTTGTGATATCACTTGTTCAAAGAGGACAAACCCAATCTTGATCTCGAAACCAGCTTGTATGTAAATTCTTTCCATTCTTGAATCTGAGTGGAGAAAAGTCAGACCACTTAGCTCTCACGTGCTAGTTCTAATTAACTGATTAAACACTAGTTTCAAAGGTTCGCTCTTTCATAAGCATCCCTACTCATTGAGGTCTTGGTATTGTGAGAGCTGCCTGGTAGGGTGATGTTCCCATTTCATTTTGCATTCGAAGACACTGAGGTCAAATAACTCTTCCAAGTCCTCTCCTTGCTGAAGTAGGGAGGGCGCCCCATCCTTGGCCTCTAAAGGACACCTATGCTGCCGTGTCACAGTATAAATAGGAAGGGAATTATCATTCTTTGTAACTGATGTTTGATTACCACAAATCAATAATCACTATTTTAAGAGACATTCATGAACTGTTTTAGAAGTCTTTTTAGAGATTGAATGGCCTTTAAAATTTCAGATTATTTCTAATACTTTTGTAATAATTTAGCAATATGACTGTCCTTTCACATAAATTCTAGATTGAAGAGACATATGTATTTCCCTTTTGTATGAAAAAAGGCTATTTGTAGGTCATCTTTTCTAAAAAGGCAAGAAATGCTCTTTCCAAACCACATTAGAACTCATGCCAACTTGGTACCGGGCCCTTACCCGAGCAATGATGTAAGACTTTGAAAGAGTACACAGTGCAGCTGCCAAAGCTCACACTGGTTCATTTCAACATTGTCTGTCTGCCAGAGCCCACAGCACAATAATTTTTTTCTGCGTGTACCAAATTATAGTCACATATATTTATCTCTTTGGAGGAGGGGAGATAAAGAGTTATTGTTTGATAAACTTACTTTCTGAGGTAATGGTGCTGTTTTGCCTCTCACATACTTCTGAGCATTTCCCCCACCTTCCTGAGTATTTATTCTCCTGGGTGAATTCTTCCAAAATGTGACACAGGGGGGCAATTTACACCTTTCCTGGTTCATGTTTTGCAAGGAAACTCTTCCCTTTGCGTGGTTCTCTATTCAGGAAGTTCCACGTGCTACATTCCATCTATTTGCCAAGTCTTGGACTCTTATCCAAAGTACAGCATTTGAGTATGCAATTACACATACATATACTGGCAACAGTATACTCTTTCCTGGCTTCTCTTAGAGAAAGCTGGAAGCCAGAGGAGCAAATCCAGATGTTCTTGAGTCTGGCATCCTCAGTTCAGAATTCTAGATGGCAAGAGTTCATTTGGAAGTGTATCAGGCTTACTCAGCACCTGCTCTTGCTAACCATCACATTTTTATGACCAAAGATTCTGGAAGTTGCCTCCTTTGCTGAGCAGAAAGACCACCACACCAGAGCTGCATGGGAAGTGGCTCTCCATCACTTGAAAGAAATCCTAGATTTGCTTGAGGAGGCATGTAGAAGAGGGTAGCTTTGCTGTTGGGATTAAGTCTTGGCTGAGAGCAGGTGCAACGGCTGCTGTGGCTCCTTAACCAACTCTGGCCTTGTGTCTGAAACGTTTGGCATCAGCATAAGTGAACCTTTGTGGGCTCTCTGGCACCTAACATAGCACCTTGCACGAGGGGGGGCGCTCACTGAAAATCCAGTCACCATTTATTGCACACCATCTGTGTGCACCAGGCAATGTACTAGATGCTGGAGATGAGGAAGATCTTCTTTTTCAAGAAGCTCACAGTCTGGTGGGAGGCACAGAGCCTTATCCAGATAAACGACAGTTCACTGGTTTTATTTGTTACTCACGCAGTGTAGTGTTTTGTTCACTTTGTCGGTCAGCTACAGAAGCCAGTCCACGGGATGGACGTCATCACCTAAGCACAGGCATGGGGTTTCCCTTCAATACTGAAGTGTGCTTATTGGCTGGCATTTGTGGCCTCTTTAGGCAGCCTTTCTGACTTGCTCAGGGATGAACATTTGTGGAGCGTGGAAAGAAAATACTAGTATTGTAGTCCGCCCTATCTGGGGGGGGGCGGGTATGTTTCCAGGACCCTCAGGGGACGCCTGAACCTTACATGCTGTGGGCTGTGCTGTTTTCTGCAGCCATGTGCTGTGGAACGACATCACGGTCAACAACAGATGGCACTTACGACAGTGGTCCCGTAAGGTTGTAATGGAGATGAAAACTTCCTGACACAAAGTGATGTGGTAGCTGTGGTCATGTCGTAGCTCAGCGCCTTACTCATGTGTCTGTGATCACGTGATGCTTGTGTAAATAAACCTGCTCTGCCAGTTGTATAAAAGCATAACACATACAATTATGTACAGTACATAAAACTTGATAATAATAATAAACAACTGTGTTACTGGTTTATATATTTACTATACCATACCTTTAATGATTATTTTAGAGTGTACTCTTTCAGCTTATTAGAAAAAAAGTTTGCTGTAAAACAGTGCTATGCTGTGCTATGTCAGCAGCAGCCTCGTACATCTTGTATTGACTGTATTTCTTGATTGTATCATTTTCTCTTGTGCTTGAGTCAATCTGTGTTGTGTATAGTAATATGTGGTACAGGCTTGTAGCCCAGGAGCAACAGGCCGTACCATACAGCCTAGGTGTGTAGCAGGCTGTGCCATCCAGATTTGTGTAAGTGCACTCTGTGATGTTCACACAATGACGGACTAGCCTAATGACGCATTTCTCAGAACGTGTCGCCATCATTAAGCAGTGTGCGACTGTACCTACATAACTTTTCACTTAAAGGAAGCACTTTACGGCTTCTCTTTGGTGTATCTGAATTGCCAGCATCGCTACTCTCGTGCTTTGGAGCAATTATTAAGTAAAATAAGGGTTACTGGCACACAGGTACAGCATGATACTTCAACAGTCAGTCTGATAACCGAGACAGCTGCTAAGCGACTAATAGGCAGGTTGTGTACACGGCATGGATATGCTGGACAAATGGATGGTTTGTGTCTTGGGCGGACGATGGAGTGGGAAGGCGTGAAATTTCATCACGCTACTTAGCAATGGTGCACAATTTAAAACTTAAGAATTATTTATTATTATTTATTTCTGGAATGTTCCATTTTAATATTTTGGGACCACGGTTGACCTTTGGTAACTAGGACTGCGGAAAGAAAAACTGCAGATAAGGGGGAACTATTGTATAATGCAGAAAGACCGTTTGAAGAAGACTGCCAGAATTGGTTATTCTGGTCTAAGTAATGTTTCCTTTATCTAAAAAAGATGTCAAAATGCACCAGTCCCCCTAGCTATTTTGGATGTCAGGCTGTTGTAAGGTAAGGGTAGGAAAAATGATTTCCTTCTTTCAATGGAATGTAGGCTTCTTTCATCTGAATTGTTACAGAGTTAGGGCAGAGTCAGAAACACATTTTTTTCATATTTCTGGACAGATGAGGTCACATTTACTTAATAGTGATACAGTTCCTGTGTTGTAACTTGTTATTCTTGTAGCTTTTCTCCTGTCCTCCCCTACCCATTTTTAAGGATGAATGCATGACTGTTTCCATTATGTTTCTTTTAACTATAAGAAGAATGTTAAATTGTTTATGTCCAAACTTGTTTTCCCGTTTCTTTGTACTGCTGCTATTAAAATAAGAACAGCTAGTAATACTTATATAGAATTTATGTTCCAGATTTAGGCTTTTATACATAAAGCACTTCAAAGAAGGGTTGTCTAATTCTCACAACAAACCAATAAAGTAGGTACTTATTAGTTTTCCTATTTTGCAGATGAAAACAGGAAGGCAAAGTGAGGTACATAACTTGCCCAAGATCACATAGAAAACAAGTAGCAGAGCTAGGATTTGAACTCAGAAATTCCAGACCCATTGCGTTTTTGATTAGTGCGCTATACTATTTCATACTCAGTTTGACATTAAATGATAACATTTTCCTAAAAGTAGAGAGTAATATCTATCATTTGAGTTTCTCCTGTGTAGCTAGCATTACACATGTGATATTACTTCTTTTCAATCTTAGGGTATGTGACTTGGTCACGTGTTACAGGTGATACTATTAACTAACATTTATGGAGCACTTACTATGGGTCAGGCATTGTTCTAAGTGCTTTACTTGTATTATCTCAGTGTTCACAGTATTTCTGTGGATAATTATTGTTACCCTCATTCTGAATATGAGAAAACTAAAGCTAGAGAAGGGCACTTGCCGAGGGTCACATAGCTAAAGAGGGACAGAGTTAAGATTTGAATACAGGTTTGCCTGACTCCAGACCTCAAGCTCCTAACTACCGTACGATACTTGGTGGGAAGCAGTAATTCACTTGCTATTCCAGTGATGCGGTGACTCTCCAAGGACAGCGTAGCTTGAAGTCTTGTTTCTCATCCTTAACCCTCACGTAGTTTGTTGATTAATCATGACCTTTGCGTTTCTGACTTGTTCATGTTCTCAGAAGGAAAGTTGAGAGGTGTCAGGGATGGTCTGCTCGTCTGAAAACACGAGCTTCTTGTCTGAGTGACTGATGTCTTCGTGAAATCATGGAATTTAGTCAACTTGTCTTTCGTTGAGACTTTGGCTTTTTCTCTAATTCCATTTTCTGGGACTTACCACTTTTTATAGATTTCTTTTTGTTTTCCTCTCCAGGGACTCCTGGAAGTTTATAGTGGGGAAATCTTACACATCTACGAGATTCCATTTTGGGAATACTGTGTAGGCATACCTCATTTTATTGCACTTTGCTTTGCTGTGCTTCACAGATGTTGTGCTTTTTACAAATTGAAGGCAAGACCCTCCACCAGCAAAAAAATTACAACTCGCTTTATTGTGATTCTTGGTTTATTGTGGGGGTCTGGAACTGAACCCACAATATCTCTGGGGTCTGCCTGTACTTTATTTTTATCTTGCCTCCTTAGTATTGTAAATTTGTTTTCTTTCCCACCTAAAATATGGCTGGTATTGAAGATTTTTGTTTATTTTAAATTATTTTTTTGTGTGTGGGAACCTTTATATGTCCCACTAAGTGTCGGTAGTTCCAGTCAGCTCTTGAATCTCACATCTCACTCACTCCCATAGGCCAACTCAAACCTGGTGATTTCAGAAATGAGTATTTCTGTCCCTCCCTTTTCTCTTTCCCTAAATATCTTTTCTTTTTCTGTCATTCTCAATTTTCTCTTCTTTCTCTCTTACCAGTTGGTCACTAAGATTTTTTAAGTCTACTTCCCAAATATCCATCAGACTCTTGCCCAAGGTACTCAACACCACTAGATATCAGAAAAGTGAAAATTGAAAAAACAAAACAAAACTGATATACTACTGTATACCCACCAGAATGGTTAAAATGAAAAGATCTGACTATACAAAGCGTTGGTGAGAATAACTGGAACATTCACCCTCTGTCAGCAGAAGTGGAGTGTAAATTGGTACAAATATATGAAAACTCTTCAGTAATGTTCATGAAAGTTGAACGTAAGCAATTCCATTTCTAGGCATAGACCCAACAAAACTGGACAAAGTGTGCACCAAAAGACATGTACAAGAATGTTCATATCAGCATTTTTTGTAATAGTCCCAAACTGGAAACAAATATCTGTCAACAGTAGAATGGATAAAGAAATTGTGGTATAACCCATGAAACGGAATACTACATGGCAGTCATAGGATAAGCTATCACACCACGCAGCAGCATGGATGAATCTCCTAGATAAAATGTTTCGCAAAAGATGGCGGACACAAAAGATTGCATAATATGTGATTACCTTTATGTAAAGTCCAAAAATAGGCAAAATTAATCTATGGTGACAGAAGTCAGAATAGTGGTTACCTTTGCTGAGGGGACATGGTGACTGAGAAGACACAAAGCAGGTTGCTAAGGTACCAAGCGGTGTGTACTATATCTTGATTTGGGTGCTGGTCCCACAAGCGTATTTACTTTGTAAAAATTCATTCAATTGTACTTTAAAATGAATGTGCTTTACTGAATTTTTACAGTTGAATAAACATTTGTTTTTTAAAAATTTAGCCAGTTGCTTGGTTTTAAAGTTTGAGGGCAAGCCTAGGGCTCGAGGACGTGTGTTAAAACACCATCTCTAGTTAATGGCTTTGGGTTAGTCACTTAAGAGTGTCCTTAAAGAATGCCTTTTTTCATATGTATTTACAGTAGAGATCTGGAAGGAGTCACACCAAACCATTAATACTTGGGATCAGGAGGAGGGTAATGAAAGAATTGGTGGGGTTTCACTGTTTATTCTGTGTAATACTTCTTACATTTTGAGTTATTTTTCAGTAACATGTTAAGCATGCTTTTTCAGAAAATAATGACTTTCCTGGAGGCAATGATAAGTAACATGATCAGTAATAAGGTAAGTAAGATATTTGGGACCACGTAGAACTTTGGCGTCTTGCAAATCAGATCCCATTTAGCTATATTCATTTTACAGCTCAGTAAGATAGCAAGAGACATAGCTCAGAGGTTGAATAGAGCAGAATGTTAAAACAAATTTTAAAAAGCTTAACTTCCCCTTTACATCTTTTTTTAAAAATTGTGGTAAAAAACAAATAACATAAAATTTATCATCTTAACCCTTATAAAATGTATAGTTTACTAGCGCTAAGTATATTTATAATGCTGATCAACAGAGCTCTAGAACATTATCCTCTTGGAAAACTGAAACTCTGTACATGTTCAACAACTCCCCATTATCCCTTCTCCCAGCCCCTGGTAACCACCATTCTGCTTTCTGTATGTATGAATTTGACTACTTTTGATGCACTGTGTAAGTAGAATTATACAGTATTTGTCATCTGTAACTGGCTTATTTCACTTAGCATAAGTCCTCAAGGTCCATCCGTGTTGTAGCATGTGATAGATAGCCTGTGGTCAAAACCGCCATCTTTTCATTTGAATGACCGCAACAGCCCAAGTGGTCTCCTTGCTCCAGTCTTTGCATCTCTGATTCATCTTCTACCCAGTGGCTACATGCAAATTTGATTTTGCTTCAAAACTGAGGCCCGGACTACCTTTAGATAAAATCTAAATGCATTAACCTACTTCTTAAGCCACATCCTTTCCACATTGCTCCCAAACTAGACACACCCATTGCTTCATCCACCTGAATTTTTTCCTTCATCATGCTGTTTCATGTTCCCGGTCAGTATTTGTTGACAGTGAATCATGACTTTTACTAACGCTAAATATCTTTGTCAGCTGCCTCTGCATGGAGCTTAATGTCAGAATGTAATAATTTAGTAATAAAATACAGACTTCCCATTTCCTAGCTTTTTAGACATTTTCTCAACAACTGAAAATAGTCTGATCTGAAAACAAACAAAAGAATCTTGAGAAATACGTGAAGGGAAAACTAGGGGGGAGAAAAAGAAAGGAAGTTTCTTTATTTTAATCTTTATTTTACTTGGCCCTCGAACAGAATACATTAGAGGTTTCTCTCCGCTGTTCACTATGATTTGATTCAGTAATTATTTATTGAGGGTCTGCTATATATTCAGTTCTATAAATCAACAGAGTAAAGGTCTATCGGAGAAGTCTGTACACCTTGAGCAGCTATACAGACCTCAGTAATTACCCAGTTAGATAACTCATTTGGTTTCTCACGCAGTGTTTTCTGACTGTTGGATGGAAAGTGACTAGTGTTGAGAGTTCATATACCCACCACAAAAACAAGTATGTTGATATTTTTTTTTAAAGCTTGTTATTGAGGGGGAACTAGCATATTAGACTCAAATGGGACGAACGTCACCCTCTTTACAGGAGTTTAGCAAATGACTCCATAGGGTTGGAATGATTTTCACAGCTTGAGCCTGACAAAGGAAGCCCCTACCTACCTTATCAACCTTCTCTGTTCCCCTTGAGTTCCAGCCACATTGCACATGTATGTGGTTCCTTGAATATATGATTTGGTCTCTCACGTCAGTGCTTTTGCTCATATTATTCCTGATGCTTGAAAAGTTCCTTATTTTTTTCTTTACTTCTAATTCTACTTATCTTTCAAGACTCATCTCATTTTCCTCCTCCAGCTTGTCTTCCCCTTAACAGGATAAGTGCTTTTACTTTGGGCTTCCGTAATCCTAGGCTTTCCTACATCATAAAACTTAGAGCACTGTGTTATCTGTTTAAGGGTTGTCTCTGCTACTAGACTGAGCTCCTTGGGGGGCAGGTTTAAAGGCATTTTTGTGCTTAGCTGGCTCAATGACTTTGAACGAATACACTGTACCGTTAATGAATGTTTAATAAAAAAGAGCTCTTGACTGAGTGAATAACAAAAAGACCAATTCAAACCTCCTGAAAAACCAGTTGATTTCCAGCCATAAGTTCTGGGCAGTACAATCCCTGTTCCTATCCAGGCCATGTCCACCAGCAATCTTGGAACTCTGACTCTGTAAGAAAAAAACTCCCTAAAGGAAAGAGAACTAACAATAATTGAACCCTGCTTTGTGTTGGGCACTGGGAACTTTGTCATTTGAGACTCATTTAGTTGTATGAGGAACTTAGAGTTTTCCATTTTATAGTTGAGACAACTGAAGCTCAGAGAATTTTAGTTAGAAATTTAGTAACGAAACTTTGATTAAACCCATGTTGTCTTACTGTCTGTGCTCTTTTCCTCCACATTTTGCTTTCTGTCCAAAATTAAGGATCTTATCTGGTCATCTGTTACCGAAAAGTAACCACAGATTTCTAGGAACTATTTTAAAGGAGATCAAGTGCCTTAAAATAATGTTAATTCTGGTTTACCATCCACAGAGGGCTTTCCCATTTATATATGATAATCCAGAAGTGCCATTCTTTTAAGATATTATATGTTATTTTAAACAACATTCAAATATTAGCACAGGGCATTGGTGTGCATTTTAGCCAACATTGAACGTATTTCTCCAAATTAGACTATATATTTTATATTTAAGTAAATTCTTTTAAGCGATCACGTATTTCTTTCTACTTTTTCTGGAGACTTGAAGCCAAATAAATTAATGATATCTAGCTTTTTTAAAAGTTCCATACATAATTTAGACTGTATACTTGCTGACACCCAGAAATCTACTTTCATCGTATGTAAAATTGCATTGTACTGTTGTATATTCTTGTGATCTTGGAAACCAGTTCTTTTCAAAGTTAGGTGCAGAAAAACAATTATCTAGTCTCTGACAGGAAAAATTTTAAAAGGAGGGAAGAGTCCCACTAAACCACAGAAATTCAAACCGGTTTAGTGAAATGAGCCCCCAAGAACAAGTCAATCTGGACTCGGTTGTCTTCTAGCAGTTTTGACAATGGACAAGTCATTTCTTTCCAAGCTTCAGTATCTTCAATAAAACAGAGGCTAATTACGGTACCGGATTCTGAAACACATTAGGTATACACAGGTATTCCTGAAGTCTTTTAGCAGATGCAAAACTTTCCCAGAAATCTGATCTTTCACACTGAGCTGATCAGCTTTCATTTCTGGAGTATGCAGTTACTGTGACAAGTTCTCTTCTACGTGGTACACATATTCTCAAACCTCTGCAGGAAACCCGGAGCATTATTTTCTGTTAAGGAGAAATCCCTCTTGTAAGACTCAAATTCAGCAGGATTTATAGGAAAAGTACAAAGAAATGAAAAATGATAGTAGTTTTATTAGTTATTCTGTGGAAGAGGGTGTTTTTCTTCCTGTCAATATTTGAATTCCTCTTGATTCTAGGTACTTAGGTAAACATTACTGTGTGCTAGTATGAGGCCATGTGAGCGCAATCTATTCAATTGCATTATGTTGACTTTGGTTTTTTTCCCCCTCTCTTAGGAAATCTTGATTTTTAAGTTGATCATTCAGTACAGTGCCCTGAAAGGATTTCCTTTTTCTATAGCCGTGGCCTGAGATATGTGATATTTCAGCAGTTAGTCACGCAACTGTTACATGATGTGAGAGGGTCAGAGTGTGAAGAATACAAAAGGCAAGCCTTTTGAGGAAAAGACTCTTCTTAACTACTTTGGATCTCTTATACGTGAAAGCACCAGAAACAAAGTTGTCGTTCAGTAAAGATTTGTTGAATAAATAATGTTGTTTATCTTCTTACTTTGATAAGAATGTATAGGATTTTCTATTACATTTGGAAAACCATAAATATATATCCATATTTAATACTCTTTGCTCACTATTAAAAGTTGAAAATAATTCAGATGTGAAAATATTGATTTTTGTGCGTCTTAGTTTATCAACACAGTTTTAATGTCATTGTTCTCCCACAGGTGGGAGAGATTCTTGATCCATGTCATTGTTTCCAAGTAATGGAACTCATCCATGAGATAGAGTGTTTTTGTTTTGTTTTGATTTGTTTTACTTTTGAGACTTTTGGATCCTAATGATAAACTTCCCTGTGTCCTATTGGAAGGTTTACAAGATTTCTATCAACTGCCTAGCATTGTAAGGGATGTATAATTTATCTTATTAGGGAGATTCTTCTACTTTCTTGTCCTTATTTCACTTTAAGTTCTCCTTTCAAAGTTTCTTTTCTTATTATTGAGCAAACAGAAACTTCACTGTATTTGGGGACTAGCTAATGATGTATATATCACATTCTCAGTGTGTGAGCTTTGGCGAAACAGGTGCTGTCAGATCCTGTTGGTGGGCGTATAAATTGGTCAGACTGAAAAATTTATCAGAAATGTGGGTAGTGATACAAATGAGTTCACTACAGTATTATTTATAATAGAGAATAATTGGAAACCACCTGGATATCTAAAAAAGCCATTTTTAATGACTTTAAAATGCTTATAAGTGAATAAATTAAAATATGAAACTATATAAAGAATTGATTCCATTGTATATGAACTATATCAAGATATTAATAAGGATTTTCTCTATGAGTGGGATTATAGGTGACAAACTTTCTTTGTCTTTATCATATAAATTTTCTGTATAGATTAGGCATTACTTGTAAAAGGACAGCAAAACTCCCAATATTTAAAAAATTATTAATACATTAAATAAATACAAAATAAGACCAGCGGGAAATTAACTAAATGTTGACAGTGGTTATCTTTAAATTAGTGGGATTATGAATAACTTTTTTTATTATGAATAACTTTTTGTCGTCATGTTTTTTGTTTCCCAGTCTATCTGCAGTAAGCATTTTTCATAGTCAATGATTTAACATTATTTTTATAAGATGGAAAAAAATAAGTTATTTTATAAAGTATATCACTACAGTCAGGCAGGAATTTGCTTTCCGATTAGTTTGTATATGAGACCTTATAATAATATTTAGAGGAGAAACATGCTTTCTTTGCCCTACTTGATGGTATGGTAGACTTGGAATTCCAAATCTTTTAGATATATTTTTTCTATACAGTTTCTGATGAAATTAGGAATACTACTAGAGATACGGTACCCTATCCTTTGAAATCTGTGTGAGTGCAGTGATCCATTTCACCATTAACAACCCAGCTTCAAAGTATTTTTCTCATATATTCTTGCTGTCTTGTGTTTAGCATACACAGCCAGAAGCTTTTTAATAACCAGAAGTAGCATATCATCCACTAATGGCTCTTATTCTGCTTAGCTCTTAACACCTGAAACAAATATTTTAAATACACTTAAGCCTTTGAAATCTGTTATTTCAAAAATAATTATAAGTGAATAAAAGAAAGCTAGAGTGATTCTCATATACATGCATATGAAATCGGGATGGATGATAGTAATACATATCTGCTATTTGTCAAACTCTAACTACTGTTTGCCAAGTGTCTGTGGTGGTCCAGGCACTATGCTAAACCCTGATAAACGTTATATAATTTTTACAACATCTCTGTGGAGTTGCCACTTTGAGAATGGGTGCCATTATTTTCCCTTTCTTCCCCTAGAGGAGGGACCTGAGGTTCAGAGACGCAGCTTTGGCTAGGGTCACCCAGTCAGTGAGTGCTTGAGCTGAGGCTGGATTCAAGTCTTTGTGAGGACAGTGCCCAAGGACAGGACCTTTGTCTTGTTTGCTATTATGTGTCCAATGCCCAGAACAGGGCCTAACCAATATTACAAACTCAATAGATACCCCATGAATGAGTGAACTATAGACTGAGAAGCTTTTACGTGGCCAAGCAGAAGAAATTGTTCTGTTCTAGTAACATAGGATTATACAGAGAAGTGAGCCTGACAAAATCTAATGCTATTAGAAGCCTAAATGCTGGTATTTCTTCCAAAATTTAGGTCGTGGTAACAGATGACCCGATTGGGATCCTCTTTTTTGATGTAACTAATTTGTTCTGAGTACATTTGTCAGATTTCTTTTCCACTTGACTTTGATATTTAATGAACAAAGAAAAAGCAAAAAACATATGATACTGAGTCTTTACCAGTGGAAGAAAACCTGGATGAAACTGAAGGTTCTTGAAACTGTCAAGGAACTAGGATGGGAATTTCTTACTCCTTTTTTATTTTTATTTTTTAAAGAATGGGAATTTCTTGATTGGGAGTTTTGGATATCGGAAGCCTGAAGCTCTGTGGAGATAACTCTGTGCTGTTGTGGTCCACGGATGTGCTTTACTCCATTGGTAACAGTAACTTTTTTATGTATTGTCCTATGACAGCAAAGACCATATTCCAATTGGAAGAGAGGTTAATATTTAGACACCTCATATACATAAGTGGTTCTAGTTTGTGAGATGAATTGCCACAGAAGTCCAGTTGTGACTTCAGCCTCTCCTCTTCATATTTATCATCCATGTCTCAAATATTCTTGATTGCCAAGAGCCAGCAGTCCTGGGTTGAGTACTAGCTAGCTGTTTACTCATGATGATCGTAGCATGCACCATTGAAGGAAATGGTTTAAGTGCTAAGGACATACACATCTTAGGGAAGGGAGTGAAGGAAATACTATTACATTTAGTGCTCCAGAGTATCGTGATCTGCTCTTGGAGCGCCATTCTATGCCCAGGCCCCCTTTACTCTATCCCTGCCAGATATTACCTTGTTCTTAAACATCCATCAAAAGGAGACTGAATTTTTGCCTGAAATAGTGGTTTACCACAGATCTGAGTAATGGTCATTATTAAATCAGCCTATGCCTTTGAAAGTATATCATTTCCTTAATGGCTTAAAATCCATGCGATCTTGTAGTTTAGCATAACTCTTTGCTTCAATCAAATGGGGCTGAGGGTGTACATTCTTCTGTTATGTATAAACCGTGTTTGTTCAGCTTCAACAGATGGCAAGGCAGTTTCCCCAGATCATTGGACCCATTCTCAAAGTTTCTGAACTCAGATCGATGCCATTTTTTGAATGATACGGCTTCTAGCCATGGTTATCCCAGTTTATATAGCTTGTCAGCTGCATGGAGACACTCAACCTGGGCCTAGCACTGTGCATGACATATATTGGGAATGTAATATTTGTTGGATGAATGACTAGAGAAAGAGGGCTGTGCTTAATCAGCATTCAGTAAGAACCCAGAAACACCTGCTGAGGAACCCTTCCTCTGGACACCTTTTGTGACTTACTTATAAGTGCTGGTGGCATCCATGGAAATCCTTGCAATCAGATCTATCGAGTCTACCTAATCTATCTGCTTAAGCAGTCCTGTAAAACATCTTATGGTAGCTAGGTTTTGCAGAGACTGAAATTTGAATACCCTGTGACAAATCCAAATTTCTCACATCTAAGTGCTATTTGCTCTTTTGCCACTGGTATGAATGTGTTTTTTGAACTACCCCTGGTAGCAAAGACTCAGAGAGAAGTAACTTGTTAAAAGTCACCTCTTTAGTGGCAGAGCTAAGATTTGATGTCATATCTAATCCAGCCAGTTTCTGGGAGATAAACCTACCTTTTCAGATTTCCCACAACACCACACTACCTCCCTTATGCTGCTTGTGTTTGCTTTGGAAAATCCGCTGCCTACATAGTGTGAAAAATTATGCAGCATGGCCACCATTTTTTGGTTTTTTGGCATCATTAAGAAACACCTATTTCTAGTTCCTGCTGGATTATTTTCAATTTTAAAATGAGTCTGTAGATGTAGTAATAGGAAAATGTTTTACTCCGGAATTCCTTCTATGGCTTTGATTTTTCCTATACTTGCAGGAGACCATTGTAATTTCTCAATCATGGGTAATATTTTAGAACTTTCATGTTTTTGTTTTAATGACCAAGAATAAGTAGAAGTCTTATCCCTAAAGAGTCTCCAGGAAATATTACTACTTAATTTAAGAAAATGATTCTGTGCTTTTTATATGCAATAGCATTAAATTAGTGACAGTATTAAATTATACCTTATAATATTAAAATTTGATGTTCCACCTCACTTTTCAAATACTAATTTTCCTGTATTCATTCAGGCAATTCATTTAATGTTTATGTTTTTAAGACTTGAAATTCTTTGTTCAGTATTGACAGCTTTTATCTTTGTATGTTTGTTTTAATTAAAATTTAAACAGAGAATGGCCTGTGCTCTAAATCAGCCTGGAACCCTTCTACTTCCATTCTGTATTTGTTTGGGAAGAGTCTCAGACAATGTCCTGGCGCCTCAGGCCCTTATTGCATTTTCACAGAATTGACATTTCCAGAGGGTTTTCCATGTGCCAGGAACAGTTCAAGATCATATATATATACATACATATATATATGGGATCCTTGAGCCTTAAAACGATCTGTCAGGAAGGCATTAATATTTGTATTTTATGTGTGAAGAATCTGAGACAAAGACAGGAAGTGACTTATTCAGGATCATAGTAAATAAGTGCCAGAGCCAGGATTCCAACCCATACCCACTTGACCGTAAGACTCACGTTTCTTGGACCCAGCAGGCATAGGATGGGTTGAGAATGGCACCAGAATTTAAGAACCTCGTATCCATGTTTATCACGTTCATTTCATTTGATGGCAGATTTGGAGGTTAAGACATGTAGTAGTAGTAATGAAGTCACTTGCATTGTTTTTAAACCACTAAAGCCTTGAGGAGGCACCACTCATGCATCTGGTCTTGACCATAAACCGTTCACAGTAACTAAAGGTCATAAGGCATTGGATGTTTTGCCAGTTCATTACTACTATTACAATAATCTAGGTTATTTAAATGTTCCTTGAGAAAAGCTTCAGTTCAGTATTTTAAAGATTTCTGTCTACAATTTTTCTGTGTGCTTTGGTCATCTCAGCAAGGGAGAATGAGGCTCCTTATCATTGCATTTCTGAAAGGGCTTTTTTCCATTTTCTTGAACAGGCATCAGGTTCCCAGTGTTTGGAAACCATTGCTTTGTATTCACTTAACAAAATGCATGCATCCCTTGGTAGAGTTTACTTTTTAGCTATAGAACATTGTCCTTCCATCTAAAACCTAAGCCCAGATCCATAAATGTAAGACTGAACATACAGGGACCATATAGGGACATTTAAGCCAAGTATGACATGAGATTGTTCTGGCAAAGCCAGGTTGCATGGCAGCATGGTCACACACTGGCTGGGGAAAGCTGTCGGGCATATGGATATTTCCCTTTTATTCCTGTTGAGTTACCGCCATGGCCAGCATTAGCATTTTAGGATACTAGTTTATGAAGGCCGGCCTTGTGTGTTGCATAGTATCTGTCTCTAAGGAGTCACGCTCTGAAGGTTTAAGGGGGAAAATACAAGAGTAAATAATAACCACCCTTTTTGAATCTCCACTATGTGCCTGGTACCTTACGAGATGCTTTACATACTTTATTGTGAGTCCTTTAGGGTAGCTATTTCCCCGTTTTGCAGATAAGGACACTGAATCTCAGAGGTGAATGAATTTGCCCAGCACCACCTAGCTAGTTAAAGTGGATGCTGGTAATCCAACCCAGGTCGGCTGACGTCCAAGGCCCTTGCTCTTTGCTGTGCTGTATTGGCCATGACAATGATTCTGTGAAGGAGGCTAGAGAATTAGTTGCTTCATGTGTTTAGGAAGAACTTTTTGACACTAAGTTAGTGCCATTCTGGAGCATTTTAATTATGTTGGCCACTACTGTCTGTCTGTTACTACTCTCTAAATGGTCTTCATAAACTGTTGCAGGCCAAGAAAAAAAAGAAACCTTTGATTTCAAAATGCTTTTAAAAAGACGTTTTTCAAGCATCATGGTGCTAGCTAGGTACCTTGTCAGACTTGTCGTTACATTTTTTACTTAGAAATTAATTTCTTCCATATCCAGCCGAGTGTAGTTGAAGACAGGTGTTCTGGATATGAGCATTGTCTAGACCAGTGCTGTCCAATAGAACTTTCTGCAGTGATGGAAATATCCTGTATGTGGGCTGTTTAGTATGACAGCCGTCAGTTACATGAGTGCTTGAAAAGGGGCTAGTGCGACTGAATTTTTTTAGGAATTGAATTTCTCGTTTTAACTCAAATCAAAATAGCCACATGTGGCTGGTGGCTATTGTATTGTACAGCAGTGCAGTTTGAGGTCCAAAATGATGAGCAATGATAGAATTTGAGAAAATCCAGTAATTGGTAGTTTAGAAGTTGCTAATTTGTTTTTCAGCAAGATTAAATTTGGCATGTGTTCCACTTAAAGCCATGGGACCAAATAGAGTAGAACAGTTAAGGTTTCCAAAGCACTTTTTGATCCTTCGATATCATTTGATGAATATTTCAGGTATGATATCATTTAGGACTTGTATTTGCTAATGGATCACAGAAGAAAGGCAGAAGAACAAAATCATTTACAACTTCCTCATACGGGGTGTCCTCCTGCTGAAATGGACACCAGTCTGGCCTGTCGGTGCTCAGGTTGCAGCATGAGCGTCTGGACAGGACCGTATGTACTGTTTTCTTCTGCTCATTGACTGAGATTGGAAGAATTATCTCTCCCCCTTTCCTAGAAGATCCATTCATTTTATCTTCTAAGTCTAAAGTGAGGGAAGGAAAGGCAATTTCTAAATTTAGCCCGAGAGCTACAATAATTTAGTAATCAACAAAAGAAAATAATAGTTTTCCTTTCCAATATTCCAAAATAAGTCTTTAGGGCTTTGATTTTAGTTCTTTGTTTGGGAAAAATACAACCCAGAATTCAGAAATGTTCTTTCTATGAAAGAGTAGGTTTTAAATTGATATATATCTTCCAAAGAAACTTTTGATGGAATTAAATAATAGATTTTGTATGATATTTTGAAGAAAAGTTTGTTTTCCCTGGAGTCTTGGTACATTTTAGTTTCATTTTGATTGTGTGGTCTTATGAAATAATTTGTAAAATTTATTAATTTTATTATGTGTCACTTCTGTTATTAAGCATATTTTTTCTCTGACATTTTATTTGTAAAACACCCCTCTCTATCATAGCTCACAACTAATCAACTCTGGATGCTTTTGATTTTTCTGACTGTGCCAGGGCATTGAATGAAGTTCGCTGTAGTGAGAAAAGAGAGCACATGGGACTCGTGACTTTATGTACTCCAACAATAGAGCTTTTATGACATTGGAGGTGGTTAAAAAAGCTAGAAGAAGTACCTCTCAAACATGGCATCGCTGTGTTGCCTTTTTTTTCCTGTATTCTCAGAGCTGCCAGGAGTGCATCAGCCTGTAATTTCCTGTCCTCTGAATTCCCCATCTTTCTGCAGCTCCAAGCTTTGTGTCCCACAGCCTGTGACTCAGTGCTAACAAATCGCTATTGTCCAGTGGGGCGAATGGTGGCTGGAACTAAAGAATTGCTGTCTGGTTTCTATTCAAATCCAGGTAGTGAGATATATGAATGGACTTTTCGAATCGTCATGTGAATAACGTCTGCTCTGCATGAAGGCTCAGAGCCACGCTAGGAAAGATTAGCTCCTAGGCTGACCACTAACCTCCTTTGTGGTAGGAGGTAGCAACATTCCCAAGTATCATTTTGTGCACACTTCATTTTCCATTTCATCCCCTAAAAGCAGGGTTAGCCATTCAGTTATTCAACTACTTTTCTTCAAGTTTTAGTGTTTCTGTTGATAACGTGGAAGTTTGGGGAAATGCTAAGTTGTTTTTCACTTGCAACACTATTATTTTCTGTCGTAAGTTTTCTACCTTAACATTTGTTATGGCGTAAGTTATCTTTATAGCATACATGCAACAATGAGAGAGAACAAGCTGCTTTTTCTAAGAAACCAACCCGTTACAATGCTTTCCAACCAATGAAGAAAAAAGTCCTTCTTTTATTCAGTGCATTCTGCTTGTTTGCGTTTTTTTCTCCCAAAGTCCAAATTTGTACAAAGACAATATAAACAACTTCAAATGCAATATATTAACCAAACAAAACAAGCCTCCTTCAAATTAGGAACCAACTTAAGCATCTGTAAGTATAGCAGAATCAGAATTTTTAAAATCAGATTCGGAAGCTAGGCTATAATTCATAATTCTCATCCTTGGAAAATTATTTTATCTTTCTCCTGTATACCTGAAAAAATGTCCACGGGCTTGAAGGGCCATGCTTTTTACATTCCTTCCATATCGCAGGTACTATGGAATGGAGAGCCTTTTATGTTTCTTTTTGTCTTAAACTCAGACAGCTTTGTAAGCAGTAGTGTGTAGATTACAAGAGTTAGACAAAAGCAGGCGCGACTGAGAAGAGTTGGGTTGGGGGGGAGCTTGGGGCACTTCCTGTCACTCAACACATTCCAGATCACTAAAAAATTTCCACACCCTCTGCATTCCCTCTTGCCCACCCCAGACCCTAGTATTTTCTGATTCCATATGTTGTGGTATTTATCACACTCCTGTCTATCACTAGGCTCTGGCAAGACTGCTTCACAGGAGAGGCATTCCTTTAGATTGCACAAAGCATAGCTGGGAAAATGGCTGGCAGTTTCAGAATCTAGTCACGATCGCACGCATGAGCACCTCACACATCCATGCCCCCTTGCCCCCCCTTCTCCCGCCCCTGCAGCTGGCTGACCTGTCTCACCCACTGCTGGCCTGTGGAACGGCCAGGACTGTCTGGTTTGGGCCCGTGCCTTTGTCCATGTCTGGCTTAGTTCCTCTCTGTCTACGCTGGCCTCTACCCCCACCGCCCCAGGCGGCGCAAGTGTTGGGCCACACAAAACTACAGATAGAAAAGGTGGTAAAAACTTCAAACTTGGCTACATTCTCTCACAGTTTATTCTTTTGTGCATTTCTCCCTTCACTAAATACTCTGTTTTAAGAAAACAAATACAAAATTAATTATCAAAAGGCAAAGAATGCAAAGCAACCTTTGTGTTCCTTATAATAACTGACTTCATAACTCTCTCCAGCTGCGTTATGGGGTGTGTATAAAAAGCTTCTGTTCTGAGAACAAAGGAGCACGTGCAGAAATGAGACTAAAAAATCCACTGACAGTATTTCACTACACAAATTACTAAAAAGATTTTAGTCAAGCCTCTCAACAGATTCAATGTTATAATGGTTTTTAGTTTAAAAAAAAAAAAATTGAAAGTGCTTACCCAGTAAAAGAACCGAAGTAGTCCTGAACTGTTACGTAAGACTTTTTACAGTTGGATCTTTGTCAAAAGGGGGTGGGGGTGATGGGAGAAAAGCAGCAACAACAATCAAAAAAGTTCGAGCTGCTGTGGCTGGAGGACAACTTCTGTGTTTCCAGATAGGATTCTTGCTGTAGAAATGGAACTTCCAGCCAGCACAGCATCCTGTCCCAGTAGAGAAATGAGTTTGTCAGTAAAAAAAATTAGATACTGGAACCCAGGCTAGACGAGGTATTGAACCGCGCCAGATTTCCTTGCAGCCCTGTCTGCTCAGCTCGCATTGAACTATATATGACCCAGATGATGGACAGAAGCACATTCAGTCATGTGCACACTGGAAGAAAGCGGATTTGCTGGTCCCTGGCAGTGCAGGGGTTTGTCTTCTGATTGGGCTGTGCCCTGATCAGTGAAATGTGAAGCCCTCACCATTCAGAGGCCGTAATTCAGGACTGGCAGTTTGAGTGTCTGGCTGCCTCTAGTCACGGAGAGAGACTTTGAAGGTGTTGCTTTTGTTTGGTGGCATTACCCACCCAGAGGTTGCTTACACCTATGTACTTGTGTCACGAGCAGTGCTAGTTTTTCTGAAATGCAAGATAGCCGACTTTGCCCGAATCCGTCATCTTATTGTTGATGAACTTGGTTCTAACTTAAACCGATGACTTGATTGGAGAATTTTTGTGATCCTAACCAAGGCTCATGTCCAGACCACACCCTGGGCTTGATTTTGATAAGGTAAAAAATAAAGGTGGCATTTAACTTTGAAATCTTCTAGATGATGTAAATCGCTGTTGATGAAAATTGGATGAGTGGACAGCAGTGAAGTTAAGTTAGGGATTCTGGAGTCTTTGAACATACTAGGGTGAAGCTGTCACTCTTATACCCAGTCTCGGTAGCTGGGGGGAAGCTACCAAATCACAGACCCCAACTCTCTGTGACATAGCCTTTAATCGTGCAAGACAGCCGTTGTCTACTATCTCCAGTATGTTTGAACTTGGGTCCTTGGGATTTATTTCCCATCTTTCTGGGCCACTGGGAAACAAGGTCATTATATAGGACTGTCAGTTACGACATTTTTGCTTAGTCTATGAAAGTTGCTTTGCAAATTAATACTTAAAATTTTTTTTGGAGCGATAAAGTTGTATTATGAGACCTTGGCACTGATACATGAAATCTACTCTACGTAGACTAATCTTTTTTTGTTTTCTGGGGACTTTCTTATCTCTTCAGGAATTATATAATCCAAACAAGACATACAAATACTTCGGCTTATTTTCTGCCTCTCTTACACTTGTGGAAATAAACACATGGTCACAGTATAGCATCTATTTTACTGTAAATCTGGGTTTGGATGTGTGTGTATTTGTAACGTCTTAGCTGTTGACAACATTACACAGTGTCTTCTGTATGAAGACTGCCCCAGAATTCATCTCATGTTTTCCGTGGGAAAACTGGGTTGATATGATACCAGATATAAGAATGATCCAAATTAGAGAAGAGGGGATGCATGCTCTCTCTTTCTGTAAGCCACTGGACAAGCATTTTTTTTTTTTAAGTTGTAATACAATATAAAAAAAGTTTACTATTTTAACCATGTTTAAGTTTACAGTTTTGTAGCATTAAGTACGAGGTATGATCAAAACGTGGTAAATGTTTAAAAAAATTTACTACAGTAAAAGATACATTGCCATTAACCCCCCTCGAAATACTCTCCGTTGCTTCAAATGCACTTACCCATCATTCTTGCCACTTTCTGAAGCAGTTCTGAAAGTCCTCTTTCATGAGTGTCTTTAGTTGTGCTATTATGGCTGCCTCGATGTCCTGAATCATTTTGACTTTGGGGAAGAGCCAGAAGTTGCACGGTGCCAGATACAGTGAATAAAGTAGATGAGGACGCAACATAATGTTTTTATTTGACAGAAATTGCCGTACCAGAAGCCATATGTGACATGGAACCTTTCCGTTGTGAGCACAAAATACAGTGAATGCTGCTGCCGAGTGCCATCCAATGGAAAGGGAAGTGGCGCATCGAACCTTACTAACAGTGTGTGACAAGTTTCAGCTTGTTCAGTGCAGTCAGCCGGGTGTGAGCTACGGTTGAGAGAAGGTGTGTTTTAAAGTGTGCCATAAATCATCCTCCGTTGTGACAATGCTCTGTGTCACACATCGCTTCTGGAATTGCAATTTCTGTCAAATAAAAACATTACAGCGTGTCCTCATCCACCTTCTTCACTGCATCTGGCACCAAGCAACTTCTGGCTCTTCCTCAAAGTCAAAATGATTCAGGACATCGAGGCAGACAGAACAACACAATTAAAGACACTCATGAAAGAGGACTTCCAGAACTGCTTCAGAAAGTGGCAAGAACGAGGGGATGTGTGTTTGAAGTCAGGGGGAGTGCTTTCAGGGGGGACTAATGGCAATGTGTCTTTTACTCTAATAACTTTTTTAAATTTAAACATTCACCGTATTTTCTGATCACACCTCGTATGTTCACATTGTTGGGCAGCTATCACCACCACCCATCTCCAGAACTTTTTCGTCTTTTCCGCTCGCTGAAACTCTGTACCTAAGACTAACTTCCTGTTCCTCCCTCTCTCCCTCCAGCATCTGGTAACTACCAGTTGTCTCTATGAATTTGACTACTCAAAATAATTTGTGTAAGTGGAATCATGCAGTCTTTGTCTTTTTTGTGACTGGCTTACTTCATTTAGCATAATGTGCTCTAGGTTCATCCATGTTACAACATGTGTCAGAATTCCCTTCCTTTTTAAGGCTGAATAATATTCTATTATGTGTATATTCCACATTTTATTTATCTTTTTCATCTGTGATGGACACTTGAGTTGTTTCTGCATTTTGGCTTTTAAGACAGTTACTCTTGACCATTCTTAAAACCTTTGAGGGCTTCTTTACAGAGCTCTTCTGACCCATCTCGAGCTATTCTGTCTTATAAGTTAGAAGGGTTTGGTGTGCCTTTTAAATCCAGAGACTAGGTCCTAATGTCAGGTTTAATGTCAGGTTTGCTAGAGAAGGTCAGATTCTTTTCAACCCTCCTGGATGAGACTTAATATGTATTATACTCCAGTAATTCTTTTATACTTACTTTTTTTTTAATTGGGGAAGGGGAACAATACTTTATTGGGGAACAGTGTGTACTTCCAGGTCTTTTTCCAAGTCAAGTTGTTGTCCTTTCAATCGTAGTTGTGGAGGGTGCAGCTCAACTCCAGGTCCAGTTGCCATTGTTAGTTGCAGGGGGCGCAGCCCACCATCCCTTGGTGGTTGAGAGCCCACTGGCCCATGTGGGACTCGAACCAGCAGACTTCGGTGTTAGGAGCACAGAGCTCCTACCGCCTGAGGCACCGGGCTGGCTCCTGTCCTTCCTTTTTTTTTTTTTTAAAGATTTTATTGGGGAAGGGGAACAGGACTTTATTGGGGAACAGTGTGTACTTCTAGGCCTTTTTTCAAAGTCAAGTTGTTGTCCTTTCAGTCTTAGTTGTGGAGGGCGCGCAGCTCAGCTCCAGGTCCTGTTGCCGTTTTCTAGTTGTAGGGGGCGGGGCCCACCATCCCTTGTGGGACTTGAGGAATTGAACTGGCAACCTTGTGGCTGAGAGCCCACTGGCCCATGTGGGAATCAAACCAGCAGCCTTTGGAGTTAGGAGCATGGAGCTCTAACCGCCTGAGCCACCAGGCTGTCCCCCTGTCCTTCCTTTTTGTGGGTTCATCTTTCTAATGCACTGTGAGCTCTTCCTGGGCAGGGACTGTAGCCAATCCCTGTTGAATTGTTCTATGCCTGTTGTATAGGCACAGGACCTGTAACAAAGTAGACATCAATAAATACTCGTTGGGAAAATGTGAATGAATGAGTAATAATAAACTAATAGCTAATTTCATTTGGGTTTTTATTATGTACCAGACATTGTGCCATGCTTTTTTATACATTAGCTTATTTAATCTTCACAATAGCCCTATGTGGTTAAGTAGTGTTGTCTGCATTTAATAGATGAGGAAATGTGCCTAAGGCCTCATAGCATGTAAAGACAGAATTGGGATTTGAACCCTTGTCTCTCTTGGTTCCAGAGCCATTGTGCTAGAGGCAAACTTCATAGTGCGGTAAGTGGGTTTGGAAACAGGAGATTTAGCCTCAGCATTGATTCCAAATCAAATGTTCTTTCAGTGGGTGTCGTTAGCTATAGCCCTGTGGTAGGTATGGCTCATGAGTGGGTGCTCAGAGGAAAGCTGAGCAACTCCTTGTTGAACTCAGTTCACAGATGTCGGCATATGTGAATTTTCTTTCCCGTGTTACTTTGAAAGTGCAGTTAAATGGAATACACCACAATGAACGCATTGATAGTTTTTATTCATTTGTTCATTTGGCAGATACATACAGATGTACACATATATGTGTATAGGTATACACACTGTTTGAGGTGCTAAGGAGGGAGTCAAGACAAAAACAGAAAAAGTTCTTACGGAGCTTGCATTCTAGTGTAGAAGCAGAAAAATAAGAAAATAATACGAAGTAAAACAGGAAACCATACTGTGAAGAAAATAAAATAGGATCATGTGATGATGAAGATGCCTTGGGTGGAGTGGGGTGGGGGACTCCTTTAATGAGAAAATAGAGAATACTTGCTTCTCTGGGCAACTGAAATACTCGTATACAAGCTGAGTGCCACATGATGAGAAGCACCCTGGCATACAGAGACCTGGAAGACGTGTGATCTGGGCTTTGAGAACAAGAGCTCTAAGACAGTACTATTGAACTTAGTGTGTTTGGGGAGCAGAAACTGTAGTACTTATGGCTAAAGTGAAGTGAAAGCAGGTAGGACGTGATGTTGGAAAGGTGGTGGGGCCCTATCATGTAGGGCCTTGTGAGCTGTAGTGAGAAACTGGGATTTTTTTTTCTCCCCCAACTGTACTTTTTCCCAACTTAGATTTTTTTCCCAAATGGTGGGAAATTGGAAAGTTTTCAGCAGAAGAGTAATTTGTTCTGCAGGCCAAAGAAGCCCTTCCGTGCAGCTATTGTCTGTTTGGTTCCTGAGGCCTCCTGATACCACCTTTACCTGAAGTCTTTCCCAAGGTGGGGACTTTGCCAAGGCTTTCACGTGTTAGTGCCAGCTCTGGGTGTCCTAGCAGAATAGTATTTCTGTTAGAACAGTTCTGGGGCTACTATTGGTTTCATTGCTCTTTCCATCAGCGAGGGCTTGTCCAACAAGAGTTGCTTCTGGGTGATTTCACATGTTGCTGTTGTCTGTATTAATTTAAGATAAAATTCAGTTCTTAATTAGATCTGATCTTTCTGTGTCACTAACTGAGAAGGACTGTCCTTGGCAGATGATGATGGCTGGTTGTTTCATTTGTATGATGTACTTAAAGGCATACTGATAGAAATCTGAAATTGTCAAGTAAAGAAGAACTTTCCAGTATTCTTAAATAAGGTTCTATTCAGATATTTTGACTCTAGTAGAGTTAATTGCTAACATTTTGCCCATAGTATTTTGTTTTTTCAAATTCTCATTCTGAAAAACACAGAAAATAGCATTAGACAAATCTGACAGTCTCATTTTATAGGTCAGTGGCTTTCAAGTTTTTTTGACCATTATCAAAAAATGTATATGTAAAAAAGATATTTTATATCACAATTATACACATTTGTGTGTGTGTGTCTGTAACCTCACTTTCATAAAATAGTACTTGTCCTTTTTACAGGTAGCATCATTTGATATTTTTTCTTCTATTTTTTTTAACTGTAAAAAATGTTATTTGTGAGCCACTAAATTGATTTTATAACCCATAAAGGGGCATCCTGAACTTTGAAACACTATAGGTGAGGAAACTGAGGTTCTGAGAGGGTGTGACTTCTCTAGTGTCCAGAGCAAGGAAGTGGCAGAGCTAGGATTTGAACCAAAGCCTGATGCCAAAGCCCTTATTTCTTTTACCACATGATGTAGCTCCCCAAGTGACACTCACCTCTAATGATACTGAACAAACAAAAACCCCACCACAAATGACCTTTAATAATGACCATACAAAATGTAAATTTCCCAAAGCAGCAGCTATAGGAAGGGGCAGAAATATTTTTCCTCTGGCCATGGCCTCTATAGTTTTCAAGGAGCTGTTTGGCACTTGGAGTTGTCTGTCCGTATCTTGGACAGAGTGCAGTGGATAGTACTCATTAGTTATGCTGGGAACCCACAGATTCCCAAAGCACTTGTATTTCATTTTTCAGCCTAGCACGTAGCTTCTTAAAATAATAGCTGTGTAAAACCTAGCTTGTGAGTATGACAGTGTGGCTTCTCAAAAGTGAGCTGGTGGCAGTGTGACCTGGAGTGGGCACTCAGATATGGGAAAGGATACCTAGGGTCTGAGTCCAGCCCTGCCCGAGAGTTGCCGTGTACCCCCTTTCACACGTACTGCACGACCGCCCCTCCCCCGCCCTCATCAACGTCCCCCACCAGAACTGACACATTATTACCACCCAGAATTCTGTTTATATTCTGGTTCATTCTGGGTGTTTTACATTATGTGGGTTTAGACACATGTATCATGATATCACATTGGCTTTTTATGTGGAAATTTAATTTCACTTCCTGAATATTGGAATTTGGAGGACATTGGTTTGTGGGGACCACAGAACAGAATATTCTTAGAAAATCCAAACAGACACTGTATGTATGTAGATGCCTTACATCAGTTCCAGTGCTTTTCTGCTTTAACTAGTGCTTGAAGGGGGCTTGGAAAAGAGTGCAGAGCAGGTGAGGAGCGAGAACGCAGGCTCAGGTGGCTTGGCAAAGGCTGCAGCGGCCGCCGTGGAGCTGGTGCGGAACTGGAGGTTATGGTCAGGTCGATCTGGCTTCTAACGTTCTCACACAGCTGGAATTTGAACCCACATTGGTTTGAATCCAACTGCTTTTTCTTTCAACAGTATCTCTGAAATATGGGGCACATATTGAAAGCTCAGAAATTGGTTTAATCTTTGGGAAGATCCATACAGACCTGTTTTTCAGTTGTCTGGTGAAAGGATGGAAAACTAAAAGAGTCTGTCAGTATGTACAGATTTGGAGTGGTTTTTGTGTGTGTCTTATTTGCTTTATTTTTTTTCTGATTATTTTTCTTTCTGAAGGTAGAATATCTTTTTTCCCCCCCGATCTTAAAGGCAATACATATTCATTGTTAAACATGTCTTTTAAGTTTATTTCTCCTAAGAGCCTTACTGTTAAGGCATCTGTCAGGTACTCACTTTAGAACTGTTAGATAAAACTGAAACCATGAAAAAAGCTCAGGAGACATAAAGAGTGTTTTGATATTTGATACAGAGACCTACCCTGACCCTTCTCCTTAGCAACAGGCCAGAATTGTTAGTGCCTTTCAAATATCCTCCTCCGCGTACCCCTGGTACCTCAGACCTGCATGCTCCCCTGTCTTATTTCTTTTGGTGGGATGAGTCACGTGGAATTAAAGTTGTGGGCACCTCTGTCACTGCCTCCTCCATGGCCTTCAGACGCCGGCAGCCAGCTGAGTTGGTCATCTCAGCCTCCATGTTGTCTTACTGTTATAGTTCTGCTTTCATCACCAAGTCATCACCTTTTCCTCCCCAGCAATCATTTTTTAAAGCTACATTTTTTGATCACTTTATATGTCAGAAACTATGCCAAGTGGTCCTCAGACAGGGTTGATTTAGCAGTGTCTGGAGACATTTTTTGGTTGTCACAACCTGGGGAGGGTGAGTTAGATAGAGACCAGGGACGCTGCTGAATATCCTATAATGCAGGACAGCTCCCCTATAAAAAAGAATGATTTGGCCCAACATGTCAGTAGAGTAGAAATTGAGAAACTTGAATTATGTTAATGGTTTTACATCTTATTTAGTTCTCACATGTCTTTACATGGGTTTTACTATCCCTCCTTCCTAGATGATAAAACAGGCTCTCAAGGTTTATGTAACTTAGAGTCACAGCTAGTGATGGAGCCAAATACAAACTTAGGCCTGTCTGACTCAGCCTGAGTTTATGGTGGTCATGATAGGCAGCCGCCTCAGAACTGAAGTCCTCACCTTGAGCTTGGACCACTATAGTGAGCTCCTCTCCTACCTGATCCTCTCGGCGCTCGTCACTCCATGTACGTCTGTCTTAAGCAATACATAAGGCTCTAATGAGACTGCCTCTCTGCTCACAATCTTCCAATGCACGTGGAGTGTAGGTTTGGTTCCTCAGCCTGGCGCTCAAGGTCAAGGCAGTCAGTCCCTGAACTACTTCCCAACTGATTTTCCACAACGCCCTTTCAGAGTTTCTAAAACGTGCTTAATTTTCTTATTTTTTTGCTTCTTTATATTTCCCAATATTCTATAACACATATTCTGTTATTGTAATTTAAAAGGTCGTTTTGTTTTTCTTAAAGATTTTATTGGGGAAGGGGAACAGGACTTTATTGGGGAACAGTGTGTACTTCCAGGCCTTTTTTCCAAGTCAAGTTGTTGTCCTTTCAGTCTTAGTTGTGGAGGGCGCGGCTCAGCTCCAGGTCCAGTTGCCGTTGCTAGTTGCAGGGGGCACACCCCACCATCCCTTGCGGGAGTCGAACCGGCAACCTTGTGGTTGAGAGGACGCGCTCCAACCAGCTGAGCCATCTGGGAGGCAGCTCAGCTCAAGGTGCCGTGTTCAATCTTAGTTGCAGGGGTTGGAGCCCACTATCCCTTGAGGGACTTGAGGAATTGAACTGGCAACCTTGTGGTTGAGAGCCCACTGGCCCATGTGGGAATCGAACCGGCAGCCTTTGGAGTTAGGAGCATGGAGCTCCAACCGCCTGAGCCACCAGGCCTGCCCCTAAAAGGTCATTTTTAATGGTGGAAAAGAGTAATCCAGCCCATCTGATAATTTAGGGATCACAAACTAAAGTGATGCTATTTTACTTAAGACTGTGTGTGTGTGTGTGTGTGTGTGAGTGTGTTATCTATGTGTGTATTAAAAAGATTGGGTTCTCATACACCGATAAATTTTAAGATTTTTTTTTAAGCGTCCAGACTTCCTCTGTGTTATTCCTTGTTCATGCTATACACCCTTTGTCTGGAATCCCACACAAGCTCATTATCAACTGTTCAAATTCTCCTTGGCCTCCAGCACTCAGCCCGAACACTACCACCTGCCACTGAGCCGTGGAGCAAAGAGGTTAAGAGCATGTGCTTTCCACACTGACAGGGCCAAGTTGTGAGCTGGTTCTGTTGGTAACTAGCTATGAGACCTGGAGCAAATAACCCAACCTCACTAAGTCTGTTGCCTCATTTGTAAAATGGGGATGGTATCTCGCTCACAGAGGGTTTTTGGAATTCAGTGAGAGTTTGCATGTAGAGTACTTATTAGCACAAGACCTGTTCTCAATGACTATTAGTCCATTATTAGACCCCGTTATTGTTACTGTATTATTCTCCACTTCTTTAAGTCACATCTCTGTATCTCTAATAGTATGAGCTCTAGAGTCAGAATTCTTGCATTTAAATCCTGGCTACACCACTACTAGTTGTGTAAACTCAATCAAATTACCTAGCCATTATGTGCTTTAGTTTCCACATCTATGAATATTATAATATTAATACTTGCTACATAGGGCTCATTTCAGGATTAAATGAGATAATATAGGTAAAGCACCAGCCTAGGTCTGGCCTATGGTGAGCCCTCAATTATGTTGTTACCACTCTTCTAGCCCTTACTTTAAGCTTACCCGTATTACACTTATTTGTGTACTTGTGAGCTTCCTTATCTGACGGTTAGCCCCTTGAACACAAGGATTACAAAATAGTCATTCTTGTGCCCTGGGCAGGTTTTGACCTTAGTTATAATGACATAGGCACATTTTACCTGATTAAGGACTTTCATAGACATCACCTTACTTGAGCCTCATAAAAATCCTGTGAGCTAGGCAGTCAGAGTGCTGGTAGCTAAGTGCGTGCATAAGTGGGAGAGGTAGTTTCGGGTGCCTGCCACGCTGTAGGTGTTGAGTCCTTCCTTCACATTGCTCTGTTTGCTTTCACTATCCTGAAAGGTAGTGTTTAGTACTGCATTTTAAATATAAGGAATCTGAGACTCAGAAAGTTTAAGTAACACGGAAAAATTCAGCCTCCTGATGAGCTTCAGAGCCTGGACACATTACTACAAATCCTTGTTTCTTCATCATTGTATTTTCATGGCCAGGTGTCACATTTCGTGGTATCTAAGCCACAATCTCATTCTGCTTCTGTCTCTGCTTTCGGGAATCTGGAACCTTGTCTGCTGAAAAAGCTGATGGCAAATGCTGTAGTAATGTCAGGAGGAAAAAACCTTTGGACAAGGACCACTGGAAAAATTAATCTTAGATTTCTTAGGATCCCTGTATCTTCGAGACTGCTAAGAAAGAGTGGGTGAACCTGCTCAGTCCGATGCCAGTGATTTCAAGGGCTTTGTGAACATTTTTATGTACCACTCAGTTAGTTGGCTGTAGGCCCAAGTGAGCGCATTCTGAAACTTACGTTATAACCTGTAGTATGTTGGGAAGAAACTAGGAGTTCCTATACCAGTAATCCTTTTTTGGTGAGATTTTGTGAAATAGACCCGAGTTGAGAAAGTTACTTAACCTCTCTTGAGTCTTTTTTCTTATGTGAACAATGAGGAGAAAAATACCATATGGCAGAGTTTTGAACATTAAATGCAGTAAAGTATGTAAAACACCTTGCCTAGTACACTGTAGATGTTTAATAAAATACGTTAATATTAATAAATGTATGTTATTCCCACCTATGGAAATAGCCCAACTGTTTAGCCTGGTTACATATAAGACCTAAACGTCCCTCAGTCTCCTCTCCCGCCGCTCACAGTCACGTGCCTTAAGCTCTAGCTACACACAATTACTCGTTTCAGGACAACCTGTGCTGTTATGCTGTCCTATAGCATGTGCATGCTACTGCTTTTGCCTAGAATGCACGGTTCACTATCTCCCCCTTCTCTGCCTTTTGGGAGCCTACTCCTTTAAAACAGAGCTCTAATGCCACTTCTGATGGTGAAGTTTTCATCACATCTTCCCCCATCCCTCCTAGATTTGATTTATCACCCCTGCCTGTGAGCTCCCATTAGCATCTTGTTTGTGCTTTTCTCTCAGTGACACTGGTCTGGCTCCCCCATGATTTCTAGAGGACAGGGACCCTGTGTTAATGTTCCTCTAGAATTCTGAGGTGGCAGAGTGCATTACTGTATCTCACTTGGGACCACCCTTTCAATTTGAGTTCTAGATGTGAAAAATGTGATGGCAGATCTCTTTTAAACCTCTATGAGGTATAGGCATACATGGAGGTTAATCTCACTGCTCAGATTTGGCTATCACCATGTGTGCAGTTTCTGTAATCCTTCTGTAGCTATCAAAATGGATTTAGCAGTTGGCATCCTCTTTTTTCTGTCTGGGGCAATTGGAGCTTTATAGAATTTGGCTTGGAGGAGCAGTGACCTTGCCTCCCCAAGTTAGTTTGATCCTGGGGTATAGGATATGATGTCATTGAAGACCTTGCATGGTCCCCGTATAGCCAGTGGCTCTGCTTTTGTTTGTCCAGGAGACCAGGAATTACATCCGGCCTCTGATTTAATTTTCTGTGACACATTGAGTCTATGTTTTAGCCTACAGAACACTACAGCTGTGTCCTAATTCTCTTCACCCTACCCCTTCTCTACCTTGTGACCTTCATAATCACTACCTTTTAGGCATTTTGCTCTTCTTGTCTGCTAGTCTTGCATTGGACGTCTCTGCAGCACGGTGGAAAAGACAGCTCTGAAACATCCGTGTAAACAAGCAAAAGAATCACCACTGCAAAGGCACAAGTTGGGGTCAGTGGTAGGTGGTCTGTTCCTGCGACTGACTTGTTGGTATTTCTCTACCAAGGGGGAGAGAGAGCTCAGTTAACAGGAACAGTTGCATAATTTGTGCAATGACCAGTCTAAAGAGCAGTCGTCATGATAATAACAACCCATATTTTCTGAGGTCCTGCTCAGCATCCAGCCCAATGCCAGCCGGGTACTAGAGCCACAGAAATAGGTTGGATAAGGTCCTATTCTGGAGGAGTTCGCAACCTAGTAAGGGAGACAGATGCATAAAACTGGTTGTGTCATTGCAGTAAAATCCACTCAGTAATGCCGAGAAGTACACTGTACTGTGAGCACTGAGGACAGACGTGTGTCTGAGACTGAGACTTAGGGAGCATAAAAGCCTAGGCCATGTTTTAGAAAAGAATCATGGGTTTGACTTTTCTGTGGGTAGTTTGGCCTTTGCCTACTCTCTTCATAATCCATTGCTTGAAAGTTTCTCCACCCCTCCCAGGCCAAATTAGGTCCCTTCATTGTTACACATGCCTCCTGTATCACACGTACCACAATTATAATTGAATACTTTTTTGCATAATTGCTTACTATTTATTTGTCCCTTTTACTAGTCTGTAAGGGCAAAGACTGTGTCAGTCTGGTTAGCTCTGAATCCCCATCATGAGGATTGTAGGCACCCAACGAATATTTGTTGAATGAATGATTGAATCCTCACACTCCTCGAATCCTTTGATTTTCTCAACAATGTATACATAGTATGCCTGAGGTTTAGGAAAGAATAAGCCTATAATCTTGTGAGAGAAACATCCCACACCAGAATGAATGATTGTCCTCGCAGTGACGCTGTCAGGTGGCCACACCTGTATTTTGCAAGGAAATCCCTTAGCTTCTGAGTTGCAGTGCAGAGTAAATAATTCTGACACTAGACTTTTTTTCTCTTGCATTTTCCACTATGTCAGTTTTTGATGCCACTATTCCCTGGAAAAAAAAACAAAAACAAGAAACGGGTGCCAAAAATGGCTGGCATAGTATTTTGATCCCCAATATCTCACCCAGTAGCTCCTCACTCAGACTCAATATGTGATTGTTTTTCTTTGAAACTGCCAACTTGGCAAAGTAAGCTGGGTTCTTCTCCGGGTTCAGCCAGCATGTTACTGAGCACATCAGATGTGAGGCTGAATCTTTTTACATTCTTTCCATTTGACTTTTGAGGGTCAGGGTTTGGAATTGACCTGAGCAGGATCTGTGCCTGCCTTGAGGAGATGCTGGTGAGACTCTTGACAGAAGTATCCATGTAGCTCACCATTCTATCGCTAGCACCTAGAAAAGTGCCCGTTGCATAATAGTAGGTGCTCAATGAGTATTTAAATGAATGCATTTGTAGCCTACATAGCACTTGGGCTTTATTTCCTTGATCCATGTCCACTTTTTTCAGGTGGATATCATTTTCCCCTCTTTTCACCAGGACACTTCCCACCCTTATCCATAGTAATTGGCCCTATGCTTCTTTCACAGTTAGCAGAAAAGATCAACATTTCTTCTGTTCACTTTTTTTAGGATTTCTGAGTCCTTGGTTAGGTGGAAAGATTGCTGACGATATTGGGACTGAAACAGCTCAAAACATTGGTGAGCTGCACAAGAGTGTTTGTTTCCTCTTCTGTTCAGCCTGACTGGAAGTTTTGAAGCTCAGAAAATCCTAAAGCGTCATAGCGGAAAGATAGCCTTATACAGCTATCTCCCACAACTTTCTCATTGTGCAGATGAGAAAAGTAAGGCCCATGGAGGGGCATACAGTGCCTAAGGGTATCCAGTAAGTTAATGGTCGAGTCTGGGCTAGAACCCTGTCCTGATCACGTTTCATCCTTTTTTTTTTTTTAAACCAAACAGGTTGAATAACTGTAGAAGGAAAAGTTCACAAAAAGCAAAACTTCTTAAAAATGAGCTTGTGTTGAAGCAGTAATTCCAGATCACACGTGACACTTCTGTTATAAGCCTGTTACTGTGTTTCCTTGAAAATAAAACCTAGCTAGACAATCAGCTCTAATGTGTCTTTTGGAGCAAAAATTAATATAAGACCCGGTATTATATTATGTTATGTTATGTTATGTTATGTTATGTTATGTTATGTTATATTATATTACATTACATAAGACCCGGTCTTATAGTAGAATAAGACCGGGTCTTATATTAATTTTTGCTCCAAAAGACATGCAAGAGCTGATTGTCTGGCTAGGTATTATTTTCAGGGAAACACGGTAGGAGCAGCACTTTGCAAATTTGGGGAGATTTCACAAGTCTTCAGAATTCCAAACCCTTGTCCTAGTCCAAAAAGAAAGTAGTAGCTGCTGGAATTGAATAGATTTCAGTTTTTCATCTTTACAGGAGCAAGTGCCAGCAGAGTTGCAATGATGTTTGGGGAGAGATTCTTGGCCCCATTTTCCCTACAATGTATGCATCTGACAGCTGGCCCATCATTCTATTTTTAGACATAATCTATGGGATTATAGAGTGGCTTCATTTCTTTTAAAGCTATGCGGCAGAAATGCAAGCTGTGTAGAAATGGTTTTGCTTTGTAGCAACTTGGAGACTATTTTGTACATAGATTTAAAAATATTTTTTAATCAACTAATGTAGATCCCTGTATCCAGAGATTTCATTTTAAAGTCAACTTCCATTTGTAGCTGTATTCTAACTAATTCGGAAGAAATAAATGCTAAAATATAGAAATACTAGAAGTGGAAATAAGTTTTTACTACTTTGTATTATATCAGTAATCTGATCTTCATTTCCCTCTCTCTGGGTTGTATGAGGAACAATAGACATTCTTTAGAAACATAAACTTTAAAAACAATTCATAACAAGCATTCATTAAGCACCAACTGCCATTTATTGGACACCATCTATATCCCAGGAACTGAGCTAGCCCGATATATTCATTTACTTTATAAGTTACCATAACCATAAAAGGTATGGGATGGTATCCCCATTTTGTATGAGAAAACTGAGGCTCCAAGCAATTGAGTAACTTGCTAAAGGGTCAAAAGTATGAAATAGTACAGTAAGAATTGGAACCCAGGTGTATCAGATCTCAGAATCCATGTTCTTTCCTGTAAAGTACTAGGCAGCCTCTACTAAGTTTTAAGAAGCTGATTGGTAGAACCAGAATGGCTCAGTTCAGAAAGGTGCAATAATTCAAAATATAATTTTGTTTTTTGCAGGGTGTGGGGGGGGATTATATAGGTCCTGTGCTGTAAAATAGAATTCAGTATAGCTGTATTTTCATAAGTACTTATTTTGATTTAAAATTGTCATTCTGTAGGCCTGTTACTTTCTATCTTACATGAATGAAAAAATTTAGAACACATGGTTTACTACTTTAGCACCTCAAATGTGCATTTGGAAAAGGCTCTTGCTTTTAAGTTCACAAAGTGTTTACAATTTAACAAATGATTTATGAAATAAAGTTGCTCTGAAATTGGGGGGGAAATCAGTATCACTGGAGATTAATCTTACCTATGCCAGTTACTACGTTATCTGGAAAAACTGTGCCAGTGAGTTAGAACGTAGCAGGTATGACTTTATTCTTTAGATTGTAATGTCTAAGAAGCTACAATTGTAGTAGTGTTTGTTATCCAACACTGTACACAGAACGATGGGTTCAGACAACAGGAAGGAACCATTCTATTCTCCCAGGAAATGGAGGAAGTTAGAAGTAGGGGACATGTCAAGAAAGTGAGAGGTCTAACAGACAAGACCTTAAGAGCTTTGGTAAGTGGCCTTGAGAAAGGGAAAAACTCAAAACTTGGAGTCAGGTCTTAACTCTGCCCACTTGGGCATTCTTCACAGGGTAAGAAACGGGGTAATGATACCTTCTTATATAATTGTTCTGAAGTCATGGCTGTAAGTGGAATTTTTTTAAAGATCAAGATGAAGAAGTATGTTTTGGAATTACTTGAATTGCGACATTTTACCAGTGACGTAATTGCAACATAATTACATTTAAGGCCTGCTGTCACACTCTGTTGCAGAAAAATACCTTCTCATGCAGCTGGTTTCCACTTGGCCTATTTTAATGTAGTTTAAATTAAATTTTATTTAATTTATTTGGCCTAATAGCAAACAATTCTTGTTTCATTACTCCTCATTCTGCAGGTTGCGGTTCTTGGTTGGTGGGCTCTGTACAACAGCACAAAATGCAGAATTAGCTTCCCCTTTTAAGTGTATGCCTTTGTGACAGGAATACTGTGAATTAAGGACAGATCCTGAAAGACCATCTGAGATGGGAAAAGGGAAGCACTGCAGGAGACAGAGGCCTTTGGCCTGGCTTTGGACTGACTTGTCACTCACTGCGGTCAGCACGGAGAGGATGTGCTGGCTTGTTCAGGCTAAAAACAAAGGCCAAACAGCACCCACCACCACCACCACCACCACCACCACCACCACCACCACCACCACCAGACGCACACCATCTTTCCCCATCTACATTTAGTTCACGGGGACCACTGCACTTTCTGTTGCTTTCCTTAAAAAAATTCTTCTTTTGTTTGTGAAGATGTTGCTCTTTACACCCAATCTTTCGCTATAATGGAACTCTCGCTTTGACACCCTGCTGAAAACCCGTTAGCCTGTGGAGTTTCAAAGCTTGCTGCAGCCCACTGCTTCTTGTTTTCTACCTTTCGAGCTTTTCCACTCTCCCACATCTAGGAATGAGTGGAGGAAGGGAAAGAGTTCACCATAGTTCATCACTCCCACTTTTTTTAAACTAAGGGTAGACTATTTAATACGTCTGTCCTATAGTCGGAGACGGGTTAGTAGAGTCAGTCAGATCCCAGCTCTACCACATTCCAGTTGTGTCACTTGTGCTAAAGCATCTCATGTCTCAGAGCTCACTTTTGTCATTTGCAGAAATGGGAAACCTCGTCTTTGTCTCAACAGATGTTAAGTGTTGAATGAAACAATTTATGTGAAACACCTAATAGTGCTTAGCACACGGGAAGTGCTAATAAAGGTATTATTTTCTTCTAAAAATATTTTCTAAACAGAACAACATTGATTCTGGCACTTATCCAACAACCGTGTATTAATCACTGTGTTGTTAATCACACCTATGAGGATAGCGTCTCCGTCCTTTGTCCTTAAGCTCCATTTTATTATTGAGAACAGCCTTTTAAGTTCCGGGAAGCTGGCTTAAACGTGACTTTGGGAACATACATAATTGATAAATCAGGATCGGCCCTGCTAAAAGCCTCTGTATTTAATTTATCCATGACATTTTTGTCCCTTATTATTAGAGCATAGGATGGTCATTGTGAATCCCAAACAAAACTAGGTCCTAGATGTATTAGTCAGAATTCTCCAAAGAAACAGAACCAATATGGATATGTGTGTGTGTGTGTGTGTGTGTGTGTAGATAGATAGTTCATTAAGAGATTTATTATAAGGAATTGGCTCACATGATTATGGAAACTGGCAAGTCCAAAATCTGCAGGGTAGGCTAGTGGCTGGAGACCCAGGAAAGCTGATATTCCAGCTCAGGTCCAATGGCAGTCTTCTGGAGAATGCTCTTACTCAGGGAAGGCCGGTCTTTGTTCTATTCATGCCTTGCACTGATTGCATGAGGCACACGCACAGGTCTGCTAATTTAAATGTTAATCTCATCCAAAAACATCTTCACAGAAACATCCAGAATAATGTTTGACCAAATATCTGGACACCCAATGGCCCAGCAAAATTGGCACATAAAGTTAACCATCACACTAGGGTTAGTGAAGAACACAAGACTTGGAGATTCTTGTCAGTATTTTTATCATTTTTGTACCTCTTAATGATAGCATGACTGCAGCTCTCTGATGCACGTTATCTCAGCGATCATTGCAGCTCTTGTGAGGTTATTAGAGCAGAGGTAGAGCTGCATTTGTTTGAAGAGAATACTAAGACTAAGACAGATTAGGAGACTTGCTCAGGGTCTCACAGCTAGTGGGTGGCAGAGCTACAGTTGACACAGGTTCTGTAACTTTAAGCCCAGGCTTTGCCCCCTTGGCCATTCTCTCTCTGGCAGCTGGGGACTTCTGGAAATGGTTTTGAGAGCCTTGTGGCTTTTTTTCTTGCAGTCAGTATCGTACTCTTCCTCAGAACCATTTTGTGACAAAGTTAACAAAATATATTTTAGCAGAACCTAAACATGTTCTTTTCAGGTGACTCTAATGACACCCTGAGGCAGAAAAAGAGAGGTGGGGAAAGGGTGAAGGGGGAGTAAAGAGGGAGGACATTAGCAGCCAAAAGTAATGTCAGAAAGTAATTAGAGCAGGACAAATGGATTGTGCTGCCATGTTCAAGGCTGTTACTTCTGCGGGCAGTGAGGAGGAAGGGCACTAATGCAACATGACGGATCTGGAGCAAAACCCAGGCACCGCACAAACCACGGAGGCTCAACCAATGGCAGGGCTCAAATCGCCAGGTTTGACTGAGCAGGACTCAATGCCTCAAAGAGTCGTTTCGTGTTGTGTGGAGAAATCGATGTATCGGGGACCTACTTTCTTGATTTCAGCTTGTGGGAAACAGCCTCCAGGTCCTCTGTAGTTAGTCAGTGTGTCCTGGGATAACTCCCCCCTCAGCGTTTTGTACCTAATGTGCCCAGGCTGGGCAGGGACATGATACCCACAGAGATTCAAAAGGGAAGATACTTGATGTAAAACTAATTGGCGTATTACCTCTGTGGAGGGAGAATGAACTAAAAAAGAAGTCATCCACATTCAACTTGGTATTAGAAAATTTACCTAGAAAAAGGCAGAAAGTAATGCTGTCATCTCTCTGAGGACAGATGCTTTGATTTGCTAGCCTAGCTAATCTATGACTGTGATTCCACTGCTGCCACCATGTACAAGGAAACTGTCACAGCCCTCAAGAAAAATAGGACGTCCATCATTTATCTGAAAGGAAATCTTCACAAGTAGATTGACTGTCTCCTGTAAGTCACCGTACCTTTGAGGTCTCTTACTAATTGCTACCACCACTATGCATGGCGTGGTAGTTAAGAGCTTGTGTTCTAGTATTCACATAGTCCTACGTTCCTATTCTAGCTCTGCCCTTTATGAGAGGTTTGACCTTGGCAACTTACCTAACCTCTCTCAGCCTCAGTTTCTTTATCACTAAATAAGGATAATAAGCTTACTTCTAGACTTCTGAGATTTTATTAAGATGATACTTATAAAACATTTAGCAGTCACAAAGTAAGGGCCCAGTAAAGGGTAGAAGAAAAAGTGTGGGGTCGGGGAGGTGTGTGTGTGGGGGGGAGAGGATTAAAATGTTTCTCTGGTCTAAGCAGAGATAAATGGTTTATCCCTCAAGACTCTATAGTACAGCTGAGGTAGGGCTAGAATTATTAAACTAGGCTGGCTTTCTTTACTCAGGGATAGGAAGGGAACATTAAGACAGATACAATGATTCTAAAACATTGGACGCACAAGGTAGAGATTACTGCCCTTATCTAAAGGGAACTCCTTTCCGTCCTAGCTCTTGGCCTGCCTGAACTGCTGTCCCCCACCCCCCACCCCACCCCAAACCCTCTGACAATTCAGAACTGACCAAAGATCAAGTCTTGATTCGCTGTCATCATATCTTTACCTTTCTTCAACTCACTTCATTTTGATGATTCTTTTCCCTTCCCTGTCATGCCCCATCTCTGCAGAGAGCTGACTGGTAAGAGGGGTAAAGAGAATCCTGCCGCCCTGTACAGAAGCAGACCTCTTATTGGCACACTGCCGGTATTTCTGGACCTTTAGAAGTGCTGTCTGCCTGGTGCTGGGTTCATAGCCCCCGATTTTTATTACAGTGTAAGTCTTCTGTGGTGTACCCCAGCACCCGTGGGTTTATAAACTGTTTTCCAAAGTCTGTTTCTGTATACATTGTGCCTTGCTTATTCAGGGTCTACATCTTTATGAGAAGGCCCCAGGAGCCAAGGTTAAGCTGTTTCCTGCTTTTGGGTTCAGTTTTCCAGTACTTTTCTTGATTTGCCCAGAATTCCAAAACCATTTGTTGGTGGCTTGTGGCTTTTTCCTAATAGCCTTTACCTTCCCTAGGTACATAAATCCTAAATATAATATCAGGTATGAAGACAAAAATAAATCCCAAATAGGTTATAGTGGTCAAGGATTCGTAATTTTCTGATCTTATATCTTTTCTAGTTTACCAATTATTTGTAAGGCCTTTCTTTTCAGAGAATGCGATTAGGTAAAATTATCTCAGTTGTCAAGATTTAGTGCAGAGTGTTTTAATGAACAGTTCAAGAGCCTGGTCTTTTGAGGAATGACCAACAGAAAGTGCTAAGGGAACTTTTGATATTTTGCTTGCCTAAACTTATTTTTCCATCTTTAAAATGGGAGTCAGGGAGATCACCCACATTATCAACCCAGTTTAGTGTGACAGACACAGAACCAATTTTTTTCTCCTGTAGTTCTCTGTCTGCACCTAGTCAGTAAAAGAGAAAGCTGTGGGAAGATATCGGTTGGTCATACTAGGCTTTTGTTGTTTCCTTAGTTGTTTTCCTGGTGCTGGGAAGGCTATGGAGGCTGTAGATGCAGGCAGCCTTTTGTACCATTTTAGCAAAGTGGTTTCCAAAAATTAATGATCTGGCAAAAAAAAGAATATTCCATATGGCTTATGGTTTGAATTTTATCTCGTCATTTCTCTCCAGTTTTTCTGTACAAAATGAAATGCGGGATGCTTTTAGAATAATGTTCAAGTTAAGCCTTTTAAATTTACAATTATTTTTCATTGACGATGGAAGCATATATTGACTCCCCACTGTATGCAGAACATTTTGTGAGCTGAAAAGGAAATTTCTTGCTGCTTCTGGGAATTGGTGTGTATCCATAATGATTGCACTTTTAGCTAGGGTGTGAGTATAAGATGGAAAAAAGCATCTTTTATGTAAGATTTCTTAAATGCGCATGTGTTCAGAAAGTTTAAAAATTTAAAAAGCTCCTGTCCTTGAGTATTCAGCTAGAGCGTGATCACTGTTTGGTGATTATCCCTGGCAACTTGCAGTCTCAGCACAATTTTATTGCCACATGTATTGATTTAATTGTGTTTTGGAGCTAGGCTCTGATTGTTTTGCTTGCAGCAGTGGCTGTGGGCTAGTTATATAACTTCTTTGAACATCATTTTTCTTTTCTTTTCAAAGGGCATGATCCTTACTCTATCTACTTCATGTGATAGGATAAGGCAAGTGAAAGTCCTTTTCCAAGGGGCAAAGCATTTTATGAGCATAAAGTAATACATGGTTTATAAAGATATCTCTTTTACAATTTCACTGAGGCATATTTCACTTACATAATTCACTCTGATTGTACAATTCAGTGATGTTTGGTAAATTTACCCTAGTTGTATAGCCATCACCACAAATCAGTTTTAGAACATTTTCATCATCCCAGTAAAATACCTGTGTCCCTTTACTGTTAATCCAAGTCCCAACTCCTGCTGCAAGCAGTCCGTAATCTACTCTGTCTCTACGGGTTTGCCTTTTCTAGACGTGTCATATAAATGGAATCAGACAATATGTGTTCCCATGTGTCTTGTTTCTTTCATTTGGCATGATGGTTTTGAGGTTCATCCATGGCATAGCATAGATGAGTAGTTTGTGTTTTCTATTGCTGAATAGTATTCCATTGTATGGTATACTGTACATTTTGTCCATTCACCAGTTGATGGGCATTTAGATTGTTTCCAATTTTTGATTGTTAGGAGTAATGCTGCTATAAACATTCACATACAAGTCTTTGTGTGGACATATTTTCATTTCTCTTGAGTAAAAAGATGTATCTTTTAATTAAAAAGTAATATATACTTGTTCTGAAAAATTCTTTATATATAGAAGTATAAAACTTGGTAAATCAGTCACCACCCTAATGATACTTCCCAGAGATGGTGATGATAATAATAATAGTTACCATCATCTGAGTATTCTGAGCATTGGCTGTATGCCAGGCACTGTGCTGCCATATATACGTATGTATATAGCAGCAATTTAATTGAATTGTGTGTGTGTGTGTGTGTGTGTGTGTGTGTGTATGAATGAATGAAATAATCCTTTGAAGTTGATACTACTTTTCCCATTTTATGTATGAGGAAACTGAAGTTTGAGGATTAAATGTAAAGTCACACTTTTGGTAGTGGCAGAGCCAAAATTTGAAGTTGGGCAGTCTGGTGTCATAGTCTTCTAGACTTTCCAAAGTATACATTTAAAAAAAAATAAAAACTATATACTTATTTTTATTCTATAGCTTGTTTTTTTGTTTGTTTCCACTTAATTTGTCTTAGAGATTGTTTCATGGTAGGATTTATACATTCGTCTGTTGTTTTATGATAGTTACATGAATGGATGTGCCAGGATTTATTTAATTCATACTTTATTAGTGGACATTAGATTGCTTTTATTCTCTATTGTGAACAACAAATATACTTACTTCAGCATTACTTTGCAATACAAAATCCTAGAAGTGGAATTTCCAAGTGAGAGGGTTTGTACATTTAGATTTTGGTGTTTTAAAATCCCCTCCACCTTCCACATGTGTGCTTGCACGTGCGCGCGTGCGCACACACACACACACACACACACACACACACTGAAAGATTATAAATCAACACACACACACACCCCCGCAACTCCCTCCCCTCACCCCTGCAGCAGGATATAAGGAACCTATTTTTTTCACCCTCATCAATGCTGCATTATCTCTGTAATGCAGGCTTTGATATCAATCATCTAAATGTTTTGGGGAAGTTAACACATCAGAGATGGGTAGTGGTGAGAGGCTGGTAAATTCAGTAGTTTCCAGCCTTTTGACAGGTAAGGATTTGGCATTTATCGAGGCTCTCAAGAGCTGTAATATTAGAGTAACCCAAACTAGTTCAGATTAGTTTAGGACGTCTCACTTAGTTGATAATGAAAAACACTGAGACATTTCAGCCTCAGTTGTTTCCATTTTCTTTGGCTTATACCATAACTCTAAGGCCAACTGGTTACCTTTCACCGCATTTCTGGCAACAGTATCCCTGCCTTGCACTCAACTCCATTTAAAGTGAAGTCTCGAAGAGGGGAACTAGAACTGGGACATCTGTGAGAGATAAGTGTGCTTGTCCTTTCCATTCTTCCCTTCAACAAAAATGGCCAAAGCGGGGCCAACAGCCGCAGGCTAGCCACAGGCTAAGGCTCCAGTCAAATCTGTTGCTGGCAGGACACAAGTTGGCTTGGTTTCAGTAGCCAATAGAGCACTAGATAGACCAGTTTAAAGGGAGTTTACATTTTTTACCGTGGTGCCAGCAAAGGACGCAAGGACACAAGAACATTTGATGTTGCTAGTTGTCAATGATCCCCAGTTGTAGTGCAGGAGCTGGGCCAACCCCAAGCACAGCTCCCCGATCCCGGGAACCCTGCTTAGCACTGCTCTGGATGTTGCCTTTGTCTCCTGCCCATCCCTTTCCTCTCCACTCCCCAGGCTTGGTGTCTTCATCCTCACGCCGTTAGTCTGGAGGATGCTGCCCTCTGCTGGTGGCTGGTAGGACAACCGCAGCAATTTGGTTGGGTCTGATCCACTGGGAGCTCACAGGGCGGTGTGGGGCCAGTCACACAGCTTTCCATAGTCTCCAACTTCATGGACCAGTCCTAAGACTTTTTGCTATGAAAATAATTGAGCAGGCATTAAAAAATACACAAGTACAGACAGTTTCCTTGTAACTTTATCTATAGTGGCATAAGAATAAAACCTAGGTGTCCAGCACCTGGGCTTGTGCTTCCAGCTCCTAAAATGGCTGTGTAAAAGACAACATAGAAGAATGCAAATACTTACAAAAAACCAAAAACAGACTACACGATGGGAGATATTTCTGATGGAGGATAATGGCTACCCTGAAATCCACAAAACTATGGTCAAAGCTGGGATGATTTCCTTTGACGTTTCATTAATATTGCTAATAAAACAGTATGCCCATAATTTCTTTAGTATTGTTATATTCTGTCTTTTCTCCTGAAACAAGTATTTGACGTTTGAGTGGCCTGCTACAAACATTTCTGTGATGCGTGGTCCTCCTTCAGACCTCATTTTCTAGGACAGTAAGATGGTGCCTAAGGTAGCAACTGACTGAAACAGGCACCCCAACTATTACAAGAACTTCCTAGGCAGCTTTGTCGCCTATGGAATCTTCTGTAATAGAGGAGGCCAGATAGCAGGTAGAAATTACTTTGTGTGATTTGACGAAGGCCTGACTTGCGTCCCGGGTGTGGGGTCTGTACCTCAAATGAGTGGGGTAGTGACAGCCTACAGCTTAGCTGATGTTTCTGAGCATTTTCTTTTTGTAAAGAGGCTTGAGGAGGGAAAGGAGCCTTTCAAAAACCCAAAGCTTGTGTTTTCTGAAACTTAGTACATCATTACACAACATTTGGATGGGAATAAAAACTATTGATTCGTATGTCTCTATCCTTTTCATTTAACAAGTAAATTACTTAACAAGTAAGTTTCAAAAGGGCCAGGACTAGAATGAGGCAAATGAGATACCTACAGTGCAAAAGGTAAGACAACAGTCACCCTTGGGTTCGTGTAAATGCAAGATCAGCCGTTTCTCAGACAGTCCCTGAGTACCTGCTGTATCAGGCTCTGTGCTCAGCTCTGGGGAAACATTCCTCCCGGTGTGATGGGGTGCATTGTTCATGATCCTTTCTCACACTAAGCCTGGACCTCGAGCCTGGGACCCCTGGGCTCTGGAAGCTGCTCCTGGTTGAACAGGTTTTGATCAACTTCTTGGCTTTCAGCTGTGGGCTTAACACAAGTAGCCCACTAATGAGTTAGTCCTTGAAAGTGTGTTTTGCACGTGAAATAGTCTGAGTGACCCTGTGAAATCAACAGATGGTTTATGCATTTCTTTAAAAATCACTGCCAGCGTGGGCTACCTACCTGCCTGCCTCTGAACCCCTACCCCAAGGATGTACTTTGCTGCCCTTCGTTCCATTTTCATAAGGATCTTAACACCTGCTTGCGTTGTTGCGCTGGAGATTCTGTCCAAATGGGTGTGTGTGTGGGGGGGGAGGGTGTCAGGAAAGGCCCGTGCAGGTAACCAGGGATGGATTGCCTGCCTGACATCACTTCAGGCACATAGAAATAGAGACAAGGGACTGGCTGAATGATTGACAGCCTGACTAAAATCCAGAATGAGTCTCGCAAAGTGACCAGGTAAGGTCTAAAAGTCTGTTTTCGTATCTCCTTGATCATTTCCCCCTCTTGCATTTTCCTATATTGATGAACATTTGAGTTTCTTTCAGCTTTTAAAAATTGTAACATGGTCTGTTCTAGTGATTTGTGTGTGTGTGTGTGTGTGTGTGTGTGTGTGTGTGTGAACATGTGTATTTCTGTAAGATAGTGTAGTAAAAGTGGGATCCTTGGGTCAAAGAGTATGCACAGTTTAAACGTTGATAGCTATTGTAAGTTGTATTCAAGCTGCGTATCAGCCACCAGCATTGTATAAACACACCCATTTTCTCAAACCTTCTCCAACACTGAAATATTCTCGGTATCATTCTAAATTTCTTGCAAATTTGTTGGATGAGAAATGGTGCATAACATTTGCTTTAATTTGAGTTTCTAGTAGTGATCTTTTCATTATTCATACTATATCATATTGGGGCATCTTTACTTGGTCATATTCTTTGCTCATTGGGGAGTTTACTTGTCTTTTTCTTACTTATTTGAAGGATTTCTTTATGTTTATAAATACTAATGTGTGTGTGTATGTCTGGTTGTCTTTGCCTTTCAGAAGTTAGACATTTCTATAAACGCAAATATGATCATCTTTTCCTTAATATGTATGGGTTTTATGTTACACAAAGAAAGACTTTCCCTCCCCTCATAGTAAAAACTATATATATTCCAATACTTTTCCAGTTCAATTTTTTGTGTATGTGATTAGTTCTTTTATAGCTCATGAAACTTGTTTCATAAACTGTCAACACATTTTATAGCCAAAGGGAAAGAAATGAAATTTTAATTCAGAAAGATAATAAAAACCAAAGTAGTATGCCCTTTTTGTTGATGATTACCCTTAGGTTATGCACTTGGGACCAGACTACCCTCCTCCTCTCCTCTCTGCCCCAATTATATTTGTCCTTTTCTTAACTGTCTTTTAAAGAAGCACCTGTTTCTGCTAAAAATAACAATATAGCACTTATGTTTATAACATATTTCCATACACTTTCTAACTTGTTCCTTAGAACACTCCTCAGTTAGGACAGTAAATATAATTATCCCCATTTTACAGGTGAAGAAATGAAGATTTTATAAGTAATAAGTGACAGAGGTTTTCTGATTTCAATTATTCTAGCTATAGCTCATTTTAAGTTATCTGAAGTCCAGGAACATTTGAGTATTGACCTTTAATCATTCTATTGTTCATCTCTTTAAAAAAAGATTTGTGGTTCAGCATCTGCTTACAGAATTTGCATCCTCCTGGGAAAAAAAAAGAATAAAACTTAGTATGTTTCCCATGTGTTTATTAGGAGCCATGTGAGGGTACAGAGAGAGTTCAAAGGTTGGGATAACTAGAATTTAATGAAAAGGGGCTTTCCTGAAGTTGAAAGAAATATTGTGTTGCTGCTTCTTTGGTAGACTTTTACAGTTCTAGTATGTGGCCTCTGTAGAATTCACCATATCTACATTTAGAATTTTCAAGGAGCTGAATGGGTCTTTAATAGACCAGGATTTCCCCTCCAGTTCCTTTCTTCCACTCCTGAGCGCCTTGCACAGCTGCCTCTCACGTCATTATTATTAATATTTTGCTGAGAGTTGATTTTCAAATCCTTGTGGCTCTTGTAGTGAAGCTTACTGTAAAAATCACCCTACCTATTTTCTTCTTGCTTAATTTCTCTTTTTAATAAGGTCATTAAAATAATGGCACCACGTTCTATGCAGTGCCTTAGCCTGGAAATTTAGTGGTTTTCTTTTTATGCATTCGCCTGAGAATTCTCAGTGTTACGTGATGAAGCATCTAAGCTCTCCAACTTCGTATTAATCTAATCTGAACAGAGATATTCAATGGGACATCTCTTTTTGTGAAAACTGAACTTCACCAGGACCGAGTAAACATCATTCCTGAAAAGGGCAACACCAGATTTTGAATCCATAATTACGTCATTAGGACCAAAAGGGCAAGTAAGATTAAGAAGAGCCATTTTTCAGGAATTGCCTAAATGCGTTTGAGTGTCTCTTGCAAAGAAGACACGGTGAATGGGAAGGTCTGTTCTGGGCAGAGTTGTAGAGGCTTAAAAGCATTCAAGAAGAAAGGGAGAATTTCTAATGTGACTAGTTCATTGAAGACGGATTATGATGTTATTTTTACAGTCATTTTTGTGCTAAGCTATCTTGCAAAGGGGACTTCTGCTTGTAGAGGTGGGTTTTGTCTATCCTAAGATGAGCCTGAGGCAAAGTTTATCTATTCTCTCAACCTGTTGGACTTGCTTCTCTGGCTCCTGCTGATTTTATCCCCCTCTCATCCCACAAACTAACCTCCTCCACCTGTTTTGGGTTCTATCCTTTATGGATTGAATGTGGCAAGTAGCCGATTTAGAAAACAACCAGCGCTTTTAGGCCAATACCTGAGGGCCAGGTGCCAGGGACACGAATACTAATCAGGATATTCAGGAGGTAAATTCTCTAATCCTGAAAGTTTCCCACTCTGGCTGGTGAGAACAAGAACTATCCCTGACCCTGTGGGCGCACCGAAAATCATTTCCTCCATTCCTTTTGGGTGGTCCTTTTTTCTCCCCCACATGCACTCATCCGTCCTCAGTGAAGATTCAAGAGAACAGTTATGTACAGTGGTTTGCAGAAAAAACTGGATGTGCACCTCGTCTCAGTATTTCCCTGCCCCTCCCAGGCAGTGCTGTGCTAAGAGAAATGCCCTGCCCTACAACAGATGTCAACACGCCTGAGATAACTGGTGCCATTCATCACTCCACTGCCCTTGTCCCAGGTGTGGAAACTGTATCATGAGACCCCAGGAAGAATTTCTTATTAAGAACTTGGAGACCTTTTGAACTTGGTGGCTGTTTTGAAGTATTTAATGTACCTTTCCCCCCTTCTTCCATTTGAGAAATACAGAGGGTGGCAAAAAAATGTATACACATTTTAAGAAAGGAAAACTGAATTAAAGTTGTAATACTGAATATATACCTATAACAAAAGATGAATACCAGGCGTGGTTATACATTTTTTTCGGCACCCGCGGTATGAATTGAGACCTCTGTGCCTAGCCCTTTGCCAACCTGCTGGAATAGACTAATGAACAAAACAAACCCAAGACAGATTGGCCTTCATGAAGATGATGTCCGGTGGAGGAGACGAAGATTCTACATGTAATTTCCATATGTGCTAATGAGTCAGAATTGCGGATACATGTGCTATGCGAAGTAATGTATTATGACATCAAGGACAGCTATTTTGAGAAGTGGGAGTGGGTTTTAAATGAAAACTGGAAGGCTAGGTGGGAGTTAGAAGTTATCCATGCTTGGGGGCGGGGGCAGTCACAGGGGGCAGTCAAGAACAGGGAGGTAGCATTTTCCGAGCAGAGAGGATGGCCCATAAGGGTTCAGAGAGAGCGGCAAATGAGATCAGCCAGTCAGTCAACGTCTATTAATGGACGACTTTGCTGCTGTTAAATATTATATTTACAAGTAATTATATACTACATTTTTGATACAACTATATAATATACATATATTAGAAATTATGTAATCTTTAAATATTTAAATGATATTTAATAACATTGGAGAATATGCTCAGTGAAAGAAAACTATGTGTAGTAATATGTTCAAGTTTTGTAAAATAATAAAAAAAGAAAAGCATATACACACAAAGAAAAAAAGATGGCAGGAAATACACCAAAACGTAACAGATGTTACTTGTGGTTCTATTTAGGTAGTGGGATGAAAGTGTTTCTCTTCTTTATATTTTTTTGTTTTCTGGGTGTTTTCCCTACTGAACATATATTACTTTATGAGAAAAGAAACATTGTTCTAAATAATATAAACTACAAATTTGAGACTTGACTGTATGGTAGGCATTGTGTTGAACATTTTTCATAAGATTCTGTCTTTCAGTTCTCACAGATTCTCTGGGGTAGGTACTGTTAACCCATTTTATAGATGAGGAATATAGAACCGAAGTTACGCAGTTTACCTAAAGGCACATAGCTAGGAAAAGCAGCATCCAAAATTTGAATCTAGGTTTAACACCCAGAACTTGTTTGCTTACCCTCTTTATTTTCCTGTAAAAGAGAAAGGAATAGTCGTGTGCGTGAGAGACGGGGTCGAGTCCCAAAGACATCCCGGAACCGTGTAAACGGTCTGTTGTCGTGTGTTCTGGAGTACGGATCTCAGCCTCCAATATCTCTGTTCCCTTTACTCAACATGTTCTAAAGGTCAAGCTGGTAAAAATCGGAGTTCCAAAGCCCAGGATTGGGTCAGCTTTCAGGATTCGCCAGAGGGGACGAGAAGACGAGTGAATGTACAGAGAGGCAGCAGGTACGAGGAGAGCAGGGGAGCAGTGCCCCCTTTCCTTCACCTGCCAAGCAAGTTGTAGGTTGACTCTGTTGTCGATAGGCGGATGCCCAAGACCTTTAGGATTAGACAGGCCGCCAGTGGAAGAGTGAGGGTGCAAACCTAATGGTCCAGGGGTTTGCTGAATGCTGTCACTGACGTGAGCATAGCACTATGTCATGTTGTAAAAGATAATTTTAGTTACTTTGATATGTGTACTTACTCTGATTTAATCAATAACCCTGTGGAGTATCTGTTCCCATTTAGCAGATATGGAAGCTGGGAGCTCAGAGAACTGAGAGTGCCCGGCCCAAATTTACAAAATCTAGTGCAAGTTGAGTAGTTGGTCTTTGATTCCAAATCTGTCTAATACAAAGCATGTAATTTCAGGCTGCCTCTTATTTTAGTTAACTGTTTCTGTAGAATTACAGATTCATTGGAAGTCTAGGAGGGCCTTTAAAAAAATTACATCAAAGATGACTCAAGAACCCATCTTGTGCTAGGGTCTGTAGTAGGTGCCAGGAGTGCGGAGATGAATCCTATCTTGTCCCTGACGGAATGCTCACAGACTCATGGGCAGGCAGGCACACAGAGGTAGGAACCTGTAGAGATTCACAGGATTGGAAGCCTTTGGGTAGGGAAGAGTTGGAGAAGATTTTTTGGAAGATGTAATGTCTTAATTAGCTGAGAATTAAATAAATAACTCAGAGACTAGCCAGGGAGAAGGAACAGTGCTCGCAAAAGCACATTTGGGAAACTGCAAATAGCACTGTTTGTTGAGAGCACTGGGATTATGAGAAGGGAGAATGGAGAAGTTGACGAGGGCCTCAGTCAAGAAGGTCCTGGTAAGGTTGGGAAGGTGGTTTGTTCTGAAAGCAATGACAGATTTAAAGTGTCATGTTTTTATTTGGGTTTTAGAAAGCAGCCAGAGTTGGAGAATGGATTGGTGGGGGATGGAGGGTGGGGTCAGGGCTGGAGAATAGACATGTAGAAAATACACACCTACAAGGAAACTCTTGAAATAAGCTAGATGAGAGATAATGGTGGCTCAGAATAGTAGAGATGAAATCAATACATAAATTCAGGAAGATTTGTTTTACTTTATATTATTAGAAATTATATGGGCATAGAAATGCATAAAATAGTATAATAAATTGATGTACCCAGTCTCAGTCAGCCATCATCCAGTGGCTAATCCTGTCCCACCCATACCTCCACCCACTTCCTCCCCGTCCCTGTTATTTTGAAGCAAATCTCTGTTGTCATATCATTTTATCCCTTAATATTCCAGTATTATGTATCTCTAAAAGATACTTTTAGCTATAGATTTCTCCTCCATCTTTTTTTTCTTCTATTTTAAGAGATTAGGTGATTAGTCTTGTTGAATTGACCGCAGCCCAGATTTTGCTGATTGCATCCTTGTAACGTAGATGAGAGTGTTCCTCTGAACTCTATAGTTCTTTTATTTTAGTAGTTGGATCTAGAGCCTCGAACACCTTCACATTCAACATTTTTAGCAAGATGACTTCATGGGGGTGTTGAGTTCTTCCATTAGGAGATATGTACTGTCTTGTTCTCCATTTTTATGTTAGTTGTTGATGATCAATATCTAGGATCCATTATTTCGTAGTAATATTCTAACTCCAGTATTTCTTTGTTCATTTCTTATCTAGAATGCTTCTGTAAAGAAATTTTTCCATTGCTATTTATTACTCTGTGGTATTTTTCATCTACGAAAAGCAGGATAAATACTTGACTATCTTTATTTAATAATTTCTGTTTTGGATAGCACCTTTCAGTGGTGACAAATTAGTTTTTTTAGAGTTATTAACTCATGGATTTAAACATTTGTGTTTCAGTTCATTGTTGTTGTTTTTTTAAGGATACTCAAATTATCCCATCTTTGGTTAGAGAGTGGCTGGTTCAGCAGCTTTTGAAGAGATAGAAAAAATAAGGATAATGACAGGTTGAATATGGGTGAGAAAGGAGTCAAGGAAAAAGTCCCAGGCTTTTGGCTTGGGTGGTTGAGGCCATGTGCTGAAACAGGGAGCCCAGGAAGCGGAGCAGGTTTTACAGGGAGGAGGAGGAGGAGGACGTGTCTGGACATGTCTTAGGTGCTTGGGATAGAACCATCTAGATGGAGCTGCCCAGGGGGCAGCTGGATATCAAGATGTGAGGCTCAGGGGAACAATTCCTGACTCCAGAACCCAGGACAGAGCTCAGTCGCTGAGTGTAGTTGACTCAGAGTGGGTGTGCGTCTGTTCTGTTTTGTTTGATAAAAATCAGTATCTTTCCCGACTGGAGCCAGGTTCTACCCTAGAGAAAGATTACTAAGCCCTGGCTGACTTCTCTTGTGCCTATCTTTAGAGAGTCAGGTTCAATCACGAGTAGAGTAAGAGGGACAGAGTTGGCTGCAGGTAGGATTGCCACTTGGCCGGTTTACAACCAGCCCTGTTGGTTGTCAGATTTATTGCACCCAATGCCTCAATTAGAGGAGAGCTCTGTGTACGGGTAGGATTTACTAGGGTTGGAATTGAGGCTGTGAGAACTGGTTCTGGCTTTGCGGGCATGGCCTAGAGCAACCTTTTTGTGAATATTTGTACTCCTTGAAGATTTTCTTTCCCTCTCCCATGTTCCTGCTCTCTGAAGCAGCTCCCTGCCTTTCTTCCTTTCTCTAGTCAACAAATATTCATTGAGTGCCTGCTTTGTGTTAGGCGTTGAGGCTATAATGGTGAACAAGAATAGGGGCAACGTCCCGCCTGGAATCTAGTGGGAGATACACGAGTATGTGTTAATAGGAACAGCAGCAGCAGCACGATTCCACACTAATCCAGGAACTCAGCAAATAGGACATGGGTCAGAACTCTTTTACTTCCAGGGGTGGGCCTTCATTATTGGAAGATTCAGTATCAGGTAGGCTTACAAATGAGAAAAATGTGTATGAAACAAAGGGCCTGACACATACACAACTCTGAAGCAGAGTTTGTCTAGGGGAAAACACCTCCTCTGAAATAAGATGAAAAAATGTGAAAATGAAGCAGAATATGAATGTGCCATTACGTTTAATAAAAGAATGACACACCACGCACACGCACTCATGCACACGTGCACGCATACCAAGAGCCTTCCAATTGCTTTAGCATATTGTATAATACATGCCTACTATATCTGAAACCTAAGGCTGGACCCTGGGACTACCAAGGCCTGACACTTTAGGGGTACATGCAGATGAATAAAGGAGATAGAACTGTAAAATAAAGGTGATATGTATTATCATAGTATATTTTAGGGTTTCAGGCAGCATAGAAGAAGGATGTCATTTGACTCTGTCTGATTTAAGGGCTAGGAGGCTGGAGTCTTAGAATACCTCATAGTGGAGGTGATACTTAAATTGAGTCCAGAAAGATGAGTAAGTGGTAGTGAAAGCTATAAGGGAGTAGTGAGAAGAGTGATTCCATGCAGATGAATTCTTACTTGCACTAAAAGTGGGTCGATATAGCTCGCGTGATGGGTGCTTACGGGAGTGGTGGTAAAGGATGCCAGAGAGATCAGGAGCGGCGGGATGGTAAAGAGCCTTGGGGTGTGGACCATTATACAGTAGGTGCCTAGGAGCCATGGGCTGGGTGCTGTGAGATCACGCCACAGCTGTTGGAGGTTTTGTCTGGCAGGCCTTTGCCCAGCTCCTCACAGAGCTCAGTTGCTTGTAGGTAGAAGCCTCTTCCTATACCATCGGATTTTTATTCTTCTCTCTAGGTCAGGCAGATGGATAGATAGCAAATGAAACAACTTGAGAAGTCAAAACTGAGGCCAGTTTATCTGCAAATTACTGGGCTTCAAGTGGTCTTCCTTTTTAGGGGAAAGGCTCTCTGTCCATTTGCCCTGCCCACAAGTCTTGCCTTTTACTACTTTGATCTTTTCTTTACTTCATTTACACATGTTGCTTAACAGCAGTTTGAGATGTCGCTATATACAGAGCTACAATATTTATTTGCATTAATCTCCGGGCTGATCTGGGTCTTAATTGTGAAGAAGGTAAACGGGCAGGGGTGCCCTATGGGATAAGTCCCAGCTTGTCCGACCTCTCAGAAGATGTAACAGTTGGCTGCATTTATGTTTGTATACTATATACCTGGTTCTTTTCTTTTTCTTTTCATTCAAAGGGTACTGAGTTATTTGTACTATAATGTGTTCTTGATTGTGGTACTTTTAAAAACTCATGCACAAAATTTTGGGAAATTTATGGAGTTTTTTTTAATGGAAGGGGAGCTTACTCTTTCTAAGTTCTTCAATTTGTGGGTGGGAAACTGATCTATTTAAATGCCCTACCCATATTTAAATTTCCTTGATTGTCTCAAAAAGTCTTTTTACAGTTGATCTGTTCAGATCAGGATCCAAGTAAGGTACATACATTGCATTTCGTTATTATATATTAGGCTGTTATTCTTAAATCACACCCTGTAGTCTTTGCTTCCATAGCCAATCATGCTACCCTTTCACATACAGATTTAATTCCTGACTTGATAGCATAGGCATTAAAAAGTCTTCTGAGATCTTTCCTACTTTTACCCATTCCGTCAAGTCCTGAAATATCTTTCCTATCTGTCTACTTGCCGACTCCAAGCTTCCACTCCAATATCTTGCCCTCCCCGTGGCATCCCACTTCAGTCTAAGGAAGGGTTCCTCCATCTGTTTCCCTAACATTTCGTACCCACCGGTCACAGTACTCATAATATCGGCTTGTCAGTTTTCTGTTCGTGTGTTTGTACAAGTGGGTTGGTATGGCGTGGAGAGGAAGCAGATAGGCCAGGCTCCCATAGTTGTCATTTCTGTCACCTCAGCCAGCATAGTGCTGAGCTCATAGGAGACACGGCGAATGTAGAGTTGGATTTTAAAAAACCCTGGTTTCTGGAATAGTTTCCATTTAAAACCCTGCGTTGTTTTTTGTTTCCTGAACTATGAATTCCTCTTTCCCACTCCAGGAATAGAAGGCAGAATTGGCAGTCGTATCCCAGTGTGCTCTTTGTCGCTCCCGTCCTTTTCTGCACTTGGGAGGTTTGCTTGTTGGTCCCACAGCATGGACCTTATTGGACTGTGTTCTTCATTATTCCTGTTCAGTAGCATTAAACTCTTCCCTTGCCATAGGGGGTGTCTGTATCAAGGATCTGACAGATAAGAACCAGAGACCTTGGACTCTTCTTTTGTGGTTTGCAAGGTTAGAAAAGATTTTAAAGCATTTTCTGCATATTTCTGGTTTTCTAAAATGGATTGAGGTTCTCTAACTAGTATTCTTCCATCAGTGGCCGACTAGCTTTCACTTTGCATCAGGCTTTCATTGAAACTTAAAAACAAACGAGGTTGAAATGATTCCAGTGATTGTGTGGCCACTAGAATTGCTACCTTTTGTTTTACACTGAAGGGTTAAGCATATTACATCTTGAATCCCCCCTTTAGCGTCAAAATCTGCAGTCTTTTTTGAAATCAGCCATGTGAATAAATACGAGTAAACAGATGTTGAATAGTAACATCTGAAAAGAGGCTCTTTTCCTGTCTAGGGTATGTGGTGCATGGCAGAAATGAGGAACTAGGTAGGATATTTAGTTTTTTTCCTCATTTGGTCTGATGACTCCTGCCTCTTCCTTTCTTTGGGATTCGGTTTCCCCGTCTTTCAAATAAACATGGAACCAGTCTCTTGCAAGGTTAACTAAGGTTTTGCCATTGATAATTTGGACTCGAATTTTGAATCCTATTAGATATGCAGTATGCAAATGCTGCAGATGTTGCTTAAATGTAGCATTTAGTTCATCTACTTTTTTTTTACATTACAAAGCTAATATTAGCAAGTAGAAAATGTTGCTGATTTCTTCTTTTCTCCTCTTCCTACTCATAAATCCCAGGAATGCGTTACTCTTTTAAAATGATTCTTTTCCCCTGCAGTTGTTCTTAACAATCTTGCCGGGAGCCCTAGTTAAGATTTAATGTTGTCTTTTGTGTTCCACGTTCGTGCTTTCTTCCCCTTTCCTCTCAGTAGAAACTATGAAGGGCTCTCAAAAAACCTGCGGACTGAAGATGCAGAAGAAATACGACTGTATACAAAGATAAGACTTACCGTTCTTCTTAAGCTATGTTAAAGATCTGTTCTCAGATGGGTACATCAAGGATTATTGCTAAGACCCATCCTTAAAAATCAAGGGCTCTGCTTCAGTCATGATATCAGGATCCAGACTAAAAGCTCCCATTTCATCTTCTCCTCCAAAGACTGGTTCCATAAAGCAGAGAATCTTACTGTACCTCTGTTGTGTGCAGGAGCTGAGGTCAGGTAACCGTGTATCCTTCAGGGAGACAGAGCTGCCTTTTGAATGAGTGTTCCCAGTTGAATAACTTGCTGCTGGCGGGCTTTCCCCTTGCGCAGCTTTCCCCCTCGTTCTAGTTATAGTCACTTTACTGAAATTATAAGAGCTACATTAACTTCCACAGGGATTGAGAAGAAAAATATTAATCTCTTGACTGGGTGGGTGAGAGTGGGGTTGTAAAGCTGGTTGATGTGTTTGTGTTTGGCGTGAGGTGTGTGGTGGCAGTGGCAGAGCATTTATTTTTAGGCAGATAAATTACAGCCGTCTCTCCTCCTCTAAATCACTTTCTCTTTAGGCCCTTACTCTGTAAGATGACCCAAATGCTCTGTTGGTTGGAAAAGCCCTCTAGTAACAGTGGTAGCAATATTTGCCATTCAGTTACATAGCTGCCAAGTGACAGGTTCCACTCCTAACCCAAGAAGTGTCTCCGTTTTTTCTGGAACACTGCTGTAAAATGTGCCTGGCCTTTAAGTTATTTCCAAGGCTACAGAGAAAAGGAGCTTTCCTAGCATGAAACACTTTGTACAACTAAAAAGCACTTATCCCCGGGGATCAGCCTCTCTTTGGACCGTCCCACCGTCTCAGTGGAACTTGCCCTCTTCTGTGTTCTGATACCTGAATGGATAGTTGGAGGTTTGACATCACGTGTCGTTAGCATAGGACTCAGACTTGCCAGCCTCTGCAGCTCGGTGGCAGGGTCTGAGCAGTGTCCGTGCACACCCGGTGTGTCACACTCAGCCATGTGTTAGTGGTACGGCTCAAGAATCAGGAGACGTAGCGTAACCATTGCTTAAGATCTTAGGAGTTTTAAAAGAATGAAATCGGGAGCTTACTTAAAGATTTAAGAATTTGGCTGGGGGCAGGGGATGGAATCTCTAACCTGTGCTCTCTAAAAGGATTTTGCAGCCTTTAGTTTCCTTTCTCAAACTAGTGTATATAACATAATTTCCAACTAGTGTGTATAACCAGAGCATAGAAATTAAGGGCCAGAGTTAAAGTGAACCTTGCAAATAACTCAGAGCTCTAAGTTTTCATTTTCTCAGAAGAATTTGCCTTGTCATTGTTTATTACAATGACAAAAAGCAGGGAATCCCACTCCTCCCCCCACCGCAAACACATGCGTAACCTGGAGGTTTTTGTTTTTTCTTTTCCTTATGCCAAAGGTTTCAGCTCTAAATTTTCTAATCCAGAATGTAGTATAGAATAGCTCTTAAAAGAAAGAAGGGGAGGGAAAACCCCCACATATTAGAACTCTTTTAAATTAAATGAAAACCAGGTCTTTCTAAAATGTTCCCTTTTAATTTTAGAATCTCAGCTCAAAGAAGACCAGACGAATATTTCCCGTTAAATATTCTCATTATAGTTTTCAGAGAGACATGCTAGGCATGTATTGTTAACTAGAGAAAATAAGTCTATCAGTTCCACTTAGATAACCTTTGGTAATAAACGAACTCCATACACGTTGTGACCTTAGCGCCTGAACTTTCTAATCACATGACCGGCTTGTAAACTGACCTGTAAGGATGACTGTCGTAGTCCCAGCTAAGAGAGAGAAATTGGTCAAGTATCGGAAGGGTGGTCATCAAGCTGGACTTGTCCTGTAATCTCTGTTTCTTCATGGCTGCAAAAGAACTTCTCAACAAACTCCAAGAAGCATGAAATGGAGACATGGGAAGGTAAGGGAACTGACTGTTTAAGTCTGGGACCAGATCGAAGGTTTAGAAATTTTCTTTGAAGGTTGTAAGCAAGTAGTAGCCTTGAGGGGGGAGGAGGGAGGAGGGAGGCATGTATTCCTTTTTTGTGTCTTGGCAGAATTCAGCCAGCAAGTTTTCATGGACATAGCAACTGGCTGCAAGTGTTTGGAGTAGAGAAAATCGTGGGAAACTGTAGCAAGTTGATTGTTGTGGTTGATGTTGTTAAGAGATGGAGCAGGAAAAAAAAGGGGGAAAAAATTGGTTTAAATTTTATAGTGACTTGAAAAAAAATTTTAACTTAATTTTACCGCACAGTCCTTAGGTAAAGTTTACATTTAAAAAAAACTGTTCTGTTTACCTCTTGACAGAATATGTTTATATTTTAAATTCCTTAATCCAGTTCACCCCATCTGCCAAAGCCTTATTTAGTACTGTTAATTATAGGTAGTATTGGGGTCATGAGGCCGTAGATAAGGCAAGCTCATTCCCTTTGGGGAACTTAGATACTTTGCAGTTTGCGGCATAAGACTAAAGCCATTGCTAATTTATTTTTAAGTGGGTTGTTTTTAAAATGGGTAATATTTTCTCTCTCTCTCTCTCTCTCTCTCTCTCTCTCTCTCTCTCTCTCTCTCCCCCCCCCCCCCATTAATAGCATCTAGTTAGTGTTGCAATTTGTATATTTGGAAATAGGCTGCTCTTGTGTGAGAAACCCCAGTGCCCCACGACGTTATTATTTGGGCCAAGAAAAACATACACAGCTAAAAAAACAGCTAGACGATGAATCTAAGTATTCAAGATTTGCTGTATTTGTTTGCTGTGTTTATAAAATATAGAGTCTAGAGTTTGGTTTCTTGCAGGTAAGCACTGCAGAGCTAGAGCCAGTTTCAGGCTCTTTGAGGTAGTTGGTAAATTTCTAGGGCATTAACCTATGAAATAGCCCGTCCTGGGAAAGTTCCCCAGCCCCTTGCAGCGCGGCTAACATCTGCCACAGGCCGCTTTGCAGTTTCATTCTCATTCTGAGGATGCACAAACCAGGGAAGTGGGCCCTCCTTTCATAACATTCTCCTTTATAGTAATACTCCCTTCTGTGCTCTTCCCCAGCACTTCATATGCCGGAATTACCTCATTGGTTTTTATTGTAAATTAATAGGAACAACAAAGTTTGTAGGAATTATCAGTTTCATGCAAGACCTGTTATTTACTTATTTATTTTTATCTTGAACCAGCTTCCTCTCATTCCCCCAATATGCACAGAAATTCTTTGTTAAACTCTTCTGGAAATACTAGCTTTTCCAGAAAGGACTAGTTTAAGATTTGCTCTGGATCCATTGGAACAGGAGTTTAGGGGGAGGCTGAGATGCCCAGCAGTGGTTATATGAGTTGGGAAAGGATCGCTCTGGAGCATTTGGCTTTTTTTTTCCAACCAGCTTGAACCTCTTAGTGATATATAGTCCACAGGTTCTGAAAGAGAAAAGGGGTTTGAACAGAAAGTTCGCCCTCAGTTCTTATTTAACTAAGTACTGAAGCTTTGAATTTTTCTTAGTTTTTCAATGGCAGAAAATCGTTTATGGTGCTAACACACGAGAACTTTGATAAAGGAGTGAGTTTTAAAATTTTTACCTGAATCTTTCATATAAAATTCTAGTAAAACAAAATTAATTACTCCAGCTGAAGGAGGTCTTTGGAAGCTTAAAAAGCAAAAGCAAACTACTTACAAAAGAGACCAGTGAAAATTCTACTGTAAAAAAGCGTTGCCTGGTTTTGGATATTGGGCCCTTGTCCATTTAAATTAACCTTTGTCACAGCTGGGCATACAAATGTTTTGTTTTAGTTCACAGAGGGTTAACTCTATTCAAGCTTTCACTGTGGCAGGCCTGATCTGTGGAGTCACACAATCTGGTCTTTCAGCGCTGCCAGTCGCTAGGCAGGAAGTCTTATTTCTTAAGCTCTCTTTCAGAATGGGGGGTTGGGATTTGGAGAAAGGTGGGGGAAGGGCCTTGGAGCATCTGTAAGGATCAATAACAGAGCGACCGCGAGAGAGGCCATTGTGCACACTTCAAGATAGATGCAGCGCTGTGCACAGCCCCTGCCTGGCAGGACAGACACCTAAAACCAAAACAATGTCACTGAATGAATTCCTTGCGAAAATCAGGTTGCTCTTAAAGGAGAAAAAATACTTAGGCGTACCCTTTTAATGGGAATATTCTCATTCCTCAACTTGCTAGGATCAGGCAGTCCCCACTAGAAATAACTCCAAATTGATTTTTAAACGCCCTTTGTCCTCATGCTAATACTGTATTGAATTGGAGAGGGTGATCATTTTGGTCTTCGTCACACGCATGAAAGCATTGAGTAATCTTCTTTCATTCTTTATTTTTTTCCTTCCCTTCTTTCTGTTTGATTCTAACGTTTGCTTTACCCTGTTGGTGTTGGAGGCATCATTAGGGGATGAAAAACCAAAATTTGGTTGGGATTTGAGTAACACATGTTTGAAACCCCTCCCCCAACAGCTGGTATTGGCTCTTGAAAGTTCAACTGAGCTAAACAGATGCTCTTGGTGTGTTATTTTGAGATCGTTTAAACCAAACTTGCAGCCAAGAAATACACAAAACTCATAGGTCTTACTTTAAAATGCACTTCAGTTGTGAAGTCATGCCACATCTTAATGCATGTTATATGGGTGTTAAAGAGAGATACCTGAGCTTGGAAAAGTGAGCCGTTCCACTAATGAAATTAGGATTTTAAAAGCACTACCAAGTTTGTTGTTCTTTTACTCCAGCCCAGATTTTCATTTTTTGCAAGTTTCCCTTTTCCGAGCCCAGCTGTAACATTCCTGTTTTACTGTATCCTTTTCCAGCAGACTAAGGCAGTAATTACTGTCGTTCAGTAGGTACTTTTATGATGCAAATTCTTTATGGCAGTTGGAAAGAGTAATGGAGTCATTGGTGCCTCTCTTCCACTAAACCCCCAAAGTATTGGTACAACTGATGGTAACAGCTGTGGAAAATGGAATTATAAAGAGCCTTTCATATCCTCCTAATTTGAAATCTTCCAGAAATAAATGCATAAACAAACCCGGGGTCTATAATGTGACTTGCAAATATACAAATGGAATGAGGGGGTGAGGTGGGTAAAGATCTGCAATTGAAGTGAGCCCTACGTTTAATTTATTTTCTGCCTCTTGAGTTGAGACCTGACATATTCTTCCAGACAGTTTTGAGGCTCAAGAGAATACTTAAGACACTTCACAATATATCCATCATGTGGATATATTTTTTAAATTTAATTTGTAATATAGTTTCAGGTATACAAAACAACGATTATACATTTACACCCCTCACAAAGTGTTAACCCCCCCAAGTCTCCTACCCTTCTGACATCGTATATAGCTGTTTCATTTGGATAGTCTTAACCCATCTCAAATCTACACTCTTTTCTTGGGAAAATTATATAGAAAAAGAATATCTAATTTAATCATCACAAACAGTACCTTGTTGATACCATTGTTTTGCCTCTCTGATAAATTATAATTCTGCATTAATATTTAACCCAAGAGATCAGTTCTTTTAATAGGCATTTTCCAGAGAGATACAAATATTAGTAACAAAACTTGGAAGTTCATTTACCACATACATTGTATTAAAATAGGGTATGAAACCTACCATGACCCTTTTGAACAATGTGGTCTTTAATGTGCTTTTTAGGGGGAGGGCCTAGTGAAGCAAAAGCCATAAAAGTCTTCAGGGTTCACGATGAGGTTGGGATTTTAGCCCATTGCTTTTGTCATTTCCACACACAAACATCACTGCAATCATGTTTGATTTAGCATCCTTAATACAATGAGGTGGGAGAACAAAAGGATATCAGAGGCACAAGTATGGAAGCCAAACATTCTCCGTTCACCCCAAATTTCTCAGATCATTCTCATTTCTCTGTCTTCCCTGCTGCTGGGGTTTCTTCTTAAGCCAAGCAAATCAGTCCATTTGTAAGAATCTTCTTTTTACATACCTCAGCAATTTCCTTAAGAAATTGAAAAATAAGCCACTCTTCAAATATTTTTTAGACACGTAAGAAGTCATGTCCCTAAGACTTGCTAAAAACACCATAATTAGGAAAAATGCATCTACTCATATTTCAAGGTTGACAGTTTGGGGGCGTTCCCAACATACAGCTGTTTTACATATCTTGAAAAGCCTGATAGATGTAAAGGTCATTGCTAACTCGAACTGGGTCTTGATGCTCACCCTGTGATCCAAGGACCTTGCATTAATTAGGATGAGAAGCATGGAAGGTCAGAAGTCAACTGGCTGGTGGGCCGCGGTAGATTGTCTTTGGGGCCAGTCAGAATTCCTATAGGATTTTTAGCCATTGAAACCAAACCAAACAAAAACAAAAATAAAACCTGCTGCTGCTTCCATGGCCTCTGAGCAGATCCCTTGGTCTGTCTGGGAAGGACTCGTCCCCTGCTGCCCAGATGGCTCATAGAAACTTGGCTGCGTCCCTTGCTTTGCTACGGGATCCCGGTGTGGGGGAAGCACCTGAGCAGCCCGGCTGTCACTTGGCCAAGTCCCTTGACTTCTGTGCGCCTCAGTTTCCTCATATGTACAGCGGGATAGTGATACCAGTCTCAGGGATTTCTATAGGAACTAAATAAGAGAACCTCTGTTACAGTGTCCAGCCCGTGCTTAACATGCCTTGAAATTGGAATGAGTTTTTAAAAGTAGCGAATTTAGAGAGATAAGAAAAGTAGAGGATTTTTGGGTGAGCTTGTGGCTGGTGCTGTTTATATTCCAAGTAGAAAACTCCCCAAGGAATGCCTCCATTCAGTGGGTAGCAACCAGGGATGGGCCCTTTGGAAATTTAGCCTCAAAAATGCTGTACACAAGGGAGGTGAGCTACTGAGCCTTCTCCTACAAGGAATTGCTATGCTATTCGTGGACTAATGAAAATAATTAGTAATAAGTGGGTCCCTGCAATCTTTGTGGCTTTTTCCCTAAGTGACTCTTAATTGTCTTGATTACATGAAAAAGAGGGGATGGGCTCTAAGTGAGCACAGAGGTTAAATCATAATCAGGAAAAGAAGGAGTCAAGTTTTCTTATCTCCTTCCATGTGTTTGGTAAATAAATAGCTGTCAAGACAATTGCCCTGGCCAGGCTTAATAGGCCTTTCGCAGAAGCTTTACCATGAAGTGGTCAAGTTGAGAATACTGTTAGCACGCTCATCATTGCTCGGCTTAATTTTTGAGCTTTCAGTCTTCTAGGGGTTCAGAAGTTTGTATCAATGGCTCATTCTGATCTCTGTATAAAATTATAATTTATGTAGCAAACATTCATTGAGCATTTACTGTGTTCTAAGCTGTGGGAACACAGGTAAGTCAGACATAATTCCTTACCTGAACTACAGCTCTGCTTTTGAACGAAAGAGGAAAAAACAATTTTAATATTGCTTGATAGATATTAATTGTTCATCACTTAAAAGAGAGTTTTTGAGGGTAATTGCAGGAAAAGGAGTTATATTTGGCTACCAAAGCGTTATTTAAAACTGGCAGTGGGATTTGATTTCAGTTTAGGGTCCTATATTTCTTCAGTGTTTTTTTGTTTGTTTTTTACACTATGTGTGACAAGCATTTTTTGTTATGGAGGATTATTTTTTTAATTGTTAAAAAGATTTTTATTAAAAACATAGCTAACATACAATATTATATTAGTTTCAGGGGTACACTGTAGTTATTCAACATTTATATTCCTAAAGAAGTGATCACCATAAGTCCAGCAACCATCTGATACCGTACCACACTGTCCAGATATTGACCATATTCCCTATGCGGTATATTACATCCCCATGAGTTACTTGTTTTATACCTGGAAATTCCCCTTCACCTTTTCCCTTCTTTTTTAATTTTCCAATTACAGTTGACATTCAGTATTATACTGATTTCAGGTATACAGCATAATGGTTAGACATTTATAGAATTTAAGAAGTGATTCCCCAATTAGTCTAGTACCCACCTGGAACTATACATAGTTATTACAGTGTCATTGACTATATTCCCTATGCTTCACTTTACATCCCCATGACGGTTTTGTAACTACCAATTTGTACTTCTTAATCTCTTCACCTTTTCCACCCTGCTCCCAACCCCCTCCCATCTATCACCCCCACAAATCTAGTACCCATCTGACACCATACATAGTTATTACAATATTATTGACTATATTCCATATGCTATACCCTACATCCCCATAACTTTTTAACAACCAATTTGTACTTAATCCCTTCCCCTTTTTTCATCCATACTCTCAAACTCCCATCTGGCAACCATCAAAATATTTTCTATATCTGAGTTTGTTTCTGTTTTTGTTGTTGTTCTTTAAAATCCATGTGTAAGTGAAATCGCATTGCATCTGTCTTTCTCTGTCTGACACTCCACTCAGCAAAGTACCTTCCAGGTCCATCCATACTGCCACAGACGGCAAGAACCCATTCTCTTTCATGGCCGAGCAATATTCCATTGTATATATGTACCACCTCCTCTTTATTCATTCTGCCATTGACGAACACCCAGGCTGCCTCGACATCTTGGCCATTGTAAACAATGCTGCAATGAACATGTGGATGTACAGGTTCCCTTGAAGTAGCGTTTTGGATTTCTTCAGATAAGTACCCAGAAGTGGGATTACTGGGTCCCTCTTTGTCTCTTGGTGTAGCCTTTGTTTTAAGGTCTGTTTTGTCTGGTATAAGTATTGCTACCCCAGCTTTTTTGTTTGTTTCATTTATATTTTCATGAAATAACTTTTTCCATCCCTTTACTTTCCATGTCTGTGTATCTTTCAATCTGAAATGAGTCTTTTGTAGGCAGCATATATAAGGGTTTTGTTTTCTTATCCATTCAGCCCTCCTATGTGTTTGATTGGAGTGTCTCCCCCTCCCCTCCATCTTAAAGAAGCTCCTCTAACGTTCCTTGTAATACTGGTTTGGTGGTGATAAACTCCTTTAGCTTTTATTGTATTGGAAGCTCGCTATTTGTCCTTTGCTTTTAAATGATAGCCTTGCTGGGTAGAGTACCCTTGGTTGTAGGTCCTTGCTTTTCATCATGTTGAATATTTTGTGCCAATCCCTTCTGGCCTGCAAAGTTTCTGTTGAGAAATCAGCTGACAGTCTAAAGGGAGCTCCCCTATGAGTTACTGGTTGCCTTTCTCTTGCTGCTTTTAGGATTCTCTCTTTGCCATTTTAATTATAATGTGTCTAGGCATGGGCCTGTTTGGGTTCATCCTGTTTGGGAGTCTCTGCACTTTCTAGACTTATATGTCTGTTTCCTTCACCAGGTTAGGAAAGTTTTCAGTCATTATTTCTTCAAATAGCTTCTCAATCTCTTGCTTTATCTCTTCTTCTGATACCCCTATGATGCGAATGTTGTTACATTTCATGTTGTCCCAGAGGTCTCTTAAACTAGCCTCATTTTTTTTTCTTTTTCTTTTTTTTATGTTCCAATTGGGTATTTTCTGCTACCTTGTCTTCCAAATCGCTGATTCAATCCTCTGCTTCATCTAATCTGCTGGTGATTCCTTTTAGTACATTCTTCATTTCAGTTTTTGTATTCTTCACTTCTGACTGGTTCTTTTTTATGGTTCCTATGTCCTTTTTTATATTTGCAACCTCTTTGTTCCTTGAGCATCCTTATAACCGGTGTTTTGAACTCTGCCTCTGGTAGATTGCTTGCTTTCATTTCATTTAGTTCTTTTTCTTGAGTTTCTCCTGTTCTTCCATTTGGGATGCATTTCTTTATTTCCTCTTTTTGGCTGCCACTCTGTGCTTGTTTTTGTGTATTAGGTAGATCTGTTATGTCTCCCAGTCTTGGCCGTGTGGCCCTATGTATTAGGTGTCCTGTGGGGCCCAGAGGTACAGTCTCCCTGGTCACCTGCTCTGGGTGCTCCAGGAATATCCCTTGTGTGGGTTGTGTGTACCCTTCTGTTATAGTTGAGCCTGCATTGCTATTGGCACTTCAGTGAGTGGGACTGACCCTCAAGCTAGCTGGCTGTGAGGTTTGGCCACATCCAAAGCTTGTGTGCTGCTGGGCTTACCCCATGGAGTGGAATTTGCTCCAGCAGGCTTTGGTGCCTGTTGAGACCACCCTTTGGGTGTGCAGCTTGTGGGGCTAATTGGGCAGTGCTCTGCTGTGGTCTGAAGCCAACCTCCAAGTACATTGGTCCTGGGACCTCTTGAGAGGGGCTCTGGTGCAGGCACTGGTCAGCCACTGCCTGTGGACTCTGATAGTTTTCCCAGAAAGAGTGCAATGTGGGTGGGGCTGGTGGCTTGGGAGAAAGTGCCTCCAGTGTTGTGGGAGTGGGTGGGGCATCATCACTTGTAATTATCATTTGAAAATTTTAGCCATTCTGATACATAGTGGTCTCTCATTTCTCTAATGGCTAATAATGTTGAACGTCTTTTCATGTGCTTTGCCAGCCTCATATCCTCTTTGGTGAGGTGTCTGAGTTATTTTAATTTTTAAATTGGGGTGGTTTTTTTTATTATTATTGAATTTTGAGAGTTCTTTATTCTGGGCACAGGTCCTTCTTTAGGCAAGTTTTCTTTACAACTCTTCAATGACTGAAGATGGAAACAGGATACAATTTCTAGTTATTGAAGTGGTTTGCTTATATTTCCAGGTAATTCTAAACTCATAGTTTAGGTCTCAAACCTTTTACAACTCTCAGCCTTTTTCTTTAATACCCAGCCTGTACTTTATCATACAGGGTTGTCTCACAATTCTACAGTGTTGTCTGAGATTTAGGAATGCTAAGCAATTGAATTGCTGTGTTGTGATTTAGTGCTCTGTTATCTTCTTTCTAGATATAAATTGCTCTTTCACAAGAGAAAGGATTATTTCTAGTGTGTGGCGTAGTGAGCAGAGGAAGGCTGGATCAGATGAGCTCAGAGAATTAGGCCAGAGCATGTCCATGTAGGGCTACATATAGGCCATAGATTTTATTTCATTTGCAAGAGGAAGTAATTAGAGTGTTTTGAGCAGGAGAATTTTTAAAGATGCCCCTGACTGCACTGTAGAATGGATTGGAAAATTGACTGTAGGGAAGTAAGGAGCGTCAGAAGACTGCATGGTCATCCAGGTGAGAGGTGATGGATGGTAGCTTAAACTGGGGCTGGTCGTAGTAGAGGTGGAGAATAGATTTGAGATCTGTTTTGGAGGCAGAATTGATAGGGTTTGCTGATGGTTTGGATAACAGAATATAAAAGAAGGGTTAGGAATGACTCCTAGATTTTAGGCTTGAACAACTAACGGATATGGGTTTCAGTTAGAAAGATGGGGAAGATTATCCAAGAAACCTGTTGATATAGAAAATAGGAGTAGAATCTAGAATTACGTTTGACTTTGGTAAGTTTGAGCTGCCTGTTAGAAAGCCAAATGGAATGTTAAATAGGCAATTTGGATATAGCAGTCTGGAGCTCAGGGGAGGTTTTTTTTATTAAATATACATTGTTGAATTATCACAGTATAGGTGGAAGGCTTAAGTCTCTAAAGAGAGAATATTGGTAGAAAAGAGGCCCAAGGACTAACCCCTGGGGATATGACAATGACATTCAGGAATTCCAAGAGTACTTAATAAGAGAGACTGAGAAACTAGTGGTTTGAGAGAAAGGAGGAAAACCAGGAGAGTGGTATTTTGGAAACCAAGGGAGGAAAGTGTTTTAAAAAGGAGAAAATTCAGATGCTTGTCCAATTTATTTCATCCATCCAAGCAAACATTCCTGAGTACTTTCACTTTATGGGACTTCATGGATAGATCCAGCAGGACAGATATTATACTAAAATGCTAGTCCACGAAGAGTTTCCATATATAGCCATGCGCCTAACGGTGACATTTTGGTCAGTGACGGACTGCATACACGGTGGATGGTGGTCCCATAAGATTATAATGGAACTGAAATATTCTTACTGTGTAATGATGTCACGGCCATTACAATGTCGTGTGGCAGCTCACGGTTTGTGGTGACGCTGGTGTAATCAGACCTGCTGTGCTGCCCGTCCTATAAAAGTACAGCACATACAATTGTACAGTAAGTGATACTGACAATAAACGACTATGTCACTGGTTTATGTATTCACTATACTTTTTATTGTTACTTGAGAGCGTACTCTTTCTACTTAGAAAAAAAGTTTGCTGTGAAACAGTATGTTGTGTTATAGTGGCAGCAACCTCATACATCTCTTGTTTATTATATATCTTGATTGCATCGTTTTGCCTTGTGTTTGATTTAATCTCATGTGTTTGTGTACAGTAATACGTTGTACAGGCTTGTAGCCTAGGAGCAACAGGCCGTACCATGCAGCCTAGGTGTGTAGCAGCCTGAACCATCTGGGTTGCACTCTACGATGTTTGCACAACATTGAAATCGCCTGACGACGCTTTCTCAGAACGTATCCCTGTCGTTAAGAGGGACATGACTATAGTATTTTAAGGGGTTCAGTGTGAAAGCTATATAGGGTTTCTAAGGGCCCATCTGTATTCACTTTTGATATTAAAATTTCAGAAAGTTGCCTTGAACACCTTAACACTCTTGGTGAATCTACAGTGTTCCCAAGTTCTATAAAGAGCCATCAATTTATTAGAATCGAGGATTTGGTATGCAAACTTATCTGATCTATAATAGCACCTATTGAGTATTATAGATACATAGGTCATTTAAAGGCAAATGAACTACAGAGGCAGCTCTAATGTAGAGGTTATTTACACAAACCTGCAAGTTACTTTAAATCTCTGAACCTCAGTTTCTTCATCTGTAATGTGAGGATGAGGAACTAGTGTATTTCTTAAGCCCCCTCTGGATCTGAACCTTAATCATTGCATAAGTCGGGACCTAGTGTTCAAAGAAATCACAAGTGCCTGAGACACGGAACAAGCACATCAACCCTCAAAGCCTGTAATATCCTGATCCTCGAGACCTTCAGGGGCCAGATCAACTTCTAGTTGTCTGATGATGGAAGCGCAAGATTTTAACAGTTGGAAGCTAAACTAATGAAAGTCCCTGGGAGTCTCTTTGGAATAAACCCAAAGACAATTTTGTGTACACGTATTTCCTAAGGATCTTTTGACAACTCTGGTTTAACTATTTAGTATAATTGCATTATGTGTATTTTCACCGCTCTGATAGGGGCCAGTAAATTAAACTCAAAATCATGGAAGATATTTCTAAAAAGAGCTATAACCCCTGGATGGAGAAATAATAACCACAATCATAATAAAATACAAACACATTTGTTGATCCACATGTTCATTTCTCGTACTCTTTAAGTCTTTTACGTATTTTAATCCTTCATCCTCACAACAATCCTGTAAAATGAATATTTTTATCTTTTTTGTTTTTGTAGATGAGGAAACTGAAACTCAGAGAGATTGTCACACAGCTAAAATAGTGACTGGTGTGATGCAAAGCTGGGGTTGCTTTTGCTTTGACTTTAGAATTACAGTAAATATAAACAAACAAAACCCTCAAAGGTAATTTACTACAAAAGGTCAATAAATAAATGTTTGGTTCTCTAACCCAATCAGTAATCTCCAAAAGCTTAGGTAGATGTGAAGGGGAGCATCCAGGCTGCTGAGGAGAGTTAGAGATGTGACGCTACTATACGAAGGTGCTTTTCTCATAGTAGCTGACCCGGTAGGCAAACCCAGTCGGCCCCAGGCGGGCAAGAGTTAGAAGCTCACTCAGGTGAATTACCACCATGAACTTCAGAATATCTGGGACACTTTCTCATACATTCTATTTTGTCCTCATTGGAGGTTTTCTCACTGTCTTCTTTTTACTGATGGGTATCCTGAGATAAAATGGTGATGATATAATAATAATGATAATAATATCTTACATTTATTGAGCATTTACTCTGTGCCGGGTACTTTACATATATTTACTGTTCTCAGCACTAAGCACATTACATGTATTAACTCAATCCTCATAGCAGCCTTGTGATATAAGTACTATTGTTATCCCCATTTTACAGATGAGGAAACTAAGGTAGTAGGCCATACATTAAAAGCTGAGATTTGAACTCAGACAGTTTGACTTCATACCTCATCCTCTTCATCATTATACTTGTGGCAATGATTTCACAATATATGTAAGTGAAGTCATTATGCTATATACCTTCAACTGATATAATACTGTCAATTATGTCTCAAAACTAGGGAAAAGTTTAAATAAAAAATAGAACTAAAAAATAAAACAAATGTTAATATGAAAAATCACTATACTTACTATATTACTTTTTGATACATAGAAAAATCACCTGCCTGAGATCAAAAGCCTAGCTTATTAATCCTCACCAATTTTGTATAAAAGCTGGAAGTACAGATGTACACCTCAAATGAGGTGATAAATAAAGTATTGTATTTGGCGCCAAGACCCAGCTCACCATTGCAGGATGTGAATGATGCAGCTTAGCAACAAAACATGAGAAAAAGACTGAGAAGTTTGAGTTACCACATACTCAGGACTGATAAATAATATTAATCCACTATGTTTTATGCACTCATAGAGTATATACTTTGACAAATACATTACAGATGTCCTAAAGTTGACAAACCCAATTTGCATTTCTTAAAAACATAATAAGGAATGGGGAGAATAGACCCCTCTTTGTTCTGTACTAATCAAGCCATGCTCGATTCTGAGCATGATATTTTCATATGATCCTTACAAGCAGGAACATGTCCGAGGGAAAGACAGATGGCCATTGTGATAAGGGGAATAGAAATCGTATGCCATGTACGTCACTTATTGGGACTATTGGTATTACACTCCAAAGGCTGTGAAACTCTTGGTGGAAAAATGGAGGGAGCAGACTTGTTCAGGTTGGTCAGTGTCCACAGATTGAAGTAAGACTGGTGTGTTTTTATTACAGGGAATTACATTTAAGCTTCAGGAACCCTAGTGGCTACTCTCAATCCGTATGAAGCCATATAGTACCCTCTGCTTCACTTCATCCCCAGCCCTCGTCACCACCATACCACATAGGCTGGCTTCATCTGCTTTTCTAGAACAAGGCCATCTCACTGGTCGCATTCACAGTTCTAGTCTCCTCAGAAGCTAGCAATGCAATCTCTCTGTCCCCATTACAAAACTTTGGAAACACGGAATTTCATTGAACCAACTTGGGCCAATGTCTTTTATTTCAGTCCAGATGGCAATAGCCAGTTTCCATTCCTGCTCCTATCAGCTTGTCTAGTAGTGTAAACCTAGTGCTTCACAGAGGAAAGGATCAGTACCAACAAGCAGACACCCAAAAGCCACCTGTTACAGATTCTGCTCTCACTGTACACTGATCTCTGACAATCTCATGCATGCCCACAGCCTCCCTTCAGAAGACTCCAGAACTGCATATTCTAGCTTTCATCGAGGTCTTCCTCACCTGCCTCCGCCTACACTGTTCCTGCTGGCTGAAATGGACATACGTATGTGCTAAGACCCAGTTCAGGTGACACTGCTTCTAGATAAATCTTTTTTTCTGCTTCCCCATTCTCCAGAAGCACTCACTCGCTTCTCTGTGCCCACTCTGTCTTCTCTCTCTAGTTTAGTAGTGAGTGCTCTGTATTGAAATTATAGCATTAAGGTCTGTCTCCTCCACTTTTGGGGGTACACAAAAGACACAAAGGAGCCCTCAAATAGTTATCAGTGAATAAATGTCAAGAGATGGTTTGAAGAAAGAAGTAATAATTATGAGTGAATCTGTGTCTGCTTTATACTTCCAACTTCAGAAATACTTACTTGTTAGAGCTTTGGTGTGTGGGTCCAAGCTATCTATTAATGAATGAAATAATCTGTTTTTGTTTTTTGGTTTTTCAGAGAAGACTTCTCAGACTCAGCCAACTCATTTTTTCCTAAATGAGCTCCTTAAAAGTTCCCCATAACTGTCTAAATAAGACAAACCACAGATTTGCAGGTTCTTTTCTCCAACTGGAAAACCTAAATTTGCATGAATATGAAAGCTTTTCATCCCAAATAGAAATTTGATTCCTAATTCAAAGATTTCTGCATGTAAGAGACAGGAAGGAACTAGCGACTGTGGTCTGAGTTTCTATTTTCTTGCCCCCACCTGTTGCCTGATGGGGTAGCATTTTCCCTGGATTTATTTCCTGTGGCTTCAGCTAATTCTTCTTTGTTTCCAGGCCTAAGTGGTTAATGGTGGTAGCATTTTGTTTTTTTTACAGTGAGAAACTTTTGTATTTAGAATTAGCCAGCTGGACTCAGTTTATACGACCCCAATTTTGTCGGCAACACCCAAAGCATCATAGTCAGGAGCCAGTGGGACATACGCCTTCTTCTCTCCATCAGGCTCCATCAGGGTGTTGACCTTGGCCGCGTCAGTGTCATGGAGCTTCTTCACAGCCTGTTGGATGTGGGGCCTGTTGGCCTTGACATCCACAATGAACAAAGTGTATTGTTGTCTTCCATCTTCTTCATGGCTGACTTGATGACGGCATGGTGGTCAGGCTTGTTTCACCTGGGGGCGCTCTTCCCAGGAGCCGCAGTGTCTTGGGCCTTTGGAAGGTGGGTGACGTCCGGATCTTCTTTTTCTCATGGCTGTGGACTCCTCTCAGGACTGCTTGCTTTGCCTTCAAAGCCTTGGCTTTGGCTTCGGCTTTGGGAGGGGCAGGGGCTTCCTTCTTCGCTTTCAGTGCCATCTTCATGAAAAGGATTTCCCTTTTTTTTCAATCTTTTACTCAGCGACTTGTAAGGAAGGATAACTCCCAAACATTCAATCCACACCAATCTCGTGAATTGCTCATTTGTTTTCATTCAAGTGATGTCACTTTTTAGAAATGTCCCCCCAGGAACTCCATGTGTGGCCTCTGGAAATGGACTTTATAGTGGTATGTGCAGCGTAGGAGTAGAGGAGGAATTCTATGATTTTCATTTACTTCTGTTTAAATTCTATGTTTGCAAACGAAATTTTGAGGGTACCTGTTTCCAATTTCAATTCTGCCACACCACCTGAGGCCTTCACTTCAGATGGTGGCAACCTGTGAAACTGAGTGGACTTAGTACTTAGCACGTGCAGCTGATCAGGGAGTTGGAACCAGTAATCCGGTTGAAACAGATCCCCTTTGTTGTAAATACCCTTTAGCCAGGCAAGTTCCAGAATGCCTTAGTTGTCAGTATAATTTTGGTCCAGTGAGCAGCTGTACTCTCCATTTCCTAAATCTGGCCTTCATCACAGTCTGCAAAGCAGGTTTTGATAAAAATCAGTTTCCAAATGTAATTTGTGTAACCTGAGCCCGTGGAATGGGTAAAATGCCTTTCTTGGGGTGGGGGAGGTATTTTTGTTAACAGCAGGGCTGACTGTAGGTATGAGAGTAAGAGCTGTTTTTGGTAACAGGTTTTGGTCTGTATTTAACCAAATTAAAGCAGAACTGGTTGCTGATATGAAGGTACTTAGTACTCACAGGATGGGAAGAAGATCTCTAGTTAGTTTTTTATTTCACAGATTTTGTTGTGATTCATGTTGTCTCTTTGGTTTAAAAAAGAAAAAGGCAGCAGCACTGAGGCTCAGTTTTGATACATACCATCCTTCTCTTCTTCCACCCAGCCCCATAAGAGGTAGTTTGGTATAATGGGAAGTTTGTCTTTGGAAAAGAAGTAAGGTTGAAACTCAGCTCCATCCCTGACGGAATCACTATGTGACCTTGGACAAATCACTTTTCTGACCCTGGGCAAGTAACTTTTTCTAATAAAAATAAAATGTATAAGAAAAATCAAAATGTTGAGCTTGTTTTACTTTTCATGCAAGTTTTTATTTTGAAAGTATGTCTGGATTACAGTTCATTCTCTTAAACGCCTTTGTTCTTGTATTATCTTCTTTAAATACATATGAATCCTAGTTTTAAAAAAATCAGCTTAAATCTATTGCTTCTTCCTATAAAATGTTTCTCTATCACTCAACTGGAATGAAACTACCATTCAACGAAACACTAATTTTATTTCTTTACCACTCACCTGTTTTCAACTCAGTGTATTCGTTCTAACCAGTTCACTGAAACTGTTCTCAGTAGTGATCTTTGAGCCTTTTCTTATTCCTCACACATTTGACCTACATGGTATTTGACAGTACTCTCTCCTTCGTGAAATCCTTTTGTCCCTTGCCTTCTCATAATCATGGATTTATTTCTTCTTTGATCATGTCATCTCACTTTCCTTCCCTACTTCTGCCTTCCCTTCTCTAATGTCTTGGTTTCATCCTGCTGCTGCTGCTTCCCCATACATCTCTTTCTTGGAGTTCTAATCTGTTGCCATAGTTTCAACTCTTCCATGTGCTGATGACCCCCAAATCCTTCATTCTCGCCTTAACCGTTGTCCTCTAAATAACTGCCTTTGGAATATTTCTGTTTGACTCACTCATCATCCTCTCTCAAACTAAAGCCATTGATTTTGTCCCTCACTCAGCTTTTGCTTCCCTCTTCTCTGTCAGCGATACCACAGTGCCCACAACTCATTTTTTGATACTTTCCGATCCTCACCTCTCCTCTCCCCTCCTCTGGAATCTACAGTCAGCAAGCCCTCTCGGCTCCCTAAGCTTTCCTTTCCCTTCCGTTCAGCCGTTCTTTATCGTTTCTGTTACCTAGATGCCCAGGCACTCAATCTTGTCACGACCTGCACATCACTGTGAGATTAATATTCCTGAAATACTGTTTAGATCTAGACATCTCTCTATTTAAAATCCCAGTAGCTTTCATCATAGGGTAAAACCTATTGCAGTCTATTCCAAACTAGTTTTCTAGACTTATCTCTGACCATTCCTCCATAGACCCTCACTACTTTAATATCCTGTGGAGTTCCCTGAAAAACACCTTACCATTTGTTTTCCTTCCTTTTACCATTGCCGATGTCATTTCCCTTTCCTGAAGTGCTCTGCTGGCTTTTGTTTGCAACCTTTTATTGTGAAATAGAACACTGAGAGAAAAGTACATAGAACACAAATGTACAATTTAATGGATTAACATAAAGCCAGCACCACCCAAGTCAAGAACTAGAATATTTTCAGGATCCAAAAGTTTCTCTCCACCCTAGCACTCTCCCACTATGTCTGTTTCCCTTCTGTGCCTGTTTTTCTTAATTTTGTTTTAATTTACCTAAAATAAATGGAATCCTATAGTATGTGTTTGTTGTTTTTTTCTGGCTTCTTTTACTCAACATTGTATAAGTCATCTATGTTACAATAGTTCAAATGACTGTATAATATTCCATTGTGCATATTATACCATCTATAGCAATGTTGATGAATATTTGGGTTAATTTTAATCTGCCTCATAATATGTATGTGCACACATTTCTGCTGGGAATGGGAAATAAAACAGGTATATCTTCAACTTAAATAATGAACACACTCTTTTCCATACTAGTTGTACCAATAAACAGTTCTACTAACAGTATATGAAAGTTAGTTTTTCCAACTTGCCACCATAACTTGGAGTCTTTTTTTTTTTTTTTTTTTAACTCTTAGCCATTCTAATGGATGTGTAATATCCATTACACATTGTGTGGTTTTATTTGCGTGTCCTCGATTACTAATGGATTTGAACATCTTTTCATAAGTTTACTGACTATGTGGACAGCCCCCTTTGTGAAATCCCTGTTCAGGTCTCTTGCCCCATTTTGTGCTGGGTTGCTTTTTTCTTAATAATGTATAGAAGTTTTGTATATTTTGAGAGTGAGCTCTTTGTAGGTCGTGTGTATTACATTTTCTCCCATACTGTGGCTTGCCTTTTCACTCTCAAGAAAGTTCTTCATTTTAATGTAGTCCAATTTTAAGGTTTTCCTGTATGATTAATGATTTTTGTGGCCTGTTTTTAAAATGTCTAACCCAAGATGATGAAGATGCTCTTCTTTATTATCTTCTGAGAGAAATACTATTTTGCTTTTGATTTAGGTTTTCCGTCTCCTTTGAATTAAATATTTGTGTGGTGTGAGGTAGGATCAAGTTGCATTGTTTTCCCATATAGATATTTAATTGTCCCAACACTGTTGATTAAAAATTTTGTCTTTTTTTCACTGCTTTGCAATGCCACCTTTATCATAAATTAAATATTCATATATGCATGGTTATGTTGCCGGATTCTTCATTCAGTTCCTTTGGTCTATCTGTCTATCCTTCAGCCAATAAAACATGTCTTAATTACTATAGCTTTAAAATGAATATTGACATATGGTAGATTAACTCTTGTTTTTCTTAAGTATCTTTACTATTTTTGTTCTTTTGCAATTCCATACCATTTTAGCTTGTCAAGTTATATACGCACACAGTTGAGATTTTGAATGGGATTTTACTGAATCTATACATCTTTATAATAATAACAACTTTTCAATCTGTGAGCATAGTGTTTCTCTCCATTTACTGAAATCTTCCTTAATTTATCTTAGAAATATTTTAAGTAAGTATATTATTTCTCCATAGAGATGTTAATATGTCTATTAGATTGCATGCTAGCTATTTTTATTTTTTGATACTGTTGTAAATGCCATCTTTTAAAAATTTCATATTTTTGTAGCTTGTATCGTAATATGGCTCATTTTTTTATGTTTCTTATTTTACTGTGTGACTGCCTAGTACAGTGTTGAATGAAGATGTTGATAATGGGCCATCCTTATTTCCACTCTGGAAAAAAAAGAAAAAGTTTTTATTAAGCATTTCACCATTAAGTATAATATTTGGCATAGGTTTCTTTAGGTAACCTTTATCATATTAAACAAGCTTTTTTTTATTCTGAGTTTGCTGAGTTGAATAATGTTGAGTTCTATCAAAGCCTTTGTTTATTAAAGTACTATTTATTGCTTTTGTTTAAGGTGGATTTTTTTTTTTTTAAGAGGAACAGGACTTTATTAGGGAACAGTGTGTACTTCCGGGACTTTTCCAAGTCAAGCTGTCATCCCTCCAATCTTAGTTATGGAGGGTGCAGCTCAGCTCCAGGTCCAGTTGCCGTCATTAGTTGCAGGGGGTGCAGCCCACCATCCCTTGCAAGAGTTAAGGAGTCGAACCAGCAACCTTGTGGTTGAGAACCCATGCTCCAACCAACTGAGCCGTCTGGCACTGGCCCATGTGGGAATCGAACCGGCAGCCTTTGGCATTAGGAGCACGGAACTCCAACCACCTGAGCCACCGGGGCCAGCCCTATATTGGATATTTTAGAAAGGAATGAAATTCTTCTCAGGAAACCCAAGTTGAAGAGAGGTTTTCACTTCCAAATTTAAGACATGATTTTATATGCCTATTTGTGTCCTCCTCTTCCTTCACTTGTCTAACTGGCAGTCATACTTCAAAACTCACCTCCTATAGGAAATCTGTCATTACCTTCCCCTGCCACCAGACTGACTATATTCTCCTCTGTGCTTGTGTAATTTTTAAGTTTTTTAGGTTAAAAAAGAAAAAAGCATTTTACTAACAATTGTCACCCCAATAAATTTTTAAAAAAGAAAGAAAGAAAAAAGCAAAAGACAAGCAATGATATTGTCTGATGCTTTAGTTTGCAAAGCTCTTTCATTCTAATACAGACCTCCATGTTATTTATAGGTAACCTGTTAACTCATTGATTCTCACAACAGTTCTTTGAAGAAGGTATTATTATCCACATTTTATTAACTAGAAACTGGGGAAACGTTCCAAAGTCACAGCTAGCAAGGGGCAGAGCCTAGATGAACTTAAGGAGTCTGACTCTAGAGTCCAAAGGCTTAATCTCTATGTTCTACTGCCTCTGTTCAAGAGATCTATTGAGCTGACAGTTGTCGCTTTCCTTTCCATCCCCGAGTGAGACTTACCTTGCCATGGGCCCTGAGATCAACTCTACCTCCCCACCCAAGCCTGTTCCCTCTACTGCCAGACAGATGTCTCCCTAATCACAGTCTTCTCAATTAAAGTTTGAAATTCTTCAAAACAGTCTTTGTTCCCACCCCCTTCTCTCCTCTTACTCTTAGGGAGGGGAGCAAGAGAGGAAGATTCCAGTAGTTTTTACTTTAATGTTTGATTTTTTTCCCTTTATTCAATTTTCAGAGTAATGAATTGGTGTTCTAGCAACCTCCAGTGGTAACTAATGAGTTTTTCTTTTTTCTTCTTTTAAGACTTATATTAAAATACAGCTAACGTACAATATTAATATTAGTTTCAGGTATAGATCATAGTTATTCAACAGTACCCGTGTGGCACTATGGATAGTTATTACCATGTTACTGATTATGTTCCCCATGCTAAAAAAAAGGTCATCATTAAATCCAGTAAGCATCTGACACCGTATTATGCTGTCACAGTGTGATTGACTGTATTTCCTATGCTGTCCTCCTGAGACCATTGAGCATCCTTATCACCAGTGTTTGGAACTCCGTGTCGGGTAGATAACTTGTCTCCATTTTGTTTAGTTCTTTTTCTGGAGCTTTGTTCTGTTGTTTCATTTGGGACCTGTTTCTTTGTCTCCCCATTTGGCTGCCTCTCTGTGTTTGTTTCTGTGTATTAAGTAGGGCTGCTGTGTGTCTTGGTCTCAATAGTGGCCTTATGTAGTAGGTGTCCTGTGGGGCTCAGTGGCTCAGTCTTCCTGGTCACCGGAGCCAGGCTCTCCACGTGTGTCCTTTGTGTGAGTTGTGTACATCTGTACAAGACTCTTCTTGTAGTTGAGCCTTGTTTGTTATTCGCACATCAATGGGAAGGACTGACCCTGGGCTCATTGAGTGTGTGGACTGGCTGTGACTACAAGGGCAGAGCTGCGGTGCAGGGGCTGACCCTACAGAGCAGGATCTGCCTCAGCAGGGCTCTGGTGCCTGCCCTCTCTGCCCTTGGGTGTGTTGTCCTCGGAGGTGGCTGGGTGATGCTCCAGCTTGTTTTGAAGCTGGACATTGGTCATGCCAGCCCCAGAGCCACCTGGAAGGGGATCTGCTGCAGGTCAAGTTCAGCCACAGCCCATGCCCCAGCCGGGGCCACCCAGCAGGAGCCACAAAGCAATCTGCACATGGCCACTGCCCATCCCGTGCTTGGACGCGCCTCAAGAGGCTAAACCATGAACCAAGACCAGCTGCTGCTAGCGCCAGGATTAGGGCTGCTCAGCCAGAGGTACAGGACATGCGTAAGCCAGATGCTGCTTGTCTGGGTTCCATGAACCTATAAGAGACCCTTGGAAAGTCTGCAGCATGAGCCAAGGCAGGCGGTTTATACAAAAAAGCCACTGGAAGTGGCTTGGGTGTGCCCGAAAGTTGGGCAGAGTAGGGTCTCGAATCACTGGGGTGTGGCCAGCGAAAGCCCGTTAGCCAACTGGATGGAGACTCAGATATGGCGGCTGCCTGACCTGCACACCCGGAAGGAGGTGTCAACAAAGAAACAATGGCTTCCGCCAGCTCCGTCGTCCGTGAGAAAGCTGCCCGTCCAGGCTGTGTCTTGAAGCCAGACAACTCAGGTTCCCCCCCTTATGTCCCTCTCGCCTCTCCAGCTGCCGCCCCAGCACTGGAGCTCAGAGCCAGTGATTCCGTCCGTAAGTCCATGCACTGTCCCTTTAAGAGGAGCGCCTGGGACTCCAGCTGCCCTCCATCTCATTCAGCCACAATCTCCACTGTTTTGCACAACAAGAAATCATGGGGACTTCTCTCCCCAGCACCGGAGCCCTGGGCTGGGGAGGGGCTGGGACTCCTGCCTCTTCCAGGGGGTGGGGGACCCTCCGCAGCCATGATACCCCTCTCCATTTTTAATGATCACACACAGGTGTGGGACCAGCCCGGTCCGTGTCTCTCGCCCCCCACCAGTCTCCAGGTGGCTTCTTCTGTATGTCTGTAGTTGTAGGGCTTCGGTTCAGCAAGATTTCGGGCAATTCTCATGATGGTTGGTTTGTAGTTTAGTTGTAATTTTGATGTGGTGAGAGGAGGTAAACTTGGCATTTACCTGCTCCGCCATCTTGACTGGATCCATGAGTTTTTCTTTTTACAGTTATGGTGAATGCACTGGTTTTTATATTTGAAGTGTTGTAATCTATTGCCATCATTATTCTCTTTGATACATAGGTTGCTCAATTTTAGGCCACTTTGGAGGCTCTTTATGTCGTTTGCTGTGTCCTTTTGACACGACCCATTATTAACTCTTGGGCAGCACATCAAGACTCATCTTGCACGTATTTTTCCTCAAACCTGGAATCAACGATTTCTCTAAGGAGTCCTGCCTCCTGTTGTAGGAGATGGTATTTTTAAAGTTCACAGTCTGAGCCCTTCTAATACTCCTGATCAAGACAAACATTCAGTTTCTCTGATAAATTAGTAAGGGTCTTCTCTCTCCTACACTATTTTTTACTCATTGCTATTTTTGTAGATAGCAAACTACCTTGTTCAGAGCTTCAAATACCTATCATTTTTCAAACCCTCAGCTTTTCATCAACTACTCTGTCTTTTATCTTTCTGATTTATGAACATGACAGTCACTATGAGCCATAGTCTCCACTTTGAAGTGCTTATTTACCTGACTTTCTTCCCATTGTATTTTAGGTAGAATAATGCAGATTTAGAACATTGAATTAATAGATTAAGAGTGCCTGATTAGGAATGGTTGTGAACCATTACTTTGTGATGGGCTCACTAGTCAGAGAATGCAGTAGATGTAACGAAACTGGAATTTCAATGAGGCATATGACACAGTCATTCATGATATCCTCATGTGTAGGATAGAGAAATGGAAGCCAGGCTAGGTTTCCTAGTGTAATTAAGAGACAAAACTCGTTGACCAACTGTTTCCAGAACGCTAATGGTTAAGTCAGACTGGAGAAGGAGCTCTTGCAGTTTGCCTGAAGGCCACATTGTTTGTTTTCACTTCCATCTTTAAAACCATATTAATCTAATACTAGCCATACCTGGAGAAAAGGAGGTGGGAGAAGTAACTGAGTGGCAGGAACGATCCCCAGAAGATTTTAATAGACCAGGATGACATACAGAATTTATTATGTAAAGATAAAATTGATCAAGGACAAATATAGAGACTTACCCTTGGATTTAATATTGACCTTACCCAGAATAGAAGAAGAAAGACATGGGTTAATGGTATGTGAGATAAATACTTCAGGTTTTAGATGTCTGTGAACCAGGTATGAATTAAGTGTAAGGGGGATTAGAAATATAGCTATCTTGGAATTGGAAGATCTTGAATTCTAATTTCACTTCCACTCCTGACTTAGCTGTATAGCCAAGATTAAATTTCTTTACCTCTTTAAGTTTCAATTTTCTCATTATAAAATGTGTAGCATTTTTATGCATCAGTAGTTATAAAATACTATGTGTTTACTGGTGCTGATGGCTGCAGAAACATCTAAGCAAAGTTAATTGAGTCTTAAATTATATTAAGAAAAACCATTTAATTCTGGATACTTTGTGTTAAGAGAGATTTTGATACTATCTGATTCTGCTAAGAATAAGAAATGAAAGAAGGGAGGTGGCCAGATGCTCAGTTGGTTAGAGCTCGAGCTCTGAACAACAGGGTTACGGGTTCAATTCCTACATGGGATGGTGGGCTGCGCCCTCTGCAACTAGATTGAAGGACAGTGACTTGGAGCTGATGGGCACTGGAGACACACACTGTTCCCCAATATTCCCCAGTAAAGAAACAAAAAAGAAAGAAATGAAAGAAGGAAAATTTATAGTTGGGAACCCCATTTTTCGTTAAATCTCTGAATGGTTGGTATATGAACTAGGTTAGGTTACACATTTATTTTTTTTGCCCATGAGCATATAACATGGGGCGATAGGGAAAGATTCAGGTTAACAGACTTTGCTCAGTGTAAAGAAAAGCTTTTGAACTGTTAAAGTAGTCTAAAATGGGATGAAGGGAATGAAGTACCTAATTGAATCACTAGCTATTGTGCGAGTATAGTTGACTCTTGAACAACACAGATTGGGGTGCTGACCTCCACGCGCAGTCGAAATTGTAATTTTTGACTTTCCGAAAACTTAGTTCTTCGTTAGTATTCATGGGGATTGTTTCCAGGACCCCAGCCCCCATGGATACCAAAATCCCCAGATGCTCAAGACCCCTATATAAAACGGTATAAATCAATTCATACGGACGGTCCTCCACATCTCTGGATTCCCAACCTCGGATCCAAACAGTACAGGTATTTATTGAAAAAAATCTACGTGTCAGTGGACACTTGTGGTTCAAGGAGCAACTGTAGAATGTGATCAAGGCAACCCCTTGTCTTGGAATATTGTAGAGGGAATTCAAGTGAAGGTCTGTTCAAGGCAATTTCTAAGGCATGTTCTAACTCTGAGATGCCAGGTTCTGGAATTTGGGGATAACGATGCCTCTCACAGTTACTGTAATGAAGAGATAAGACAGCATAGGTAACAACTTCTTGAACGTTGGGTGGTATACCGTTGGTACTCACTGAATGTTCTTTGCCATATCTGTAAGAATAATCCTTGCCCCGGCCTGGTATGGTGAGATGATGCATGTAAGCATGCTTTAAATAGCATTCAAATCCTTTACAAGAATAGGTGCGGAAATCTGCCATCTGACCGGGCACCATTAGGGGCATTTTGCTTCATTTTGTTCGTTTACAAAGTGACACCTTAGCTTTTTAGCTTTTTTCTCCCAAGAAGGGTCTGATTTACCTACATATAGACTATGGATAGATTTGCCTTGCTGTGGCCACAGAATATGATGGTTAGGTGCATAGACTTTGGGGCTTCTTCCTAGCTGGGTGACTACTGGAAAGTGATGTCACCTCATGAACTTCAATGTCCTCCTCTGTAAATAAGGGCACCTCATTTAGCTCTGTCATGAGGATTCAGCACAATAACATGAAAGTGCCTAGCATAGACCCTGGGCCGCAAGTGCTCCGTTAACCATCATTATGCTCTTTCTCCTGTCATTATGCTCTTTTTCCGCTACTGTGAGAGCAGTTGGCCAGAGGCCTCTTTGAAGGATTCGATTCTAAGGTTTATGGGGAGAGGGGCCTTTCTCTTGTAGGCCTTTGAGAAACTTCCTTCTGAATTGGTTCCTGGTCTATGGCGTAGACCAGTGCTGCTTACAGAAATGGACCATGGCAGTAACATGCGCTAGAGCCAGACAGAGAAGCAGTCATAGGACTCAGAGGGAATCTAGTCTCTTTGTGCCCATCAGTGGAGAAATAGTCCCCTGTAGTCTTTGATCTCAGCGTGGCCTTCTTAAACTCTTATGCAAAGCCACGCAGTGTTTCAAGACATGAGCAGATTCTTAACAGGTCTGTATTTGACTGTCGTTCACTGGGCCCTTTGCTCTGGATCCACAGAATCCCGTACGAATGCTTTATGAAGAGGTTACTGAACTCCAGTTCTGATATTGGCATATTAGCGTCAGCTACATCCTAAATGGACAAGTGACTTGACTCTTTTTAAGATCTCCATTTTCTCATTCACAAAATGATAACAGTTGTACCCACCTTTGGGACTATGATAATTACATGACAACACAAACGAAGCACAGTGCCTAGTCGCTTAGTGAAATCTTATCCGTGAAGAAAGGAAGGTGTCGTTCTTATAGATGTTGATTACTCATGACTATTTTTAAGTCTATTCTGGGAGAGTTCTGGGTCATTTTTTAATGCATATATATAATAGAATATTAAAGGTTTTAATTTAACATTAGAAAATTTAGATTCTTCTTTAGCCAGTCATGATTTCCCGAGTGTCCCATGCTGTTTCCAAGCCCTTGCAGCATCTCAAGCCCAGCACTCTAGGAGTCCCATCCCACACATAGTGCTGTTTGTTATACCATCCATTTTGCCAGTTCGGCCTTTCGTTTAGTTCTTTAATTCGCTATTGTAACTTTGCTCTAATGTTTACTTTGAGATTCCTTTGCCTTTTTAAAAGGAAAAGAAAAGGAATGCTTATTATACCAGGGTCATTTTTATAGGGTATCATAGCCAAGTTTCTTTTAGTTGCAAATAACAGAAACTCATTTAAGTTAGCTTAAGAAAGAAAAAAAGGATTCTATTACAAGAACTTTGGAATGTCAATTTGTTCCAGTTTTTCAATTTGCCCACAGTTAGGAAGTACATCCAAGCCTAGCAAGGCTTAGAAAAGTTTGTACCTAGGAAATACATGTCCTCAAAAACCCAGGCAATTCCCTTTTCCATAGCTATTTCCCTAGCTGTGTGGTCTCGTATATCTGCTTTTCTCTGCATACCTGCTATTTGGGCAAGAACCTTTTATGTCTGTTTCCCCATATGAAAAAAAAAGTTGTGTATTAGTTTCCTATAATGCTGTTTAAAATGTACCACAAACTGCGGCTTAAAACAACAGAAATTTATTCTCTCCCAGTTCTGAAAGCCAGAAACCCAAAATCAGTATCACTGGGCTGAAATGAAGATGTGAGCAGAACCTCATTCCTCACCTCTTCCAGCTTCTGTGGCTGCCTGTATTCTTTGGCTTGTGGCCAACTTCTGCCTCTCTTCACATTGCCTTCTCTTGTGTGTGCTAGCATGTGCACGTGTGCGTGTGCGTGTGTGTGTGAATGCACACACTCTCCTCTTCTGTCTGTATCAAATCTCCTTCTGCCTCTTACACAGATATGTGTCATGGCAAGTGGTGCCCACCCTTATCATCCAGAATAATCGCTCCAACTCGAGATCCTTAATTTGATGACATCTGCAAGGATCCCTTTTCCTTCCAAGATAACGGTTCCAGGTTCCAGGGAACCTGATACCTTTGCATGTCCATTATCCAGCCTACTACAAATGGGGACCATAAGGACGTGTCTCAAAGTTGGCGTTTAATACAGGCTCCGTGAGTGCTGGCCTCCCTCCTGCCCTCCCTCCCTCCGTCTTTTCTCCATTGTATGTTTTTGCTTCTTTGTCAATAATTATCTTCCCGTATTTATGTGGGTTTCTTTCTGAGTTCTCAGTTTTAGTCCATTGATCTGTGTGTCTGTTTTTCTGCCAGTACCATGCTGTTTTGATTATTGTTGCCCTGTAGTACAAGCTGAAGTCAAGGAGTGTGATACCTTCAGCATTGTCTTTTTTTTTTTTTTTTTTAAGATTTTACTGGGGAAGAGGAACAGGACTTTATTGGGGAACAGTGAGTACTTCCAGGACTTTTTTCCAAGTCAAGTTGTTGTCCTTTCAGTCTTAGTTGTGGAGGGCGCAGCTCAGCTCCAGGTCCAGTTGCCGTTGCTAGTTGCAGGGGGTGCACCCCACCATCCCTTGCGGGAATCGAACCAGCAACGTTGTGGTTGAGAGGACACATTCCAACCAACTGAGCCATCCGGGAGCTCAGCGGTAGCTCAGCTCAAGGTGCCGTGTTCAATCTTAGTTGCAGGGGGCGCTGCCCACCATCCCTTGCGGGACTCGAGGAATTGAACCGGCAACCTTGTGGTTGAGAGCCCACTGGCCCATGTGGGAATAGAACCGGCATCCTTCGGAGTTAGGAGCACGGAGCTCTAACTGACTGAGCCACCGGGCCAGCCCCCAGCATTGTTCTTTTATCTTAGGATTGCTTTGGCTATTCAGGGTCTTTTGTGGTTCCATACAAATCTGATGATTTTTTGTTCTATTTCTTTAAAAAATGCCATTGGGATTTTGATGGGGATTGCATTAAATCTGTATATTGCTTTGCGTAATATGGCCATTTTAACTCTGTTGATTCTTCCAATCCATGAGCACGGAATGTCTTTCCGTTTCTTTGTGTCTTCTTCAATTTCTTTTAAAAGTGTCTTATAGTTTTCAGCATATAAGTCTTTCACATCCTTGATTAAGTTTATTCCTAGGTATTTTCTTCTTTTTGTTGCAATTGCAAAAGGAATTGTCTTTTTTTTTTCTTTTCTTTTTCTGAGATTTCATTGTTAGTATATTGGAATGCAATGGATTTTTGTACGTTGATTTTTGTAGCCGGCAACTTTACTGTATTCGTTTATTGTTTCTAATAGCTTTTTGGTGGAGTCTTTCGGGTTTTCTACATATAGCATCATGTCATCTGCAAAGAGTGACAATTTAACTTCTTCATTCCTAATTTGGATGCCTTTTATTTCTTTCTCTTGCCTGATTGCTCTGGCGAGGACTTCCAACACTATGTTGAAAAGCAGAGGTGATAGGGGACAGCCCTGTCGTGTTCCTGAACGTAGAGCAAAGGGCTTCAGGTTTTCACCGTTAATTATATTAGCTGATGGTTTGTCATGTATGGCCTTTATTATATTAAGGTATTTTCAAGGAAAGTGTTAAGTGTTTTAATCATAAATGGATGTTGTATCTTGTCAAATGCTTTTTCTGCATCAATTAATACAATCATATGATTTTTGTTCTGTATTTTGTTTATGTGATGTGTCACATTGATGGATTTGCATGTGTTGAAGCATCCTTGTGCCCCTGGGATGAACCCCACTTGGTCGTGCTGAATAATCGTTTTAATGCATCGTTGCATTCGATTTGCTAGAATTTTGTTTAGGATTTTTGCATCTGTATTCATCAGAGATATTGGTCTGTTTAATTTTTTTTGTGTAATCCTTACTAGATTTTGGTATCAGGGTAATGCTGGCCTCATAAAATGAATTAGGGAGTATTGTCTCTTCTTCAATTTTTTGGAAGAGTTTGAGTAGGACAGATATTAGATCCTCTTTGAAGGTTTGGGAGAATTCACTAGTGAAGCCATCTCGTCTCGGACTTTTGCTTTTGGGAAGGTTTCAGATGACTTTACTCAATTTCGTTACTGGTGATCGGTCTGTTTAGATTTTCCATTTCTTCATGGTTCAGCCTTGGAAGGCTATATGTTTTTAAGCACCTGTCCATTTCTTCTAGGTTGTTGAATTTGGTGGCATATAGTCCTTCATAGTATTCTTGGATGATCCTTTGTATTTCTGTGGTGTCCGTGATAACTTCCCATTTTTCGTTTCTGATTTTGTTAATTAGTGTCTACTCTCTTTTTATCTTAGTGAGTCTTGCCAAGGTTTTATCAATTTTATTAATCTTTTCAAAGAACCAGCTGTTTGTCACATTAATTTTTTCTATTGTCTTTTTGTTCTCTATTTCATTTAGTTCTGCTCTGATTTTTTATTTCCTTTCTTCTGCTGACCTTGGTTTCATTTGTTCTTCTATTTCTAGTGTTCTTCTATTTCTTTAAGGTGTGACTTGAGATTATTTATCTGGGACTTCTCTTGTTTCTTGAGATAGGCCTGTAGTGATATAAATTTCCCTCTTAAAACTGCTTTCGCTGCATCCCCAAAATATAGGTAGGATGTATTTTCATTCTCATATGTTTCTATGTATCTTTTACTCTCTCCTCTAATTTCTTCTTTGACCCGGTCGTTCTTTAAAAGTATGTTGTTTAATCTCCACGTATTTGTGGTTTTTCCTGCTTTCTTTTTGCAGTTGATATCCAATTTCAAAGGCTTGTGATCAGAGAATATGCTTGGTATGATTTCAATCTTCTTAAATTTGCTGAGGCTAGTTTTATTATCCCAATATATGATCTATACTTGAGAATGTTCCATGTACACTAGAAAAGAATGTATAGCCTGATGTTCTAGGACGAAGTGCTCTATAAATGTTGGTTATGTCCATTTCATCTAATGTGTCATTTAGGGCTGATATTTCTTTATATATTTTCTGTTTGGATGATCTATGCATAGTTGTCAGTGATGTATTTAGGTCCCCCTTCTATAATTGTGTTTTGGTCAGTTTCTCCCTTTAGTTCTGTTAGTAGTTGCTTGGTATATTTCAGTGCTCCCTGATTGAGGGCATAAATACGACTATTGATGACTATTATGTCTTCTTGTTGTATAGTCCCCTTTATTATTATGAAGTGTCCGTCTTTGTCTCTTGTTACCTTTTTTATACTGAAGTCCGTTTCATCTCACATCAGTATGGCTACACCTGCTTTTCTCTGGATACTGTTTGCTCGGAGTGTCAATTTCCACCCTTCGCTTTGAGTCCATATTTGTCCTTGCAGCTGAGATGTGTCTCTTGGAGGTATGATATGGTTACGTTTAGTTTTTTGATCCAATCTGCTACTCTGTGCCTTTTTATTGGTGAGTTCAGTCCATTTATATTCAGGGTGATTATTGATATATGAGGATTTCCTATCATTCTTTGGTTTTCTGGTAGGACTGTGTCTCCATTGTTTCTTTGCCTTTTTTTGCTCTCTCTTATTTCAGTATGGTGGTATTCTATGATTTTTCCCTGTTTCTTCTTTTATTATGTCATATATTGCAGTTCTGGATTTTTTTTGGGGTGGTTACCATTAAGTTTACTTAAAAGAAAGTTTCATATTTAGAATATTCCATTTTCTTCAGCACGCTTACTTCCTTCCTTTATGCCGGTTTAGACCTTTTCTCTCCCCCCTTTTATGCTTTTCTTAATGCAATTATCCCTATGTATGCAGTGAATTGATTCCTGCGCTGCAGTATCACGTTGTCTTTTTCCTCTTTTTTTTTCTTCTTCTTCTTCACCCTATATCTTATGTTTAAGTGTATAGTGTCTTATTTGGTGTAGGGGTTGCCATTTCCTGCTTCTGTCTGTCTGTTCATAGTACTACTCATGGTTTTGTATTCTTTTGCTTTTGTTTCAGGTCCAATAGCCTCCTTCAGTATTTCTTATAGTGCAGGTTGTGTGTTAGAAAATTCCCTCAGCTTCTATAGGTCTGGAAAGTCTTTATTCCTCCTTCATATCTAAAGCATATCTTTGCTGGGTATATTATTCTTGGCTTATAATTTCTCTCTTTCAATAGTTTGAATGTTTGAGTCCACTCCCTCCTGGCTTGTAAAGTTTCTGCTGAAAAATCTGATGATAACCTAACGGGCTTTCCTTTGTAAGTTACAGTCTTCTTTTCCCTGGCTGCCTTGAGGATTCTTTCTTCGTTGTTAATTTTTGACAGCTTCAATACAATGTGCCTTGGAAGAGGCCTGTTGGTGTTGAGGTAATTAGGTGTTCTATTTGCTTCTTGGGTTCGAGAATCCAGTTGTTTCCCCAAGTTTGGGAAGTTCTCGTCGACTATTTGTTTCAATATACTCTGTGTTCCCTTCTCCCTTTTTTCTCCTTCTGGTATGCCCATTATTCTTACATTGTTCTTTGTGATGGAGTAGAATTCTTTCATTTCTTTTACTCTCAAGTCTGTCTCTTCTTTGATCTGTGTCATTTCCAGATTTCTATCTTCAATGTCACTGATTCTTTCCTCCATCTGGTCAGCTCTATTACCTAAGTTAGCTATTTCATTCTTCATTTCTTTTATTGAGTTCTTAATTTCCAGCAATTCCATTTGGTTCTTTTTTAAAATTTCAGTCTCTTTGGTAAAATGTTCGTTTTGTTCTTTGATTGTGTTTCTGAGTTCATTAAACTGCCTCTGTGTTTTCTTGCATCCTGTTGAGTTTTTTCAGAACTGCAGTCTTCAACTCTCTGTCATTTAAGTCACGTATTTCCATGTGTTTAAGTTCATTTTCTGGAGACTTTTCATTTTCTTTCTGAGCTGCCTTGTTACCTTGGTTATTCATGGCAATTAATGAATTATTATTTCTCTTCCTAGGCATCTACAGGAGTGGGTTCTACAACAGGTTGATAGAAAGAGGTTTTTCCTTTGCTTTCCAGTAGGAGTTGGTAGAATGCTTTATTTTCTTTCCAACTGCAGCCTTTAATTCTTTCTCATACTGTAATTCTTTCTCTGCACTGTTCCAGCATCTCACACAATGTGGGGATTCCCTGGAAGGTGGGCTTCTCCTCTGTGAGCAGGTTGCCTGGGTCTCAGGGGGTCACCTCCGTTGGAGCATGTCAAAAGCTTCTGAAGTTCCAAAGCTCTTCCTGCACCAGGTTCAGGGCTTGTGTGTTTCAGCAGCTCTGTTTACTCCTGCGGGGATCGGCCCAGATAGGTCGGGGTAGGGGCGCGGTGGGTTGTGAGAGGTGGCCCAGAGCAATGGCAGCGGTCACCAGCACAGCCCGTCCTGCACCCAGGGCTCCTCCCCTTCTCCGGAACTAATTGGGCTGTGAGTCTTTCGCGCTGTACTGTAGTTCTTAGAACTGCAAATGTTCTGTTTTGAATCTGGCACTGCTACTGTTCTGCTTCTAGCACTGGGAAGGTGGGAGGGGTCGGCTAGGCTCCATGCCTAAGCCTTCTGTTGTCTGCTTGGCAGTGAGGGCTTAAACCTCCATTTTCAGCCTTTTTCCCTCAGGCGGGACTGTGGGCCATAAGGGGAGCGCTAGCAATCCGAATTCTTCCTTCTATGGCTGGGGTAGCTGCGGAATGCAGGGAGCTTGGAGCTCCGAGCTAGGTCTGCATCCTGCGCGGGCAGCCCACATCTCCACACATCCCACTTCCCTCCTCCCTCTCTCACCAGTTTGCCCATCTTTAGATGATTTCAGTTGCACGTCTCTTCGTCCTGCCTGTCTGCTGTGCAGGGAGTCCTTTATGGAGTTATAGCTGTTCAATTTGTTGTAAATTCCAGGGGAGATTTCAAGAGGCTCACCTCCTGCCGCCGTTTCTATGACGTCATCCTAAACCAAAATCATCTCTCTAATTCTAAGGATAATTAACCATGATAACTTGCCTATTATATCTTGGCTTTAAGCCTGCAGTTCTAAAACTTTGAGTTTTCAGAGTAAGGCTCAAAAGTGAGGCGTAAATCTCTGGTTTCTTGCCTTGGCCTATGATCAAAACCTGTTCTGGAGGTTGCACCTATTAGCAAGGTCTGACATCACAGTTCACTTCACCGTGGCATTTTTTTGTCATGTGCCTATTTTGGGGCACTTTCTTGGTTCCAAGTTAGTGGAATTTCAGGGAAGAGGAAGTGGAGAGGTATATTCCAGCCTGAATTTCCTCTTTTATTAACTTGTTTGTTGCTAGGCAGTGATTTCCTTAACTATGGGGATCATGATGCTTTATTTCTGAATACAAGGTACCTAGGACAGAGCCTGGACACAGAGGAGGTGTTTTGCTAGAATGGAATTTCCACCAGGGACTTTTATTCACTGTTGTATCTGTGCCATGCAATAGTGCCTAGAATAGGATAGTTGCTGAATACATATCTGTTGGATGGATGGATGGTTTGGCTGGACATGGGTAAAGGTTCTTCACTTGTTGACAAGTACAGTTACCATTTATCGGGTGTACACCATGTGCTAGGCACTTAAATACATTTTCAGCCCACCTTCCCACCAAGTAGAAATGATGAGCTGTGGCTGAGGAAGCTAAGGGAGAGGGAGGTGTCAAAGCTACTGCCCAGGTTTCTGACTTGAATACTGGTCCACGTGGTGACGAAATCCAGGGGGAGGAGCATGAGTCTTTTTTCCCAATAGTCTATGTTTGCAGTACCTGCAGGTAGACGCAGGGGTCTGTTCCAAGGACAAGGGCTCTAAAGATACCCCGTTTGCCAGGCATCCTGAGAGGGTGATGTTGTTGATCTACCCAGGGTGGGGTTGCTTGTTCCAGAACTGCAGGCTTCACGCCTTTCTTTCCACGGTCTTCTAACGTGAATGTGTTCAGTTTCTGTTCCAGATGACCGGGCTGAACAACGCACCTGTCTCATTTGCGGGGACCGCGCCACCGGCTTGCATTATGGAATCATCTCCTGTGAGGGCTGCAAAGGGTTTTTCAAGCGCAGCATTTGCAACAAGCGGGTCTATCGGTGCAGCCGTGACAAGAACTGTGTCATGTCTCGGAAGCAGAGGAACAGGTGCCAGTACTGCCGCCTGCTCAAATGCCTCCAGATGGGGATGAACCGGAAGGGTGAGTGGTGCCCGCAGCTCTACTGCCCACCCGTCCCCCATCGTGTCACTGTTAGTGTCAGCTCTTCATTCCCAAGCCTGCAGCAGATGCTAGGCCTTGTACTGTGTACTCATGAGCCCAAAAATGAATCTGGCACAGTTCCTGCCTGCAGGGGTCTCCCCGACGAGGTGGGGAGAAAGACTGGTGACATGTTAAGGATTCTGTGAGAATGAATCCACAGGCTCCATGTGGCAAGACCCCAATTAACAATCAAGTCCTGACGGATTAATATACTCGACCAGTTCTTCTCTCAGGGCATGATGACGGGAAGTAGGCATTTTAGATGAAAAGGCAGGAAGGCAGTAGGTTCCCTGAATGTGATACCATTTTGTTTGCTAGAATCATGGCATTTGCAGAGGCTAGGACATGCCCAGAAATCTGCGTCCAGGTTGGTGAAGAATTTGGGATTTATTGGGAAGCTTTTCAAGAACCATTAGCCTGAAATGACGTGAATAAACATATTCTAAGAGGATTAACCCAAAAGGAGCTTTAAAGAATGGATTGGGATGGTGAAGCAGAAAAGGCACTGAGAAAGTTTTTAGGAGAGTCCAAAGGAAGTTGTGAAGGAAGGGTCTGAAGGAGGAGAAGGGAATGTGATGGCGCAGATGTGGGAGAAGCTCACCTGGTAGGAGCTGGTGACATCCTGGATATTGGGCAGCACCAGACCTTGAAGATTTGGATTAACAGTAATGGCCCTACCAGGAAAAACAGTCAGGCAAAATGTTGGCTTTGGCAATGCTGAGTTTGCCGTCCCTGAGAAGGACACACAGAGAAGTCCACAGAGGAAACTGGATATGATCAGAACTGAGGTGAATAGTCCTGCCTATAAGTAGAAGTTTGTGGAGCTGTTGGCATAACGGTGGTCAAGTTTTGTTAGTAGTAGGTAGAAGTCACCCAAAGAGCAAACTTGCATACAGAAGAGAAGAGGGCCAATGTCAGAACTCGAGGAGTCAGTGTGGCATAGAAATTAGTTAGTAATGTTGCAACAAATATGTATCGTGCCAGGTGGGTACTAGACTACAAGGCGATCACTGCATAAACTATATACAAGTCTAACCACTATGCTGTCCACCTAAATGACTATAAAATAATATTGAATGTCAACTACAACTGAAAAGAAATAATGTAAAAATAACACATTCGTTAAAATTGAACTCTAGGAGTATTTTCATGAATGGTACAGAGTAGGGCAGTGTAGTTCAGCAGAGAGCATAGAGGTTGGTGAGAGACTAGCTCTGTGACCTTGGGCAGTTTGCTTTATGTCTCTGATGCTCAATTATCTTACCTTTAAAAGGGTATGATAAATACTTACCTTTCAGAGTTCTCTAGAGGATTAAATATAACGATGTATATAAAATGCCCAGCAAGGTATTGGGAGTTCACAGTAGTATGCAGGGGTGGGGGTTAGTCAGATTTCATGAACTGTTCAAATTGGTTTGTATTTAGCATTAATGAATAGAGACATCCAGATAGATTCCAGACTGGTTTTTTATTGTATGCGTGATAAGAATCTTTTGAAAACTTGCCCATTATGAAGAAAGGTAAAAGAGGTAATGGCAGAGCACTGAGATGAACTTAAGTCATCTATAATTCATAATACTAATATTTATTGAGCACTGGGTGTACCAGCAGCTGGCAGGCACTTTCTGTGCCTGATCTCATTAACCACACACAGCGCCCTGTGACTAACCAGCACACTCAGTTTACAGATGTAGCCTAGGGAGGAAAAGTGACACACTAGTAGTTAGTTTAGTGGTGGTTATGTTGATAGTTAATCATTATTAAATTGTAATTCGCTTTTAATCAAGCAGTTTGTAATCATACCACAATCCTATGGACAGCATGCTGCTTCACATGCCTACCGTACGTACGGCGTAGCTGTTTGCATGTTGGAATCCCCTCTTGTTTACTGGATGAAGAAATGGCAGGGCGTTTAAACTGTTACCAACTTTGTCCCTGGTCTATATTTCTAACCTCGTCTTCTGTCCAGAACGTACTTACTGTGCTTTAAGCATGCCTTGCACTGTCCTGCCTGTGCTCGTGTTTTTTCCTCTACCTAGAAATCCTGTCCCTTTACAGACATCTCTCCCAGTCACCAATACGGTACAAGTAATGTCTTAAAGAGAGATTCTGATCATCTACTCACCTTCGTCTGATTTGGGATTGTCCTCTAGTTTTTTTGTCTCCCTTTGTTGCCTCACTGTGAATATTTTATCGCAGCATAATTTGGGTTGCGTTCTTGACGACTCTGATGACTCATCCTGCTTCTTCAGCTGGAGTGTGAGATTCTGAGGTTTCCAGCCAAACTCCCCTATTTCAGCTTAACCTCGTAACCTCTATAACCATAACCTGGAGAAGATGACACGGGGTATGAGGGTGGGAGCTGCCTTCCTAGGCCCACGTGCGTGCAGAGCAGGCAGGCTCAGCTGCCTCGTGAAGGCTGTCTCTCAGATAGAAGCCCTGCCACCTCCTGGTTGGTGCTGGGAAAGCGGAATTAAAATTACAGCTGCCTTTGGAATATTTGGGGGTGATGGAACTGTTCTGCGTGGAACTGGGGTTTCCACACATAATTTTATGCATTTGTCAAAACCTATAGAACTATGCACCACAAAAGAAGTGAATTTTATTGTATATAAATGTTTTTAAAAAGAAACCAGTATAAGGGAAAACACTAGAATGCAGACTGACAAATGAATCTAACTGATATTATAAACAAAACACGTAGCCACACTGAAGGCAGTGGAAAGAAAGGAGCTGACCTTGAAAAACAGTGTTTTGACTGTATACTGTGAGGCTGAAGACAAAAAGAACTGTCTACAAAAAAGCACCCTAGTTTGTAAATTTGTTTCTCTCAGGGTTATGGGTTAGGAATTCTGTCGCTAATTTGTTGGTATACTAGGGTTGAACAAACTATATTATAGATAATGATAGTCAGGTTTCTCATATCAGAGAAAGAAGTCATAACTCAGGAAAAGGGAAGGCTGGATTTGATTCAGAGGTATTAATATGGGCTCATGTTTAGATAGATAAATAGAAAATACAGATATGTGTGTATATACATGAGTTGGTCTACATATTTTCTAGCTCTGGCTATTGAGAGGGCTAGAAGCAGTGATACCTCACTAGTGCCCAGATCTTGGTTTCTAAATATCAATAAGAGGAATTAGGGCTCCTTGGAGAACTGATTGGTCCTAGAGCTAATGCAAGGAAAATGTAAGATGAGCCTGGAGCATCTTGTACCAGAAAGAGCTATATATTAAAAAAAAAAAAAAAAAAAAAAAGGAAAGGGTGGGGAGAGGAAGCAAATCAAAAGGGCATAGTAGCCAACCTGAAAAAGCTTCCAGTCGTCAACGTTGGAATAACTTAAGCAACAAAATAATATATTCGTTTATAATCTAAAGACTAAAATATCCATGAGTTCACACTGACAGAACTAATGGACTAAGTAAACAGAAGAGTAAGAATTCTTCCTTAATGAATTCTAATTAACAAATGTAGAAAGTCAGTATTAGAAGACCAGTTATAATTGCTGCAGGCATACTAAAATAAGAGAGTGCAGGTTTCAACAGAAACAGAATGTTTGCATAGTCTCTGAATATTTAGTCATTACAGAGGGAAAAATGGTTTCAGTAGAGAATTCTGACAGATACCGCTTAGCCAAGCAATCGAGGTCAATATCACCAGTGTGTTTACAGTGACATCATGTAGCCCTGATGCTAAGGACACACGCACGCACGGACAGATTCATTCCCAATCTAATCTTGAGAAAATAGATATGCCCAAATTGAGAGAAATTATTCAAAATAACTTACAATCTATAAAACACTCCAAAAGTGTCCAGGTCACGAAAGACAAGGAGAGACTAAGAAACTGTCCCAGATTGGAGGAGACTATGGAGACATGACAGCTACATATAATGTGGGATCCTGGGTTGGATTCTGGAACAGAAAAAGGACATCAGTGGAACTGGGGAAAACCGAATAAAGTCTGTACTTTGGTTAATAGTGTTGTACCAAAGTTCATTTCTTACTTTTGATGAATATTCTATGGTTATGTAAGGTGTTAACAGAAGGTATAGAGTATATGGGAATTCTCTATATTAGTTTTGCAACTCTTGTATAAGTCCAAGTATTTCAAAATTTTAAAACTTAACTGTTAAAAAAATGCAGCTGCCATGTATGAGCCAGCTGCATCTCTGGATGTAGATGTCTTTTCAGACCTGGAAGTTGGCTGTTCAGGAAATTAGTTAGAAAGACGATGACAGAGATTTAAACGGGGGTAGTGAGTGGTGGCTGGGTCCTGTCTGTCCCTCCCCAGTGCTACCTCTGATCCTAAACACATACTCCTCACCCAGTTTTCAGGATGAAGTCGGGCTCCACAGAATGATTTTCAAGGCCCTTCAGACTGTGGCACCAGCCACCTCTTCCCTTCCCTTTTCCCTCTGCTGCTCCCCACACACAATGCACTTTCCATCCAGCTCTCCAAAAACTGAACAATGCTTCTTGTTTTGGGGGCTTTGCATGTGTGATCTCATCTTCCTGGAATATTCTATTCGCTCTTCTTTACCTTACTATATATACTTGTCTTTTGAGGCTGTTTTTATTTGTTACGTCCTCTAAAAAGCCTACTCTGACACACCCTCCCCCCACACCAGATGACCCCCAGTGCTGCCACAGCCCTGTTTTGCACTCTGCCATCGTCCTGATCACCTTGTGCAGTCTTAGTTTACCTGTCTGTTCCCGCCATTGTTAGAGAATGAGCCCCTCAAGGGCCATGACCAAGTCCTACTGTTCTGTGTCCCTCAGCAGATAACCCAGTTAAGGCAGGGTGCTTCCTGGAGTGATGGATTGACTGTGGTGCAGGGGGCAGGGCAGGAAGTGGGTGGAGGACATACAGCAGTCCCCACTTACCTGCAGGGGGTATGTTCTGAGACCGCCAGTGGATGCTTGAAACCGTGGATAGTACCGAACCCCATATATACTATGTTTTTTCTATACATACATGAACATACCTATGATAAAGTTTAATTTATAAATTAGGAATAGCAGTAAGAGACTAACAGTAACTACTAATAAAATGGAACAATTAAACAATATACCATGATAAAAGTTATATGAATGTGGTCTCTCTCTCCTCTCTCTCATAACTAAGATGACTATCAAGTGACTAGTAGGAGGGCAGTGTATACAGTTTGGCTCTGATAGACCAAGGGATGATTCACGTCCAGGAAGGTGCAAGATTTCATCACACTACTCAGAACGACGCGCAATTTAAAACTTATGAATTGTTTATTTCTGGAATTTTCCATTTACTGTTTTTGGACCGCAGTTGACCATGGGTAACTGAAACCGTGGAAAGCAAAACTACAGTTAAGGGGACTACTATATTGTTAAAATTATCAGAGGCAAGAGGAAGCTACACTGAGCCTCATGGAGGAATTCATGTCAATTAAGTAATTATGTGAAAAATGTTAAAATTCCCTTAATTTTGTGGTCTTGCTAGTGAACTCGTTGAAAAGTAAAAAGGTTTAGGAAAGCTTCTTGGAGGAGCCTCATGGTTGTAGAATGGCATTATGCGACCCTGTGGCATTGCCATTTCACTACCAGGATAAAAAGGGAGCAATGAGAAAACTCAGAGAGAATGTTTGAGCAAAACCTTGAAGGAAAAGAAGTTCAAGCTCCTCACAAACAAAGAGCTTGTAAAAGAAAGACTCCTCCTTCCCTCCCTCTTTCCTTCTCTCTCTCTCTCTCTCTCTCTCTCCCCCCCCCTTTCTCCCTCCCCACCTCCCTCTGTGTGTGTGTGTGTGTGTGTGTGTGTGTGTGTGTGTGAACTATTTGGGAGTAAGTTACATCATTCCCCTTTGCTTCTAACATAACCACAATACTCTAATCAAAATCTGGATATTTAACATGACTTAATACCACTATCTAATCAGCAGACCTTATTCAAATGTTACCAGTTTTTATCCCAGTATGCTTTATAGCAATTTATTCTAATCTAGGAGCCAATCCAGGATCACACATTACATTAGTTTTTATTTTTCTTTAATCTTATTTAATCTAAAGTGTTTTCTCAGACCATTTCGTCTTTAATAAAACATTGTCAGTTTTAAAGAAAACAAGTTATTTATTTTGTAGAATATCCCTCAGCTTGGGTTTGTCAGTTTCCTCATGATTAGATTCAGATTATGCATTTCTGGCAAGAATGCTATAAAAGTGATGTGTCCTCTCGATGCATCATATCAAGAGCACGTGGTGTAGAGTTGTCCCATTATTCGTCATGTTAACTTGAATTCCTTGGTTAAGGTGGTGTCATTTGGGTACGACGGTATTGCTGGATTTTTCCACTATAAAGTTTCATGCAGAGGCAAAACTGTAAAACAGCATGGCATGTTCAAGAACTGACAAATAGTTCTCTGTATGTACAGTATAACCTTTGTCGTGAGAGATGAGGATAGGGACCCCAGAGGAACCAGATCACTGGTCTTAAATGCACAGCAAGGGAGCTTGGACTGAGCCCTGAGACCAAAGGGAGCCACCCATGGGTTTGGGAAAGGGCTTTGGTGTAGTAGTTTTGTGTCTCACTCACCCCTCTGGTTTCTGGGTTTGGTTGGCTGCCCAGGCTTCCATGGGGAATGGTAGGTACATGAGTTCCAGAGCAGAAAAAATGTGTGCTTTTCTGAGCAGATAGAAAGAACTCTTAGGCTTGGACAATAGGTGCAGCAGAGCCATTCCTGTGATCTTGCTCCCAGAGCCTTTTGTTTTTGTTTTTTTCTTTTTAATCAATTCATTACCAGAAAGACTCTCATCCCTGCTGAAAAACTTGCTGTTCCTCAGTGTAGCATCAAGGGACAAGCGCAGCTTTAGAATCAGAAGACCCGAATTGAAACCCCAGCTCTGTCGGCTCTCTGAGTAACCTTGAACGAATCCCTTCATGTCTCTGAGCTTCAGTTTCTTCGTCTCTGAACTGCATAGGACAATAATAATGTGCCCCTTCCAAGGTTGTCATGAGGATCAAATGCACGAACACATATGTGAGCACGTTACAAGCTGTACACTGTGATCCGCATTTTTGTTGTAGCAGAGGCACTGTGACACGTTGTATTGTTTCCCATACTTCAGGCAGTCTCATGCCATCTTGACAGATTTTACCATCTCTGACTAAACCAGAATTATTGTTTACTTTATGTTCTTCTCGAAATCAGTTTTTAAAAATCCAGTTAATTTTCAAAGGGAATTTTTTATCACCTCAGTGAATGGGAAATCAATATTTTTTAATGCATGTTAAGATAAGTGTAGTATTAAGGGTTTATCTGTGCACCACCTAAAATTGTCTCTCCAGTGGGATGCACACACGATGGGAAATACTAGTAATAGAAGGAAGGCTGGTCTTCGTCTGATAGTCTGGGTTCCAACCCTGATCCTGCTGTTTAGTTTCTGTCACCTTAAGCAAAATACTTCCCTTCTCTGAACCTTAGATTCATCTATTCAATGGGAGTGATGCTAATACTTTTTTCATGGGTTTATTTTACCCAAGATAGTACCTTAACACATGGTGAACGTCCGTCATATACGAGGGTTAAAGGACAGCATGAGTTTTTAAATATCAAAACAACAAATTGGCAAGATGTAAACATTTAAGGTTTGTGGCCCTTTAAACAAAAAGGAAAGAATGTGGAATGTGGTCTCCCACCTCCAAGACCGTGAGAGTGAGATAGCAAGTGAAATATATTCAGTGTCGTATCTGCAAGTGATCTTTGTTCCACACCTGTGAGCTGAAGCAAAGACATGTGGGACGTCAGTGTTGGAAATAGAAGGGCCTGAAGACTGTCGTTGACCCTGGAACAACAGAGGGAATTTTAAGGCTATTTTAGAACTTGAAATTGGGTTGAAAGAGAGCTCCCAGAGAACAACCAGGCCTGCTTCTACCGTGTTTCCACAAAAATAAGACCTAACCGGAAAATAAGCCCAAGCATGATTTTTCAGGATGACATCCCCTGAACATAAGCACTAATGCAGCTTTTGGAGGAAAACTTAATGTAAGACCCAGTCTTATTTTCGGGGAAACACGGTAGCCCTAACATAGGCTGTGCATGTTTTTTTGTTTTGTTTTATTTTTTTATTGGAGAATGTTGGGGAACAGTGTGTTTCTTCAGGGCCCATCAGCTCCAAGTCGTTGTCCTTCAATCTAGTTGTGGAGGGCGCAGCTCCAAGTCCAGTCGCCATTTTCAATCTTAGTTGCAGGGGGCGCAACCCACCATCCCATGTGGGAATTGAACCGGCAACCTTGTTGTTGAGAGCTCACGCTCTAACCTACTGGCCGCCCCTCCGGAAGCTCAGCAGCAGCTCGTTGTCTTCAATCTAGTTGTGGAGGGTGCAGCTCACTAGTCCATGTGGGAATCAAACCAGCAGCCGTGTTGTTCAGAGTTTGCACTCTAACCAACTGAGCCATCCAGCCGCCCTCTGTGCATGTTTCTCACTCCAAATTCACAGCAGCCTTATAAAGCAGACCATGTTGCCTCCATTCCACAGATGAAGATACTAAGGCTGTAGCAAAGATGACAGTGGAAACTTGTTTTCATACCCCTGTGTTCAGAGAAAAGAGACTGGGGAGAAGGAAGGATTAGTTGCTGAGTACCTACGTTGTAAGTTATAAGCCAGGCTCTATGCTTGGTGCTTTAGCCATATTACTTTATATATAATCCTTACAATGCAATGCCCCCATAAGACAGGTTCCAGTAGCCCCTCTTTATTCTTCAGTAAATTTTATTTATTCTGAAGTTTTAGTCATTCAAAGATGTGAAGAAACTTGTCTGTAATTACACAGACCAAGCAGAAAGAAGATTTAGACCCAAGCTTGTCTAATTTTGAAGTGTATAATCTTCGAAGGATACCAGGAATGACGTCTGCTTTAAGGAAAATGATTTTCCTGTCAGCCTCTCAGTTACCACAGGAACTGAGTTTGGAGCCCTCACCTTCTGAGGCAACCAACCCTACCCCAAGGACTTTCTAATTCTTCATGTTAAATTTTTTTGAAGTAGGTCTGTTATAGCAAAGCTTGCTCTCACATGATGCCATCAGCTTATCCACTGTTTAGCCTCTTACCCCCCATAGTGGCCTCACTGATTTTTCACAACTGCTCACCTGACTTCATCTCTCTTCTGCGTTCCACCTTCTTATCCTCAGGCTCCTCTGCTCAAGTCCATGTGCTTGGCCGGGCATTCAAGGCTCTTTCTGTGAGCTGACCCCAGTTGGCTTCTCCAGCCTCATCTCTTGCTATTTCCCCACCCACTCCACACACACACGCACACACTCAACGTTTCAGCCAGATTGAACCACTCCATGCTTGCTTTCAGCTTTCAGCTTTTCTGTGTACTGTTCGCTCAGCCTGGAGCACGCGTTTCCTGCCTGCATAAATCCTGTTCATTCATTAAGAGTCAATTCAGAAGTTGTCTTCTCCAAAAAGCTTTGCCAGACATCAGAGCTTTTCTGTAACTGCAAATCAGGGGTTCCTTCTCTGTACCCCCATATTAAGTGGCTCCATAAACAATGAAGGTAATAATATTAGTAGTTGTTATTTTTGATGAGGCTGGTACTATTTTTAGAGGATGCTTTTTATACTTAGAAAATGCTAAATACTTCCTTTAGTTGAATCACCTGAGTGGAAAATCAGCTGCACAGGAACTCATTAGGCCGACTGCCTTTGCAGGGAGGAACCAATAAAGTCAAAATTCTGATTAAACAAACAAACAAACAAAACAAACCTATTCTCATCCTATAAATTGGACTCAAACTTAGACTGGAAATAAAAAGTATATAAGAAGGAAAATGTTCTTTCCATCCCTCTCCCTGAATTTACCAAAGCCGTCAGACACTTCATGCTGGTGGGGTGTTTGTGACTGTGGGACTATTAATAATGCTCTCAGCTTTGTGAGCATATTGAATGTATACAGTGTGTGTAGTGTGTACCCAGTGCCTTGGGGGCCCAGCAGTATCTGATGTTTGCGAGGTAGCCTGGAACGATGGAAGGAGTAGGTGCTTTGAATCCACACAGACATGTGTTTTTGTCTTGGCCTCACTGATAACCCCCTGTGCTTTTGGCCAAATAAGTTCTTCTTTTGTGCCTAGACTTGTGTGGGCGTGCTGCTGACTGTCTTGCCTTGTGTTTCCTTCCAGCAATCAGAGAAGACGGCATGCCGGGAGGCCGGAACAAGAGCATTGGGCCAGTCCAGGTGAGTTCTAGTCCTCACGTTGGGATCCATCCTGGAAGCCCAGGGTTCCAGCTGCTCCTGTAGCTCTTCACCTTGATCCTCTCATCTGCTGCTGGGCAGGGTGTGGGGGAGGGTATCTTTGCTTCCCTCCCTGTAAGACTGCCTTCTGGGGCCTGGGTATGAACGTGTTTTTGAAATCTTAATACATAAGGTAATGATTGGTTGAAGCTCTTCCTGTGATCAGTCCCTTGACCCTTCCTAGAGATTACACAAGAAGTGAACCCAATTCTGCTTCTAAACCATTCAGAGGATTCTTTATGTCAATTATTTAAGGTTGTAGATAAACAGAGTCTGGCAGAAATCAGCAAGATAGCTTTGCTATTCAGTGTCTCTAAAAATACATCAGCAGAAAGGATCGCCTTATTCGTAGAGCAGGGATGATAATATCCATTCTGTCCCACAAACACGACTGCTCTGTGCCAGCGCCCCTGTACCATGAACTCGGTCGAGTGCAAGACAGATACGGAAACAGACGTCAGAGTACAGTGAGCGATAACAGGATGCCCAGAAGGGAGGGGTTTCTCTTCTGTTTGGACTGGAGCCAAGGTTGGGGACTGAAGACACTCAGGGAAGGCTTTCTATTGAAGGTAAAGTTTGAACAGAGTCTTGAAGGAAGAACAGGAATTACAACTATATTGGGAATGAGGTGTGGAGCCAAACACCTTTTTTCCTGCTAGACAGGACAGAGTGTTAAAAGACCAGAAGATGAATCTCTAAGGAAGGATAAGGGGTTCCTTCAGTCACTAGGCACATGCGGTGGCGGGGCAGCAAGAACTTTATGAGGATAGTGAATTGGATCTGGTGATGACCCATCAGTTGAATCCCTCAGCACACTAGTGGATGGGGGCCGTGCCTCAGGAACTATTGGTGTGCAGGCAACCACTAAAAGCTTTTAAGTAGAGAGAGGGACATGGTCAGATTTGCATTTTAGAGCAATCATTCTAGCAGTGGAAATGGTTTGTGAGGAGCTGGGTAACGAACCGTAAAACTAGGGGCAGAGAAAAAGTTATAAAAGGGTTTTACAGAAGTCCAGGCAAGAGACATAAATAGTGGTTTTAATAGGGGGATGAGAGTACAGATTGAGGGGAAGGAATAGATTCAAGAGATCTTTAATAGGTAAAATTGATAGGATTTATCCAATTGAATGTGAGGGAATGAGAAAGAGGAATTCAGAGTTGTTTTGAGATATACCCTGCTGCTGGATGGGGGGTTCCTACCACATGAGCTTGGTACATACATGCTCTCAGTTGAGGTGTGGACGTGTGCTATGTTCATTCTCGTCTTTTAAATCAAACATTTTTAGTCATGTTATTCAAGTCATATATATCTTGCAAATTTAGTTTGTTCTACACTCATAGCTGCTCTTTGGTGGTTAAAAAAACAACATAAAATGAAATCTACATCCTTAACAATTGTTAAGTGTATAGAACGATATTAACTATATGCACATTTTTGTGCAGCAGATCTCTAGAACTTTTTCGTCTCGTGACTGAAATTTTATACCCAATGAACAACGACTCCCCATTTCCCCTCCCCCGGCCCTGGCAGCAACCATTCTACCTCCCCATTCTAAGAGTTTGACTACTTTGATACCTCACATACGTGGAATCACACAGTTTTGTCCTTCCATGACTGCCTTATTTCACTTGGCATAATGTCTTCAAGGTTCATCCAGTTGTAGCATATGACAATTCCTTCTTTGTTTAAGGCCAAGTAATACATAATATATATATAAAACATTTTCTTTATCCATTCATCCATCAATGGACACTTAGGTTGTTTCTACCTCTTGACTACTGTGAATAATGCGGCAATGAATGTGGAAGTGGAAGTATCTCTGAGATCCTGATTTCAGTTCTTGTGGGTAGATACCCAGAAGTGGGGTTACTGGGTCATATGGTAGTTCTGTCTTTAATTTTTTTGAGAAACCTCCATACTGTTTTCCATAGTGGCTTCACCATTTAATATTCCTACCCAGCAGCGCACAAGGGTTCCAATTTTCCACATCCTTTCCAGCACTTATTTACTGTTGGGTTCCCCCCTTCCGCCCCCATAATGGCCATCCTAATGTGCGGTGATACTGTGGTTTTGATTTGCATTTCCCTGATGATTAGTGATGGTGAGCCTCTTTTCACATACCTGTTGCCTATTCATGTCTTTGGAGAAATGGCTATTCAAGTCTTTTGCCCATTTTTTAATCATGTTATTTGTTTTTTTGCTATTGGGTTGCAGAAATTCCCTATATATCTTGGATACTGTGTTTCCCCAAAAATAAGACCTAGCTGGACAATCAGTTCGAATGTATCTTTTGGAGCAAAAATTCATATAAGACCTGGTCTTATTTTACTATAATATAAGACTGGGTCTTGCATTAGTTTTTGCTCCAAAAGACCCTTTAGAGCTGATTGTCCAGCTAGGTCTTATTTTCGGGGAAACACAGTATTAACCCTTTATCAGATATATGGTTTGCAGATATTTTCTCTCATTCTGTGAGTTACCTATTCACTTCGTTGATTGTTTGCTTTGCAGAAGTTTTTTAGTTTGATATAACCCCATTTGTCTATTTTTGCTTTTGTTGCCTGTGTTTTTCGTGTCAAATTTAAGAAATTATTGCCAAGGCCAATGTCAAGAAGCTTATTTTCTCTCTCTTTTTTTTAGGAGTTTTATATTTTCAAAAGGTTTTAAGTCTTTAATCCACTTTGAGTTGATTTTTGTGTATGGTGTGAGATAGAGTCTAATTTCATTCTTTTGCATATCAATATCCAGTTGTCCCAACACAGCTTGTTTGAAGAGATATCCTTTCCCCATTGTGTAGTCTTGGTATCTTTGCCAAAGATCTTTTCATCATATATGCATGTGTTTATTTTGGGGCTATACTCTGTTCCATTGGTCTGTATCCATAAGCCAGTACCATACTGTTTTGATTACTGTATGGCTTTGTAATGCTTTGAAATCAAGAGCTGTAAGATCTCTGGTTTTGCTGTTCTTTCTCAGGATTGTTTTGGCTGTTTGGGATTCCTGTGGTTCTGTATGAATTTTAAGATTTTTTATTTCTGCAAAAAATGCCATTAGAATTTTGATAGGGATAGCATTGCATTGACTCTGTAGATAACTTAGGGTAATATTAACAATATTATCATTTTAACAATATTATCATTTAATGGACATTTTAACAATGTTATCAACTCCTTCAATCTATGAACGTGGGATGTCTTCCCATTTATTTATATCCTTAATTTCTTTCAGCAGTATGCATGTCTTTCACCTGTTTAGTTAAGTTTATTCCTAAGTATTTTATTCTTTTGGATACTATTGTAAATGAGATTGTTTTCTTAATTTCCTTTTCAGATAATTCATAGAAATGTCACTGGTCTTTGTATGTTGATTTCATATCCTGCAACTTTAAGATCATGTCATCTGTGAACAGATAATTTTACTTCTTCCTTTCTGATACAGATGCTTTTTATTTCTTTTTATTTTTGCTTCCTTCCTCCGGCTAGGACTTCCAGTACTATGTTGAATAGAAGTGTTAAGAGGGGGCATCCTTGCCTTGATCCTGATCTTAGGAAAAGCTTTCAGTTTTTCACCATTGAGTGTTGGGCTTTTCATATATGATCTTCATTTGTATTCATTCTTTTTATATTTAGGTGCAGTAGAAAGTTTACCCATTGGGAAGAATTCTTAAGCATTTCCTCAGAAAAACCTTCCTCAGTATTACCCGATGTTTTTCTGAGGATGCTGTGTGGCTCTCCGAACCATGCCAGGGGATCTTCAGTTACTTACGTCTCCAGACGCTGTGCATCATTGAGGGAGCTGATATGCAGAGAAACCTATTTCATCCGTTGTTGCATTTGACTTTTTGATCCTGGGCATATAATTTTCCCTTTAGTCTTTTACAATTTCTAGGGTGTGTTAGGACGAGAGAGCTGTGATTTCCAATTTGTTAACTGTTTAATTATAATTAAAAATAAGGGATAGACTTTCCATTTATTGAGCACCTGTTGTGCCACCTGCACTTTATGACTTTATTTTAGATTAATCTCCCAAGTCTGTCTGACTCAAAGCTGCATATTTCTGTGCTCCAGCACCCTGTGAGGGACCCTGAGCTATGAGGGAGGTGGTATTGTCTCCATTCTACAGACAAGGGCGCTAAGACCCAGAGAACTGGAGTGACTTCCCCAACAGTACTTACTGTTGTAAGTACCTACTGTTGTAGGCACCCAGCTAGGAAATTGCAGACGAGATTTGAACCCAGATTCACAGGCCCCCTGTTCAATGCATCAGTGATTACCCAGTGTCCCATCGGACCCACAGGGAGAGACAGGTGCAGTCTCACTTTGCCTCCCAGCTGGAGGAAGCTGACGTTACCAGGACTTGCCCTTTTCACCCAGCTCCAGTTATTTCCATGCCCACCAAGCTCTGGTCTTGCTCTCATCGCCATCACTGAGGCTGCTTCAGTCAGGGCCTCAGTAGATGTCTTGTAGTTTGATGCCACCGTTTGTCTTTGCATGTCTTATAAAATACAATCAGTAATTTCAGTGTTCTAAGGACCCGTAAGAGAAAAGTGCGGCGGGGGGCAGGGGTTTATTTGTTTTTTGCTACATTTGACTGAATAAAGACAACCCCTCCAATACACAGTCCAAGCTATTTAAGACCAATCACTCAGCTTGCACACCAGTTGATCATTTCTTGTTTTTCCTCCCAAGTCCTGAGGGCTGGTTGGCTTCCAGTTCGAAATGCCTCCTGTATTAACGTTGGGAGCAGCTCAAGGTTTCCTCACAAGCTCCCCGAGCAAGAATTTTGCAGGTCTGAGTTAGTCCGACTTGGGAGAAAATATTCTCCCATAGGAATAAGAAATAAAAATTCATTTGTCCCTTCCTCCTTAGCACTCGCTCTCATTCTGTGTGCTGAGTTTAGCTGGTTAGGCCTCAGCTCTGAGTTAGACACTTTATAGAAGTGTTTATTTACTTCCTATATGGTATACTAGCTAGAGCACTGGACTGAATACTTGGATACTTTGGCCTGTTTCTCAAACTCCTGCCCAGACATGGGCACGCAGTGTGATCTTGGGCAAGTCAGTTTATTTGTCTTAGCTACAATTTTTTATTTATTCAGTAGGCTTAAGAATGTCTTTCTTACTGAGAAAATCCATGTGAAATTTTGTGGTTAGTACTTAATAAGTGAACATTTGATTTATCCAACATGCATTTATTAAGTACTTTTTTTTAGGTCCTATCATAGTCTTATGTTTTGTAGAGGATATTTTATGATTCATTACCAGAAGTGCTATAAAAATAACAACGATGATGAAGATATCGTCAGTCTTCATTAGTTGCTATGTGCTAGGCCCTTTTATAAACATGTGATAATGTATTAACTAATTTAACCATCACAACAGTCCTATGAGATGTATACTATTATTCTCTCTACCATACAGATGAAGGAATTTAGGTTCAGATAGTTAAATGATTTACTTACCCAAGATTGTTCAATTAGAAAATGGCAGAACCTGGATTAGAACAAAGGTGGGCTAACTCTAGAATTCATACTCTTAACTACTATGCTGCTCTTCCTCTCTCAGAATACACAGCATTATGAGTGGATAGAAGAAGGGCTTAAAATTCTGTCTAGGTAGTGAATAGAAGGATCCACGAAGAAGGTGACATCTGGATTGGGTTGTGAAGGGCAAGGAGTTTGTTACTGGAAGTGGTTGCAGGGTAGGAAAGAACACTCCAGGATAAAGAGGAGTGCTGGAGAATTAGAGGCTTTGTGACTTGATGGGGGTAAATGGGCAAAGTAAGCCACTGTGATAAGAGGCGAGGAACCCAGCTGTCCTAGATTAGTGAGAGACCTAAAGTATGGGTGTGGAGGGGAGGGTGTCTGGCTTCTCTCTAGAGTTCTGGAACCCCCAGGAGGTTTAAGTAAGTTCTCAGCCCTAAGGAAGGAACAGAGTATCCTGAACACGCCGTCTAACATGTACCAATTCCTTGTCAAAGATTTCGGAGGAAGAGATCGAAAGGATCATGTCTGGGCAGGAATTTGAGGAAGAAGCCAATCACTGGAGCAACCATGGTGACAGCGACCACAGTTCCCCTGGGAACAGGGCTTCCGAGAGCAACCAGCCCTCACCAGGCTCCACACTATCCTCCAGGTGAGCTTCAAGGCAAGCCCAGTGTCACGTAGGGACCACCCAGGCAGGGTGTGGACCCACAGAACCCTCTGGGCCGGGTATTCCTGCCAGTCGGTCTCAGCCAGTAGTCCTGCTCCCTCGGCGTTTGGGGTCGGGCCCAGGACGAGGCCAAGCAGCATGCGACAACCCAGTTTCTGCTAAAGACCTTGAAAGTGTCTCAGCAGTCTCGTCCGCAGGCTGACAGAGTGCTATAGCTGCGCTCCGTGCCCGTATGTTCTTCACCTAGCAGCAGCAGAACTTTCAAATGGAGCTCTTTTCTCCGATTTACTTTATCACTGAAATAGTGACAGTATTAAATTAAGTTATAATTTCTCTGCCTCAGCAAGAGTGCAGATTCTCACTTTATAAATTTTAAGAAACAGTGAAGATTTTTAACCTAGTCAAATTTGCTGCTATCATGGAATACCACTTAGGAAACTCTTGGTTCCAGAATGGTATCTCAGGTTAGTTGTTAGGTGTGAAATGTAGCTGTCAGCTACCAAGGGAGGCTTTCTTTCCCCAGGAATTTTTCTTACAGGAAAGGGATTGACAAACTGTCTATGAAAGACAGGTAATAAATACTTCAGGCTTTGCAGACCTACGGTCTAGCTCTCAACTACCAGCAGATTGCAAAAGCAGCCAGAGACAATACGTAAAGGAATGAGTATGGCTGTGTCCCAGTAAAACTTCATTTACCACAACAAGCCCTGGGCCGTAGTTGATGACCCATTACAGGAGATGCATCTAGTTATTTCCATGCCCACCAAGCTCTGGTCTTGCTCTCATCGCTACAGGAGTTTTTAAAACTTAATTGACAGAGTGGCTGGATTTCTCCCAAAAAAGGGAAGGAAGATAAGAATCTGCCTTTCTCTTCATATTTCATTATAACCTTTATTCATTCAGCTGTTCTGTAGTTTGTTTCATTTGAATATTTAGGGAGTTGTGGCCATGTGTCAGGTTCCTTGCTAGGTGCTGGATTTGTTTTGTACAAGGCACCTAGCCTGTCTGTGCCTTACTTTTCCTAGCAGTAAAAAACAAAACACTTCCCGCCTTCCCACACCCACACCCCCATCCCCCCAAAAAACAGCTCACCTTTATCATCATGGTCTATAAGTATCCCTTAAAAACTCTCCAAATTTGGCACCGTGTGAATTCCTGTAGCCATCGTTCATGGTCTGTTCTCCCAGGTCCTGGGTGTCCAAGGGGAGCCACACAGCCACTCGCACAGAATCCCTGTCTGAGAGGGGAGAGATGCATGTAACCATTAATTGTGTCCCTGGCTTGATGAAGACGAACTGCAGGGCTGAAGAATCCCTCCGAGTGGGCCGTAGACCTGCCATGGTTCTGCCTGACGTGAGCCTTTCTCTCCAGTAGGTCTGTGGAACTCAATGGATTTATGGCATTCAGGGAGCAGTACATGGGAGTGTCCGTGCCTCCACACTATCAGTACATACCGCACCTTTTTAACTATTCTGCCCACTCGCCACTTCTGCCCCCACAAGCTCGCAGCCTGGACCCCCAGTCATACAGTCTGATTCACCAGCTCGTATCAGCTGAGGACCTGGAGCCATTGGGCACGCCCATGTTGATCGAAGATGGGTGAGTGAGTCCTGCCCTATCTAGCCCTTGCAGCTTCAAAATGTTCTCTAGCCCACACCCCTCTTCATCCCAGGCTTCAGAGTGAGTTGGGGATAATGAGTGAGGACTCAGCATCAAAGGACAAATCTGTGCTGTCTTTGAAGTCAGTGGTCCCTCATTTTTCTCTTGAGCATCTTTTCTCATAGAGTTGCGGCTCTTTATCAATCCCTATGGAATTGGGATTAAAGAGCTTTTGTTTCTTCTTGGGCCTAGGTAAGCCAGGCCCTGGGATGGGTCTGTGCACTTCTGAGCCAAAGATGAGCTATAATTCTGGGGACAGTCATACACCAAGTCTAGGCTCCTTAACAAGGCACTCGGGGCACTAACTGGTTGTGGCCTGTCTACATCTCTAGCCAGCATACCTATGGGTGGCCTCTGCCGTGTGCTCTCTGTGTGGGCCTGAGACGGTGGAAGGAAATACTCTTTCAATCCCCGTTGTCTCTGTCCGAGTAGATAGTTCAGCCCCTCCCCCATTGCTGCACCCATTACTCCTTTGGCCTGGAGCGTAGGCTATTTGAGTGTTTCCAAGCTTAGGCTCCCTCCAAAAGGTCTCCTGACATTTCTTAATCTGGTCTCTAATTTCAAAGAGGAAATTCAAACATCTGTCTACAAGAAGGCCACACAAAACCTTCATAAATCTGGACATGGGGGTGTGGGAAATAGTCATGCCCAGGGGCCTTGAGAGAAAGAATCCGGGACCCTGGTGTCATCCAACCTGGGGATGAGAAATGCCCTGTACCTTCCTTCTGGCAGGCGCTTGGAAAAGCTGAGCAACTGTAGTTCCAGAACTCTCACCACCAGGGGGTGCAGTAGGAGCAGGAAAAGCTGAACTTGTGTTCTCTTTCAGCAGTCTGGACCCAGACTCATTTTGCCACCAGTCCGCTTTCAGTGGGCACCAGATCCCCCTAATGGAGCCCTCGTTGCCAAAACTAGTGCAGGAGTGACTTGGAATTTTCTGTAACATAAGCAACATTAGTGGACACCAACATTAAAAGTCACACTCCCTCATAATTGCACAAATTTCTGAGCTTCCTTTCCCCTCAGCAGCCTTTTCTCACCAAACCCGCCTCTCCAGCCCTGAGCTTGCTGCTGGCCCCAGTGCTGCCCCTTTGTCATTAGACTAAATTGAATGGAGCTGGAGATCCATGGTCAAGGGCAAGGAGCCCACCGCCAGAGACACTTTGTGCCCTTAGGAGAACCCTCTTCCTATGCCTCCATCCTCCTCCTCTGGCCACTAGAAGTGACTTTCCCCCGTCCCTATCCCCTAGATATGCTGTGACCCAGGCGGAGCTGTTTGCCCTGCTTTGCCGCCTGGCCGATGAGCTGCTCTTTAGGCAGATTGCCTGGATCAAGAAACTGCCTTTCTTCTGCGAGCTCTCAATCAAGGATTACACGTGCCTCCTGAGCTCTACATGGCAGGAATTAATCCTGCTGTCCTCCCTCACCGTTTACAGCAAGCAGATCTTTGGGGAGCTGGCCGATGTCACCGCCAAGTACTCACCCTCTGATGAAGAACTACACAGGTGAGGGCTACTGGCTGGGGAGGAGTTCCCAAGCAACCAAACAAACCACTGTCATCCCTACAAGGCAGCAGGGTTTCCTGGCACTCCTAAGTGGGCATTAAAGCCACACAGGGCTGCATTTGAATCTTTACTCTGCCATTGGCTAGCTCTGTAACCTCGGTCAAGTCTGTGATCCTCAGGTTCTGGATTTATAAGATGGGCCAGTAACAATACAAGTAACAAAGGGGGTAATAACAATCTCCCTGACAAGGTAGTTGTGAGGAATAAATGATATTGTGCAGTGAAGCTTAGCAGAAGCTAAGCTGTTATTTTGATCACATCTGGATTACTGCAGTAAGGCAGTATATCCGAGAAAAACAAAACTCTGAACTTTGCCTGTGAGGTGAGGAGCTCGGGGCTGCAGTGTGCGATCTGAGAACAAAACCCAGCATTCGCTGTGGCAGCCGCTGTGTGCCAGGCACAGGGCTTGGCATTTGTCGATTGCCTGACTTCTCACAGCCTCCAGCATGTAGGTGCGATTATGCCTATTTTATAAATGAGAAAACTAAGGTTCCCAGAGGCCTGCCTGACTGCAAAGCTTAGGCTCTTTACTGCATCCAAGATAGTAAGAGCATGGGACTAAGAGACGGTTTTTCTCCTCGATGTTCTAGCACGAAGTCTCATCCCAGCTGGCCAGGAGCCTTCTAACCTCCCTGTGTAGAGCAGCTCTTTTACTCACTTTGGAGACCAGAGCACATAGTGACACCCCCAAGTCAGGGCAAGTGATACAACTTTTCTGGCTTATTAATTTATCCATGTGTAGAATAAAGCTTACAACACATTTAAATAGACGTTTCAGTAATTCACCTTTATTGAACAGTTTCCAATAATGGAAGTCATGGGATTCTAGAGCACACAAGAAGGGGAGAAGAAAAGGTACCCCCATCGGTGCAAGCTGGAGAGGGTGAGGTACCAGCCCCCACACTTCTATACACAGGACTAGGATACATCTCCCTCTGGCACTCAGTCTCATGGCACAAAGACAAACCGAGACTTAGGCTGGAAGCAAAGCTCCAAGACCCTCAAGGGCCCTGTGCTGAGGGAGGGGGAGTCTGGGAGTTGACTTTCTCCCCAGGTTTCCTAATGTTCCCTTTTTAATGATGCTTACTAGCTTCAGGGTGATCTATAAATGACAGAGTTTTGAACCCAGCTGACACTTTGTCCTGTAAACAGAGTTATCTGATTTTGCAAATGACCTAACCCCTTGTCTTGAGCCTCTAATTCATTATTTCCATCAAATTCCTGTGTCCTGCTCTATGACTCTGGTCTGACCGAATGTTTGGATAGCAGTCAGCCTGCTCCAACATTGTCAGGGTTTGCAGAGCTGGCCCAGCGAGCCCGGCTTCCCTATTTGCCTGCAGTGCAGCCTGGGACCACCTCCAGAGTCAGCCTGTGGGCTCCACTCCCTGGAGAGAGCTGGGTTTTCCCCAGGCCTTCTCTAGGTAGGCAGGGACCACTGGTCGTGCAGGGCCTCTCTCTGGTTTTGAGCTTCATAAGGCACCCCATCCCACTACATCCAATCCCTTGCACCCCAAGAGCAAGGTAGGGACCTGTAACAGCTGAATTAGTGAGGGAATTTTTATTTCCTAGGAAGGCTCCCTACCAAGGAGAATCTAGAGCTGCATTGCCCAATATTGTGGCCACAAGCCTCAGGTGGCTTTTTAATTTTAAATTAAATAAAATTAAGTAAAATTAAAAATTAAGTTCCTCATTTGCACTAGCCACGTTTCAAGTGCTCAGTAGCCACATGTGGCTAGTGGCTACTGTATTGGACAGTACGGATACAGAGCATTTCCATTATCACAGAAAGTTCTGGTGAACAACGCTGACTCGAACACATGTTGCTGCTGAGCTCTCACGTGGGTTTGAGGATAAGAAATAGATTCTTTGTTAGGACTCTTATTCCACTATGGAGGCCTTCAGTGGAAAAGAGCGGCTTAAACTTCAGCCTGTTAGTTCTGATTCCACGCCCATTCGCTGCACACCTACTGTGTGTTTTGGGAGGCGGGGTGTTGGGATTGCAGATGACGCAGACATGGGTTCGTCCTGTGAGAGCCCCTATTCTTGGTTTAGGGGGTTGGGAGGCCAATAGAGCAGATACAATGTACAGTCTCAGGTGATGGTAGAGCTGGAGGGCGTATTAGGGAACCACGCAAGGGCAGACTAGGGAGCGAGTTCCTATATCGGCATAATCAGGGCGTTCTGGCTAGAGGTGCATCTTGAAGTGGGATTTTTCTAGGTAGATTACAGAGAACAGGAGGAAGGCAGGAGAACAACTCTAAGTCCTGGAAGTTAGAGCTCCTGGTTGGTGGCTAAGGGCAGGGAACCAAAAGCAGTCCTGTAGATTAGGGTGCTGAGAGAATGTATCTGCGAGACAGAAATGAGGGAAGAAATGAGTGGAGAGAAAGGTACAGAAAAGATAGGTCATGAAGGTGCTCAAATGCCTAATCGAAAGAAGAATTTGGATTTTGTCTAAACAGTATGAAGTCATAGGACATTTTTAAGTGGAGCAATCACATGGTCAGGTTGCATGTTAGAAAACCCCTGTGGATGTAAAGCTCAGGAAGGGTTGGCATGAGCAAGGCTAGAGGACGATGCTTGGATGGGAGACTGTTCCATAGCCCAGGACAAGGCAGCAGTGGCGCTGGGAGCAGAGACGGCAGCACAGAGTTCAGAGGTGGCAAGGAGGTGAATCACGTCAGCGGGACTTCAGTGAGTGGAAAAGGTGGGGGTGCTGCCAGGCAGGGGGACACCAATTCTCTAGCCAAGATGATGGAGCCTGGGAAGAACAGGCTGAGAGATGAGCCACTCTGAATTTGATTGGGATCTGTGGAGTCTGAGATGCGTGTGGAAGGTGCCCCAGAGGTCAGAGGAAATGGAACTGCGAGAACCTCTGGAATCAGGCTCATCCCTGTCAAGCAGCCCCACTCTGCTAGAAACCCAGGGTGTGGAATCCGTAATTGGCCATAGCTCTTTCCTACCTTGCTTGCTCCTGCGTTCCTCCCACTCCCCCAAATGCCTTTACTTTTTCACAACTCTGAGAGCAAGTGAGTTTCTGCTGTCATGAAAAGGCTTTTCCCCGATGATGCATGACCACCTCCTTTTCTCTTCTCAAATATCGAATCGAATTTATGGTGCCCATTTTCCTTAATCAGGCCGTTATCAGACAGTGAGCCGGGTGAATTTGATTTAAAGCAGATTGTAGCACCAGCCAGCGACTGCTCCTGGCCCTAATCAAGACTCCTTCACGCTCAGAAGATGCCTTGCACTCGATGGGCTTTAATGGGCACTTCTGCCTCCTGAGTATTAGCTCCGTTTCTGCCAGATCTTCGGAAATTTCCCTCCCAGCTTCCCTACTCAGACCCTAGCTGGAAGGTTCAGGAAACATACAGCCTTCTTTTTGCTTTGGTAATGGGAGCAATGATGACGATGCTAATAGGTAAGAATTACAGACTGTATTGTGCCGGATTCCATCGTAAGGGCTTTAACATTTGTTTAGTCCTCACCGCCACCCTGAGACTGCACTGATATGATATTTCCCTGTTCTACCGTTGAGGGGCGTGAGCAGAGAGGTGAAAACTCAAGGCTACAAAGCTAGGAAGAGATGGGGTTGAGATTACTACCTAGATCTTTGGTGCTCCAAAGCCCAGGCTCTCTGCCATTACGCTAGACTAAATTCGTTAGCCTTCTCAAAAATTCGACTTTCTGGAACGTGTCCCGGAGCTGCTGTCTTTCTGCTTTTTTGGAGCCTGTATGTGGGTACTGAGGTGGCAGTCCCTCTAAGGCTGTGGCTGATGGGGTAGGTGTATTTAGATGAATGAAAAAGAGACAACTAGGCCTCTCAGCCCCCTTAATGGGACATAACTTATACAGTGTCAGCTTCAATTGCTGACTGAATGGTCCAGTGGTTTGGGGGTTCCTGGCAGGAATGTTTTCCTTGTCCTAGCGTGCTTGTGTAATGGGAACCTAGAAGAAGAATGGGTGTGTTTGTCCAGTTCTCTGGCTTTGAATGCTGATAATTTGTAGACAGGGACTACAGGGGCGTTAGAGCCGTGGGCCGGGCAGCTGTGGGGGAGGTACGGCTGCGGGCCCATGGAACAGAGAACAATTTGTTTATCAAGGGTTGGGATGCGGGGTGTGGAGGGAAGCTTTGCAGTCAGGCGCTGGAGACTGAGTGGGGGCTGCCGGGCTAGCTGCCAGCCCCCACCGCTGCCAGGGGTCCGTGATGGTAGCCTGTCCTAAGAATTTTGGAAAGGAGGTATGTGCTGTCCCCAAGAGGAAGGGCAGATTGGGGGCATATGCTCAGGCCGGGCACTGGGGAGCGCCTTTGTGTGCCTCGGGTCAGGACTCAGCCAGGAATAGGTTTGGCACTCCTGGCGAGGGGCCTGGCCGGTAGCCACACACCTGCAGGTTCTGCGCGCCAGAGGGAGCACTTGGGGCAAGAGGTTGCTGATTAAGGAGAGAGCATTATCTGCGCTTGCTACACTGCTCAGCCACCAGACAGATGCGGACACTGCTGCTCCGCCTGCACCCTGCTTTTCTATGCCCTACCCATCCCAGCCCTCCCCCAGCCCTCCAGGCAGACCCTAGAAGGCATTTACTCTGAAGACCTTTTCCTCTCAGGAGCACAGAGTAATCTACCCTCCCGGGCACACTGCCTGCTGCCAGCCTCGGCGTCACGGAAGCTCTGCAGGGCAGTTGTGTGCACTGCAGCCACCCCAGCACCCGCTCTGATTGGGCCCTGGGCTGAGTTGCTGTGGGAACAGAGTTCCCGAGGTGCCCTGTGGTAGCATGTGGTAGCTTTTCCCAGTTACCAGTTCACCAATTCAGAGCAAGGCAGCCAGGGAGAAGGCAGTGTAGTGCTGAGAAAGGGACAGGCTTGCGATGAGAACACGGGATTAAACCTTAGCTCATCACCAGTTATTTACTATGTAACTTTGGGAAAGGCACCTCTTCCGCTTCCTCACCCCTCACATGAGGTGATATTACTAATCTCACAGGTTATCATGAGGGTCAAATGCAAGAATGCAGTAGGGGCCCAGTAAACAACCTCTGTGAGCCTTAGTTTCCACATGTGAACGAAGGATTATAACATCTACTTGGGGACTTACTGGGAGTATCCAGTAAAATTATGTATGTAGAATATTTAACAAAGTGCTTGGCAAGTAGCAAACATTTAACAAATGGTAGATAAAGTTATCCATAGTGGTTATTCAATATGAGTTTGTCTGTCAGCTAGTCTGGGAAAATATCAATAAAGCTGTAAAAGCCACTGGGACCAGGAGCAGAGAGAAACGGACTCAGCCATCAGAGTTCAAAATCAGCACTGAGAGAAGCCCCAGCTCAGACTGACTGGGAGCCAAACCTTGAGGCAGAAGGTCAGAGCTGCAATTGCGAGGAGCTGCTGCTGGACTCCCCCTGGTGTTTGAGAGCTGCAGGTGCCTCTGGCCCCAGCCAGAACCAGACTTTCTCCCAGGAGAAGTGTCCCTCGTGCCCAGGAAGCCAAGCCCTTGCAAAGCCTTCAGAGTTACTGCAGAAAGCGGTAGTACATCCCCGGGTGCTCTGGACCCTCCCCAGTCAGGGCCTTCTTGCCTAGCACAGGGCTGCGCTACCCAGACCTGAACATAATTGCTCAGATGCAGCCCTGGGCTGAGCATCTCTCTGAGCTGCACCTAAGGCCTGTCTGGCACTGGCCTTGGCCCACAGGCCAGCCCACTGCTAGAAGGGCAGAGGCTGGGCCTGACCCCAGCTTTTATAAACTGCTTCCCCGTTAAGCCTTTGCCTCCTTGGTTTGGTGGTATTTCCATCTCTGATATGAGATATTCCCCACTATGACCCAGAGTATTAGTCCCTTAGTCTGGGGCTCCTTTGCCTAAAACTTGGTCTGTTGTCAAGGAGCTTACTCCTAATCCAAAAGAAAAGAGCATTGAGAATTCTCTGCTAGGGGGATGCCACCTTAGATACTGGGAAAACCAAGGCCCTGGGAAGTTAGCCCCGGTTCCACGTTCCAGCTCTGTCACCACTAGCTGCGTGCTTGTGGACCAGTCCCCACTATTTGAACTTCCGGTTCTCATCTGTACAGTGGTGGTGATAATCTCACCTAGCCCATAGTGCTGAGAAAATTTAATGAGGTAATGCACATAAAGTGCCCAGCACAGGAGGTGGCATGGCGTGGAGGCTCAGTTAATATTTTCCTCCCTCCTAGCTGAAGTCAGAGATGCCAATAAAAATTTTCACTGTGCATAACCTCAGCCCTGCTGGAAATGGTGAACCTAAATAAATAAATATAGTCAACAGCTTTTTCTGCATTGTGGCAGAGACTCACATAGAGTCACCATGGCAGCTGCCACTGATACTGGATTCTATATCTCAACAATAGCAGTTATGCTAATAATGTCATTTGTTACCCCAAGCAGGCAAGCATTATTAACTTACAGAGGGGGACCTCAAAGCTTACAGGTGTCAAATGACTAGCCTAAGGTCTCATAGCTTTTATGTGATAGAGCTGGACTTGAACTTAGATTTGGTCGATCCCCCCAACCTTGAGAACAGCAGCTTGTATGAACTATCTTGGCTTCTAGATAAAACATGGATCCACACCAGTCCTTGACAAATGGTTCTGAATTCCATTTCCCCCAAGCTCAGCCTCTTTCCTCCGTCAGATGCCTTAAGGAGCTGTAGGAAACCTCTGACCCCTTCCCTGGTCTCCACTGGAGTCAGAGCCCACTATTAACAACTGCGTCTCTTCCCCAGATTTAGTGATGAAGGGATGGAGGTGATCGAGCGGCTCATCTACCTATATCACAAGTTCCATCAGCTAAAGGTCAGCAATGAGGAGTACGCTTGCATGAAAGCAATTAACTTCTTAAATCAAGGTGAGTGGCTTGGGGAACGGGAAAAAGGGACTTTATTTTTATTTTTTTGCCAGTGAGCATTTGCCCTCATGTTTCATGCCCCCCTTTACCCTCAGGACTGTCACCCAGAATCTGACACAGCATGTGGGTACCAGTCTTGGAAGGCCTGTGCTCCCCTCATCATCATCCTGTAGGGCATACTTTGGATATTTTCTTCAAACCTAAATGCCACAGTCTCTATAACTCATAGCGGAAGGAAGAGGATTCGCTTTGTTTAGTTAGTTTCAATGCATTTAAACACAGACACCAAGGACAGTACATGCGTCATTTAAATTATGTACTGAGTTTACCAGTGACTGAAGAAGAGCAGAGTGACTGATGGAGCTATTGGAGATAAGGCCTCTGCAACAGGCTGCCAGTGTTCGGACAGCCCCTCTGGGGCAGAGTGGGGGTGCACAGAAACACACATGTATATCAAGCATGGCTTTTCATTAGAAGAGTGCTGGATAGGATTTGTGTGAAGTAGTACCTACAAAGTAGCGCTTGGTAGCTGCTGGTAACCAGAGTAGTGTGAAGGAGAATTTGTATTCTTTTTTTTTCCAAAGTGGCATGTGAGTGCTCTGCTCTCAGAGTGGACCCGGGCTGTTTTGCTGCCTGTGGTATTAAAAGTGCTCTGTTCCTGTATTGCATTGCCTCGTATGAGACTCTGGGTCCCCTGGTCTGTGCCCACACTGGCCAAACCTCCTCCTGCTACTTCAGTACAATTCACGCATGTATCTGGTGGTGTGTGCCTTCCCTAGGCCAGGCCCTGTGGTGAGCATGAAAGACACTGACAAATAAATTAGATCCCAGGTCCCTGTCCTCAAGAAATAGACTCTGACGGCACATGACACGTTACTTGAGCTTCAGATAGGGGGAGATCAGTAGCAACTACTTGGAGGAGAAATCTAAGCAGGGCCTCAAAGGCTGGGTAAGATTTATACATAGACTATATTCTATATTTTATATAGAGATATAAAAAAGGGGTAGGGGTGTGTGTGTGTGTGTGTGTGTGTGTGTGTGTGTGTAAAAATAAGAGACATCTATGTAGAAAATACTGGAGTGACATCCCAGATGAGCAGAGACACAAGAGACCATGTGTGAATACTCATATACTCGTATGTACAAGCATGAATGCGTAGGTATCAGCAAAGTTTGATGGGCTCCGGCAAAGTGCAAATTTAAAGATACTGTGCAGGATAAATTAAGAAAGGTAGATTATTCAGTCAGTTGTTCAACACCTACTGGTTGGCCTTGTTTTGTGCCAAGCCCTGTGCTGGGCGCCAGGTGTGAAGACTGAGCCTAACCCTCAAAGGGCTCGGTCTAGTGATTTTCCTACATGATTTTTTTTTTCTTCATCTGATTTCTCTTCCCTTATCCAGAACTTTGTTCCTGCGTGTCAAAAGGAGAAAAGATCTCTTGCTGTGACATTTAATAACTTTTAATTGAAAGATACACCTATTCAAGGAGTTGGTGTTTCTTCCATGTTAGAAAGCCCCTCCCACTTCCCGTGTGGTTTTCTTCACAGATATCAGGGGTCTGGCCAGTGCCTCACAGCTGGAACAGTTGAACAAGCGATATTGGTACATTTGCCAGGATTTCACTGAATATAAATATACACATCAGCCGAACCGCTTTCCTGACCTCATGATGTGCTTACCTGAGATTCGATATATTGCAGGTAACATTCTGGGTGCTGGGTTCCCAACGCTTCCTTGCTTCTCTTAGCTTGTGAAGAGAATGAGGCAAGCAGTGTTTTCAGGATACTCATTTAAGGCCCATCTCTTGCCCTCGGAAAAGTTATATTATAACGAGAAGTTTGTGTATGGAGCAGAATCTAACATTTCCTCAGCACCTATGATGTGCAGGGTACTTTATGGCCTTATATCATTTAATCTCAGAACAATCTCTGCACGGCTGGTGGTTGGTGATATTATGGCCAGTCTGTGGATGGGGAAACAGGCTCAGAATTTCTCAGATTAGCTTCATTTCCTGAATTGTATACTGTAAAATGGTGGATTTTATGCTATGCGAATTGTATCTCAGTTTTAAAAATTAACTTCATAGAATTGCCTGTAGGTTTTGGGGGATCATTCATTTAAAGCGATATCTTTAAAATAATTCTCAAAAATCCTATGTTTGCAAAGGAATGTTTGTTGTTGTTTTTGTGGTCTTAAGCCCCTTCTTGACATTTAAAAAGGTCCGTTTGAATATAAAATCCTGGCTTTAGTTGTTACTGCTTTACTTCATTTGGTAAAGATTCTTATTTATAGTTATTCAGCAGATACTGAGGAGCAGCTCAGAAATGTGGCCTCTAGACTTTGAGGTAGTTCCTGTCAAATTCAGCAATACAATGTTGAAGGAAAAAATTTTCAGTATGACAAAGGAATTTTTGTTCTACATTTTGTGCCTGGGGTAATCTAGCAGATGTGAACTAGACCTAAACTATTGGAATTTGGGAGGTGTTTTGATATTTATGTCTCAGCATTTTCAAAACTAGGTTCTCCCAAACGAGATCTTAATCAGGTGCTCTCTAAAATGAAGGGAAGTCAGTAGTTCCACCCCACTCTCCCCACAGAGCTGGGTCTCACCCCTGGCAGCACTTGGAATCACCTGGGAAGCTTTTACAAAATATCTGTACTTGGGTTGCACCTCCAGAGAGTCTCATTTAGTTGGTATGGGGTGGGGCCGGGGCATCAGTATTTTTTTTTTTTAACTCCCCAGGTGACTCTAAAGTACGGTCGGGGAGGAGGACCACAGCCTCGAGTATTTACAGAGTATGTCAGCACGGAGAAGGCTCGGAGAAGTCCTCCAGTAAAGACACCTGTGTACCTTCGTTAGCCCTGAATTTCTCAATTTGTTTGCCCCTGTGACACCCCCACCTCTTTTTTTCTTAGTGCTTTTATTAACCCATTTTACTACTCTGAGGAGCAATGTTTTATAGAACGGTAGAGAATCTACCGGGAAGAAGAAGAAAACAGGATCTAAGTTTCTCCCGGTATTTTAGCTCTAACAGGGCATCGAGGAATACCTCTCAGTTGTAGATTCCTCATCTTTAAAATGGGGATAAAAAGTAGTATGTATCACACAGAAATATTGTGACAATTAAATGAGATAATGCATTTAAACACCTAGCTCAGAGTAAGCATTCCCTGAATAGTAGCCATGATTATAGCTTGTACCATTACTAGACTCCCCAGGGCACCAGAATGGGCCTGGGTACCAGGACGTTAGCCCAGTGTGTCTGACCTTTGTGATACTCCTGGCACTTTCCTTGCCCCAGTCACTCAGTGGCTGGTGAAGGGCAGCATTCTCCCTTCACCAGCCCAAGAGGAGCCTCACAGGCGCTTCCACTGGCAGCCACTGCTAACTCTTCTTTTCCCACCTCGTTCCCAGGGAAAATGGTGAATGTACCCTTGGAGCAGCTGCCCCTCCTCTTTAAGGTGGTGCTGCATTCCTGCAAGACAAGTGTGGGCAAAGAATGACCCGTTCCCAGCGCCCCTCCTCGGGCCATCCACAGAGCCTTGTGTGGGCAGGACAGGCTCCAGAAGAAAGAGCCAGAGAGACCAACGTGGAGGCTGTGGAGCAGCGTTTCCAGTTGCCTCCATAGCAAGAAGAGTGTTTGTTTGTTTGTCTGTTTTGTTAAGCTCATTTTTCTATATATTTATTTCACGACAGAGTTGAATGTATGGCCTTCAACACGATGCACATGCTTTTGTGTGAATGCAGCCGATGCATTTCCTTGCAGTTTACAGAATGTGAAGATGTTTAATGTTACAGTGTTGTCATTGTTTAGAGATAGTTCTTTTGTATTTTGAGGGAGGGTGGGATGGGGCTGAGATGACTGTTTCCATAATGTTGACAAAGACGACTACCTCAGTGGGAAGGGAGGGGTGTGGCCGTCCCGACTTCTCCCACGTGTTCTCAGCAGACTCACACATTTGTCTGTCAGAGAGCAAACTGCCTTTTTCTAGCCACAGAATTGCCAGGTAAAAGCACATACCATGAAAGGGCAAAGTGCTGTTAGGAGGTTTACTGAGCAAAGTGGGTGACACAGTGGGAACATGGCAGGAGATGAGGCGTTACGCCCCCTCTTTTCTTTGGAAAGCATGAAAGTTGAGTGAGTGGGACACAGTGACCAAATCTAAGTTAGGTGTCCTCAGGGAGAAGGGTTTCTGTTCTCACACCATGCTCTGGGGTCCCCCCTCCCCACCGTCTCAAACACCACTGTCAGTTTTTGCCACTGTCAGCTTTTCATCCAGGCAGAGTCCTGGACATAAGGAATCCTTGGGACTTGCCTGCCAGCTCCCGTGGGGCTCCCAGCTCCCTAGTTTCCTTATGTGGATCAACCAAGGCCTACCTTCCTGAGACGCCTTGGCTCTCCCTTACAGAAGGCTTCCTATTGGCCCTCTGACAACATGGCTGAACGAAATGTCGTGCTCTGAATCCTGGTGCCCACTACTGATTTCTTCTCCTTTCACCTTGTTCTCTTCAAGGGGTAATGAGACAAAGTCCAGACTGCAAAAAAAAAAAGAATAAACACTTCTCCTTTAGAGTTCTCTGTTCCTCCCCCTCTCCATCCCCTCCTACCCCATCCCATCCCACCCCACCCCAGGACTGAATCCAAAACCTATAATCTCTTTCTCAGTGGGACCATTCATTCATTTGCTGAGCAGAATTTTTGCCTCTAAATTCTACTCCGAGTTCTCCTAATCTTGATAAAACGAGAGCAGGTTTCCCAGGACGGAAAGCCCAAGGCCCAGAGTAGCCCAGCTGCCCCTTAGGCTATCCGTGGCCTGGAGGGCTGGAGTCCCAGGCACCTGGAAGGGAAGGGGGGCTTTAAACTACCTCATATTCCTACAGGCCTGGCTGCCCCCTCTGCAGATACGGCCTGGACCCCTAGTTCTTTCACTACCTGCCTCCCGTATCCCGGGAAGTGTTCCTTACCCTGTTGGCTTTGCCCAGCAGCCACACCAGACCTGTCTGGGAACTCTTCCAGGTGCTTCCTCCTTGTCTGCCTTACTGTACGGCAGTTGTCGCTGCCCACAGCCAGTGTGGTCCAGGTGGCTCGCATAGCCAATGCAGCAGACGGACCATTTAGAGGGGCACATCCGAGGTGGCTAGAGGGGCCTGCAGCACCTCCCGGTGCCTGTTCAAAGGCCACGTGATGTCTTCCCAGCCCAGCCGAGCAAACTTAGCCGGGGGGCCACCACATCGTGTGCACACCGCGAGGCTGTGTCAAATCGTTCCCTTTCCAGTGAAATGTCACGGGTACCAGCAGAATGATGACTTTGTCCCTTGATGGATCTAAAACTCAGAGTGTTCCTCCTCAGTGCCATTTCCCCAGCTGATCTGAGAAAGAAAGAAGGAAGAGATGTGTTCCTCAGGAAAACCTCTAATCAGAATGTTTTTCACGTCAGTGGGAAGGTGTGTGTGTGTGTGTGTGTGTGTGTGTGTGTGTGTGTGTGTTTCTCTCTCACTTCACAATATTTTTGTTTCCCTGAATGTTTTATTTAACCAACTAGATCGCATTCTTTGGCTATAGGTCAGACTCCGAGCTGCTTTCCTCAATATAGGGAGGAGACACATATCAGAAACCACTTCTCCAAGACGGCTCCTGTGTGCAGCATCTTAATTTGCTTAGACCTCCATCTGTCAAATTATTATTTTTTCAAATGGCTTTTCTCTTAAATTAAGCATTTTACCGGTTATGTTTGGGTATCGAAGGAAATTGCTCTCTGATGAGGCAAGAACATGTCTCTCCAATAATGCAGCATTAAACAGAGCAAGTTGTTAATTTGTGGAGTGGGGGAAAGGTTCTGCAAGTTGCCATTGTACAAATCCATTTTTACAAATGTTTGCAGCAGATTCCACAGAACAAAGAGCCCATTCATTTCCGAGAGCCCTGCAGAATCTCTGAGCCAAGTGGCCGTGTGTTCTGAGCCGGAGCCTGACCTGTGGGCCACCTGTAATGTCTTCTGCACCCAGTCCTTTTATGACGGGCTTTTTTTAAACAGGGTAAAGTGAATGTGTTGCATTGCAAACTCAGGTATTACGAGGAGAAGGTAGGAGTGTAGCTAGCACCGTGGAGACATTAGGTCAGCCACTAGATGTATTTGTGAATTTGGTTTGAAGGACACAGAGAAAGGTTGCAGGGGGAGGCTTGGTGTGTTTGTTTTTGCCTGTCTTCCCATACTGTTTGGTTAACAGGCAGCCGTTTTGCTAGGGGAAGAAGTTGTGCATGTGGTCTCAGTTCCCTCTCGTCGGTCCTTTCTCTGATCCCCTGCCACCAACAGCACTCACTTTGAGTGAGAGTTTTTCCACCATAAAAATAGGACCCTGAAAGCTGTGTCGTCAAGGAGAATCCCACCTCCTTGCACTGCATTGAAACATACAAGCTTTTCCCTTCCTTTCCCTTTGAATGTTTTCTTGACCCAAGACAAAAGTTTGGAATCGTGGAACTTCACCTACAACTTATGCTCTCTGGTTCCTTTGTAAGACTTGGGATCTTTCACAAGGTTGGTAGTCTGGAGAAACTCCCTAGAACCTGTCTCAAAGCACTCCACCTGGCTGAGAGGACACCCAGCCTCCATGCCAACCCATGAGTGTGATATGGAGAACCTGGAGAGATAGAAGGCAGCAGGCAGGACCCTCCCTGTCCTGTTCTCCAGAGCCAGAGGAGGGAGAGGGGTCTCCATGGCTCACTGACAGTCACCCACTCCACACCAGCCTGCTTCTTACCTGCCACTCAGGGAAGTGAGTACCTGCCATGGCCAATGTGTTGCCAGGTCCTTAAAACCTTGGGTTCTCTGAGCTAGCTGCCTTGCTCGATTACCCATTTCCTACCTTAGTTTATTTGATCCTGATTTCCTAGGGAATGGGCCAGATGGAGACAGATAAGCCCGATGTGGGTAACATCTAAGCCATGTCTGAGGTTGGCCAAAGTACAGGGGTCCTGGCCTCCTGGTAGGGCAGGAAGCTGAGCAGTGGTTTCAAGTCTTTAGCTCTGGGCCCCTGGTCTGGCTTTTTTCCCTGTTTTTTAAAATTTTGCAATTGTTTTAAGAAATCCAGTCTTTCAGACCAGCCCTTTTATTTTCTTTATTGATTTTTTAAAAAGCAAAAAAACAAAAAAAAAACAAAAATGAAAAACTAAACAAAAAAACCATTACTCTTCCTTTCCCCGACCTGATCCATGAGCGCCCCTCTGCCTTTGCAGTTGATCATTCCTCCCTTTTCCCTCAGCTTGAATCATCTATGTCCAGTGTCTGTGAAATGATGTTTTATCTGTGTCTCAGGATGAGAAACGGCAATCATTCCACCAGGTGCTGGAAACTGGTTAGCCTTGAGGCAAGGGTTTCTAGGGCCACAGCTCAGGGATGTGTATTTAATTACAGGGTCCCCAGAAACCCCTCTCTTGGCTGCCACAAGCAACCGTTTTTCTGGGCTTGGGAGCCAGACCTGGACTGTTTCCTCAGAGGCAGGGCCCCAGAGAGCATGCTCAGTCTGGGAGCAAGCGGGGGCTTCCTATGGCCAGACCTGGGCTATCTGGAGATTGGAAGACTTCTGTCTGTCCCAGGACATGGACCACAGTGGCCCTGCCTCTACCAGCTGGTAAAATGCCTGGTGCCTCTGCTCAGTCCAGTCCCTATGTGGCCTGACTCCTCTGGGCCTGCAGCCCTAAATGGACCACAGCCTACTCAGGAATCAGTTGCAGGCCCAAAGGGAAGCTGCGAGTCAGGCCAGAGCTTGCTCCAAGCCCAGGAAAAAAGTTGTTACTGGTGGAGGCTAGTCTTCCAAATCCTGGAGCCAGCCCTGCCAGCCAAAGTATCATTTTTGCCCTTTGGTGACCATTGTTTTCTTGCTCTGAAATGTCTTATAATAGGTGATAATGTTGACTCAAATTTCCATGAAAAAGAAGAAAAGAAAAAACTACCTCTTGAGTGACATCCTGGTGATTCCTCTTTGAGAAATCCTGTGGGAAAAAAATACTGTAGCCCCTGCTGTGTTTACATGTTTCTGTCGGGAAAGAAACCCTGCCTGCTCTGGGGTGTTGGTGTTTTTGTCTGTGTTGCCATCCCAGGCCTGTGATAGGGGCTTGTGGGTGCGTTGTAATGTCTGGGCCGCGTCTGGGGAGTCCTTCACACCTGCCCGGCCAGGGACTGGCCACCTCCTTGAAGAGGCCTCTGTTTCCTTCCTATGACCCAAGGCACAGGAAACACCACCTTCTACTACCCCAGGGGCTCTGGTGGCACCTGCATCCATGAGCCTACCCCTGGGCTACCTACCTTAGGTCCACTCTCCCCACAGTCCTGTGTAGGAATCAAGTAAACGGGATGTCTCTGAGCCCTTGTCTCCAAAGGGCCGGCCAAGGGCTGCCCGCCAGCCTGGCTCCATCAACCCTGCATGACCAAATGATAGTTGGCGGGCTCTGCAGGCCCCAGGCCCTCTGCTACCTCCCACCCTGCCAGCTGGCAAGGGCTGGGCCCTTTTCTGTGAATTGACTACCTGTGGAAATGTGACCAATTAGTGTGAAATGCATGTTTAGAAAATGTTAGGTACTGTATTTGAACCAATAAATGTGAATCCTTCTGCACATGGCATTTGTCTGTGAAGCTTGTCTGGGGTCCTGGGCAGGGACAATGGGGTGTCCTAAGGAGCTGGCTCGCACCTTCCGATCTGTTGCTCCTGCTTGTAGCTGACACCCACCCAGTTCCTATTGCTGGGGGTCTGGCAGAGGGATGTCTCAGAACTGCTTGCATTAAGGAGCCAGCACTGACCGAGGGGCCTGCTCTCGTCTGGCTCTGTGTTGGGACTTTTCACAAACCTGAACCTCCATGAGGTTAGAGAATTATTACCTCTATTTTATAAATGAAGACGCTAAGGTTAAGTGAGGTGAAGCAACTCAGCCAAGGCCACTCAGCCAGAAACTGAGTCCGGTGGGCGGGGCAAAGACACCTTTGCAGTGCAGTGGGCTCAGAGTTGTGATGGCCTCACGGAGGGAGTGGCTTGTTCTGTTTAGTCAGGAAGGGCTTCACAGGTGAGCGCTGACAGTACCTGGAAGCAAGTCACCAGGCAGAAAGGTCAGCGAGGTAGAGGGATTGACACCGTTTGAAGGCCTGGCTGTGATTCAGAAATACATGGACTATTCGGGTATGACAAGGGATTGCCTGACAGCAGTGGTGGCAGATGGAAGGGGTTAGCAAGAGTTGAGGCTGGGGAAGTACTTGGGAGCCTTGAATGCCACATCCAGGAGTTTGGGGAAGGAAAGCCATGTGCTAAGTCTCAGGAAAGAGCTGCATCTCAGTGATAGCAGTGTGTTGGTCGGTTGCCGGCGTAGTGTGTCACTGTGGTCCAGCTGATTAATACCTGTCCTTCCAGAAAATAGATGAGGTTTTCTAGAGCTAAGAAAATGGAGATTCTGAGAAGTCAAGGGATGTGTCCAAAGTCAGACAGAAAATGTCAGCCGAGACTTGAGCCCAGATCAGCCCACTTCCTGTAATCCTGCTGTTCATACGACCAGAGAAGTGGCAGAGTTGGGGCTGAGGGTCATATAAGACAGATGGGAAAGATGAAGGCTAAAGAGAGTCTGATCAAAGTCTATTACATCCTGTGTAAAATGAGGGGAAGACCAGCTGCCTTCCCACACCTCAGCCTCCTCCTGCACAAGGGACCAGAGAGCCCTTGAGGTTTGAAAGAGATGGTTTTAGAACAAAGGAAACGCTGCAGAACTCATTAATAGACTATTCCGTGCCCCACAAGAGGGGACAGATAAGACAGAGGTGCATGGAGAAGGAACACATTTGCTGACCGCCGGCTAAGGGAGTGCCAGGCACTGTGATTGGTGCTTTGCATGTATTGTCTCCTGTAATGCTCGTAACCATTTTGCAAGGTATAGATCTCAGCCCCATTTTACTTTGAGCAAATTGAGGCTCAAGGAAATTAAACCATTTTCCTCAGATGACACATGAGTAAGTGGCAGAATTGGCTTTTGAATCCAGGTCTATCTGATACCAAAGTTACAACAGGCTTCCTCCCTGCTCGGCCTCAGCAATTCAGTAGTGCTGAGTATGAACGTCTGGAGTTTGTAACAAAGCTCAGTAATGGCCTTTGGTTGAACTTTTTGCTATTAACAAAATAAACAGGACTCAATTAATAAAGGACTAATTTCTCTAAGGTGAAAGAACATCTGAAAAGCAGTGCTGTCCCCAATACATGAAGTGTAGAAGGCCACAGAACCAGTGCTTTGTGTGCGTCCTCGGAACAGACGACCCACAAGGTGGCTCCCTGGGAAAAGAAGTGGGCGTTCTAGTGCCAGAAATCTGGGGAATGCTGCACTCTGTCTTCCTCACTGATCCCCAACCTTCACTGGCATATTAAAGGCTCTGAGAAGTCCTACCTGAAGGAAACTGTAATTTTGTGTAGCTCAGGGACTACCCAGAAGTACTTGAGCGTGGGGCATTTTTTCCCTCCTATTAAAATTCTGTTGGGACACTTCCATGGCATAAAATTGAGGACACTGCTCTAAATTGATGAACTGCTATTAAACTGATGCCGAGCTTTCGGTTTCCTTGAGTGCCCGCGAGTAATCTGGAAGAATAATAAAGTAATTGACATACGGAGCGAAGCAAAGTGCTGTACGAAGTCTTTTCTCTACATTCGATGACTGATTCCTCAAAGGCACCCTATGAAGTTGGTGCTGGAAAGAGCCCATTTTACAGATACGGAAACAGGCCCAGAAAAGGTAAATAATTTGCTCAAGGTTACATCACTTGCATGTGACCTAAGGAATGAGTCTAACATAGTACTGACTGAGTGCCTACTACTCGGGGGGATCTGTGCTGAGATCCTCCTTACGCAAACCCTCTGAGGTAAGTGAGATCATCTCTGTAACTGAAGAGGAAACAGCTCTGTCTGGGTTACGTCAGAGTCTGACGCCAGAACCTCCCAGAAGTAGTGATGGGAGGGTGTTGGGATCACGTTGGATGGGGCCCTCTCGCAGGGATCATTTCCCTCGGGCAGTGTGTGTGTGACAGCAGGCGCACCGACCAAGGGGGCTCACCATCTCAGTTCTAATTCCAGCTCTTCTCCTTACCAGTTACGTGGCCTTGACCCAATAGATGCCTCTCTGATCCTCGCTTTCCCTGTCAGATAAATGGAGATGGCGGTGCCTGTGGCCCCTCACACCCCAATAGCAGAAACTCAGCAAGAGCCAGAAGCTACCTCTCTGGCGTGGCCTGGCTGCTCACCAGGGTTTTAGGTCCACCTAAAATGAACCTTTCTGAGATCCTGTGGCAAAAGTACCCAACTGTCAGACCCAGGGCTCTTGGAGTCTTGTTCCCTTGGCAACAAGTCTCACCATGGAGACCACAGCCACATCCCTGCCCTCCCGGCAAGCTTCCTCTCCACAGAACTTCCCTGTTCAACACCTAGTCCTAGGAGCAGTGCAAGAACTGCGGAAAGCTCCAAGGAGACCCTTCCTCAGGGTGAGGAGTTTGAGTAACAGCCAGCAAGAGAGGCAAAGAGAACTCCCACTTTCTGTGTCCACGTTATGCCTGGCAAGGTTCTGAAGAGTCTACATATGTAGGCTCATTTAGGTGGAAAGCCAGGCACTCACCCTAGTTGGACCAGCCAGTGTCTCACAGCTGCTCAGTACTGGCGCTGAGACTTGAGTCCAGGGTTTCTGACTCAAGAACCCCTACTTTCTCGGCAACTCCCCACACCCACTGACATGGTCCAGACGCAGCCCCCAGTCTCCGTCTGGAGAGGGTTGGATAGTTGGGTGAATCCCCTCCACCCAGGGCCTCGGCTGGCTGCTCAAGCAGCGTCCAGCTGCCTTGTAAGCTTTGGGCTGGGCCCAGCAACAGGCGAAGCGGAGGAACCGCACTATTTTAAGCCAGGGCCGGCTGGCCCCATGTGGGCACAGGGAGGGTGGCCTCGGGCCCTTGGCCAGCTTCCCGGAAGTCGCCATGGCCTCCCTCCTCTCCCCTGAGCAGCTTTCTGAGGCAGTCACTTCCCTACAAACAGGAAGGAGGCCCTCAGGGCAGGAGACCTCCAGCCCCACTTCCTCTTCCTACCCCCAGTTTTCTCTACTATTTAGGGGAGCCCATCAGCTCCAAGCCCTGCTCAGTGTCCATTATCTGGGCTGACTCTCAGCAGGGGTTGGGGGATGGGGTCTGAACTTCTGCTGCTTGGGCAGCCCCAGTTCTCCCATTAAAAGTCTAAGGCCTCCACTTGCCCGTGCCCTTTGCCCCCCTGCCCACAGCCTGACTCTCACACACATTCCCATTAAGGCAGGCCACTAGGAGCCAGGAAGACAGCAGAGGTACCCCCAGACTGGACCCACTCAAGGACCCTAGAGAGAGTCTAAGAGACTGAAACGGAGAGAAATAAATGAACCTTCCCAGAGAAAGGTTGAGGCATAAACAGTGACCGGCACAGATTTATTGTGGCAGAGACAAAATTAGATGCTCAGAGACAAAAGCAGACAGAGAAGCAGAGACACGGCTGCAAATGGCTGGGGCCAAGAGGGCAACAGGATGGCTGAATGGTTGCTCCTGACCACCCCCAAGTACAGGCCCTGTCTCAGGCTGGTGGGGGGAGGAGGGCACCGGCTGCATGGCTGAAGAGGAATGTGGGGAGCAAGGCTGGGTCACCCCTTGAGGGCCAAACGTGTGCACTGAGAGATAAACTACCCCAGGAAGGGGCCCCAGCTGTGCAGGACTCTCCGGAGCATGGTGGAGAGGCCCAGGCCCAAGGCTGGAGCCCAGCCCCGCCAGACACACAGCACCTCCTCCTGAGGCTCTCCACCAGGCCTCATATTCTAGAAGGTGCCAGGTCCCTCAGCTCAGCCCCTGAGGGCATTGCAGATTCTGCGAGTGACCCGATCATACAAGAGCAGGGTGAGTCCTAGGAACGCTGTCAGCCACAGCGCCTCAGGTCTCCAGCTCTGGCTGCAGCCCTGGCTCAGGTTGGGGGCCAGGGCTCACTAAGCCGACCAGGCTGAGCAGCGGCTCCAGCAGAGGGGTGCTGTGGTGGAGCAGCTGTGCACAGGACTGAACTGTCCTCATGTCGCTTTGTCCACTCATGTGCACGAGTGTGGGTCTGTGCGTGTGTCCTGGGCTTCCTCGCATGTGAGGGTGTGCAAAGATGTAGCGTCCACTTATTTCCGGGAGCCCCACTCTGCCTCCACAAGTCCCTGCTCTCAGACTAGAGAAGTCCCCAGAGGCACCTGGTCTCTCCCACCCCCCACCAGGTGGTCCAGCCCCAGAGCCATAAGGCAGAGGGGGAAGAGCAAGCAGGTCTATTGCCGTCCCCCGCCCCCCTCCCCACACTGCAGCTGAGGCTCCCGCTGGCCACGGCCTTGACCCGGCACTATGGACTTCTCTGACATTGGCATCGGATCTGAACATCTGGCAGCAGGCTGATAAGGGGCGCAGCGGAAACAGCCTCTGCTGCTGCCAGCAGCCCCACCCCCTCCGCTGCCCTGTGAGGGGTCTCCAAATCCATACTCCCTCTGCCTCTAGCTCTGGGCCCTGCCCCTCTCTCCTTTCTCATTCTCTGTCTCTGTCTGTCTGTCTCTCTCTTTCTCTTTTTCTCTCCCCCCCACCCCATTTCTTCTCTCAATCTGAATTTCTCTCATTCCTTCTCCCTGGCTCTCCCTCTCTCCACCTTCTTTCTCCTCTTTCTCACCCTCCCTCCCTTTATCCCCCCCCCCACCCTTCCCTCTAGGACCACCTTTTGGTCTGTTCTGCTGTCAACGGGTCTCCTTTTTCTCTCTTTTCTCATTTCCTGCCTCATTTCTCTATGGCGTCTTTTTCTGTCTGTCTTTTCTTCCCTCCATTTCAGTTTCTGGGTAATTCTGTCCCTCTTCCCTCCATTTCAGTTTCTGGGTCTCTGGGGTTTTTTTATTCCTTGTTCCACCTCCAGGAAACAGGCCTGGCACTTTGGGAAAGTCCCACTTAGAAAAGAGACCCTGGGATTTGCTTGGGGACCGAGGGAGGGGGGAGCCTGGGTCAAGACTACACCACTTCTCTGTCCCCTCTGGGTGGGTCTCATGGCCTGGGACCACCCGGGCTGGTGCTTGAAGGAAAGGACTAATAGTCCACCTAGCTTCTCTGGCCAAGTGGAGAGAACTCTGAGTCGACAAACCCAGGTTCTAAACTCCCAGGTCTGGATTTGAATCCTGGGTCCATCACACCCTTGCTTTGTGACTTTAGGAAGACACATCGTCTCTGAGCCTGAGTGCCTTCCCTCATCTCTCACATGTTGCTGTTGGGAGGTAAGGGGAAAATACCACTACCTCCCAGGATGGTGGAGAGGGTTCGAGACGACCACAAGTGTGGACTGGTTAGTAGGGGACCCAATACATAGGAGGCACTTTTGTGTTAGGGACTTGCCATTCCCAGCATGCCTCATCCTGCAGGGGGAGGGCCGAGAAGGAGCAGCACAGAGGAAGGGGATGTCAGTAAATATCCAGGGTGATGAGGGGTGAGGAGCACTCGGCCTGAGTGGTGGCAAGTGGCGGCCGACTGCCTACAGAGAAGGCGACAGGACAAGAGGCACAGAACACTACAGCCGCAGGCACAGGTGGGCGCCTTTTGTGGAGACGAGCATTCCACACGCGCTCACTGATACTCGCTCTGTGCTGGCTGCTGTAGACACAGATAAATCAGCCCTGAGCCTCTCCTTGAGGGTTCCCCAGAATGGTGTGACTCACTGTCACGGAAGGACAAACAGTGTTCAGAATGATGTTGCAATCTCAGACTCAACACAGAAAGGGTCTCTGAGGACAGACTGTCGGTCTTTCAGTTTGTTGTCTGTTTTGCTAGCGTTTACTGAGCACACACAACATGCCAGGCAGCCACTGCCTATGTTACATGTATTGTCTCAGTGTTGTCCCCATTATGTGGAGGGGACGTAAGACCCAAAGAGGGGAAGTGACTGGTCTCAGGTCACACAGCTAGAAAATGGCAGAACTGCAGTTCTCCTTGTTGGGTTCAAGGCCTCGCCAGGAGACTGGCAAAGCCAGGCTGGTTCTTTCCATGGCACCACGGTGTTGGAAGACCCTGTTTGTCATGTTTGAGAGGGCAGGGGAAATGGTTCCATTTCACAAAATCTTCCATCAAAAGAAGTGCAAAGGGCCATGACCACTCGTTCTTGTTGTTGTCACATGTATGTGACATGTTGGTGATATAGGGTGTTTGCTGCGGTATTTTTTAAATTCAGAGGATGAGTGGTATTCATCCAGAAACAAAATCTTTGCATTGAAATGGGGAGACTAGTTCGGTTCAGCCATAAGCAAGAGAAGTATATCTTTTAAGAACTTCCGTGGGTGAAAAGACATAATTAGGAGGTCATGCATGTTGGGAAATAAGTTGTATATTATGTCATAGGTCGAATTAGAATATATTAGTAGAGTCAGTTAGCTATGACAATCAGTAAAATTATTGTCTTGTATGTATTTTCACACACACAAAAATGTTTTAAGTGGCACAATGAGAAAGACACACTAGGTTTTAAATATAGTTGACTTCAGTTATCCAGAAAAACCCCTCTCGTCCCAAGCCAAATAAGTGAGGCATTCTATGTGATTTGCCTATTTCCTCAAATGAAAGAGGGTTTGGGGGTTCTCAACAGTGATCACTTAATGGTCCCCCTGTGCCCCTGCCCACTCCCCAGGATGAATGGCTAGGAGGTAAATCCTGCAAAGACAGAAACTTCTTTCCTTTTTCTCCCTTTTCCCCATTGCCTGGCACCTAGTATGTACTCAGTAAAGGTGAGATGAACGAAGGAATGCAAAAAAGAGGGTGCCATGCCCGTGAAAGGGGCAGAACAGAGTAACCTGGGCCCTATCGGTCCAGGACAGTTCAGGCCTTGTCTGGGTCTGGAAATTGGACAGCAGGGACATCCTCAGCTGTGCTGGCTGGGAGGCCTGATCTTCTAGACAAAACTCCCTTCCCTCTCCCCTGCCCTATCCTGGCCTAGCTACCACTTGGCCCACTGTAGCCAACCACCTGACCCACCCTCAACTTCTCCGGCTACGGACTGGGAATCAGCAGCCCATGGTAGGTGGTGACATTCAGAAAGCCAGCGTGGAATGACCACAGTCAGCTCACCTGCTTGCCTTCTGGCCCCCTCCTCCTTTCTTCACCTCTAGAGGAGTAAAATGACCAGGCCAAAGTCGCAGGGCCATCTGGTCAAGTCATCCACGCCCCTGCCTCCACACCAGTCCGACCTGACTGCACGCCCATGTCTGGGCCAGACTGGACCCTGCCAGGCCAGGCCCCAGGGAGGTAGCCGTTCAAGAGGAGAGAAGCTGGGCTGCAGGCCGGGTGGGGGAGCCGCCCATAAATCAGGCCCCACTCCCACCCAGTCGCTAACAAGCGGGGCTGCCTACCCGCCTACGTGGGGTCCCTGCCTCTGGGCTCCCACAGCGGCCTGGAACAGCCAGCTGGCCAAGGCCTCCAGAGTGCCTTGGCCTCCGCCCCCACCCGCGGCCCCCAGATAGATAGGGGTACTATTTTTTTCTTTTAAGAGAAGAAAAAAAATAGACCTAAATGAAGAGAAACACCAACAAAGAAGGAGAGAGGCCTGCAGAGTCACGTGGGGGCAGAGACCAATTGGGCCTCTGGTGCCCCCCCCCAGGGCGGGGAGGAGGAGGACGGTTGGACAGAGCCAGCCTACTGTCCGCCTGCCGCCCGCCGTGGCGTGAAGGAGTTCCGTGTGCCCACCGTCACCACTGCCCAACCTGGGCTGCCGGAGCCTCCCCTCGGACCCCCGGTGCCCACTGCCCACCCTCATCCAGCGTGAGAGCTCGCCTTCCGCTCCGTAAGTGAGGGCCTGGGCCCAGGCCTCTAATGGCCAGCCTCCCTCCTCAGTGCCTCCCTGCGGCCTGGGCTGGCCACTGCCTGCTCTACTGAGTGACGGGTGTCCGCTGCTCTGGGCAGAGAAGGGGCCGGGGATCTTCCCAGACCTGCCCTCCCATCATGTTACCCCCTTTTTCCCGATGCGGCTGATGGGAGGAACTAGGCCTATGGGGACAAACTCAATGGGGTCTGGGGTGTCCTGCTGTCTATGGGGGGGGGGCAGTGTTCACAGAGCTGTGTTGACCCAAGCCTGGTAGTCTGTGCGTGTGTCTATCGTCCCTGGGTCTCCTTGCCTGCATCTTTGCTGTCTCTGAGTTTCTGTGGATTCCCTGTCTTCAGTGTCCATCTGTCAGTCTGGGGTCTGTGGCTGGGCCAGGTCAATGTTTGCTTCCCTGGGCAGGTACGTGAGGGGCTGTGATTCCTCACATGAGCTGGAACCTGAGGCTGAAAGGCAACTGCAATGGAACCTGGAGGGTCAACCCAAGTACCCCTGGGGAAGAGGAGGGTTGAGGAGGAGGAAGAAGGGGAGGACTGGCTCAGAGCCCTGTCCCCACCCCACCTGGCCCCCCAGCCCGGGCTCTATTTATACTGCCTGGGTCTTCCTCAACAATGTCCAGGGGACCCCAGTGGGCTTTACCCTAGAGAAGCCAAAAGGGGACTCCCTTCCCAGCTGTCCTCCTCAATCTCTTTCACTCCCCCTGCAGAGGAGGTGCTGCTCCTGTTTTTCACTTTCTGAGGGCCCCTCCCTGATATTAAGAGACAGTAGACCCCCACCTCCAGCTCTGGCAAATGCTGTCCTTTCTCAGGGCCTAGGGGTAGAGGAGTCTGCAACTAACTGTGCTTCTGGCTCTCTGTCCTCCCTCTTCACCAAGATTCAACCACAGAATCTCTTGGAAACCGCAGAACCCCTTATGTATGGAGGGCCCCTCTTTTTCATTTCATATGTGGAGAAACTGAGGCTCAGAGAAGCTAAGTGACCTGCCCGAACTTGCACAGCAAATCCCCGGCAGATTCTGCCCGTTATTCCGCGGGCTGAGAGAGATGAGGAGTGGTCCGTGAGGAGTCTTCAGCCTGGCCTTCGGCTCCTGGGCTCGCAAGATTAAGGCCCCAGCTCCAACCAAAGCAGGAGGCCTTCTATCTGGGGCCCAGGTGAAGCCGGCTGCAGCCAAGGGTCCGAGCCTTCAGATCTGGGCCTTTGGGTCGGTTGCGTCGCTGCAGATTCATAATTAATTGCTCTATTTCCCATCTTAGTCTCGCTGCTCTCAACAATCTACTTACCCTAGGTGCCTGAAGGGGGTGGGGAGCCGCAGGATGCCAGACGGCCCTCTTCTCTTGCGTCTCAACTTCATCTGAAAAAAACGAGAGTGACCCGGCAGACGTTCCCCAGCCCAGAGAGAGAGCTCAGCCCGTCCCCGCCCAGGGAACCGCTTGTGCCCAGGGCTGCCAGCCTCTCCCTTCCCCTGCCCCCAGCCCGGTTCGAGCGCAGAACCAGAGCGGGAGGGGTTTCTCCTGCCCCGGGCTCTCGTCTCCCAGCTCCCGCTCCCTCGTTGGCTTCGGGTCCTCACCAAACCTCGGAAAACTCGCAGGGTGGGATGACCACGATCCCCATTTCCAGCCGAGCAAACCGAGGCCCACCGAGGAGAAAGGGTTTGCCCAGGTCTCATGGATGGACACTACTGATCGCCTCGCAGTACACGCACGTGCTTTGTCATCACCACTGGGGTTCATCCGAACGACCACCCTCAAGGAAGGCCAATCATCAGTCCCACTTCACAGATGAGCAAACTGAGGACCTGAGAGGCGGGAGGTGTGCTTAAGCTTCCAGTGAGACTTGAACTGGTGCCTTAGCCAAGGCCCCCAACGTTCGGCCTTACCCACCTCCACGCTGCAAAACGACCAGCGCCCCTAGCGTGGCCCTCGCCCCCACTAAGCTGAATTGGGAAACGGGCTCTCTTCCTCCCACCGCCGGCCGGTGGCCCTAGGCTCCCAGGCGCCCAGCACCTGCCTGATTCGGAGCCGCTGGGGCTCCGCGGTGGGGGCGGGTTGGGGCTTGGGGGGGGGGTGCGCCCAGAGGGTTAGGGTAAAGGCGCGAGCCCGGCTAGGTGGCGGGGGAGGGCGCGGGCCGAGCCCAGGGTGGGGAGGACGCCGGCTTGGCCTCCGCCCCCGGATACAGCACGCGCCGATATAGAGGGGCCGGCTTGGGCCCGGGGCGGCTGGTTCGCTCGGCGCGCACTAGCGGCGGAGGGGCCCGGGTCCCAGGTGCGCGGTGGAGCAGCCCTGAAGGCGGCGGGGGCGGGGAGGCGCCTGTGGGGGGAGCGCCGAGGCCCCGCGCCCCCACCTCCCCGCCCCCGGCCCGAGCGGCTGTCATCGCGGGCGGGCGGCGCTGCGCCCGGGTGCGGCTCATCGCCGGCGGCGGCGGCGCGGCCGGGAGGTGCGGGACTCGGCGCGGGCGGGACGCGGGCGCTGCTGCTCGCAGGAGCAGCCAGGTGGGCGCCGCGCGGGCCGCGGCCGCCGTCGCGCCCCTTCTCGCTTCCCGGTCCGGGCTCTGCGCGCTTCCCTCCGTGGGACTTCGACTCTCTGCCCGAGGTCGTTCCACCGCCTTGGGCTCGGCCTCCGGGAGCCCGCGGGGTCTCCGCCCGAGGTCTCTGCGCCTGGCGCGGGGCCTGCGGCTCCCCGCCCGGCGCCCGCTGTCTCTTCTGCGCCCTCTCTTCGTCTCTCCGCCCGACGTCTGGTCTCGGTGGCACGGGCTGCGCCTCCCGTCGCCGTCGCTGCCTCGGGCTTTGTCTCTCCCGGCCTTTGGGCCCTCTGTCCTGGGCGCCGTCGCTTTCCATCCCTCTCGGCTCGAGTTCCCGTCTGGGTCTGACTTCGCGGGGCCCCGCCTCGGAGCTCGGGCTCCGATCGGCCGTTTTCCGTGCGGCTTCAGGTCCCGACCACCTGGCTGGGCTCCTCCGTCTCTCCAGGTTTCTCTTGTCTCTCGGCGTGTCTCATCTACCACTGTCTCTGGTTCTGCGTCCGTCTCTCCCAGGATTTCTTGTTTAGCCTCTGTCTCTCGGTGTCTCTGATCTCTGTTTCTCTCTTTCGTTGTCTCTGCCTCTACGTCTTTCTCGTCTCCCCAGGTTTTCTCTGACTCGGCATCACTGGGTCTCTGTCACTCGGATTTTCGTGTCTGTCATCCTGGGGGTCCTCTCTCCGTTAAGCAGCGCGGGTTCCGTGTCTCTCGCTCTCGTCTCGGCCCAGCTCTCTGTTTCTCCCAAACTGTGTGTCTGTGTCCCTCGTCTCTGTCAGATCCCAAAACACTCGGGCCCCACTGCGTCCCGGTTCACTGGCATCTCCCGCGCTGCCGAGCCCATCTCATTTTCTCAGAATCGGGGTTTTGTTCTCTGATGAACGAATCTGGATCGAAACACATCGAATGCGAGGGTCCGCGCTGGGGCTCGGCGGGGGCAGCGAGGGAGGAGCCCCCAGTTGGGAAGGGGAGCGCGAGGCAGGCACCGGGACCGGGAAGGAGAGGCCGGCGCGGGGCGCGCAGGGCGCTCTAATGGGTGGCCTGCCTCGGGCGGCTTGGCCCAGGGCGTTGTCCTAGGGGCCACATGCAGGGCAGGAGGAGGGCGCCGAGAGCGCGCGGCCGCGGTGCTGCAGCACCCCGGGAACTCAGGTCTGCGGCGCTGCCAGTCGCCGTCCCAACCTGCGCTGACCTGACCCCTTCCTCCCTCCGCAGACGGACGCCGCGGGCATGGACTATTCATACGACGAGGACCTGGACGAGCTGTGTCCCGTGTGTGGGGACAAGGTGTCGGGCTACCACTATGGGCTGCTCACATGCGAGAGCTGCAAGGTGAGCGGGCCGCCGGCCGGCAAGGTTAGCGCGGGGCGGGAAGGCGAGCGCAGGGAAACGCGGGGCAAAGCCCTGCCAGGAGGTAGAGAAGGGTCGCCCCGCCCCACGCTGACTCCCCTCTCCCTAGGGCTTCTTCAAGCGCACGGTGCAAAACAACAAGCACTACACGTGCACCGAGAGCCAGAGCTGCAAGATCGACAAGACGCAGCGCAAGCGCTGTCCCTTCTGCCGCTTCCAGAAGTGCCTGACGGTGGGGATGCGCCTGGAAGGTGCGCGCGCCGCGCCGCGGACCTCCGACCCCTGACCTCCGACCCCTGACCTCCGACAGAGCGGGTGTAGGGGGTGGAGTGAGACAGGGGAGAAGGGAGGGCGCCGCTTTCTGGGGCCCGGTGGTTGGCCCCTCACCTGACAGTCCAGCGGATCTCTGCCGGACAGGGGTGAAAACTGGCCTGGGTCCGGCCCAGGTGAGGGATGTGTGCAGGCCCAGCCTGGGTTGAGCTGAGAAGTATCTGAAAGTGGACCCCGAAAGGTGAGCCTCTCCCCAGCCCTTGAGCGGGGTGGGCTGCACTGGGCAGAGCCCTGCAGAGCTCTTCCGTCTGTGGAAAGTTCTGCAACAGCCCCACGGACATCTAGCACCATCCAGAGCAAGTCCTCTTGGCTGCTCAATTCCTTTACTGGAGTTCAAGTTCCAGTGCCACCACTTACCTGCTGGGCCACATTAAGCAAGTTCCTTAACCTCTGAGCTGCAGATTCCCCATCTGAAAAATGGGCTTCGTCGCAGTGCCTTCCGCATTGAGTTAGTGAGAGAATTGTACGAAAGCTCCTAATATCGTACCTGGCAAACAGTAAATGCTCAACGGGTTAGCTTTATTATTATCGGCATTCTTTACGATATTATCTATCCACCATCACTGCCCAGCCCTCACTCCTCCAGCCTACCCATCTGTTCCTGCGTTCATCCGTCCAGAGGATTCACTCAGTTCATTCACTCAGCAGGCAAGAGTTCCCGCCCTGTTTTCAGCCAGACCTTGAGAGGGCTTGGGACTGGGGAACAATCACCCCCACAGGACTCAGGCCCATTCTTGCCTCAGCCCTCAGCCCTCAGTCCAGAGGCAGGAAAGACTCAAGCTCTTTGAGGGTGGACCGTCGTAGGCTTCCACCCTGTTGGCCCCAGCTGGGCTTTGCGCTGAGCAGGCAGCTGTTGGCTAAACTTTTTAAACAATATAGAAGGAGAGCTGCAGACCACAAGTTCTGCCACAGAGGAAGGACTCCTGGATGGGAGGTCTCCTGTCCTGTCCCCAGAGCCCATGTCCCCAGATTCAGGTCCCCAGGGGCCAGGAGAGCTGGTTATTGTGAGCAGCATAAGCCCCTAGTGGGACGTGAGCTTTCTGAGGAGGGCAGCCCACCCCTGTGGCAGGAAGGTTGGCCGAGCAGGCCCCCAAGACACATCCCTTGCTGAGTGCTGCCCTCTCCCTCCCTTCTCCCTCCTCCTGGAGCCCAGGGTAGGGTATTGTCTGAATAGGGGCTGGGGCCACACTGCAGCTGCAGAGATGCAACATTTGGGTCTGGTTGGTGACATATTCGTGACCAGCAAGGGGTTCCTTCCCCCAGCACAGAGCCTGAGCTAACTCTAAACTCAGCTTCAAATTTGAAGGCAAATTTGAGTCATTTTGCAACAGGGTTTTGACAGCCAGTCAGTAAAAAGCTAGATATTGGGACCCAGGTGTGAACAAGGCTGTTCAGGGCCCACTTCCTATCACTATCTCCCTGCCATGCCCTGTGCCCAACCTGAACCTATTGGTGAGCCCCCAGAAGCTCTCAGCCTGGGTCACATGGCATGGTACCGTTCAGCAGGATGAGAGTGGGCAAGAGGCAGGACATCTCGAGCAAGGACAGTGGATTCTGCCTGGGTGAATCCAAGAATACTTCATGGAGGTGGTGATCTGAGGGCTGCATGTTCAGCAGGCAGAAGAGAAGGAAAGGGTTTGAGGCAGTAGGAATATCAAAGGCAGGGTAAAGAAGAAGAGGAGCAGAGAGATGAGGAAGGTGGAGTGGAAAGAACACAGGGTCTCATGAGGGAGACAAGGCCTTGAGCGCCCGGCTAAGGAGACTGACTTCACCTACATGCAGAGGGACCCATGAAAGCGTATTGACTTAGGAGCCAGGAACGAGTTTCACAGTCAGATCTGTTTGGGAAAGATCTGTGCATGGGGCAGTACAGAGGGTGGCTTGGAGGGGGTGAGCCTGACCCTTGCCTCTGTCCACAGCTGTGCGTGCTGACCGCATGCGGGGCGGCCGGAACAAGTTTGGGCCCATGTACAAGCGGGACCGGGCCCTGAAGCAGCAGAAGAAGGCACAGATTCGAGCCAACGGCTTCAAGCTAGAGACAGGCCCCCCTGTGGGGGTGCCCCCACCGCCACCGCCCCCACCGGACTACATGCTGCCCCCTGGCCTGCACGCGCCAGAACCCAAGGGCCTGGCCTCTGGTCCACCTTCTGGGCCACTGGGTGACTTTGGGGCCCCAGCCCTGCCCATGGCTGTGCCTGGCACCCACGGGCCCCTGGCCGGCTACCTCTATCCTGCCTTCCCTGGCCGTGCCATCAAGTCCGAGTACCCAGAGCCCTACGCCAGCCCACCGCAGCCTGGGCCACCCTACGGCTACCCCGAGCCCTTCTCTGGAGGGCCTGGCATTCCCGAGCTCATCCTGCAGCTGCTGCAGCTGGAGCCAGATGAGGACCAGGTACGGGCGCGCATCGTGGGCTGCCTGCAAGAACCGGCCAAAGGCCGCCCAGACCAGCCTGCGGCCTTCAGCCTCCTGTGCAGGATGGCTGACCAGACCTTCATCTCCATCGTGGACTGGGCACGCAGGTGCATGGTCTTCAAGGAGCTGGAGGTGAGTACCTCCTCCTACCTGGCTGGCAGCTGTATGTGGGGTGTCCTCGTAGCTGCCCAAGCCTCAGTGTCAGTCACGCCTTGGACAGGGATGTCCTGCCCAGACTTCAGCCAGTGTCTGGGGACAGGGAGGTGCTGAGTCGTGTTTCTGATCCATCACAGCCTTCCTTGCTTTCCCCCCATTCCTCATTCCCCCCTTTTCTCTCTCTCCTTCTCTGTTTCTTGAGTCTCTATCTCTCACAGCCTCTGCTTCTTCTGCCTCTGCCTCTGTTTCTTTCTGTTGTCTCACTGTCTCTCTCCCTGGGGTGCTGTCTCTCCGCTTTTCTGTGTTTCACCAGCCCTTTCAGCCTCTGTCCGTTTCTCTCCTAGTCTGTGTCTGTGTAGGCACTTATCTCTCTCTTCCTCTGAGATCCCGGGCTCCCAAAAGACTAGCTGAGTCCTTGGGAGACTCTCTGGCTGCCCCAGCCCAACGTCAGGGGGAGCGTCCCACCCACCCTGTTCTCCCATTTGGAGAAGCTGCCGATCCTCGTCAGCCTCACGTGTCATAGATGGAGGTCTCAGTGTCTCAGAGTTCGGGATGATTATGGGCCTTCTCCTTCCCAGCTAAAGTGAAGGATCTTACTGTCCCTGCCTCTCTCGTGCGTGATGATTTGTCCCATGTGTAAGTGTGTGTGTCTGTGTGTGTGTGTGTGGGGGGGGGAGTTGAGGGGGAGGGGAGAGAGGGGATGGCAGGGCTGGCCACTGATCTTCCAGATGAGGCCGACTCTCTACTGCAAGGTCTTCCATCCTCCTGGGTTGAGGAACCTGTGGCTAAAGTAAGCAGGAGAGCATCGGGAGAAAATGAGGCCAGACAGGAAAGAATTTCCCTGTCATCCCGTCTAGTGGTTTGAAGGGCCCAAGGCCTGGCAGCTGCCCCTCTAGTGCCCTGGCTGCCTATGATCAGGGTGTTCTGCTAACCTCAGAGGCCCCCCAAGCCCGGCCAGGCCCATCCTCTCTGGCCCGGGCACAGGCCCTCTTCAGCTCAGGCCAATCGGTGTCTGCCTTTCCCAAGCCGGCCCTGCTGGTGTTCCGGGGCTGGGTGTAAACAGCGGGACCTGTTGCCCTCCCTGCTGGGGCCACTGCAGCCTTGAGCAGCATTGTCAGTGTTGACGTCACTTGGGCCTGGGCTTCCCCTCCAGGGGCAGGTGGCCGGATGGGCCGGGGGCACTGCCTGCTGGGCTGGGCATACGGGGGAATAAGGTGGGGGTGGGCATCATGGGCTGGGGGCCTGGGTTACTCTGGGAGCCAAGAATTGGTGGTGATGGCTCCTGCTTCTACTGTGGAGGGCCTGTCTTGGCTGAGGCCTGGGGATATGCAAGGTGTCATGGGGTGGGTTTTCTTACCCCTGTCCCTTCTGTGGGCCAACTTCATGGGTAGGACAAGAGGCAGAGCCTTGAACAATCCCAGATGGATTGTTCCACTCATGGCTGGAGGCCCTGGTAGGGGATGAGGACCCTTGGGTTGGTTGCCAGCTTCCCCTCCAGATTTCCCATGAGCCCCCTATGCAGCGGGAGGAGGAACAGAGCATTCCCAGCCTTCCAGAGCCCTGGATCCAGGGGCAGGGCACTTCCTCTGGCTGCCTTCCTAGTCTCTCGGGGTTTTTCACGCAGGATGGGAAGGGCTTTTGTCCCAGCTTTGCTGAGTGTTTTTTCCTGCCTCTGGCTTCTCTGTGGTCCAAACCTTCCTGCTTCCCCTTCCCAGAGTCTCTGAATTGAGCCCAGGAATATGAACCGTGGTCACCACCCCCTGTAAAGGAGCCTTGCAGATAAGTACCAGCCCAGTCCTTAGAGGGCTCTCATCAGCCACATGGAACTTCTTTCCCACTGTCCACTGAGTCCTGGACTGGTGTCTGTTTGCAAAGCCAGAGGTGGGGAGGCAGACGAGGGGGAGGAGTGCTGAATGACCCTGTTCTCCCTTTTGGCTGACCGTTCATCATCCCCTCACCTCTGGGCAGGACGTACATCTTAGCAGACAGCAAAGGGGGCTCCCTAGCTTTGAGAGTGGGGCAGCCCTTGGGCTGGGCACTGGGGACACTGAAATGAATTGAACCCAGGAGTCTGCCAGGCTAGAGAGGAGACAGACATGTACATAGGCAATGCCAATGCAGGGTGCCCAGGGCTCTGAGAGCAATGGAAAGGGGCTGAGGGAGCCCAGCAGGAGAGCAAATGGCCCTAAGAACGTTAGGGAAGGTTCCTTTGATCTGTGCCTTTCCAGAAAGCAGCCTGAGAAGATTAAGGCATTCCAGGAAGTGGGAACAGCATAGGCTAAGGCCCCGAATGTGGAAAGGCATCATGTGTCCGGGAGTTCCAGGTGGTCCTATGAGGCAGGTCTGGGCAGGTTGGCTGGTTCAGAAGCAGAGCTTGGACCAGGAGTGGGTCCTTCGGCAGTGGATGATGGACAGCCTACCAGGTCTGGCAGAGGCCCCATATCCTCTTCCCAGAGGCCCACTCAGCCCTCTGATGCTGATGTCTTGATGCCCAGGGGAAGGCCTGGGGTCTTTGCTGAGCTGTCAGGGATGCTGGGGGCCCAGATGTTGGAGCTCTGGATGCCCTTTGGGGATTCTCCTCCTCCATCCTGTTTCCCAGCTTGGATGTCCCTCTGCCTCTATTTTTCCATCTCGCGCATCATAGCATGTTACATCTGACAATGGCGCAGAGTTAACAGCAAAGACCAGAATCAGGGAGGCCTGTGTTCAAGTTCCAGCTCTGCCACTTACCAGGTGTGTGACTTTGGGCAAGTCACTTGACTCCTCTAGGCCTCAGTTTCCTCATCTATAAAATGGGGGAAGTTGAAATAATATCCTCCTCATAGGGTTGTTGTAAGGATTTAGTGAGGCAGGACAGGTGAAGAATTTAGCATGGGGTGCGGCACACAGGAAGCATTCAGTAAGTGGGAGCAGCAGCTGCATCCCCCTTCCTGTCTCCTCTGTTGTGAAACAATTTAATCTGTACTTGCAGGTAGTATAGAGGCCTGGCTGGGAAGCATGAAAAACAGATACATTGTGTCCATGAGCCTCTGAGCACCTAGAGTTCTGGGAGCAGATGGGGCCCACTTGGCCTGGGTTTATAAAGCAAACTCATACCTGCCAGGTAGTGGAAGCCCACCTGTACCTGCGGCTCAGTGCGGGGCAGTGTGTAGGCCCAGGCAGTCAGCCTGTGTGGACAGTTCCCGTGAAGGACAGGTTGGGAGGATGCAAGCTAGGAATTAAGGAGTGGGAGGCAAGGGCCAGGAGTGCCTAATGACCCATCGTGACTTCAGTTCGCCCTCCACGTCCAGCTCCGAGGCCCTCGATTGGCAACAGATTTAACTGCTCAGATATATGGTTTCATTTAAGCAGCAGTAACTCTGTCAGTCCTAGGCTGAAAAACGACGGGCCTGCTGACGACTCGGCCAGGAGAACTCCGTGGCCAGCCCGTGGCATGTCAGCCACTGGAGAATTACAGAGCCTGCTGGCCTTCGGCCGCAGACTGATCAGACCCCAGGGGGCTCCAGAGGGGGGCCTGCTGGGAGGGAGGTCAGCTCTGCACCCATAAATACCCCGTCTCTGAGGCAGGCTGCAAAGTGTCAAGGCTCCTGGAAGATTTGTGGCAGACAGCAGGAGGGGTGGGTGGCTGGTGGGCCAGGCAGAAGGGCCAGGCGACAAGGGACCCCAGGGCCTGGACTACAAACGTCCTTGTTCCCAGGACAGCAGGGAGGCCTGGGGCCAGAGGGGGAACATTTTGCATAGGGAGAAACTTAGGGAAGGTGAAAACCAACCCTCTTTGGTTAAGTGTGCCTCTTAGCCACCTGCTTTCCTGTGGAGAGGAGCTGGCAGCTACGGCCCTCTGGTTTTCTTTTAAATAGAAAGAGAAGTGTGTGTGTGTGTGTGTGTGTGTGTGTGTGTGTGTGTGTGTGTGTGTGTGTGTGTGTTTGTACACATGTGCTCATCTGTTTGGGGAGTGTCTTGGAGTTGGGTGTCTTTATGTGTCCATCTGTCCATCTAGTGGAAGAGCGAGTGAAAAATCTGGCAGGAAAGATTGCTTGGCTGGGCTGTGTGGGAACGCAGGCTGGGACATCGTCCCCAGGCGAGCCAACCATGGTCCACGGAGCCCTTACAACGGACATCCCCGTGTCCACACATTTTCTCTAACCGAATGAGGGAGGATTTATTTTTCCCACTCTCAGAACAGGAAATCAGGGCAGAGAAGGATGTGTGACTGGGCTGGAAATAAAACAAAGGGCACTGGGCACCAAAGCTCAGCCACCATATTGCATCTCTCTGCCCCTATCAGCCCTGCTAGGCAGGGCTGCCCCCACTTCTGGTGCCTGGGTCTGGGTACAGAGTCTGCTCCCAGGGCTTGGCCAGCCGGGTCACGGTGACCCCTTCTGCTTTCTCCCTAAGGCTCAGCCTGCTTATCTCCTAATTCTCCCCCTTATCTTTCACTCTTCCACCTCCCCACCCCCTGTTCCTTCAATCTGGGCACAAGTGCATCTGCTCCTGAGGCCCCCGTGGGTGGGGGGCAGAGCCAAGCCCTGCATGTCCTTCCTCCTGCTTTGCCTTCATCTGGGTCATCGAAGGTGGGCCATTTGACTCCCAGGGCAGGTCCCCACCCAGCATTCCCACCGCCCCCCACCAAGACCGGCCCAGTTGGGGGCATTTGGGCAGAGCCTAGCTCCCTGTGTGTTACCTGAGGCGAGCCTCTGTTTCCTTATCGGGAATATGGGCAGAGTGTCGCTAGGGCAGGGTTGTGGAGTCCTGGCTGTACAGGGACCGGGGCCTGGTTGTAGGCTCACTGAGCCTCACCTCCTTTGGAAACTGATGCGGTGCCTCCTGCTTGCTCTCTGGGGTCTGGATACTTCTGGAGGAGAGCTAAGGTGAGATAAGAAGCAATGTCTTTGTGAATCCCCAGCTCTGGTTCTCAGTCTCTCCTGGCCCCTCAAGTACAGGCTGGCTGTGGCTGAGCCTCGGGTCACCCTGGCAGGGCTTCTGTTCTGACTGTAATGGGGCTCTAGGAAGAATCTTCTGCCAGAGAGGAAGGAGAGGTGTGGGTTCTTGACGCCGAGATGAGGTGAGGAGGGAGGATGGGAGGTGGGGGACTCAGAGCAGGATACAGATTGACCCTGTCTCCTGTCTCAGCATGTGGGCCGGGGACGGGGTAGGCAGGAGAGGCCTGGAGGAAGCCTGACTGTGTCCACCTACTCGCTTTGCTCTTTGTCCATTTTTTCTCTCCCTTTGTCTGCCTGAGGACAGGTCCCAAGGCTGTCCCCAGGAGAGGAGGGGAGCAGAGGGGACGAGGGGGCTTCTACCCCCCAGAAGAGAGCTTTTCGTTAGGCCTGGGACAGTTGCGCTCAGGCCAGGGGCTGCTTGGACCCCTCCGTCCTCCGGGTTGGGGGTGGTTCCTCTGTGCTCTCTGTGCATGTCTTAGGGAGCACATATTTGTTCACCAGCTGCTCACTGACCCCTCCTATGGGGGACCAGTCCTGCCTTCCCATACCCCACAGGTATTGGGGAAGGCAGAGGCATGAATACGTGCCATCAGATGTTGCAGGTGCCATGTCCAGAGGATGGGGAGAGCACCAAGGAAGGAGGAAGGCTTGGCGAGGGTTTCATGGGGGAGGTAAAGAGTATTCCGTGAACTCCTGGGTGGCAAGAGTGGGTCTTATTCCACCTAGTGGCTAAGATCATGCATGTGAGCAAGACAGAGCTGTGTGATCCTGGGCAAGTTACTTGACATCTCTGGGCTCAGTATCTTCTCTCCATAGACTGGGAATAACCACTATACCAACCTCACAGGGTTGGGGAGCTGCAGTGCAACGAGTGTTAGCTATCGTGGTTCGCATTTACTCCAGGGCAGGGCCAGGAAGGTGCCCAGGTCATGTGACCAGGAGGTGTCTGCTGGGTAGGTGGTGGCTGGCCGATAAGCTGCAGAGGCTGAGAGGGACTGGATCTGTACTGCGTCTTCCTAGGATGACCTGCAGTGCCAGGAGGGTTATTGTTTGTCACTGTGGGGAGCTGTGGACGGAATATGCCAGCCCTGGCCCTGGCCTGGCTCTCTGTGACCCCATGAGGGTCCCTCGCCTCCCTGGGTGGCAGATTCTTCATCTGGAAAATAAGGGATTAGGTCCGGGCATCCCTCAGGGCCTTCTGGCTCTGGCATCCCACGGTTCTGAGTCCCACCCACCACTGGTGGGTCCACTCTCGCCGTGCTGGAGTGCATCAGTCCTCAGAGTGGAGCCCCCTCAGGGCGGTCCCCACTGCACTGCAGGCCCCGACCGCAGCCCAGGTGTTCAGATCTGCCTGCTGTCACTTTTCTGTGGCTGCTTTAGATGCCAGACCACCGCCACCCACCTGCTCACTCCCTGGGCTTGACCTCAGGCCTCTTTTCTTGTCCTGAGCCTGAGAGCTCTGCATGAGGCTCAGGGAAAGCCTTGTTTCCTCTTTGTGGCTTGTTGTTTTTGCGTGATCGAGGCTGCTAGAGATGTGACCACAGGACAAATGGGCACATGGAATTAACAATGTTCTTCCCTACATTTAAAGGAGTCCTTCACAGGCACTTCCGTAGACATTAAGCCACCTTTTAATACTTTGCCCACTTCACAGATGAGAAAACCGAGGCCTAGAAAGGTTATAGAACTTGCTTACAGTCATACAGCTTGTAAAAGGCATAGCTGGGGCCTGAAGCCACGCCCATCCGAGTCCTGAGCACCTCTGCTGGACCCTCTTATTATGTTGTTAGACCCCTTTGATGAACTAGACAGATGGGCAAACTGGGCACAGAGAGGTTAAGCACCTTTCCCAGGTCACATACTCAACTGAGCCTCTGAACTGAGAGTGGGAGGAGAAGTGAGAGGAAGGTCCCTGGCTGGACCCCGCTGGACCTGGTGTGCCTCTTCCTTGCAGGTGGCCGACCAGATGACACTGCTGCAGAACTGCTGGAGTGAGCTCCTGGTGTTTGATCACATCTACCGCCAGATCCAACATGGCAAGGAGGGCAGCATCCTGCTGGTCACTGGGCAGGAGGTGACCAGACCTGACGTGCCCTGCCCTGCCCCCACTGTGCACTTCCAGAATTCTGAGCCCAGGAGAGGTCCCAGGCCTCTCCAGGGCTGGCCCTGAGCACCCCGAATATCAGCCCTTTTCCCCAAGTTCATGCGGTGGGACAGCAGCTCTAATCAGGGCCCAAGGGAGAGCACGCATGGAAGTACCAATCGGAGGCTGGAGGTCCATGTGCCCATGAGGGCTGGGAGCCTGGGCCCTGGGTATTAGGGCTGACAGGGTTCCTGGGGCCTGAGGAGATGTTGCCCCCACCCAGCTCAGCTCCATGGCTGAGCGAGGCCTGGCCTGGTCAGGGGAGGCTCTTGGAGTGGCACTGGATCTTGAGAGAATAACTAGGGGGTGGTCAGGTAGTGAAAGGTGCTGGGGTGCAGTCCCCACCTCCACCATAGGCAGAGCGGAAAGCATGAGCAAAGTCTCAGGAAGGGACGTTTAGAACTCTTGAGCCACCAGGAGCCACTGGTATGCTGGACTGTGGGTTTGGCGAGGCCTACTGGGGGGTGAGACAAGCTAAGAGATAAAGCTGGAGGTATTGCTAGGGGCTGGGTTGGATAAGACCTCGCAGGCCCTAAATCCTGAAAGAGTGAATTAATAAATGAATGGGCAGAGGGGTCTGGGCCCCAAAGAACTCAGAGTCAGAATTTGGGCTCCCCCCTAGAGCAGGGAATTAGAGGCACTAGGATAGGGTCCCTGGGCACAGACACTCCTGAAATGGTGCAGGGAGTAAGTGGCGGGGGGGGGGGGGAGGAAGGGGGACCCCCAGCTGGTGAGAGCAGGTGCAGGGGAAATGGACGGAAGTAGAAGGGAGACTGAAGACCGGGACTAGCCTTATGGGGAGGAACATCACGCCCAGGGCAGACGTAGAAGGTGGCGGCTTCACAGGTGCTCGGGTGGGGGTGGGAGACTGAGGCCCTGCCCTCCAGCCCCTACCTCCATCCCAGGCCCTCTGTCTTTCTGTCCTCATCCTCAAGCCTCACCCTGGGTGTCTTGGGCCATCCAGGGCCAGGGGAATGCTGGTCCCAAAGGTGTGACACTGAGGCCACCTGTGAATTCAAATGAAGAGTCTGCGGTATGAGTGTTTGTATGCTGACCCGTGCCAGCATGCAAGTGAAAGTCTGAGGCTGTGGGAATGTGTGTGTGAGTGTGTGTGTTTGCCTGTATTTTATTGTGCACATAAATGTGTGGGTGTCGAGACCTCACTGTCACCAAGTCAGTGGGAGCACACACGTGGGCGTGTGTCTGTCTGTGTTGCCCTGTGATGTGACCATGCAAGGGGTGCGTGTGTGTGTTCACGTCATGAAGTGGCTGGACGACCCTATGAGTGTGTCCATGCGTGTGTGTGAATGTGAGCTGAAGGGGGCCACGTCCTCAGCCCGTGTCCATGTGTGGAACCCCAGGCAGTCTTGTGGTCATAGCCACATGTATCCAGGCAGACCTGCCCCGCTCCTGCCTCCACGCCCAGCAGACATGGTATTTGCTGCAGACGCCACACAAAACACAAAAGCAGCTCTTTGTGTGTGAAGGACCCTTCAGCTCTCCTTCTGCACCTACCTGCCCGGTGTCGGCTCTGCTGCCACGGGGGCCCTCAGCTGGGGGCGGGCAGTGTGAGGAGGGCTGAGAGCCTGGGCCCTGGGTGTCAGGGCCAGGAGGGTTCCTGGGGCCTGAGGAGATGCTGCCCCCACCTGGCTCAGCTCTACGGCTGGGCACACGGACCCCCATCCTCCGATTGGCACTTTCCATACACACTCTCCCAGTCCCTGATCAGAGCTCCTGCCCCATCCTGCCCCATGCTCTGCCACCCTGACCCCTGTGGTCTGCCCACCCAGGTGGAGCTGAGCACGGTGGCTGCCCAGGCTGGCTCCCTGCTGCATGGCCTGGTACTGCGGGCACAGGAGCTGGTGCTACAGCTTCACGCGCTGCAGCTGGACCGCCAGGAATTCGTCTGCCTCAAGTTCCTCATCCTCTTCAGCCTCGGTGAGTGGGCTGAGTGAGGCCTGGCCCAGCCGGGTGGTGCCAAGGGGGTAGGCAGATGGCTGGGCTGGCATTGAGACCCCAAGATGGGGCTATGCGCTGGGGCCTTGGTGGGGCAAGGCCCTCTCCCTTAGTGAACAAGGGCATGAGGGGACCTGGTGCTTAAAACGAGGGTTGCTTGCTTTCTGGGCCTCAGTTTCTGTTTCAAAGTCCAGAGGGCCAAGATAAAGTCATAAACTCGCGCATTATAGGATGAGGCCCCCTTCCTAGAATCTGGTGAATTGCCCGCTGAAAGCCTGAGAAAAGTGCCCATGCCACCTCCAGATAATGCACAGGTGGTTTCAGGGGCTTCTGTTCCCTGGCTCCCCTCCTGGGGTCCCTGTTTTTCCCAGTTTCCTGCTACACGGAGGGTCCAAATTCTGAGTCTGAGCTCTTTGGGGCCCAGACCCCTTTGCCCATTCATTCATTCATTCATTCACTCTACAGACATTTGCTCTGCCTTGCACTGGGGATACGGAGTGAACAAAAAAGACCCAAATCTCTGTCTGCAGGGAGCTGACCTTCTCTTGGGAAGAGAGACATTGTGCATAAAATGATTAGTAAAACACATAAATTAGTGGAATGGTTAGTAACACGTATAGCCTGGAAGACTGCAATAAGTGCTACGGAGGAAACTGAGGGAGCAGAGGGCAAGCCCAGCCCCCAGCTTGCTCCACTCCCAAAGGCCCTGGTGTCTCCCTTCCATTGCCTTCCCAACCCGCCCAGCCCATGCCAATCCAGTCTCTACCCTCCCTCTGGGCTCTCATCAGGCTGGCCTCCTCTCCTTCACCCAACAAGCCATCTTCTGTGCCCAGCGATGCCACAAGCACAGAGGTTTTCCTTGCTCTCAGGTAGCTCCCAACCTGGGAGAGGCCTCTGGCCAGCGCCATCATGGCTGGGCCAGAGAGATGGGGAATCCAGAACAGGGTGTGAGGGCTCTGCCTGGAAGGCTTCCTGGAAGAGGAACATCTGAGCAGGGTCTTAGAGGATGAGTGGGAGTTTGCTGGGGGAATAAACCTTTTAGCCGAGGTGCAGATGGGATGGAAGGTTGAAACAGAGGGCTACGAATGCCTTGTCACTGGAGGAGAGGGCAGATAGAGACATTGTCTTTGCGGCAAATGGCATTATAGCCACAATCTGGCAAGAGTTCGCCTACCCAAGAGTTGTGGGAGGCAGAAGCAGAGGGGAAGAAGGGGGCTGGGAGGGGGTAATTAGTGACGTGTTCTTTGTGGGAAGCCCAGTACTCCGGCCATGGATGGGCCTGGGTGCCTGGGTGGGGTCTTCTGACTCAACAGGCTGATAGCTGGACGGCTTATCTGCAAAGCTACGGAGGTTGGTAGGGGCATCCATGGTGGGGGGCGGGGTGCTGAATCTGGGGCAGCCAGTTAGGAGCCATGGCCTGAGGTCTTTAGAGGAGCCTCAGGGTCCCAGGCCAGGCTGGCTCCAGCTGGGGGAAGCCCCCACCTTCCTCTGTGTCCTAATCTTGTCTGAGCTGCTGGGCTCTGGGATTCTTGGACTGGGTCTGGCCAAAGCCATGGACGGCTGTGCTTGCAGATGTGGATAACCCAGGAGTTAGGTGTATGTTTGTACCTTTGTGTTTGTATCTTTATTTTCACACGTGCAGGCTGTGAAGTTTTACATGTGCGCATTTTATGTGTCACATTGTGTGAAGAATCTGCGTGTAACTGGGGAGGGACTGGGTAGATATAGAGATATGTGGAATGGGTGGCGCTTGGGACACATAGAATTGGAGTGTGGGATATAGTGTGGTCTGGGTGGTTTGTGAGGTGATACGTCGTGACACGACCACCATCAGGAGGCTGCCAGGGAGGTCCTGAGGAGGGCTGGGTGGGTGGGTGGGGTCACCAGCTACCCATCTCCTTGGCCAGGGCTCTATCTATCCTTGGGCAACCCCTGCAAAACAGGGACCATCTTTCGGTTTTCCAGACTACTTGGGACCTGAGACACAGCCTGTGGCCCCCAGCCCTCTTCCCTCCAGAGCCCCAGCACTGGGGACTTCCAGGCCCAGCACAGCTCTGGCCTCTACCAGGTGATCCGTGTAGGACTTGTCCTCTTCCGGGGTGTCCAGAGGACAGCACAGCTGAGCCCACCCCTCTTCCCTGGGTCCAGGAAGGGGCTGTGCTCATGCGTGCCCCACCCCCCTTCATGCTAAGCTTGATCCTGTTTTCCAGAAGAGGCAGCTGGAGCCTGAGCCTGGAGTATCCACAGTGCTTAGCTGGAGCAGGCTGGAGGGGTGGGATGGAGGAGGAAGAGTGTGTGCACATGTGTGCACGTGGGTGTGCCCCCGTGCCCGGCCGGGTGGGGCAGTGATTAGGAATGGGGACTAGAGACGGACCACTTGGATTCTCAATGTGGAGTCTCTTTTGCCCTTGAGCAAACCACTCCCTTCTCTGAGCCTCTATTGCCCCATCTGTAAAATGACCATCATAGTAATCCTTAACTTGCTATGAGGATTTAATGAACGAACTCCCCAAAATGCTCAGCACGTGGCCTGGCCGTTGGAATGTGTGTCAGTATTGCCTTCATTATAACCATCATTATTAAGTTGATGAGCAAATGAACAAGTTAATAATAGAAAGAATGAATGAATGAGTCAGTCTCCATCTCTATTGCACGCTGTGTGTCTGGCACAGTGCCTGGCCTTTGGGGGCTGAGGTGGGTGAGGGCGTGCTTAGCCCAGCAGGCCAGATATTCTAGTGAAGTTGGGGTATGAGGAAAGGCGGAAGCCCCAGGACCTGGCCTGCCCAAACTCGTGGGAGAGCATTGAGAGAGGAGACCAGGTAAGCCACAGAGGCCATTGGCTGACAGGTTCCAGGTAGAAGAGGACCCTGAGCAGTTTAATGTGATCAGGGTTGGGCCAAAGAAGAGAAACCAACTACACCTAGGATATCAAGGAAGGCTTCTTGGTGGAGGGGCCTTTGAGCTGGGCCTTGCAGTATGAGTAGGAGTATTCTGGGTGAAACAAAGCGAATAGCAGCAAGGGCATTCCAGACTGAAGGAACAGCTTGTCCAGTGGTATAGGAGAATCCTGAAAGTCTGCTGTGGCTGTGGGGCAGGGAGAGGGTGCAGAGGAGGCTGCTGAGCTGTGCAAGGCCTTGAATGCCAGGCTTAGCATCTTGAACCTTCCCTGGGGAAGGATTTTCAGCAGGGGGGTAACATGATCAAATTTGTGTTTTAGAAGGTGCTTCCAACTGCAGCATGGGAAAAGGATGGCAGAGCCCTGCGAAAGGCTAGACCTGGGGCAGGGGTGAAGTGAACAAATTTGGGCAAGATGAGAAGGAAGATTTGCCCAGAGTCTGGAAGGTGGGAGGGGGCTCCTTCTATGACCACCAGACCTGGGTTCCCAAGGGAACTGGGGGCCAGGGAGGGACGACCACTTACCACAGACCTCTAGCTCGCATGCTGGGTGTCACCTTTAGGGCAACACCTCCTTGGGCTGGGCAGCCTGAACCCCTGTGGTGACTGTCTCCTACTCCACCCCACTCTCCCCCACTCTCCCCCCCCCCACTGCCCTCCAGCCCACTCAGCGCCTCCTTCTCGCCTGCCTCCGCAGAAGGGTGCCATTTGGTGTCTAAATAGCCGTCTCAGGCAGGCGAGGAGGCAGGTAAGGAGGTTTAATTAAAATTAGTGCCTCTCTCCTGGCAATCACGGTGTTTATGAAGATGGGCCCGGCTGGCATTGTTCTGCAGAGGACTTAATCGAAGCTTAATGGATTGACCTAACATTCGATTTCCTGACTTCCATTGAGGCGGCGGCAGCAGCATTCCCTTAAGCGTTTGCAATTTACCCACTGCTCCTCGCCAACAAAAGGCGGCCTGAATAGCAGCCCCACTCGAGGGGCCATTGTGCGCGGGGGCGCCTGCCTGAGTCACCGCTATTGGGACAACATTCTTTATGCCTCACTGGAATGAAAGGATTATTCAAATATTCAATTAAACCGTGAAAAGGGGGCTTTTCTGAGAACCTGGGGGGCCCCAGCTCCGCAGAGCTAGCGGGCTGCTCTCTGAGGCGGGGGTGCCATCTCCCGGCCCCCTTCCCCCTCCCACCTCCAGGATTGCTGGGAGCTGAGCAGGCTTTTCTAGAGGGTACCCATCTCCAACCTGTGGTCTCTTAGGGCCCCAGAGCTGGGCACACAGATTAGGTCCAGTTCTTGGGTTCCCTGTGAGGAGGCAGAGATTAATTTACCTCCATGTTGCAGATCACAGGAAACTGAGGCTCTGAGAGGGGAAGAGACTTGCCCAAGTTCACCCAGCTGGAGGTAGAGCTGGGATTTGAACCCCTGACACATTAAGGGGGCATCTCAGGTTTGCGTATCCCTGCTCTGTGATTGATGGAGGAAGGGCGTGGAGTTTGGTGGGATGTTGGCTCTGTCATATCCATGACTCCACAGTCTTCACACAGTCCCTTTAGGTGGGGGCACAGGGAGGCTGGGAGAAGGGACGGGACTTAAGCATGATGTCCTTCACGGTGAAGACAAAGTTGAGTCTGCAGTCCAGAGTAGCCTCTGGGGAAACCTAGGACCCCAGGGGAGGCCCTTGGGTGGCTCTCCTGGATTGGATGAACTGCAATGTTATCAGATCCAAGCTTGACTCCACTTACCCACAGGGTTTTGGAATCAGAGAGACCTGGGCTCAAATCCGGACTCTGGCATCTATTGTGTGTCCCAGGCACGCCCCACCGTTTCTGCACCAGAGGGGTGCCCTTTCCTGCTTGTCTGGGCGTCTGCAGGGATTAACTAAGCTGGGAGCAAGGTGTCTGGTTGGTGCCCAGGAAATTGGGTCCGCTTATACTGTAGTTGTTGGGGCTTAATTAGTGAGTGTGTTTCCCTCCCCAGCCCTGTAGCCAACCTCAAGGGGAAAGCGGGGGATCTCTAGTCTGTAGAGAGCTGGGGACCCATAGAACTGCTAGGAGGGGGGCTATCCCTGAAAGCTGTCCCTGTTCTGCACCCATCTCCTGCACTCCGCTCTACTGTCCCTGGTGCGTGCTACTGAGAACAGTAAATCCTGGTAAAGCCGAGGCTCCGGGCCTCTAGGGCCCTCCCACTCCTGCCTCTACTGCAGCATCCTAGCCAGTCTTCCCCTCCCCCCCAGCTGTTTCCTCTGGGCCCCTTTACTGCTGTGTGGCTTTGACCTAGTCCCTACCCTTCTCTGGACCCCCAGCCTCCTATTGTGAATTGTCAGAAAGCAATGTCAGGAGACTTGCCCTAGCTCCAGGGATGGTAGGGGGTAGAGGGAACAGTATTGGGATGGAAAGAGGTTGGGATAGGGATGGAGTTAGGTTGGAGGGGGAACTTCCTATGACCTTTGAATGAGTCTGGAGCAAGTCAGGCGAAGGAGCAGGGCTGCTATGAACAGTTGGGCAGGTTGTTCACTGCACAAGGGAACCTAGGCAGGGGATGCGAAGGGGCTGAAATCCAGCTTGTGTGCCCCTCACCAAGCTGTCTCTCTGTGGATAAGGGGGCACTTCGTTCTAATTGACACAAAGGTGCCTTATGGCCTAATGTCAACCCTGAGGAGTTGAGGAAGAAAATGACCCTGGCTCACTTATTACAGGAAGGAGAGGGGGCTGGGAGTGGGAGTGGAGGATTGGGGCCAGATCCTGCCATACGCCCCAGGCCCAGCTCGGGTTTCCTTAAATCCGACTTTGGACAACACAGGCCTCAGCGCGAGCGTTGGGGGCGGCTGGGGATCAGGGTTGCCAGGAGCATGAAGCTCTCCTGGCGCAGTGGGTGTTAAGAGGGATTAGAAGGGCCAAGGGCTGCACACGCTGGGCTCCCGACTCCTCCGCAGCAGTAGGGCTGGGGGTGGGAGGGGTGGACCGGAAGTGGTGGACGGCCATTTTCTGAGCTGCTGGGTGCCACATCCCAGGGAAGGCCAGGCTACGATTTGGGGAAGAAGGACCGATTCTGTGGATTTCTTTTGACCCTCAGCCTGCAGGCAGGGCACCAGCTGGAGATGCTGCCCTAGAGCTGAAAGGGGTCTGTAGGTTGTGATGAGGACTGTGTGACAAGAAACTGACCCTGTCTGGGCACCCCTGGGAGCCAAACACCTGCATAGGACCCTGCACCCAGCCCTCACCCTGCAAAGTAGGCATGACCTCTTTCATAGAGGAAGAAGGTCTTTCAGGTCAGGAGGGGGCAGGGCACAGGCCACTGCTCCTAAAAGGTGGGGCTGGGATTTGAACCCCCATCCATCTCACCCCCAAGACATTTTATTTTTTGTCTCTTCACTGGACCTCGGGTGTCCAGGGGTGCATTGATCACACTCTTCCATTCACGGCACGAAGGATCATTGGTTCGTGTGCAGCCAACCGGCCTCCACTGCCTCCCATAGGCAACCGTTCCTTCATGTGTAACTTGGATCTTTTGTTTGTCCCTGTTCTTACTCAATGTGCCTGCCTGCTTTGTGTACTCACGCTTTAATTTATGTAGAGATCTTTGTTTTCTAGACCTCATTCTGAATCTATCTGTTTTGCTTTATTTCCAGTCAGCCCCATGTTTTTAAAGACCCACCCATCGCTCTGTGTAATGTCTGCTCCTTTACTGTCGACTGCACAGGACTCCCAGGGGGTGCAGCCACCACATGGCCATCCAGGCTCCTCCCCATCATCATAAATACTGCTTGTGGTACTGGAGCCTCTTGATTGATCAGAGGGTAGACCCAAGGAGTGCCTGTCGCTCTTTAGAATGGGGCCACCAGTACACACGCTTCACAGTTGTGAGATGGGACCCTTCCATTCACAGTGCACCTCTCTGGTGGTTGCGGCGGGGTGGTGACATTCATGGGAATGATGGCAACGGGATAGTTTTGACCATGGGGATGGGGGTGGTGTTGATCATGGCCATGGTGAGAGAAGTGAGAATGGTAACAACTGACATATCGGGACTTCTTGCTGTTGTGCCACGCGCTGTTCTTCTGAGCACTGTCCACGTGTCAAGTCCCTGAATTCTCCCGACACTCTTGTGAGATAGATACTACTGTCACCCCCATTTTCAGATGAGGAAGTTGAAAGGTTAAATAACATGCCCAGGGATACACCTGGTGGGCTTGGTGATGGTAGAGGTGTTCCTCGTGACCACTGTGATGATGACAATGGCAGTAATGATGGCGACAGGTGATTGTGGCGGGGTGGTTGATGGTGGCAGTGTGTGTTGGTGATAACCACAGGGAGGTTGGTGTTGGTGACTGCTGATGATGGCGATGTTTAATTATGGTGATGACGGTGATGGTGACAATGGTGGTGACAGGAATGATTGAGGTTTGGTTGATGATGGCAGCAGTGGCCATGTTTGGGGACAACATAGGGATGCGATATTAGTGAGTGATGATGGTGGCAGTGTTCATCAGCCATGGCGGTGACAATGGTAATGGTGACGTGGTGGTGATGGTGGTGATGGGGAGATTGTGGTTGCATCGTTGCTGGTGGCAGTGCCCATGGAATCACCATTCCACTGAGTTGGTGATGCCAGTGACTATCGATGATGTGATGGGTTGGTGATGGTGACGGAGCTCCTCCCTTTTGCAGACGTGAAGTTCCTGAATAACCACAGCCTGGTGAAGGATGCTCAGGAGAAGGCCAATGCCGCCCTGCTTGATTACACCCTGTGCCACTACCCGCATTGCGGGGACAAGTTCCAGCAGCTGCTGCTGTGCCTGGTGGAGGTGAGGGCACTGAGCATGCAGGCCAAGGAATACCTGTACCACAAGCACCTGGGCAATGAGATGCCCCGCAACAACCTGCTCATCGAGATGCTGCAAGCCAAGCAGACTTGAGCCTGGGCTGGGTGGGACCGGGACCTGGGCCGGGGGAGGGGCCGCAGCCACCCCCGCGGCCCTCCAGACGGTTTATTTTATTATGCCGACCCAGGAGCCCCACCTTGTGGGCCTCTGCCCCTGAGTTCTCTGAAGCCCTGTGTTTGGGAAGTGGGTGAGGGTGGGCAGGGCCTGGCTGAGGTCGGGTGGCCCCCTAGCCACTGGCACTGCCACTAAGAGTGCCCCAAGGAGATGGCTGCTAGCCACCCCTCTCCCTCCTCCTGCTCCCAGCTCCCAGCTATCTGTCCTGGAGTCTGGAGCACCAGGGAAGAGGTTGGGGAATCCCTGGTGGGCCTCAATGTCCTTTGGGTCAGAGGTCATCCCTCCTTCGTCTCCTGGAAACAGAAGCAGAAAGAAGTTGAGTGGGCACCATCTGGTTCTGGAGACCCCCTCAGACGGACCAGGAGGGACACCCTCTGTTTTATAAACTAGGCATAACTGAGTCTGCAAAATTGGACAGGGACAGTTAGGCCCTGGAGGACATTGGGAGACTGGTTAGGACAAAAAGACCTCCTCCTTAGCCCTCTACCCCATTTGACTTCTGCAGGGGAGAACTTTGACATGTTATCTGAAAAGAATTTTGCTACAATCATCTTTCTATCCCTCTCCCACCAGAGGAGAAGTTTGGCACAATCAACATTCTAGCCCAACTCGCAATTGGCCAGCCCAGGCTGGTATTTATCTGCAAGGCTGTAGTCAAGAGGTTATTTGTTTTGTTTGTTTCTTAATCTAGATACTCCTTGAAAGGTGTGTATGTGGGGGGTAGGAGACAAATTTGGGGATGAGGCTGGGGTTTGGGGATTAGCACCATGTACGGCCCATGGTTTGTCCCCAAACACCCTCATACCACGTACCTCACTGGTGGAGCTGGGTCATTATTTCTGAGCCCTATTCCAATCCAGAGAAGAGCTGTTGCTTGCCCCCCACCCCACTCAATGAGCAGCAGGATGCCTTGTGGGGGGCTCAGAGTCTCTGTGTGTGGGAATATGGGTGACCTTGGGGAGGGTGTATGGGTCTACAGATGAGGGACATTGCCAATAAGCCCCTCCCTCATTGGCCACATCCCATTGGGTCCCTTGCTGCAAACCCTTGAAGTTGGGCCTCAACTCCCTGCCCTTTGTCCTAAAAGACACTCTCCAGGGCAAGGCACTAGGGAGAGGCCTCGGCTGTCCTCTGTCCCTGGGCTGGACATCCACTGCCTGTCCTGCTTTCATGTTGCCGTTGCAGCTTGCGCTGAGCCTGCCCAGTTGGAGGTGACTGGGCATCCCTGCTTCCCTGCTTTCCACTGCCCTGTCTCAGTCCCCACCCCTGCCCACTGAAGTGTGTGTCCCCACCAAGGCCGGAGACCCACAGCCCCAAATGAGAAGTGCCCTTAAGAATCTCCCAGCCCCTGCAGCCCTGGAATAAATTTTGCAATTAGTTTCCAGCTACCTTTGGCTATTTACATTCTGGGGCCAAAGCAGACCTCCTAACAGGTTTGGGTAGTCTAGGGTGGTGCAGTGCTCCGATTGAGATGGAGGTGTCACTCGGATAACCGTTGGTTCAAAACTCTCGGGAGGCAGGATGTGGTGTGTAAGGGGAACCAGGCACTGTGGCCCCTCCTCATCCCTGGGACCCGGCCATACCCAGGAGGCCTTGGAGATGCTTGGGCCTTCTGGGGCCTCAGTCTCAGTGCCATTCTGGCAGTGCAGCTCAGTCACCATCTTGGGCAGAAGGGAGCAATTGTTTAGTGAGCACCTACTGTGTGCCATCCCTTATCTCATGTTCCTACAGTGGCCCAGTGAGGCAGGAGTTATAATCCAGGAGAGGCACTTGGCAAGTGCCCCTCAGTCAATGATCTGCAGGAACAGATTCAAACCTGGTCCACCTGCCTTGAAAGCACTGGCCCTGTCCGCTGCCCACGGGGTGGCCAGCTACAGGCCCTTGGCTCAGCCCTTGAGCTGATTCCCTTGCATCCTCCTCCCCCATCGCATGGTGGCAGCAGTGAGCAAGGCCGACATCTGAGGAAGTTTCCTGGGCTCCAGATGCCTTCCCAGGATTTCGCCTGCCTTGGCAGTCTTGTTCCATCTGTTCTTTGCAGCCCCAATTATGATATGAGGAAACTGAAGTACAGAGGGGTGAAGTGGCCTGTCAAAAGTCACACACTTAGAAGGGACAGGGTCATCTCTCTACATCGCCCTGACCTACATTGTTTATCCCCAGGGTCACTTCTGATCCACCTGCCTCTGTGCAAATTAGGAAGAGGTGCCCCCTCTAGGCTGAGGTTGCCCGAGGCTCATGGCTTGGTAGTGGCTTTATGCAAAGGAAAAAACGTCCCTTTCCCTTTTGGTACCTTGAGAAGTGAAGCAGATACCCTGGTTCCTGCCTCTGGGGGATGTCCTGTTCTGTAGGAGGATACTGTCTTAATCAGATCATAATCCAATGTGATACGTCATGTAACTGAGCCAGGTAAGGTGAGGAGTGACTGACTCTGCTCCCGGGGGGACAGGAAGTCTTCATAGAAGTGTCATCCAAACTGGCTTTTGAAAGATTTCCAGGAGTTTACCAGTTAGACAACTATTGGGAGTCCAGGCAGAGGGAACATTGTGAGCAAACGGAGGGAGGGGTGTCAGCCAGTGGTGTTTGGGAACCCAGGAGAAGTTATTTGGGTTGGAGAGTAAAGAGAGTGTGTTTGGGGAGGAAGGGTATGAGCAGGTGGAGGCGAGACTGGAAAGGAGTCCTGGGTCCCCATCCTTCAGCCCCTCCTCCCACCAGTCCTTAGTAGTTTGGGGGGGAGGCAGGAGCTCTTTGGAGATGAGGGGAAGGAGGCAGAGGACACTGCAAATGTAGGCAGTAGGGACCACTAAGTGCCCCTCCCAATTCAGCTTGGCCTGATACCCCCATTCTGCAGATGATGGACTGGGCTTCAAGAGGTTCAACAGCCCCCATCTCCAGAACTAAATACCCAGAGTTCTGTCCTTGTGTGGTGGGTCAGCCCCTCACCCCTGTAGATTTTGTCCCAGACGCCACCCAAGCAGGACCCAGGGTGGAAGCAACTTCTCAGGTTGTGGAGGGAGCAGGGGCAGCCTGTACCTTGCTGGGTCTTAGGGCTTCTGCTCACAGCCCTGCCCTACCTCCAACCACCCACATCTGGGGTGGCTACTCCCCCAGGGAGGCTGCTCTGACGGTCCTCAGCTGTGCCTCATCCTCTGGCCCCAGCAACATTCCAGCCAGGCTGAGGTCAGCAGGACAGTGAGCCTCTGTGCTCCGAGTCCCAGCCCTGGGTGCCCCTCAGCCTGGCCCTTTGACTTGGGCCTCCCCTGGCACCAAGCACTAACACATCAGCACTGTTCCTCATCTCGGCCCTGACAACGTTCTACCCAAGAAGAGACCGAGACTCAGCGAGGAATGTGGCCTGTGGCCCCAGAATGGGTAATGGCAGAACCTGGTCGCACAGCCAGACTTGGAGTTGGGCCCCTCGCACAGCATGACTCTCATCAGACCTGGAGCCAGTCCCACCTGCCCTGACGCCTCCTCTGAGCAGCCTGCCTAGGTGGCTCCCACTCACACTGACTGCCACCCCATCCCCCTGTTACCCGGCTGGGGAGACCCAGGATTAAGTCATGACCTGTTCAGTTTCCTCCTCTGCACAATGGGGTGATGGTGGCCTCAGGGCTGAGGTGAGGACCTGTGGTTTGAAGGCAGTAAAGCGCTCTGCCCCAGCCAGGTACATAGTAGGTGCTAAAAAGTGTTGGCTGCACCTACCCTGATGATGAAGCTGGAGCTATCTAGAGTCCCAAAACCAAAGTGGCAGTTTGTCCCTCTCTCCCAAGGAATTTGGCATCTCGTCCCCCTCCCCAGGCCAGGGGAATCCCAGCGCGGACCAATCACGAGTAGTTTATTACAAGAGACACCACAGAGCTGTCAGAACTTCAAGGCAGATGGGGAGGGACAGAAAGGAGGGGCAGCCACAGACAGAACAAAGCTAGGGGGACAGAGCTGTGGGACCTGGAGGGGTTAGCGGGCGGTGGGGTGGCATTAGAAGGAGGCAGAGACTATGGCTGCTGGGAGCAGGCGGTGCTTTCTGTCCTTCAGGTGCCTTCAGTTAGGCCTATCAGACGTCCCAGGAGCTTGGAGGACAGCCCCAAGCACTGTCTCTAGAAACCTGGGAGGAAAGTGCACCCTTTTGTCTGGGTTTGCAGAGAATCAGGGTGGGGGACCCCTGCACCCCCAAGATAAGGAGGGGGCTGGGAGCAGGCTGAGGTAAGACCTTGGGTGGGAATCCTGGCCCAGGTGCCCTGGGTAGCCTTCCTCATCCCCCCTCGAGTCTCAGTTTCTCCATTCGAGAAACACCTGCGCACCCTGACGCTCTGTGAACTTTCAGGAGGATGGCGGTAGGCACGGTGAGCTGGCAGCGTTTACTTCCCCACACTTCTGGCTCAGGCCACCTGAGTAGGTCACAGGGTGGGGTTGGGAGGCTAGGGCATCGGGCGGGTAGGGCCGGGCAGCGGGCTGAGGGGGATGCGGCTCTGTTGCTATGAGCAGTCTTAGCAACCCACCCATTCAGCAGAGACAAAGGCGTTGTCACTTGAACGCGGAGGCGCTGCTGTCGCTCTCTTGTTCCCATAGACGCACTGCGCCTACGGGGGTGGGAAGTGGTGGGGGGTTGGGGGAGAAGGCTGGGCGCGGGGCTGAAGAATGGGGAGCAGAGGGGCAGCTCAAGCCTCCTGAGAACAAACCCGGCGCGCTGGGAGCCTGCGCTCTCCCAACAGGCCTGCAGGGGGCGCCTCCAGCCCATTTTGCAGAAGGGTAAGGTGAGACTCTAAGGGACTGGAGACACCAGCCAGGCAGGGGTGGAGGGCCAGCTGGGAGCTTGGGATCACACAGACCTAGGTTCAAATGTACCTACGCTTATACCCAGGTGACTACCAATGCGCCTCGGTTTTCCAGCTGCGGGAGTGGGACCTGACCCCAGTGTACCTCTGACCCTGGCTAGTCCTGGTTCCTTTCTGTGCCTCAGCTTCCTCATCTGTGCAATGTAAGGATGAAAGCACTTCCATTTCCTCGGATGGCCAGATCAAAGAGCCTGCAGATGCCTGGCGTTTAGCACAAAGCCCAGCCCCAGTAAGAGTTCCATAGATGGAGCCCTGGCTGGAAAGAATCTCGGGATTTGAGGCTGGGCAATGGTGCGCCCACGCCTCAGAGTTGCCTCTGGTTTAAGACTGTGAGAACTCGGGCTCAGAGAGGTTGACAGGGACCAGGGTGCCGGAGGCTCCCCTCAGGCCAGGCTGAGCTCCCCAGGCTCAGGCCTCAACTTAAGCAGGGCCGGGGGAGGCCCCAGGCTGGCCCCGCTGCCCACAGTCCTCCCCTATAATGCCCCATCACCTGTCCAGCTGGGGAAACAGGCCTTGGAGGAGACCACTTGTTCCTCACAGGGTTGGAAGGCCTCTCAGAGCCAAAGGCGTCAGGATGAGGGGCCTGAGAGTGGGGTGCGGTGGCCCAACGTGGGGGGCCAGAGGGAGTGGGCACACAGAGGAGGAGTCCTCCGGTCAGGCGGACTTTCTGCTCACTGCTCCGCCTGGCAGCACTGGCCCCGGGGAGAGAACCCAGACTTATCCCCTAAGTGACCCTCTCCCAGGGAGCACTGCGTTTTCACGGACAGAGCCCACAGCGTGCTAATGGAGGGCGTCCAGGCACCAACAAGGAGCAGAGTGAGAGGAAGGGCCCTTAAATTGTGGGAGGTTGGGTGTGGTCGCTTCTCAAATCCCTTCCGAATATGCTGGTACAGTGAATGTCCAGGTGCCAAGTGGAAAAGGGGGACCCCCTGAGGTGGTCAGATCCCCATCCCCTTTGACCACGTGGCCTGGGGCCATAGCAGAGACACACCCAGAGATACTCAGAGACATTCAGAGGGACAGGCTGAACACAACCCCTGCCCAGCCCCACCTGTCACACTGGGGGATGGGGGACAGCTGTGGCATTCTGTGGCACGGAGAACCAGGAAAGGCTTTTCCCCATCCATCACACCCCTTCCGCCTCTGGCCACCAGGCAGCCTCTCTGCCCTCCATCCATCCATGCCCTGCCCTGCCTCACAGCCTCACCCCACTGCAGGGTAGGAGTTGGGATGGGTACACCTTCCTGAAGCACCAAGGCTGAGTCAGGTCCTGGGATGGCAGGCCTGTGATTGCATTCTGACTGTGCCTTTAGCTGAGTGGCCTTGACCTCTCTGAGCCTCTGTTTTTTCATCTGGAAAGTGGGTCTGAGGCCAGGACTTGCCTCCTAATGGGATTGGGAGGTACTGTGTGTGCAGGACTCAGTGCCATGGACCAGGAGGGCCTCACCACTCACAAAGCACCATCCCACTTGGGGTCTTATTGACCCTCACAGCTTCTCCATGTTGGGGTGGGGTGGACTCACTCTCCGCATTTGATGGAGAAGGACTCTGAGGCCTGGGGAGGGGGACAGAGCCTCAGACCTTCTGAGACTTATGGGGAGGGGGCAAAAGAGATCACAATCGGAGAGAGGGAGAGGTTGGGTAAGCAACAAAAAGACTGGGGGCTCAGAGATCAACAGAAGGGGAGACAGAGAGGCCCAGGAAGAGCCAAGTGGCATCCATGCCGAGGAGAAGGGGACAGTGACAGGGAGCCTGAGAGACAGAATCTCTCAGAAAAAATTCAGAGACGGAGACTAAGAAATGAGACACTGAGAGAGGAAATGATGAGAAGGGGAAGGGAGGGAGGCAGAGAGGACAGGAATGGTGGCACTGGTCTATGTAGGGCTGCAGCTCTATCCACCTGAGGGCCACAGGCAGGGATGGAGCTGGAGTCATCACTATGGAAACAGGATGCTGCTGCCCTCACCACTCTGTGACAGGTGGAGAAACCCAGGCAAGGTCACATGGCTAAGGAGGCAGAGCTGGAATTTGAACCCAGGGACCTCCGGGATGCGGGGCTTAGAAGAAGGGCCAATCTGTGTCAGGGAAGGGGTTTCATTACCCCTCTCTGTCCCCTACTGCACAGGTGCAGACAGGTCTCTGGGAGCCGTGTATCTTTTAGAATAGCTCTGAGACCCCAGTTTTTCTTCATTCTCCAGGCCCCTCTCTGGGCATGACCTCCTCCCACCCCCAGCAAGTCCCCTTTCTTTCCTCTCTTCATTCCCACACCTGCCTGGCAGAGGATGGCAAGTCCCCAAGTTCAGGGAGAGAAGACAATATGGGCCAAGAACCAGGTGAGCAACACCCTGTGCACCCCTCCTGCTCCTGCCTCATCCCTCCTTTAACCAGTCCCTCCCTCATCTTGGTCATGGTCTGCACCCCCCCCCCCCATGTCAGCTCAGGGCATTTGGTAGCGTCCTTTGATGCTGTGTTCTCAGTGCCTAGAGCAGTGCCCACCACCTGGTGGGCATTCAACAAATCTCACATGGGAGAAGGAATGAGTGCGTCAGAGCACCCCTCCCCACCCGAGTCCCCGTCTAGCCTGAGCAGCTCTTCCAGGAACAAGCCAGGCCCCACTGTGGTCGAGGCTGAATGCCCCAATGGTTGAGGACACAGACTCTGGACTTGTCCCCAGTGCTTCTCCTTCCTACTGTGAGGCCTTGGGCAAGTGACCTCATGGGGTCTCAGTTCCTCCATGTCCATATCTCCGATTGTTCGGAGATAAAAATGTGAGCCTGGTCCAGGACTCAGAGAGAGCGCCCAGGCATCCTAAGTGGCTGGTACCACCTCAGCCCCCTTCTCTGAGAAAAGGACAGAAGGTCCCCAGGAGGCCCAGCTCTGGGGACTTGTGGACCCAGGATGGAGTTTGCACCTGACTTTGTGAGCTTGCCTTTGTCCGGCCCTGGGCCACCCTACTTCTTGACCCTGTGAGGAATCTGGGCTGGGGACGGCTGGGAATAGTGGGCGCAGGTAACAGGAAGAGGTGGGGTGGGTGCAGAGGAAGCCGATGGGAAGAGTAGCGGCAGAGGGCCCATCCTCAGACCCTTTTCCTCCCAGCACTCAGCCCCCGGGGCTGTGGCTGTCTGTGTCCCTGTCTGGGTCCCCCACAGTCTGCAAACCTCCTGAGGACAGGGACCTGTCTGACCCATCTCTGGGGCTCAGGGCACGGCCTGACAGGCACACAGGAGGGTTCCTGCAGTCCTGCCATTTCTGCTTCATTCGTGTGGGCAGATGACGGTCCTAACCAAACCCTTTTCTAAACCGCTGTTCCCACATTGGAGCAGGTCATGCTGAGCCACTAGGAGGCCACAGACCCTAAGGGCAGAGGCCCCTGGTGTCCTGCACCCCTTCCCCTGGCTTACTACCAAGGCCTGAAGTGGCTCTAGCACCAGGCTGGGGGCTGGAATTTCTGCCTTACCCTTGAGTGTCAGGGTGGAGGGATCTTAATGATCCCATTTCTGGGCCTCCATTTCCTCAACTATCAAATGGGTCACAGAATCCTCACTGATGTACTAACTGCTCTCCAGTTTTGTTCCCATCCCCACCCTCAGCATCCCTCCTCTTGACAATGTCCCTGGTTGCGCTTGGTGCCTCCCATGATGAGAAGGTCACTCGAGTTCCAGTGCATGTTGGAGCCCCAGCCTCAGAGGGTCCAGGGCTTAGAGGTACCTGAAAGGAATTGAGGCCCACGGCAGCATAGGCCCGGGCTGGGCTGAGGTTCCAGCAGGCCGACCAGCCACGTCAGGCCCAGGACGGGCAGGAGGGCCAGCGCCGGCTTCGCCGTGGCCCTGTGGAGAGCAGGCAGGGCTGAGGGGGGCTCGGGCAGGGGCTCAGAGAGGGGCCGGAGCTGCAGACCAGGACCACGGCTCAGGACTTAGGTGTAGCTGCAACCTTCAGCTGGACTGGGCTGTCCCGTCTCAAAGATTCAGAGGTGGCATAAGATGGGGTTCCTGTCCACACCTGGCCTGAAGGAAGGGAATAGCAGGGGCCTGGGTGTGGGTCTGGGGGACATGGAATCTGGAAGCGATTCCTCTTCCCCCTCATCAAGGACCCCTGGACGCCCTGGATTTTCAGGGACGCACTGGCTTTGATGCTATGCCCTGGGCAGAGGACGGGCGGGGAGTAGGGAGGCCATAGAGGAATCAGAGCTTCTGCAGAAAGGCCATGGGCACCCCTCTCCAACAGGGTAAGGCCTTGGAGAATGATGGGAGTCTTGCAGTGGTGGGGACCTAGACCATCACCCTGAACTTGGACTCCTGGGGACTGCCTGATTTGCAGGTCTTTCCTACCCTATCCCTCAGGTCATCAGTGCTTATTGCAGATGGTGAGCCCCCACGACAGTGGCTGATATCCACATGCCCCCTATACACACAGGGTCAGTTCTCATCTCCACAGGTGACAAGCACAGGCACATACTTACATCCACATGCATGAGCATGTGTGCACACATGTGCAGACACACATGCACACATATGCTTACAAGAGCCTTGCACCCATGAACACACATGGCCACGCACACACACCAGGGACTCAACACATGCTCACACCCAGTGAGCCTCGCACCTGGCTCCCCCACTTCTTCCTGATTCCCCCAGACTGGAGCCTCTCCATATCTGGATTCTCATCTGCTGTTGCAGGCAGGGCTGTGGGCTCAGCATGCGGGCATGGCGGCAGGCACTGGACATGGTGACCGTCACCACACGGACCAGGATGCCATTGGCCTGGAGACCTGGCATCAGTGGGTGAAAGGGCCTCTCCCTCCCCCACATGTCCCTCCCCTCCAGGCCCCCAGGCCTCCAGCTCACAGCACAAAGTGCACGGGCCCCACAAGGCCCAGATGGTGTCTGTGTGAACACTGAGCCAGCAGTGTCCAGTGGCCACGTAGTCATGGTGGGACACGGCCAGGGTGATGGCCACGATGGCCACAGGCACACCTAGGACAAGCTGTGACCTCAGGACCCAGCCCCTCCAGAGTTTCAGCCCATAGCTGTCCCATAGGGGCAGGCATATGGATGGGCACTGGGGACATCTGGGCTGTGTGGGCCTCATGCTTTCAGGGTGGTGCTAGAGCCATGAGTAGCTGGGGTGTGGGCGAGCCGAGACTGGCTTGAGGGTTTAGGGTTGGGGATGGACGGTTGGCAATGGGTATGGGGTTTAGCTGGTCACGGATTGGGGAGACGGTGCTGGAAATGGGGAGTTGGAGCAATTGAAGTGGCAGAGGATTAAGAATTGGAGTTGGGTAAAGTTGGAGGTGGACAAAACTGAGAAAGTTGAGCTTCTGTCAGAGATGGATGCTGGGCGCCAGTGGTGCTGGGTGCTGAGAGGTGCTGGGCAGTGGTGGTGCTGGGTGCTGAGAGCTGTTGGGTGCCGGTGGTGCTCGGCACTGAGAGGTGCTGGATGCTGAGTGGAGATGGGTGTTTGGTGGTGTTGAGTTTGGGGCAGTGGTGGATGGCAATGGTGCCATGCAAGGCAGAGTTGAGAACAGAGCAAGTGTGGGGCACACAGGGGACTCACCCCAGCCTGTGGCATAGGAGAGTGTCTTCCTGGGGCCCGGGCACATGCTCACGGCCACCACTTTGCTCCACAGCAGGAGTCCCTCCACCAACATCCAGGAGAATGCAACCAAAAAGAGGAGGCACATGGCAGCTGTGATGGCCACACACGCCCCTGTGTGTGGGAGGGTGGGGACCCCACCAAGGCCAGCTGTGGTTACAGTCCTGCCCCTGGGTCCCATGACCATGCCTGGCATCGCCAGCCCAACAAGGTTTCAGTAGGTAAGGGCAGTACCCTGGGCCCAGCTCCAGCATTTAGGGCCTTTCCTCTCTGGGCCTCTCCTCTGGGGAAATGGAGCCAAGTGAAGATGTGGGAGGGCACCCAGAAAAGGCAGAAGGTGCTTTCCCAGGCCCCCCTAAGCTCCCAGACTCACTAAAAGCTAAAACGATAAACTTCTTTGAGACTATCTTTGTGACCTTGGGATAGGCAAAGACTTCCTAGATAGGATACGAAAAGCATGAACCATGCAAGAAAAAAGTTGATAGGTTGGACTTCATCACAATTAAAAAATTATCTTCCAAAGACACTGTTAAGGAAATGAAAAGGTAACCATAAATTAGAAAAAATTATTCACAAAACATATATCTGATAAAGGTTTGTATCCAAAATATATAAAGAATTCTTACAATTCAATAATAAATCAAAGATTTAAAAATGGGGGGAAAGATTTGAACATATATTTAACAAAGGAAGATATGAATGCCTAATAAGTGTATTATGTCTAATAAGTGTAATATAAAAAATGCTCAAAATCATTGATCCTCAAGGAACTGCAACTTAGAACCACAATGAGATATCAATACACAACCATTATAATGAATGACATTAAAAAGCCAGACAAAGATGTGGGGCAACAAGAACTCTCAGACATTGCTGGTGGGAATGTAAGATAGTACAACCATATTGGAAAAGAGCCTCATAGGAAGGTAAACAAGCCAGAAAGTCCACTTTTAAGTATTTGCCCAATAGAAAGACATCATATGTCCACAAGTAGACTTGTGTGTGAATGTTCATAGCAGATCTGTTCATAATAGTCCAAACTGGAAACATCTCAAATCTCCATCATCAGGTAAATGGAAAACAAATGGTGGTGCATCCATACGATGGAATTCTACTCAGCAGTAAAGAGGAGCGAGCAGTTGGAACAGGCAGCACCATGGATGCAGCCAGACCACAGCACACAATACGTGATTCCATTTATATGAATCTTCAGGAGAGGCAGACATAATCTACCGTCACAGAAAGCAGGTCAGTGATTTCCTGGGGTGAAAGTGGGGAAGATTGACTGGAAAGGGGCATGAAGAAGCCTTTGGGGAAGGTGGAAAAGTTCTCTGTCTTGATTGGGGCAGTGGTATATGCGTGTATACATTGGTCAAAGCTCATCAAATTGTGTCACTTAATAGGGATATTTTAATGTATGGAAATCGATATACTTCAATCAAATTGATTTTTAAAAAGTCTTGGGATGATAGACAAAAGACTGATAAGCTGGTGTGTGTGTGTGTGTGTGTGTGTGTGTGTGTGTGTGTAGGGGGTCAGGGAGGAGCTGTGGGCAGAGGAGCTGTTACTGATGGTCTGACTATCAGGAGAGGATCCCCCAGGGGTCACACTTGGGCTCTAAAAGGGTATTCTTAGTGGGCGGGGGTCTAATTTACCACAAGCCCTCAGCTCTCAAGGACTCCAAAATAGGGAGCATAAACAACCTTAATTCCTGCAGACACATTAAGTGGGTGTCGCCTTTACAGGTGAGGAACTGAGGTGCAGGGAGGTGACCCCTAGTGCCCTCAGACTCTTCGGCACCCTGGAAGGATGCTTACCAGGATGGCATTGGCTGAAGTGTTGACTTGGCTGGTAACATCCTGGCCAGGCCATGACTGGGTGTATCCTGCAACAGCTGATAGGTCTGCCACTGCCCAGAGGTGTCCCACCCACCATGTGCTGCCCAGGGAAGAAGAGCAGTTTGAGGGCTGTGTGTCTGGAGTCTTACACAACATGTTCTAGATGGGGAAACCAAGGTACACAACAGCAAAAATCACTTGCCCAAGGTCACACAGCTGGGATTCACCCCCAGGTCTGTCTGGCCCCACTGACCTGTGGTCTAGCCTCCTTGGAGGCCCTGAGACTCTGAGAAGATTCTGAACTCCCAGGCTGTGCCGACTGCTCACCCCCCCCTCAGCCTACACTGCTCAATACCCAGCTTCCCCTTCAGCAGAACCCAGGGCACGGCCAGAGCGCACTTGTCCGGTAGCAGCAGAGGAAGGGCCGCAGCTGCAGCCAGGGCAAAGAGCCCTCGGTGTGGGGTTCTGGGTCCCACGTTGGGCACTCCTCTGAGGACACTGGCAGGGGTGGGAAAGGTGTCAGGGCCCCATCCTTGGCTCCCCAGTGGTCCTGGTGACCCACCTCCCCACTGGGACCTTAAAATTAATGGTGCCTGCCCACGTAAGGGGGCGCCAGTACCCACAGCCCGGTGTTAGGGGGTGATGTGGGCACCTAGGAGAAGGGCGCTATAGCCAGCATCGGGGGAGCAGGTTGTCTAGCGGGTGAGCGCACTGAGGCTACTAGCACTGGAGGAATCCCCAAGGGATCCGCGGCCTGGAGAGGACTTGGCTGGAATTGGGCGTGGCCCAGTTGGCAAGGTGTGGGCTGGGTCGGGAAGTCAGAGGGAGTGTACCGGGGCCAGGGGGCGGGGCGTTTAGCCAAAAGGCGGGGCGGGGTCTGTCAGCCAGGGGGCGGGGCGGGCCGTTCCAGAACAGAGAAGGCGCACCCGTACTGGTGGCAGCAGTGAGGGTGTGATGTCCAGGGCGCCCAGGTCCCAGCGGAAGTGCAGGCCGCCGAGGGGCAGCGCGCAGGCTCGTGCCCGATGCAGCTACGCCGGGTTCAGTGCCCGGCCCCACAGGTGGAAATCGGTGAGGTTGCCGCTGCAGCCGACCCACGCCGGAAAGCCACCGCCCAGAGAGTCCTGATCCTGACCCAGGACCAGGATGCCTCCAGGTGGCACCGGGTGGCCCGTGCCCAGTCTCCGCGCACTGGCGCGCCTCCGCCCGTTGGCGAACAGCACCCAGGGCCCACCGCGCTGTTCCCACGTTGCACACACATGGTGCCAGCTGCCATCCACGCGAAAGGCGTAGAGGAAGGGTGCGTGGTGCCGTGCACCACGAGCGCAGCGTGCACTGCACCGCCCGGCTCCAGGAAGGCGTGCAGCTGCAGCGCGTTGGCCAGTGCCGGCGTGGCCAGGGAGAAGAGCGCGGCAGTGTCGGGTGACACGGTGTCCCACTGCACGTGCACTCACACAGTCAGCGCCCCCAGCGCGGTCAGCGGTATCCGCAGCCGCGCGCCGCCCTGTCCGCGGTCCGCTCGCAGAAGACCAGCGCTGCTGTGGCTCGCGCGCCTGCAGGGACACACGGGCTAGGACCTGTTTCCCCAGCTGCGCACACCGGCCTGCCTCTGACAACCCTTTGGCGCAGCTGCAGGACGCTTCCTGGGCTTTGGGTGCCTCCCTTTCTCGGGAAGGAAGAAATGGGGGCTCCGGTGCCCATTCCCAGGAGTCAACCCTCTTTGCGAGGGAGACTACCTCCGAGCTCAATGGGGCTCCCATCTCGAGGTCACCAAAGCCTCTGCCTCCCCCACCCCTACTTCCCAGTATCCAGGGCCCATACTCACTCCTCTGGGGGGGTGTCTTCGTAGAGGGGCCTCTCTTTGAGCCAGCCAGATGGAGTGGGGCAGCCGTGAAGCCAGGACTCCATCTGGAGCCCCAGTGCCAGGTGGCCAAACCGCAGCTCGCAGGACTCTTGGGCTTGCCACCAACTCAACTGCTGCCCTTGGAACTTGACATCCCATCTGCAGTCTCTACCACCTCTCCAGGGGCCAATGGAGCTGCAGGGCAGAGGAGAGACAGTGTGGGAGAGGAGTGTGTGGGCATCTGACAGTTGGGGGCATGGCAAGACCAAGGATATTGGGCTTGGAGCCATGCTGGGCTGGATGCGGCAAACCTTGGCTATTCTCTATGATCTGGCAGGTCTTGTCCCCTTGCCGAGCTTGTTTTGTCATCGGTATAATGGCAGGAATGAGATGAACATGAGTGAAGCTTTCAGCCCAGGGCCAGGTATTGTGGGGCTGAGCTAAATGGCATTTCCTCTCTTTCTTTGCACTGGAGGCCAGTACACCAGGCGGGCCACAGGCTGGCTGAGCTGGGGAATGGGGTGGGGGAGTCTTTCTGGGGGATCCCTCCTACCAACCTGTGACCTGAGGGCTCCTTGATTCACCAGGGGAGTGGGAGGGGGTCCCAGACAGACTCCCTATCTGAGAGAGGACAGGTGGGGGCTGGGTCAGGTTCCCACCCCATGTGTGCAGTTATTGAATGCTTACTGTGTGCTCCAGCGAGGTGCACTGGCATCTGCAGGCTTTGAAGTCAGACCTGGGTTCAAGTCCCACCCAGAGTGTGATCTTGGGTAGGTCGCTTCCCTGCCCTGAGACTGTTTCCCCTGTGTGAGGAATAACGAAGCTGATGAGTGAATGTAAAGGGTGTGTGTAGCATGTAGTGAATGCTTTTATTCTATTTCTATTCCAGGGGTTTGTCTTGGATAACTTTTGCAGTGATCTCATCATATGAGGTAGCCATTTGGAACCCTAGTAGCTGTAAGTCCCCTTGGCCTCCTCTCCTGCAACGCCCCGCCCCCAGAAGCTCAGGTACCGGGAGGTAGAGAAGGCAGTAGCACCAGGGGGCCATTCTGGATCCAGAAGGGGCAGATGAGGGACCGCAGGGGTCACAAGTGTGGCCAATGTGGACTGAGAAAGGAAAAAAGCAAAGGAAAGTGACTGAGTGTCCTGCCTTGCTACCCTCTCTGTCTGCAGGGTCATCTTGCCCCTTGTTTGGCTCCCAAACTCCACTAGGCTGGACACTCAGGATGGGATGCCCACCCACTGGGGATGCCATTTACTTGCACAAATGGATGGTATCTAGGAGCCACTTCCAGGACTGCAGCTGGGAAACACTGTCACCCTGATGAGCTGAGGACGCGGGGAGTGAAGGTGGGGTGGGGGTGGTGTGAGGGTGACAGCAAAGTGTAGGGTCCCTGCAGAGGGATGGGATTGCGCAGGGCCCTGTAGGTTTCCTCAGCTTGGCATTCAAGGCTCTGCTTCATCAGGCCTCTGCAAAGCTCACCATCCTCACCAGTCCCATCATTGCCCCATGCAGCCACCTCTCCCCTGCTCCACACATAACAAAATTTACCATCTTATGATGCTTTATTTTTTAAAAAAGGAGGTGGGGAATCAAAGTGGATGCTACATCTATATTCAGTGTGCTCTTCTAGCTTTATCTCCAGAATTTTCAAAGTAAAAACTGGGAGATATGAGCTCCGCACTTGGGGCAGAGCTTTGAGCACTCCCCAGGTTCCTGGGCCAGCAGAGTGGACACAGGACTGGCTCTCTCTGTCTGTGACCTGCCTACCGCCCAGCTCAGGCTCTAGAGCCAGAGAGGAGGGCAGGAAAGAGAAATGGGAGGAGCCCTTGCTGTGCCCAGCCCTGGGTGGGCCCTTCCACATGTTCACCATCTCTGTTAAGAAAGGGACTCCTGGGGCCCCATTTTACATCTGTGTAAACTGAGTCCAGAGAGAAGACAGGACTCACGCAGCAGGGAAGATGTGGACCCAGGTCTGTCCCCTAAGCCCGCGCTCTTTCCCTGTGTTGGGGGGGTGGAGTTTGTGTTCACCCCAGTGCTCCCAGCCTCCTTTGTATGCCTTCTGGCTCTCCTTGCCTTGCCCTTCCTGTCCCCTGTAGCCTAAGTTATGACCTTCCATCCTTGGCAACATCTGTCTCTAGGGCCCCAGCACAGCTCCTTCGCTTCCGTGGTGTCACATTTCCCAGGAGTCACTCCTGGAGATGGCCAAGTACTGAGGGGGGCTCTGTGAACCCCGAGCACTTGAGACCAGTTTGGGCCATGGCCCGGCCTTCTCTCCTCTCCAGAGCCTGGGAATTGTCTGACTGGCAGGCGAGGGCCATTCATTGGTTTTACAGGCAGGCAGCTCTGACAGGCCCCTTGTTTTTGTAGACAAGGCCTGGAGGCCATGAGTGAGTGACAGCCAGTGGGGCCTCCAGGCTCATTGTCTACACAGATGGGGTAGGGGCAGTGAGAGCAGCCAGGGTCCTCATACCTGGGCCTGACCTGTCCCTGCCCCTTAGCCAAACTGTCCCTAGTCCAGGGACAGGAATAGGGAAGCAGTCAGCAGCTGGGATGTTTTCACTTTGGGGTTGCCATGAACCCCACAGAATTGGGGCGTGGCCATCAACCAACTTTTAGGTGACCTGGGCATGTCTGTACTCCGTGTCTCCACAGAATGTGGAGAATCACTCCTTAGGGACGCAGAGGGTGGCTGTGAGAAGAGCTGTGTGAGTACCCTGTTTCCCCGAAAATAAGACCTAGCCAGACAATCAGCTCTAATGTGTCTTTTGGAGTAAAAATTAACATAAGACCGGGTCTCCTAGTAAAATAAGACGGGGTCTTATATTAATTTTTGCTCCAAAAGATGCAGTAGAGCTGATTGTCCAACTAGGTCTTATTTTCAGTGAAACACGGTATCTGGGTCAGGGGAGCCCCACAACCTGGGCCCATTGTCACTTTTCTCTGGGACGACACTGGCTCCTGTTCTCTAGACAAATGGAGTCCCTTCCCCTCCCTCCACCCCTACACATCCCGGGTCCCGAGAAACCCAGATGGACCCAGAACCAGCCCTGCCTTCCCTCTTGCCTGCTCCAATCCCTGTTCCACTCAGCAGTCAGCATGACCGCCCTAAAATCTCCATCTGCTCCTGTGGCTCCCTGGTGCTCCAGGAGACCATCCAACCTTGCAGACACGGCAAACAGTATCCATTTCTGCCCCCTTTCTTTCCTCGCTGTGCCTCTTTCCCCTCACACTGGATAGCCCAGCATGTAGCCAGAGTGAACATCTGTTCTCACCTCCGGGACTTTGCATGCGAATAGGAATAGGCAGGAGCCCCCCTCCTCCAAGTCCTTTCTGGCTCATTTCTAATCATCCTTCAGGTCTCAGCTTAGACCTTCTAGGATGCTTTCCCTGCCCTCCACCTCAATCTGTTTCAGAAAACCCCAGATCCCTACAAATGCCAGGGCACTTTCGGCTGTCTCCACCCCACCCCCTCACCTGGGCCAGGATTTGAGAGAGTGAGTGCTTCCTGTTTGTTGACAGACTGAAGGAACGATCCAGCAGATTTACACACACATAGACAGACGCCTTGTTACTCTAGGTTTGCGTGTGAGTATGTGCTTGGGGTTCATGTGGGGGCAGTGAGAAGAGGACGCCACTTAATGGGCCTCTAAGCTTGACACCCGCACCACTGATTGTGGCCACCAGAGGGCGCAACAACTGTTTAGTGCCAACCTGCTTTGGGGCCTCTACAGCCAGTGAAGGAGAAGCCCCTCCTACCCACCTCACCACCTGTCCCCACCAGTCACTAGGACCGCTCCAGAAGCCGGAAGCTGGAGGCAACTGATGTAGTGGACTCGAGCTGAGAGTCTGAACCCCTCCTTGCCCCCACTCCTCATTCCAGGCCCCTCTCTGCCACCAACTAGTGTAGGGACTGAGTGACTCCAGGTCTCTGCTCTTGGTCTGTGCTTCCCTCTTCCCTAAATAGAGTAAGATATTAGGAGCATCAAAAATGTTAATATTTTTGGGTGGCTGGTTAGCTCAGTTGGTTAAAGCATGGTGCTAATAACACCAAGGTTGCTGGTTCGATCCCTACATGGGCCACCGTGAGCTGCGCCCTCCTTAAAAAAAAAAAAAAATGTTAACATCTTTTACCCAAATAATTCTCCTCTATGAATTTTAGGCTTGGGAGACACCCAACTACCGTGTTTCCCCGAAAATAAGACCTAACTGGAAAATAAGCCCTAGCTTGATTTTTCAGGATGCTCGTAATATAAAATGAGCCCTACTGTATTTTCCCCAAAATAAGACTGGGTCTTATATTAATTTTTGCTCCAGAAGATGCATTAGGGCTTATTTTATATTGCAAGCATCCTGAAAAATCATGCTAGTGCTTATTTTCTGGTTAGGTTTTATTTTTGGGAAGACAAGGTAAATGAGCCTGAAGATGTTCATTGTAGTATTATATGTAATGTTTTAAAAATTGGAAACTACCTATGTTGAACAAATACATTATGACTTATTCACGTGAAGAAATATCATCAAACCATTAAAGATGAGAATTGTAACAACAACATAAGAGTAGTGATAAGGAAACTGCAAATGATATAACAGTAAAACAAAAAATGAATGTGAATGAGATGCCTGGAGCTGCAGCAGCCCAAGTGACCATGAGGCAGTGAGTGTGTCAAAAGGCAACCTGTCAAGGATGATGGGGCAGTAAGATCGAAAGACCCTGGGTCCATGACATGGTTGTGCTACCTCCTAACCTAGAGACTGCCTACTGCCAGTCTTTCGGTATATAAGGAAAGTAAGCTCCCATTCATTCATTCATTCATTCATTCATTTTAACATTTTTAAATTTATTTCCCATTTATTTAAAGCACTGCTGTTGTTAGTTGCAGCTGAGAGCATTCCTAACTAACATGTGGACAAAGACTTGAAAATACAGTGGATGGTGTACAAGATTTGGAGTCAGACAAACCCTTGTCCACATCCCATTTCTCCTATTCTGTTATTGTGTGAGTTTAGCTAAGCCACTTTCCCTCTGAGCCTCAGTTTCCTCTGCTATAAAATGAAACTAATGACACCCACCTGTTTGGGCTTTTCAAAGCTAGAATGACGTGACCTATTTGGAAGTGTCCTGTTAACAGTTAAGTGGTGTTTAGGTTTAGTCTCATTAAACTAAAAGTCTGAACTAAAATAAAAAGAAGAAATGAGCTATTGTGTTAGAGGAGGGGAATTGATCATGAATTTTTTTCCTCTCTCTCTTTTTTTTGGTTTTGTTTTGTTTAAAATAGTCTTTAAGTCTGCTCTGGCTGTCTCTCTTCCAGACAGTGACCCACCTTGGAATGGCAGGGTCTGGGCCTGTGGCAGGCTCTGTTTCTTGGTCCTGTGTGGAGGTGGCGGTAGGTGGAGCTCGAGACTCATGGCAGAGGTGGATGAGGCGCTGGGCTCTTCACTTTGGCCCTGGCAGGCGGGTGGGCGCTTGGGAAGCTCAGCATCAGCGGCTGTGACTCAAGGTAAAAATAATCAGGAAAGGACAGCTGCTTCCTTGTCAGCAACCAAGAGGGAAATAACGCTCATGTCCCCTCCAGCGAAAACCTGCTCTCCGGGTCCCCTGGCTCCTGCCACCAACTGCTCGACGTCCGTGTGCCAATCCAATTTGAACGCCTGTGATTCACCCAAGAGAGGGCTTATTTTAACTTCATCAAGCGCAGAGAAAAACATTCAGGCTGGAGTAAGTGGAAGGGGAGGAGCAGCTGTTTGCGAGCGCAGGCAGGGGGTGGGGTCCTGGGGCTTCTGCCCTTCCAGTGGTTGAACTTGGGGTCCCATCCTCTGAATCTGGGTCAACAATTGACCACGTCGTTATGATTCAACCAAAGCTCAGGGAGCACCTGGTGGGTGCTCCCAGAAATCAAGGGGATAAAGTCCCAACTCCTTGGCTCAGCTCAGGAAGTCCTTTTCAATGTCCTTAGCCTCCTCTTCTGTTTTCTCCAAACACCCTCCTCCGGGGCTGTACCAGGCTTTTCACGAAGGTCCTCACATGCCGTGCTCTCTCACACGCCTTTGCACATGCCGTGTCTTCCGCCAGAAATGCCTTTCCTCTGTTTCCCTGCCTGATGGATGTCCACAAACTCCGGAGTTCCTAGCCCTTCTCCGAGACTCAGCTCGGTCACAGGCCACTTTCCCAGTCCCCTGGGCTAAGTGAGCTGTTCTCTGTGGGTTCCTGCAGGATTTTGTACGTCCCTCTGTTTTAAGGAGGAAGTAGGGGTTTCCCTCCCTTCCTTGCCATCCTTCTATCCCTCCCTCCTTCCCTTGTTTCCAGCAGATGTACTGAACCCCTCTTCTCCACCAGGCTCCGTCCCCGGCCGGGTGCTTGGGACAGATGGGAATCCCAGCTGATCCCTGACCTCACGCAGAGCCATGTGGACCGTGTCAGCGTGAGGATGGGTGACCCTCGGCCGTGGGGACAGTGCAGTGACAGAGCCGCCCAGAAACAGCTGCCTGTAAACGACAATGTGCACAACTATGTTTGTTTGTATTTCTTCCCCCCCCCACTTTGTTTTTTTAATCAACTCATGTGCACAAGGGACATTTCTGAGCCCCACTCCACTCACAGGAGACTCACATTTTCAGTTTATTCATTTATCTGTTGTTTTCATGAGCATGTAGTACTTCAGTGATGAAAATAACAGCAACGTATTAGATAATAACATTTAAATAATAATAAACAGCAAATCAGCGATAAATTAAATAACCACTGAAATAACCATGAAAAGAATTTAAAGATAAGTTTCCTTTCTTGCCTGACTTGGTGTCTAAGGAGTATCAGCCCCATCTCCCCAGGAGCGATTTAATCTGCCTGCATGGTTAAGACAGACAGCGCTGTCCTGGGCAGCCTGCAGCTGGGAGGAAGAGCTGCGACTGTGGGACGCGTGTCTCCTGCCACCTGCCCCCTCCCGGGTGGGAATAGGAGTGGTTGTTGATTGAGCCCCCAGCCCATCTATGACCCCCACTCCCATCCGGGGGTCGGGGGTGAATAGTTCAGGGGTAGGGCTCTGGGCTGGATAGAGGTTGTTTCTTTTGCATGTTTGGTAATTTGGAAAATCATAAAGTTTAATTGTTTCTTAGGCCATGTTGGAATGTCCTGGCATCAAGGCGATTGTATCATCATACCCCAGGCTAAGTCGCTGGCTGGGTGTGGTTGGAGCTGTTGAGGTGGGGCCTTTTGGAGGATAGGTAGGAGGAGGAAAGGGAGAACAGGGAATTCTAGGTGTGTATGGAACTGGGAGGGAGGGAATGTAGGCAGGCCTAGAAATAGAAATGAGGGGTTGATGTGGCGTCTCAGAGAGGTAAAGCAACTTGCACAAGGCCTCACAGCTGAAGTGCCTGAGGCAGGCTTTGACCTCAGGTCTGTCTGGCTCCAACATTTCCACTCATCGTTTCCCATGAGGGACTGGCAGTGCTGGCTGGAGACGTAATCCCTGGGGTCAGCCTTGGCGCCCTCCACAACTTTGTCTTCCTGACCCCACACACACTGGCCTCCAACTGGCCCTCCTCAGACCGATGGCAGTGGGCTCCTTCATGTCCCCGCAGCTGAGAGGATGGGTAGGGAAGCCCCTTCTGTGAAGGCTGAAGTACTGCAGAGTAGAGTGGGGAGTGTCTGGCCTGGGAGTCAGGCAAACTGGGGTTCACTGCATGCTTGCTGTAGTGGACACCCATCGCTTCCTGTGTGTCCAGCACACCCACTCCTTTGGGGGGAATTCTCCTCCCCCACCACCATGTGATTCCACTCCGACTGAAAAGCAAATGAACAAGCAACACAATACCCACCAAGTGTGGGCCTGGGCCATAGTTTGGCCATTCATCTAGTCATGTGTGTCACACTGGCTGTGGCACTCAGAGCTCTGCCCTAGATGCCGTGTGGAGTGAGAAGAGCAGGGGTCCCTGACTGAGGTTTCTAAGTTGAAAATATACAAAACTGGAGCTCCTTGTGGCCATGGGTCATGGAGTTAAGTTGAGCTGCACGGAGCAAAACGCTCCAAATAAAAGTGTCTTAAGGGGCGGCCGGATGGCTCAGTTGGTTAGAGAGTGAGCTCTCAACAAGTTTGCCGGTTCAATTCCTGCATGGGGTGGTGGGCTGCGCCCCCTGAAACTAAGATTGAAAATGGCGACTGGACTTGGAGCTGAGCTGCGCCCTCCACAACTAGATTGAAGGACAACGACTTAGAGCTGATGGGCCCTGGAGAAACACTGTTCCCCAATTAAAAAAAAAAAAAAAAGTGGCTTAAACACGCAAAGGTTTGTTTGTTTATTTGTGCATGTAAAAGAAGTCTGGTGGTGGCCAGTCGGTCCAGGGCTCATTCCAACTGGGCCAGTCAAACAAGAAGAATGGGGACCATCCCTGCCACAATTTAAGGAAAAGGCAAGTGAAAGCAAAGCCAACCCAGAAGAGCAGGAAAGAGTTCTGGAGGTCATGCTTGGTGTACCAGGATCCAGTCATCTCTGAAGGTAGCAGTGAATAATTTTGCTAAAAACCAATTTTCCAAAAGCCAGTTCACTAAAAACCAATTAACAAATGATTAAGTCACTTAAGAAATGGGCAGTTTGCCACCTGAATCAAATGTACTTATTAAACGAAAATAATTTGACTAGGGTTTAGAAGCACGTCGATGACTTCTGCAGCAGAGAACTCCTCACCCTCAGAAAATCAGCGCCTGCCTTCCTCCTGAGCACCTGGCTGTGGGACATCAGGTAACTGAGATGTGAGCTGTCTGTCATGAGCTGGCATTTTCCGATTCTCCAAGTGCTAAGGTCAGGTGGGTGCAGCCTCACTTCATCAGAAGATGTTAAATCCTACATTGGAGGCCCACCCAGGTCCAGAGGACAGACGTTATGTGACTATGAGGCCCAGGCTTCCATGTCACCTAGGTGCAACTGCAGAGGCCTCTCCCCCAACTCACACCTAAGACCTCAACTCGGAGCCTCCTGCCTCCCTCTTATAAGGACCCTTGTGAGTACACTGAACCCACCTGAATAACCCAGGCTAAGCTTCCCATTGCAAGATTCTTAATCCTATCTGCAAAGTTCCTTTTAACATGTAAGGTGACATCTTCACAGGTTCTGGGGATTAGGGGCCAACATCTTCAGGGGGCAATTAGCTAGCCTACTGCATCTACCAGTGATGTGGGCATTTATTCATGAGTTTCATTCATGCGTGCAACGGTTCGGTGATCAGCCAGAGCCTTGCTGGAGATGGTAAGAGCTTCTCCCCCAGGGAAAATCAGAGGCCGCCATGTCCTGTGCCCACCCCAGGCCCTCCGGCTGCAGCTCCACTCCACTTGACCTCACGGCTCAGCCACTGCCTTACTGTGGATGTGGGCACACACACGCAGGCTCCTTTCTCTCTAGGCTGGAGAATGAAATACATTCAGTCTGCTTCTGACTCAACAACACTTTCAGGGCATCTGTTCTGTGCCTGGCACTTCACGTACATTTGCTTTTTGCCACCCCAAGGGGTGGGCTTCTTTATAGGCATGGAAGGCTCAGAGAGGCCAAGTGGCTTGCCCAAGGTCACACAGAGAGGAAGTGGCAGATTGGAACAAAGATCTAAGGGACTCCAGATCCTGCCGCCTCCCCTTTCGTGAAACCATAGGCAGGTCACAAGGATAGCAGCCTCTCCTTAGCTCTGAGTCACTTTTCCTTAGTCCCTCAGTTTAGAGTTCTAGTTCAGTTCCCTCTTAGTTCAGCATGAGTCCACTCTTGGCTCTTGGGAACAGAAGACATTAGGCTTCCTGTGCTGGGGGCCCCTGGCCCCCAAACTGCTGTCACCTTTTAATAGATTTCTCGGGGAACAAGTAATTTGTTGCTGGTGCCGGTTTGGTGTTTAGCAGGAAGTCCCTGCAGGCCGGGAAGGTCAGTATGGAGCAGCTCAAAGGCGACTGCTGGAGGAGGATACTGGGTCAGTGCTGGCCGCTTAGCACAGCCGCACCGCCAATTACCGCCTGGCCTGCTTCCTGCCGCAGACGTGCCCAGGGCCAGGGCTTTGAACCCTTGCAGGGAGGCCAGCTTCCAGTAAACAACCCAGGGCAGCGGACAGATTGACAGCAGCAGTGCAGGAGGATGGGCTGGCCACTGGTTCTGCTTGATGCTCCTGCTGGCAGATGGACAGGACCGTAGTCCCCTGGGGAGACCCCATAGTCAGGGCTCAGAGGGGCCGTCAGAGTGTCCAAGCGTCACTGCTGGGTAGACAGGCTCCTGCCATGTCCAGTGGGGTTTCTAAGCCATAGTTTCTGGGCCAAGGAAGAGGATTTTTTCTGGGTGGGGGAATGAGCCCAGTCTCGGTCCCCTTCTCAGCCACCAGCCTGGGAGCAGGGATCCGGAGAGAAAGCCCACAGATGGCCATCAGAGCCCGGCTTCTTTCTCTCTCCCTAGGAAAGCCTCAGAAACATCTTGTAGGCAGTGGAGGCACTGCTGGGCTTCCACCACTATTTTATTTGGCAGTTCACAGAAAGGAGATGTGCTCACTGTATGATTCCGTTCATGTGAAGTTCTAGAATTTTTAGATATTAGAAAGTGGTCACTTTCTAAGGGATTGACTAGAGGGAGCATGGGGGGGGGGACTTTCTGGGAGTGGTTAGGGTCTGGTTACACATTTATCAAAACCATCCAACTGTATCCTTAAAATCTGTACATTTTACTGTCTGCACACTACACCTCAACAAGACAAAAAGGAAGGTAAAGAAGAAAGGGGATGCAGAGGCCTGGAGAACCTGGGAAAACACACACACACACTTTTCTACATTTTCTTTTCCTCGGTGAAGTTGCAAAAAAACACAGTTTTTCTTCATCTTTGCACTATCATTACACCAAAAAGCACATGGACGAAATGTGAAATGAGATGCCCAAGCAGGCTGGTGCCCTGTCTCCTTGAGATGGGGCCATTAATTAAAGCCAGGCTGTTGATGCTACTGAGACAAACAAGTCCGAATATCCACCCAACCCCTGCTGCTTCACTTGCTGCCTGCTGACCTCCTTCACGACCCCATGGGCCCGGAGGTGAGTGGCTGTGTCTGTGGTCCATGAGGCCGGATGGACCCAGCAAGTGTTCCACTCCACGCTGGAACATCTTATTGTGCCAGAAAACAAAGAAGAACTCAGATGGGTGGGGGCCAGTTTGAAAAGGCTGTAGTGGCCAAATTTGAGACAATTAGAGATCAAAATGATTAATAAGAAGAATGGATTATAACACATAGAATAAAAAAAATCCTTGATTTTTAAAAAAAAGAATAAAAAACAAAACAAAGCAGAAAACCAGAGGCAGCAGGATATGGGAAAGCCCTTCCTTATGGGAGAGTGCCAACTAAGGAGTGAGAGAGACAGAAATTGGCATCTTACAATCACTATCATAACTGATTTGGGCAAAACTCAGTGGGTGTTGTCACCATTGGGTAGAAGACTACAGTCTTGAAGAATTAACCCAAAATTACTTTTCTATTTTTTTAAAAATTTATTTAAGTGTGTTTTTCCAGGACCCATCAGCTCCAAGTCAAGCAGTTGTTTCCATCTAGTTGTGGAGGGTGCAGCTCACACTGGCCCATGTGGGGATCGAACTGGCAACCTTGTTGTTAAGAGCACTGTGCTCTAACCAACTGAGCTAACCAGCCACTCCTACAAATTATTTTTTTAATTACAAAGAGAAAAAGATACCTTTTCAGATGGAGAAAAATCACCCAAATGATTAAACTTAACACCACTAATACTGGAACAAGCCAGTATCACATGTCCCTTGATGAGGTGCCCTGAGAAGGACACATCACTTATGAGGCACTCCTGCTAAAAATGCTTACCTGCCTAAATCATCAGACAAATCCACACTGAAGAACATTCTTCAAAACAGCAGGGCCAAGGGCAGCTGGTTAGCTCAGTTGGTTAGAGCACAGTACTCTTAGCAACAAGGTTGCCGGTTCAATCCCCACATGAGCCACTGTGAGCTGCGCCCTCCACAACTAGATTGAAACAACTACTTGACTTGGAGCTGATGGGTCCTGGAAAAACACACTTAAAATAAATAAATGTTTTCAAAAAACAAAATCAGCAGGGCTGGCCTCCTTATGAAAGAGGAAAAAAAGCTTGTAGACTGTTCCAGATTGAAGGAGGCTGAAGAGTCACGGTGACTGAATTCAGTGGGGGAATGCCTGTTGGGATCCTGGATCACAAAAATCCTGGAGGTGATATTGGGGACATTTGAGCGTGGACTGGGTATCAGATAATAATACTGAACCCATCTTAAATTTCCTGAATGTGATAATGGCATTATGGTTTTATAGGAGAATGCCCTTGTTTTTAGGAGACCCTTGTTCCAATATTTAGGGGTAGAGTGTTGTGTAACTTTCAGGTGGTTCAGGAGAGGAGAGGAGAGGGGAGGAGAAAAGAGGAGAGAGAGAGAGAGAGAGAGACAGAGAGAGAGAGAGAGAGAGACAGAGACAGAGACACAGAGAGAGAGGTTTATTGTACTATTACAACTCTCTGAAGGTTTAAAAAATTTCAGAATAAAAAGTTGGGGGAAAATAGTGAGTATTTACAGTAAAGAATTTGGAAAAAAAAAAGTGCAGAGAGGCACAAATAGGAAAATAAGAATGACCTGATATACTACCAGTGAGGAAGTATCACTATTAATAATAGGATGGGTTTCTTTTTTACATATATATGATGTACACCCATACACATAAAGTTGGAACCATATACATTCGCCCATTTCTTCCTTTCTTTTGCGTTATCAAACATGCATTGAAGACAAAATTTTTAGTAGCCTCATAGAGTCCGTCATAAATTATTTCGCTGTCTCTCCCCAGCCCAGACCCCCAATACAACACATCCCAAAGAGACCCACGTGGACTTGTCATCACTGCCACCACTCTAGTTCAGGCCACCTTAACTCTCGTCCTTGGTCCATGACTTTCCTGTTTCCCGTCTCTCCCTGTCCATTCCATCCTCCAACCAACTGCCTGGCTGGTTTTCACAACAGACCGATGTGATCACATCATTGCCCTGATTAACACCCTGGAATCAGCTCCTAGGTCCCGCCTGACCTGGCCCCTGATGAGTTTCGGGCTTCCCACTCGCCTCTAACTCCTCTCACGGAACACTCTCCACCATGCCAGCTGTTTCATGCCTTCCTGTGTCTGCTCACCCTGTTCTCTCCTCTGGAGCGCGCATTCTTGCCTTCATGCACCCCCAGCTAGCCTCTTGGTACCTTGTGTAGTCCCTCTCAGAAACTTCCAGTCCCTTAACCTTCTTATTGATTTCTGTATCCATTCTGCTTCACGGCAGTCTTTGAGTTCCTGTGCCAGACACAGAATTGGAGTTTGTTTAAGGAATGTCTGAATGAATGCGTGAATGCCTGAATGCTTGAATGCCTGAATGCCTGAATGAATGAATGAATGAATGAATGAATGAATGAATGAATGGGGTAGCATTTTCCCGGCTGTGGAAGGGTGTGGAAGGTCTAGAACTATGGAGATGATGAGGCTGGAGGATGTGCCTGGGTGGCCACCTTGCAGGCGGACCCTGCAAGGCTTGGCTGGAGAAAGCATCAGCTGTCTTTGGGTGATGTGCTCTGCTCAAAGTCCATTTGGCAAACAGGCAGCCCTTTCTCCTCAAAGAGGTCATGTTTCTTCTGTGCTCACAGCCTTCCTTAGCTCCCCAGTGTTCTTGGGACAGGCCTGGCTTCTACGCCAGCCTTTGCAATTGGGGCCTGCCCACTTGCTAGCTTCCCCTCTCCCACCCCACCCCTGCCCTGCAGCCACACAGACCTACATGTTATTCTGCAGACCTGACATGCCCTCTCATTCCTTGCACCTTTATCTGAGCTGTTCCATCTAGTATAGTTTCCCCTTCTCTCCACTGTCACCCTCTAAGACCTTGTTTCAGCTTCACTTCTTCCAGGAAGCCTGTCCTGACCCACCAGATAGTCACATCTACTTGAATGTCCCCTCTATAGGGAAAACAATCCCACTTTCTGTAGCCTGTCCTCTAGGGACCAAAATCTCTGCTTTGACTCTTCCATGGGCCAGTTCCTGGGCCTTCTGAGTCTTAGTTTCTCCATTTGTTCCTTCCCCACTTACGGCTTCCCTTCCTCATGGATTATTAAGAGAACGAGATATACTGAAAGGGGAAGTTGGGTTAAGAACAAGTGGACAGGAGAGGCCTGGGTTCAAATTCTGCTTCCCTTGCTTACCAGGCATCTCCTCTCTCCCAGCTGTGAGCTGGAAATCAACAGTACCACCAGGTGGTTGGCAGACTTCCTGGGGCCGTGGCATGTAAAGTGCTTAACACAATGCCCGGCACATAGAAAGGTCTCAATAGATGTTAACCATGATGATTAAACCAGGTGGGGAAAGAATTTGTGAACTCTAAAGCGCTATGGAAGTGCAGTGCAGGTAGTCTCGTGATTTCCTGTGACTTGCACAGGCCCTGATAGGGAGAAGGGAGGATGTTCACTCCTGCTCATCCTCAGGGGTTGGCAAACTCAGGGCTCATCTCATCTCCTGGGGTAAGTAGTTGAACACCCATCCCAGGCCCTGCTTACAGCTACTGGGACTCTGTGGGTCTCGGCAGGACCCCAGAATCTGCTAAATGCCCCAGGAGAGTTTGGAGCAGGTGGAGGGAATCCACACTTTGTGCCCCCCACTGGGGCTGTGTCGCTGTGGCCCATGAAGCGAGGCTCAGCACCCGGGTGCTGTGCCAGGGGCCCTGGAGCCTGGAGCAGCTGCTCTAATTCATGCAAAGGAAGGTGCCCAGGTTTGCCCTGTCTATTTATAGCTTATTTATGAAGAAGGAAAAACAAGGACTCAGTTGCCTTAGCAACCAGGAGCATCATAGGCTGCTTTCCCTGCAATGGGAAGATGGCCAAGTCTTCTTGTGGGGGGCACCCCCGGATATGTGTGTGTATCCTGACAGAGGATGGGGTGAGCCTTTCAGGGCCTGTCTCATGCTGGGTTCCTTACAGCCTGGAGGTCAGGGGAGGGTGTTTGTCAGGCCCTTGGAAAATGCAGAGTGATGCACCCTCTGGTCTCCTGGCCTTGCTGCTACCTCCTGTGTCCTGGGCGCCCACCTTGCTGCTTCAGGACCACTGGAGGCCCTTTCCTGGTTGTGCTCTGCCACACATCCCTAAGCGTACTTGTCACAGTGAACTGGAGGTATAGTTCCCAGATCAACACCCCTCAAAGCTGTGAACAGGCACAGGGCTGGCACAGAGCCCAGCACCAAGGAGAGGCTTAATAAATACTGAATGATTGAATGAATGAACAAACGAAGTACTTTACAGTTTATACTGTATGCTCTCATTTGGTGCCCATGAGGTAAGGGAAACTGTAAGTTCTCCCATTTTACAGATGAGAAACTGAAATGAAGAGACCAGCCTATAATGACAACTGGGAACTAGCCCAGCTGGGATAAGAGTCCTTGAGGAGGAAATATGCTCTGCCAAAGCCTCAGGGAACACAGGAATTTGGGTTCCAACTGGGCCATAATTGTCGGGAGTTGGGGTGGGGGTGGGGGTCAGGGAAGTGGTGCTCTGCCTGGTCAGGGGCTGGGAGGGGTGTAGTTTGAATCTTGTCTCTGCCACTTATCAGCTGTGTGACCTTGAGCCAATGACTTTACCTCTCTGGGCCTCAGTTGCCTCGCCTGTAAAGTGGTGCAATGATGCCTGGTCCTCAGGGACTGCTAGCTTTCTGAGGGCAAGCCCTGTGACTGCCTCTTGAGCATCTGTTTTCCTAATGTCTGGCACATTCTCGGTGCCCACACTGATCACGAGATCCTGTATATAAAGTGGTTAGATCAGAGTTTAGGACACAGGGTGCTCTCAGGGAATGTTACTTGTTATTATATTATTAGGAACTGAGGCCCTGATGGCTCCCCTGAGGTCACACAGCCAAATCAGAGCAGAAGTGGTGGCTTTACTGGTCAGCTGGGTTTGGTGGCACTGCCACCACTGGACTGTGTCCAGACGCTGGGGAAGGCATTCCGGGCGGGGCTGCAGTCCCAGGGAGCAGCAGTCATGTTGGACAGGGAGGCTGAAGCAGTGGTCCCTGATCGCTTGGGACAGAGAGCTGTGCTCCACACGCTGGAGGTACCAGGCCCTGCCCCAGGCTGACTGGGGTTTCTTGGCCTTGGGCACCATCTCTCAGGCTGCCTTGGAGGCTCTCTGTCGCCCTCTGCTGGGCTCTGGCGGCCTCTGCTGGGCCACCTACAGAGGCCTTAGGCAATGCCACCGCCTCACCTCAGTCAGGGTGTGTAAACCATACCAAAGAGACCCAGTTACAAAGAGAAATGCCCCGGGGACAAACGGAGGTAAGACAGGGAACCCTGCCACCAGTGCATCAAACTCGTTACCGATTCCTGAAGACAATGTGCGCCCAGGGTTTTTTGTTTGGTTTTGTTTGTTTCCTACCCTGGGCTTTGCTCCTGTGTCTGTCCTTCCTGCCTTCTCACCCATGAGCTCACACTTTGTCCTTCAGTGCCTCTAGGCTTCTGCAGTACTCCACCCACCGTGTGTTCCCTCCAGCAGCCCTTAGCACATTGAGCTGTGAGTCTTTCTGGGCTTCTCTCTTTCCTGGGACTGTGAACTCATGAGGTGTATTAGTCTGCTAGAGCTGCCAAAACAAAGTACCACTCACTGGGTGGCTCGAACAACAGAAATTCATTGTCTCACAGTTCTGGAGGCTAGGAGTTTGAAATCAAGGTATCGGCCAGGTTGGTTCCTTCTGGGGGTGTTTCAGGCCTCTTTCCTAGCTCTTGGTGGTTTACTGGCAATATTTGATGTTCCGTGGCTTGGACAAGCATCACCCATTTCTGCCTTCATGTTCACATGGCATTCTCCTGTTCATGTATATCAGTCTCCAAATTTCTGCTTTTCATGCATTACTACTTCTTAGGATTGTAAGGACATTGGTCATGCTGGATTAAAACCCACTCTAATAATCTCATTTAAACTTGATGACCTCTGTAAAAACCCTCCTCCAAATAAGGTCACATTCTGAGGTGCTGGGGATTAGGGCTTCAACATATGCATTGTGGGGTGACACAATTCAACCCATAATGTGAGGAGAGGAACTATCTCTGATTCATCAGTGTGTCCATTCCAGCAGAGGTGAGCCCAGAGCAGGAGTGAGAGAGTTTGATGAGGCATCGTAGAGGTTGTCTTTCTTTCTATAATAATTTACTGACTCCACATTGTTTAGGGTATGTTGGCCTGTACTGTCTAGGTCTTATGGAGTTGAATCTCTCTCATCAGAAGTGGACTTCTCTAGAGCAGAGTCCAAGTCTAGAGCAGAGTACATTTCTTTTTTAATTATTTTTTACTGGGGAGTATTGGGGAACAGTATGTTTCTCCAGGGCCCATCAGCTCAAAGTTGTTGTCCTTCAGTCTAGTTGTGGAGGGTGCAGCTCAGCTCCAAGTCCAGTCGCCGTTTGCCATCTTAGTTGCAGGGGGCGCAGCCCACCATCCCGTTTGGGAATTGAACCAGCAACCGTGTTGTTGAGAGCTCACGCTCTAACCAACTGAGTCATCCAGCCGACCCCAAGTCTTTTTACTTTTTACATTAATATTTACATTTACAGTAGAGAGTTGGTGACACAGGAGACATTCAAACTTTTTCATCATTAGATTCCTGTAGAGGCAGGTGGGTGAGGCTTTGTTTTCCTAATTTCACACACAAGACCCAGAGAAGTAATGAAAAAGAATTTAAACTTTAACAAATATTTATTGAACACATAGTTGTGATAGATACTGGTTCTAGGTGATTGGGATGTCATTCATTCATTCATTCATTCATTCATTCCTAGAAACATGCCTGATATATAGTAGGTGCTCAATAAATATTTGCTGAGTGAATAAATGAACTAATTTCACAGTTACCGAGGCTGTCATTTACTTGCTATGCAAAAGTGAACAAATTACTTTACTTCAATGAACCTTTTTCCATCAGTAAAATGAGTTGAATTACATTACTACTTCTTAGGATTGTTGGCAGGATGAAATAAATGTATTAACAATGATAGCTATTTATTTAGAAGCTGCAGTGTGCCAGGATAGATGCTTTCCATGTACAATTTTCAATTCTCACAGGAGCCTTTTAAAAATTGAGGTAAAATTAACATAAAACTCACCATTTAAAAATGTGCAGTTCAGTGGTTTGTAGTACCTTCACAATGTTGTGTAACCATTACCTCTATCTAATTCCAGAACATTTTCATCACCCCAAAAAGAGACTCCATACCCATTAAACAGTCACACCCCATTTTCTCCCGCCCCATCTCCTAGCAACCACTAATCTACTTTCTGTCTGTATGGATTTGTCTAGTGAGGACATTTCACAGAAATGGAACCAGGCAATATGTGGCTTTTTGTGCCTGGCTTCTTTCACTTAGCACAATGTTTTAAAGGTTAATCTATATTGTAACATATATCAGTGTTTCCTTCCTTTTTACAGTGGAATAATATTGTGTTGTATGGATGTACCACATTTGGTTTATCTATTCATCAGTTGATGAACATTTGGGTTGTCTCCATTATTTGGCTATTATGAATAATGTTGCTATGAATGTTTGTATCCAAGTTTTTGTGAACATATGTTTTCAATTCTCTTGGGTATATACATCAGAGAGGAATCATTGGTCTTATGTTTAACTTTTTGGGGAACAGCCAAATCGTTTTCTGGAGGAGCTGCACCATTTTACATTCCCACAAACCACGTATGAGTGTTCTAGTTTCTCCATATCCTCGTCAACACTTGTTATTATCTCTCTTTTTTTTAAATCTATCTTTTTTATTATAGCCATCCTAGTGGGTGTGCAATGGTATTATTGCATGTGGTTTGGTTTGAATTTCCAATGACGTTGGACATCTTTTCATGTACATCTTGTTCAATTCACAGCAGCCTTTTGAGGCAGCTGCCATCTCCGTTTGACAGCAGAGGAAACAGATTCAGAGTTGGGAGGACTTGCTCAAGCAAGGAGGTGGTGGGGCTGTGTCTGGAACCTGGGTGTGTCTGTCTCCGAAGCCCCATGGAGCCAAATTAACAGCAGAAACCACTCTAGTCTGGTGGGCAGGAGGCCTGTCGGGTGCGTCCACCTTGGACAAGTCCCTACCAACCCCGCTCCCGCAACCCCCTGGCTCCGGGCGTCAGTTTCTCTTCCGCGCCACTTGGGGCGATATACTCTAAACACCTCCGGGCTCCTCTAGGAACCCGCAACTCCTAAAATCCCTGGCTCCCGCATGGAGTTTGCCCCGCCCCTTTAGCTCAGGTCGCCGGCGGCTCCGGAAGTACTCGGCTCTTTTAGTTTGCTCCCGCCTCCGGCCTGGAAGTACTTTGTGGAGAAGATGGCGGCTGTGTCAGTGTACCAGCCCCCGGTTGGAGGTTTCTCTTTCGCTAACAGCCGCAGGTACGACCACACCTGGGGCAGGGTTCAGGGCGGGAGCGGCAGTGCAGTGCCCGGGTCGGCGCTGGGCCGCGGCCTGACCTGGGAAGTCCAAAGGAAGGTGGACGGCGGGGCCTGCTGCTCGCGGCCCGTGTGACTCAGGGGAATCAAGGCCTGAGCGTGCGTTTCTCCCGAGGCCGGGTCTGCTCTCCCACTTTTCCAGCACACACGGGCAGCTTCCATCGCGGTCTCCTTAGGCGAGGTGCCGCCCCTTCTGACGCTCTCGTTGCTGAAAAAACGGAACAGTAGTATTGATGTTGGGATTGAGTGAACAGATGGGGGTGAAAGTAAATAGTATGTTGTTTTTTCCCCAAGTTCCCTATGAGGCACCCTTTCTGCAAGTGCGGCGCGATGTGGTCCTGCCGGTCAATGCTTTATTCTCTCATTTGCTCTTAGAAATGCCTTCTTGGAAGCCGATTTTGCAAAGAAAGGGTACAAGCTTCCGACGGCCCGGAAAACTGGCACCACCATTGCGGGGGTGATCTATAAGGTAAGCAGGGACAGGCCCAAAGCCACAGTGACTGGACTGGTTACATGAACCAGCCTCCTTTACTTCCCGGGGCCCTGTCGGAAGGGCACGTGTTAACAGAGTACATGAGGAAAAGGTCCGTTAGGAGAGACTGTTAGGAGGTTTTGTGTGCTTCTCAACAAGTTTGATTTCTTTTCTCACTTTGCAGTTTTTGACAGGAGGCCAGTTTACTTTTCTGTCTTAAGTTACTGCTTTAGAAAGTAGGACGATGTAATGGGAGAACACAAGATTTGGGGTCAGACAGGTATGTCTAACCATTTAACTTATATGCTGCTTCCAGTTTGGGGCAGGTCACTTTCCTTTTCACGGCCACACTTTGCCTATCCATCAAATGGACATGATAACTCTGTCCTTAAATTGTTGTAAGGGTCAAAAGAGAAAATGATTGTTGTTGTTAAAGGTAAAGAGTAACATCTCTTAAAAAGAAATTGGCAAGAGGTGTCTAGTTTAATGAAAGGATTTCTCTATCTGAATCCAGACTTTTCCCATATTAGCTCTGATTTGTAAGGAAGTCACTGAATCTCTAAGCCTCATTTGAAAACAGGAATGGTAATTCCTGCCACCTACTTAGGATTCAACCAATAACATTTATTAATTAGCCTTTTCTTGAATTCTGAAAGTATAGCATAATATTTTTAGTAGGAGTTTTGGTCGGAGGATAGATGGTTGGGGGAGCAGGGGATGGGCAACATTGTGTTCCCTAAACTAGAGTAGAGAGCTGTGATTTATATATGTAAGATTGTTTAAAACTATATGTTTTTTAAAAATAGGATGGCATAGTTCTTGGAGCAGATACAAGGGCAACTGAAGGGATGGTTGTTGCTGACAAGAACTGTTCAAAAATACACTTCATATCTCCTAACATTTAGTAAGTATTGATTAGTGTGAATAACTCTTATATTTTCAAACATGTCAGGGTTAAAACTGAATTTACCGTGTTTCTCCCTAAAACCTGTTGTTCAGTCGTATTTTATTTCTCTCTTCAGTGGCATTTTTATCCACCTGTCACCTAAGCTAGTTATCCTGAAGTCCTCTGTTTGCTTTAGTCTTTGATTCAATTGGTACCTGGTTCTGCCATCTGCGTGCCTCTTGAATCCATTCCCTCCTGTCCATCCTGCTGCTAAATTTTTTTCTCAGCTGGACTATTGCAGTTGTCATTTAAATGGCCTTTCTTTCTCTGGTCTCGTTTCCATCTCTATTGTCCACTTTTCTGTCATTGGATTTTGTAAAACACAGACCTGATTATGTCCCTTTCCTCTTTAAAAACATTCCAAGACACTTTTCACATGTTTACCCTGTTTTGAGGATAAAATTGAAACTCTAGAGCATATTTAAGGCCTTGCACAATCTCACAAAAAGCTTACCTTTTCAGTCTATTTAGCTGCTATCACCCCCTGCTCCAGTTTACACCTGGACTGTTCCTAGGTCCCTATTCCCCTCCTCTCCAAGCTGTTTCCCCTTTGTTTATGCCAGCCTCTGCTTAGAAATGTCCTTTCCTCTTCTGTTTATACAGTGTTTGTATTTTACTCTTCCAAATTTAGCTCATATACAACCTCAAAGATCATAATTAATTGCTCTGTCCTCCAGTTTCCCATAACATTTTGTACTGTGTTACTGTATGGCATTATACAAGGTATAATTTTTGTTTACCTGTCTCTTCCACTCAACTTTGAGGTCAAGTGCAAGGACTGTTACATTTTTATTCCCAGCACTCAGTGCGGTGACTGGTACCTAGTTGTATATACTTGGTAAATGTTAAATTGTAAGGCTTTTAACGTGCCTTGCTCTCTCTTGGATATGTTTGTAGGATAAGTAAAATGTACCCTCATTTAGAAACACAGAAACTAGTGATTTCAAATGTTCCGTTGGGTCACAGAAAATATATTGGCATATAATTAGATACATAGTCTTAATTTTATTTTTATTTGATTGGTTAGACAGAGCAGATACACTCAAAAACATCTCTTTATACCTGAACTTCGTAGAAGTTACCCAGGAAGCTCCACTTCTAATCGAGCCTTCTGGTGATTGAATTTCAGCTAAGTTTCTGTCATATGTTTTAGTTGTTGTGGTGCTGGGACAGCTGCGGACACGGACATGACCACCCAGCTCATTTCCTCCAACTTGGAGCTGCACTCCCTGTCCACTGGTCGGCTTCCCAGAGTTGTGACGGCCAATCGCATGCTGAAGCAGATGCTGTTTAGGTAAGGTTCCAGGACAAGGAGTGATAGAGCCTGTTTTTCTCATGACTCAGACTTTCAGCCAGAGGAAGCCCGGAAGCTGGAGAAAAAGCATTCAGAAGTACACATTTTATTTTAGGACTCCATTGTTACTAAAAATCCATTCTAATTTCGTAAGGCTTTTGATAGTGGATTTGAATTTATGGATTTTTTTTTCCATGAGTAAATCATGTGTGACCAGTTAGTCATTTCCTGAGGCATAGGGATATTATTGGATTAAAAATATACTTTTTGTTCATTGGAAGAAAGTTAGAGCTGGAAGGAACCTTTGAGTTCATCTTGTGAACACACACTAACACAAATGATTGTTTTTTTCCCCCTCTTTCAAGGGGGAAAAAAGCAATGAAATGAAAAATGATAACAATGTCAACCAATATTTGTCTGTCTCTGTGTGCCAGGCTCTGTGCTATGTGCTTTATGCATGATCTCATTTTATCCTTTTAATTCTGAGAGGGGCTTCTTCAGTTTATATGTGAACATTGAGGCTTAAAGAGGTGTAGTGACTTCCTGACCTGACCTTCACTCCCCTTTGACTCCCACAGACAGTTCCTCTTAGTAGTTTTGTTTTTCCTTCTTGCTTAATAATCACGTCATCACTTAATGTTTGTATAGGTCTCGACAGTTTTAAACTTTTAAGTCCATTTTCTCATTTGCTTCTCCTAATGAAGAGATGTAGTGTATTATAGCGGAAATAGCCTGGGAGTTTAGTCTTGGGTTGAAATACTGGCTTCTCCTTTTGGGACCTGCCTTACCTTTACCAAATTCTCTCCTATTTCCTTTGTAGATAATGTGCTCATCATGATACCTCTTTGTTTTTTTTATTTGACCCAGCATCTTTATTCTGGTCATCATCATTCATTAGGTGGTCTATACAAAACCTTTTCTTTATCTCTGTCCCCAGCAGCAGCACCTGCATCCAGGTCTGACAATTAAAGGGGAGCAGAAATAGAAAGAAAGCAAAGGTTATAAACTGGTGACCCATAGGTCATAGTCTGCTTGTAGAAAAATTTATTTAGGTCACATGTTTAAATAATAATGGCCAGTAGTTGTAAACTGGGAGATTTGAATTAAAAATCTGGATTTCTGGCTCCTTTGAAAAATTCAGAAAGAGTGTGGCATAACATGTGGCAGGAATCTTCTGGAACTGAGTGGCAGATGCTGCCTTTTAAAAGTGGAAGCGTATGTCTGGTCTGTGAGTCCCTGCCTGGTTCACTTCCCTCTGTTTCCTGCCTGTCCCTGGCCTGCCTGTAAATTTGCAGGTCTTCACCTATGCATCTAGCACGGCCCCTGATCTCTCAGTAAGTGGATATTAGATTTAATGTAGTTCTGCAGCAACAGTAGGCTAGTTCCCATTTGATAGGTGAGGAGACCAGGACTTTTGAGTCATGTGGGCAGGAAGCCTTGTCATAGCCACCTAAATCCTGCTCTGACTGCAATGCGCCCTTCCTTATGTCAGTGATTTCCAGTTATTTGTGTATATCATCATTATCCTAACCTGGAGAATTTGTGCCTATCAAATAAATTATCAAATAAATTATCCCGGTACAGTGTGAGATCTTGTTATAGCATATGTCAAGATTTCTGCAGACATTTGTGATTTTGATTTTAAATACAAAGCTCCCTCTGCTGGTTTGTGCGCTGCATTACCTTTAAAACAATTTTTAAACTTGTAAAATTGCGGTCAAGAGAAAATTTTGAGATTTCTTGCAATGTCATTTAAAGCATTTAGCTAAGTCTAGCAGATGTTTCTGTTAATCTCTTTAGAATGTTTTAGGAATTATAAATTCTCTTTTTGTCAGTGTCTTATTAATTTTAGTTTAACATACTTAATAAAAATTAAATTTTATGAAAGTTTTGAGATGAACATTTAATAATTTAAACCAGGGTAATTATGGTCCTTTATATCTCCTGATATTTTTCTTGATACATGAAATGAATCAGTACATTAAGGATTAAAAGCATAGGATTTGACTTTGGAACTTTGGTTCAACTCTCTTCTGCAGCACTTACAGTTGTGTGACCTTGGGCTGTTCATCTTACTTTTCTTAGCCTCAGTTTCTTTCTCACTAGAATGGGGATAATAGTTTCTGTCACTCTTGACTCTTGAGGAGGAAATGGATGAAGAAGCAAAGCTATGGCAATGCCTAGTTCAGAGCCTAGTACACAGTTAGATCCCCATAAAATTCAGAGGCTGAAAAAAAGGTCCAAGATATACTCTTCTTGCTATTACTGTACCTTTTCCCCCCTGAATAACCCATTTCCTGTGAACCTGGATCGTGAGAAAAGAGGGTTTGATAAACTAAAGTGGGTATCTGTTTCCTTATTTAAGCAGGAAATACTTTATTGTACTTGCCTGATGTTTAGATGTAGAAGTTGTGATACTTGTTCCTTCTGAGTATGGAGCTTCCTTGTTCAGCCTCATAGAAGTTGTATATACTGTCCTATATTCTGGGAACTCTTTGAGTACATAGAGGCTCTTTTATCTATTTTACTATATTAATTATACCCTTCTTTTTTCCTTATAAAAGTCATATATTTATTGTAGAAAATTTGGAAAATACTGAAAAGCACCCCCCCCCCCCAAAAAAAAAAAACCCAAAAATTTTGCCATTCAGGGAGAATCACATTTTGGTTGGGTATATATATTTCTTGTCTGTTAAGTTCATTTATTTCTTTGTTTGTTCCATCCTTTCCTTCCATATTACTTGTACATGTTCACCGTTAAAAAAAAAAAAAAAGCTAGAAGATACAGATAAACTAAAAAAAATATAAAAATTATCTGGATTCCTACCACCCATAAGCAATTGATGCAAACAGATTACAGCCTTCAAGGTTTTTTCTGTTTAATAATACATAATTTTGTTTTGTAAAAATGTGATCATAGTTGTGTATGTCCAATAATACAACCTAATATTTTCACCTACCACTTCATCTTGAGTAGTTTCCATGTTGGTGTGTTTCAAAATGAAAATAATCTTTTAAAAAATTATTATAAAAGTAATGTATGATCATTGTAAAAACTTTAGACACTGTAGAAAAGTGAAAAGAAGGAAGTAAATGTTAGTGGATGTTCTGCCATGTAGACAAATACATTGTAAATCTTTGAGATACGTTATTTCAGACCTTTTATACTATGCATATATACTCATTTATGCATTTGCAAAAATGGAATCCCGCAGTAGGTGGTGTTTGGTAACTGACCCTGTTCACATAATAGTATATTGTGAACATTGTTCCCATTAGTGGAAGAGCTCAGCATCCAGAGTTTTTACCTTGAGTCCCTGGAGGAGTTCTAGAGACCTGTAACTCTCCTGAAAGAGTGAAAAACTTTTGTATGTACACTTCTTATGGAGGGGGGGTAGGTTTCCCCAGTTTTGGTCAGTTTTTCAAAGGAGTCTGTGACCCATACAAGTTTAAGAACCATTGATGAATATCATCTTTTTTGGTGGTATCATAGTATTCCATTCTATTAACCAGTTTTTGAACATTAACGATGTTGCCTGTTTTAGGTATTTAAGGTTTTATAAGGTATTCTGTGAACCCTTTGGAACATAGAACCTTTAGGTATTTGTGTGATTAATACCTTAGGCTATATTTTAAAGTAAATTCCTAGAAGTGGAATTGCTGGATCAAAGACATGCACATTTAACATTTTGATGTATGTTGCCGAAACCATCCTTGAGAAAGATTGTACTAAGTTGCACTACTGTCAGAAGTGGACGAGAAAATGTAGCATGGTTTTTAATGATTGTGTAGTGTTCTGTTGCATAGCTGTGCTAGTTTAGCCAGTTCTCCCTCTGACTGTTCAGCTTTTTTTAGCATCATAAACAGTCCTGCAGTAAACATTCTTGTGCGTTCATTTCTGCATATTTGCCCCATTACATCCTTAGATTCCTGAAAGTAGTGTGGATCAGTTTTTAAGGATTTCAGTAATTTGCCAAAATGTCTTAGACTCTTTTAAAGGCATCAAACAGAGATTATGTTTTAGCTTGAAAGAAAACCAGCTGATTGTTACTGACTTTACTTAAACATCCTGTTTGGCAGTCAGTTGGTGTCATGGACCAGGCACCAGACTGGGGTGGGAGCGGTGGATTGGTGATTCTGGCTTCACATCCCAGAGCCGTGGAGTGTAGTCTTGACCTTGCTGCTAGCTCACGTGCCTTATGACTACCTTCTTCCCCTATCTGGGCCCTTTCTTCTTGACGCTGCTTCTGAAATCCTTTCCTGCTCTTCAGTTTTTCACTTATAAATAGAAGATTCTGAAATAACAATATGGTACTCAAGGGACACGGAAATATTGGACTTGACTAATCTGTTCACCTAGAACACTTCTGATGGGTCCCTCTATCTCAGACAATTTAATATTACGACTTTGAGGCGTCTCTCCTTGACTTGCAGATGGCTGCATTCTCTTTGTGTCCTCACATGGTCTTTCCTCTGTGCTCAAGCAGCTCCTGTGTCAAAGGGAAGGTGTGACATTGGTCATTTTCCTGTTAGGCTATGGTGAAACTGGTATTGAACAGCTTGAGTTTAGCAACTCCTCATTGTTAACTTGCAAGGGAGCTTATCTGCTGAACACAGAGAGGCCTGGTGGGAAGGGTGCTGATAATCTTTGGAGTAAGCCAAGCTTGGCTTGAGACATTGGGCGAGCACTTCATGTCTTTGGGTTGGTTTTATCTTCTCTGAAGTGAGAGTTATGGAGTCTTCTTTTAAAGGGGGTTGTGTTACTGAGATGAAATAAGGTACGTGGAGTGCCTCACACAATATGCAGTTTTTATTGGCTGATATATGTTCAATTAAAGTGCGTTCCATTCCTCCCTTTGTTCCCATCAAAACTGTAACCACTTAATGAAACAGTAGCAGTATAAGAAAAGCCTTTTGTTTTCTGACTTCTCATACAGCTTTTGGTTAAGTTACAGTGATGCAATGTAGACTCATGTTTTTTTTCTTATGCATACTCTGATCACCAGGTATCAAGGTTACATTGGTGCAGCCCTAGTTTTGGGGGGCGTAGATGTTACTGGACCTCACCTCTACAGCATCTATCCTCATGGATCAACTGATAAATTGCCTTATGTCACCATGGGTGAGTGTAATGTTTCCCTGATGTTTCAGAATGCTCTTATTTACCAAGCTGGTCTCTTAAAGAGCTGGTCTATTTCCTGTTAGAGGAGGCAGTACAAACAGTGCTTTGATTCATTCTACATCTGAGTTCTTCCTGCGGGTTGGGCCCTATTCTGTGTGGTTGTGATATAACGAACAAAATTTTGATAAAGATTCTTGCTTGCAAGGAATTTGTTTCTGAGTGGAGGTGGACAGACAACAACAACTACTGTAAATATCCCTTTCTAGTGATAAATACTAGGAGAAACAAGTAAAGTAGGTGATACTTGACTACAGTTATGCAAGGTACTACCTTTGGGGGAAACTGGGCCAAGGGTATATGCGAACTCAATGCATTATTTGTTACATCTGCATGTGAATTTATGATTATCTCAAAAAAAATTAAATTAATGCAGGGTAAGGGACTTGGGAGTGTTGGGCTGGAAGGCAGACAGCAGTGTTACATAGGAAGGTCAAAGTAGGGCTCATGAAAAGTGAGGTTTGAATGGAAGAGCTTCCCGGGCAGAGGTAAAGCTAGTGTGGAGGTCTTGCCGTGGAAACAGGCCTGTTCCCAGGCCTGGTCTGCAGGTTCGTTTGTTGTTGTTTTTTAAGCCAGAGTGACTGGAGTCCCTCTTTATTACTTAATATCTGAGGGGTCAGGGACATTTAATTCCCCCTCTGAACCTTGATTTCCTCACCTGTGAAATGGTATTAATAATAATTCCTCCATACATACCAGGTTACAATGGTTAGAGATAACATATATAACACATCTCGTCCAGTGTCTGACCTATAAATAGTAGTTACTCTTTTTAGATCAGCTTTTTACGTTTGTATTTTAGCTCAAGTGTTAGATAAGAATATTTTTTTAATGAACAACAACAAAACGATAAAATCATATTTAGCAGAATTGGGATTTTTAAGTTCTAACTTTTAGGTTAAATTTCAGAGTCAAATTATATAGGTCCAGAAATTCAAACAGGTCATAGGTAGCTGGTGTTTTTCCAGCTGTTGTTTACCTGTTACATTTTTTGTCTTGGTACCTTGGCTCCGCTGCCTTGACTAGTATGGAAATTGCCAATTTGAGACTTTGCTATTCCATGGAGCTATCTAGCCTCTTAGAAGGTTTTTATGCTACAGATGTTCCTGTTTGTGGGCAGAATGATGTACCCCCGGATCCCATTTGGATGAATCTTTGTAATTATTAAAATAAAGATACAGTAATTTTAGAATTGTTCTGAATTGCTTTATTCAAATGTATTTGTTATCTTCGTCAAAGCACTGTTTCTCCCCATGATGCCTTTAAACGTAAAGGTGGAATAGCCTTTTCTTTAAGTATTTTAAGTTTCTCTTCTTTTTTTTTTACTTAAAATTTCGCAGTTGCAGAAAAGTAACAGTAATGTACAATGAACAGTCCTATATGCCCTTTACTCATATTTGTCAGTTATTAACATTTTACCACAGTTGTTCTCTCTCTCACATTATTTTGTTATTGTTAATTTTGTGTGTGTGTATGTGTAGAACCATTTGAAAGTAAATAGCAGATATCATAACCCTCCACCTTTAAGTCCTTTAGGATATTCTCTTATATCACCTTGATAAAATCATCCGTTTCTGGAAATTTAACAATGATATGAAGCAGTACATTTTTTAGGTGGGAAAATTGAATTGGTTTCTTTTGCTTTTGAACTATAATAATTTGTCTTAAGAGCATAATCCTGAATTTAGGAAAAGTTGTTGAAAGTGATTAGTAGTCAAGTAGATTTGTGTCTGCTCATTTCACTCCTGCGGCCCTGCTTTGTGCTCTGTCCTGGCCAGCGTTGTTCTGGCGTCTCTCCAAGTCTAGTGTGAGCCCAGGGTGATGGTTCCACAGCTCTGAGTTTATAGCACGCTTCTGTTCAGAAATCATTACTCCACACAAATCTGCCTGTGCTCTCTCATTAGAGACCAGATTAAGAAGAACACGACGTCAGTAACATCTGATTTTACTGCGCGAGTAAATTATTACTTTGAGGTTTAGTTTGTTTGTTCATCTGTTCATCTGTCAACTGTTTCTTGAGGGCCTTTGGTGTAAAGGCACAGGAGCAGGCTCCACAGAAGAGGTGAATGCGTGGGTCCTTGCCCTGAGCACACTCACACTGTGATTGTGAGACAGTACAAACTGGCAGGGCCGGGGTACAAAGGCCGCGGTGGCCCAAGGGAGAAAGGGTCTCATCTGACCACACTGGAGGATTTCAGGAAAACCTTCACTTCACTCGAGCTGAATCTTAAAAGAAGGATAAGTTACTTCCATTCATTTATCAGATGTTTATTTAGCATCTACTATGTGCTAGGCCCTGTGGGATGCTGGGAGTAGAGTGGTCAACACAGCACCTGCCCTCAGAGCTTATAGCCTTCTGGGAGACAGGAATTACCAGTAAGTACACATTAACCTAAATGCACTGTGCTAAGTGCCCTGGAGGAAAAGACTAGTAATAAGAGAATAGCAGGAAGGAATATATGGGTAAGGGGGGTTTGGGAAGCCCTTACTGGGCAATTGACGTGGAAACATTTTCTGATGAAAGTAATTTACAAACATGACAAAACATTCAAGTGGGAAAAAATATTACATAAGAAATAAGTCTCTTATTTCATATCCCTCTTCCAAAGTAACCACTGTTAAGAATGTCTTATGTTTTTTTTCCAGAAAATGGTTTATGATACACCTTCATGTATCTCTATCATCTGTTACCTCTCTATCCCTATTACAAATACGCAAATGAGATCATGCTCTACATACTGTTCCCTTACTGTGAATTGGTTTTGAAGATGTTTTCGTCTCACCACTTGTAGCGTTATGTCCTGTCTGTAATAACAGCTGCCTAGAACTACATTGTATGGCTGCACCATGATTTACTGACTCATCCTCCTGTAGAGGATGTTTTGGTTTTAAGATTTTTGCAACAAATGTGTCTTGGTGTACTTGTATAAGTACATCAGATAAATTTCTAGTAGTGGCCTTTCTGGATTAGGGGGTGTGCACGTGTTGCTTAGAATTCTTGGTTGCAAGCTGTGGAATCACCAGACGATTTAAGAGGAAAAGAGGAATTTTTTTTTTAAGGGATAGTAGGTGACTCACAGAATAGCTGGGAGGGCGAGAACTGGATTTGGGGCCAAGAAAAGTGTCAGAAATCATGCTGCAGAACGGGCCGTTGCAGGCGAGGATGGAATGGCACGGCTGCACGGCCGGCTCAGCTGGTGCTGGGTGGGCCCTGGCTCCCTCCTCACTGCTGCCCGGGAACCGTGTTCGTCCTGCCATCTCCTTCACCACCAGAGAGCTCCCCGGGGAGGGTGTGTGTTTTTGATTGGTAAAGCTCGGTCACCCACTTATAAGGTGGTGGGGTTCCCCAGATGTAGGAAGGAAGAACAGCTGCTGGGCAGCCCAGAAAAGTGACAAATGGTTATACAGTGTGTTTTACTTTTTGAAAGCTATTGCCAAATTGCCCTCCAAAAAGATTGCACTAGTTTATACTGTCACCAACAGAATATGAGAATGCCTTTCTCTTAAACCCCACCAACTCTGGGTCCTCTTGCCAGTCTGATAGGTGAAAGACGGGAAGAAGTCACACAGCTGAGACCTGGAGGATAAGTAGGAATTAGCCAGGAATCTGCCTCCCCGCTCTACTCCCACAGGAAAGACTTTCCAGGTCCTGTGGTGCACAAGGCACTGGAAGGCCCTAGTTTGCTGGATGGGTGAGGCAAGCGCGTGGGTGGGGGTAGCATTCCATGCAGGGGGCGCAGCAGCAGCAAAGGCATGGGTGTTCAGGGGTGGGGAGCAGGGGCAAGGTTGGAAAGCTAGGCCCGGGAGGGTCCCGGTGATACAGGCTGAGTTCTGGTTTTGTCCTGGAGGTTTCCATCTAATGTTTTCAAGCCAGGGAATAGGGAATGAGAGGGTAAGATTTGCTTATTACAAAGAGCGGTCCGATGACAGCTAGGGAGGAAGATTGGCATGGGAGATGGGAGAGTCTGCAGGCAGGGAGGGAGATGTGTGGCCAGAAATGTTGAGGGTGTGGACAGGTCCAGTGGCGGTAGCGATGGTCGCGGACAGTACAGAGATACACAAACCAGCCGAGCCAATGTTATGCTCGATTCTGGGTCCTGTCATCCGTCCTCTCCTGTCTTCCTTAGTGCCGGTCCCTTCTTGGCTCTTGACTGCAGTGCTGGAATAACTCCTTCGCCTGGGGCCACCTCCATTCCAGCTGGGCTCTAGGCCCTTTTTCCTGTCCCTTGCCTCCCCTGAGCAGGCTTTCACACCCCACTGCTGCAGTGCTGCCTTCTTCAGAAATGCCTTTTCTGCCGTGAGTGTTCTTACTTCTCATCCGAGGTCTAGCCCGGCAGCCATTCCCTTGTGACTGCCCCAGGCTGAGTCAGTACTTCCTCTCAGGGCATTTGGCGTGAAACATGATTCCAGCCTTGTCCACACTCACTTCCCCCAGCGCTTGTCCTTCCTGCCCCTGCGAAAATTTGAGATCTCAGAGTAGAATCCGTGTCTCACTCCCAGACTCGCACAGAGTCCTGTGTGACTCCATGAATATTTGATGGTGAATTAAATTTCCGATCCTCGAACTTGCTTGTGCCAAGGAAATGTCTGAAACTCAGTGTTAGAAACCTTAGCTGTTTATTTTTGTGCACTGGCAGTTTATAGTACCCCTGGAATACAGTTGGTTTAGATTGTGTTTCATTTGTGTGGCCCCATTTAGCACAGAGCATTGTGTGTGTGATAGGTTCTTTTTTTTTTTTTAAAGCCTAGTATTAGTTCAAATTTAACGCACATTACAGAGTATCTCAGTGCCAGAGTCTGCTGGTGCTGTCATCATTTTCAGTTAAAATTCTATGCAAGAGATGATGTCATTGCTATTTTATTGATGAGAAACCTGAAACTTAAACAGGATATTTAGTAACTTGCCTTATTGCTCAGCCTGTCAGTGGCAAAGCGTGGGCTTGAACCTCCTCTTCCAGGTCCAGTAAGTCCCTGTACAACACAGCTGCTTTGATTTTATCATCTTATAGATGTTCCTTCATTAAACTATTAAGCCTTGCTTATAAATACTGAAAATATTTATGCAAGTTCCCCCTGGCATTTATTTATTTTGCATATTGTTGACTGGTCTGTGTGCAGATTTTCCATCCTGCATATTATCAGACAGTATTTACTGAAACAGCTTTATAGTGTCAAAGGAAAAATTTAAAAATTATGCACAATTCTACCACCCCAAGACAACATGATTTTTATTTTATTTTTTCCAATCCAAGTCCATTGGAAGAGGAGCCCGTTGCCAGATAATGTAAAAGAAAATACAGTTGTACTGCCCTGGTTTTGTCCTAGTCCTTTTTTTCGTTTCTCATTGTCTACTTTTGAGTGGGGCTTCGTCCATCTTTCCCTGTGGTAGTAGCTGTGCAGTGCTGCCTTCCTAATGCAGGTGCTTTTTTGGGGTCTTGTTCTAGTGTTGTTTTCAGGTCTTTTCATTTCTGAGGGGCCGGGGAGCTGGATTTTGAGAGACCCCAGAATTGCCAAAATTTGGTGGACTTTGTTTTAATTCATGTTATTTATTTTGGGTGAGCTATAATCACACCTCAAGCTACAGGTAAGCTAGAGCGTCCTCCTAAAGGAAGTGTTTCCATGGGGCATCAGCGTTCACTGTGGGTCAGGCTTTCCATAAATGAAGCTTATGTGAGAAAAGGAAGATTTCATGTAAATTCTCTAGCTTTAGTTACATTATAAGTTTTTTATTATGAGAAATAAAAACGAAACTTATTAGTAATTAATCCTTTTTTATCTGAGTGATTTGACAGTAAGAGCTGGAAGCTATAAATTACCCATAACACAAGGGTGTCTAAATATTGTCTCCCCAGGGGCCTGTACTGGCCACTGGCCAGGCGATGAAGGTTACTCGTCATTTGCATTGACTAGAAGACCTGTCTTGCCTTTCGCATCTTTAACATGCTGGCACAGCTTGTCGTGCTCCTGTCTGAGGGCTGGTGGCCTTCCCGCGGGTTTACGGGGGAGAAGGATGTATCAAACTCCTTGTCGTGTGGCCCTTGGTCAGTTTCTGTCCTAAAACCTTTTTTGTGGACATGATGTGACCATAACGAGAGCATCGTTCATCCAGCAGCTTTCCAGCTGCCGTACCAGCAAATGTTGTGAGATGCTTTACTGATTTAGTCTTTGCAAGACTGTGAGGTGAGTATCATCACCCTGGTCTTTCAGAGGAGGACATTGAGGCTCAGAGAGGCGTGCGAAGGTCACATGCCACGCGGGCCATGATCTGGGCGGTGTGACAGTTCCCCCTTGGCTGTGTTATTGCGGTGAGTGGGGTGTGGCATTTGGTCCAGGAAGTATGATTGGGTTTATTCTCAAAAAAGAAGGGCCCCTCAGGTTTCATTTAATTATTTCTTTTGTAAGAGAACAATTTGCGAGAGACTGCAGGAGATCAATGAGTATGATTGCGGAAAGCCGGGCACGATTCTTGGACTTTTCTATTAAAGGCAAAGGGTTATGGTTTTATTTTTTTATAGACAAAATGTGGGTTCTTCTCATTCTTGGATTAATTAGCTTTTCCTTTTAACTTTCCAGCTTTCCTTTATTAGGCAAACTGAAGTAGTGTCGGGAGTAGCTTGGGGAACCATCTTTTGCTATTCGTTTGGCAGTGTTCCTCGTAGCAGCATTAGCAAGGCGTATAAAATTTTTGTTTTTGCCCACTTATTCACGTGGAGAATTAATATGAATACAATTTCAAGCACGACATTCCCAGAAATGAGGCCCTTGGACAATTTAGGAATACTAACTTCAGGAATAAATGTTGATAACGCGCTGTGAGGGAAGACTTGGGGTCACAGCCAGGGCCATGCAGGTAAAATCTAATCTCCAGATAAACTGGTTATGCCGTTTCCTAATTACTGGAATGTGCCTCGTAAGCCCCAATGTACAGAGCGCCCCAGCAATTAGAAAGATTCAGGACAGAGGTGTAAACATACCGATGTCTCACCTTGTGGGCACAAAGGAGTCTTAGAATGAAGCTGGAACTTAAGAACATCAGTAGGGAATTCAGGCCTGCCATATTCTCTGTCTTTTCACACTGAAGTGCAGCCTTTGTGCAGACATTTTGGTATCTCCACATGACTCGATTTTGGAAATTTTTTCCAGTGCTGGATCAGATCAGATTGTTAACAAGATGGCAGATGTGTTTTCTACATGCATTTTCAACCCTTAAATCAGGTGTGAACTCCGCAGTACTGTATTTAGTAGATAGGCCTTCTCAGAGGGCAGGTGGCCTTGATAGCTATAGTGGTGCTGGAAATCCTTTTTCCTGACTTGTATGGGCCATGGGACTGTGTGCGGGGGGTTCCACAAGCATGTGTCTCCGTCAGTACAGGGGTGAATCTCGGCCCCTGCTCTCTGTGGCTCAGGGGCTGTGCAGCCGAGGGAACCGCATTCTGGTGGGAACTCTGGTGGGAGTTCATACAGTCAGTGCCCACCCAGAGCGGGCTTTTTGTAACCCCTTGAGGTATAACCTAGAATCCTAGAAAAAGATGGAAGCCCTGGCTTCAGTCCCAGCCCTGCTTGACGGGGCTACTCACCTAACCTCTCTGAACCGCAAAGCCCTCCCTCATTTCTCAAAAGAGGCTGATTGTTTTGACTTGGGAAGGTCACAGGGCTACTGGCATGCCACAGTGTCATGTTGTGTGTGGACATGCTCTAAAGCACCTGGGGTTTATTCCATGCATTTGATGCTCTGGTCGTCCTTTTTTGAGATAGAGTGGGACAGGGAAAAGAGCTGGTCTTTGGAGTCCAACTGGGTTCAAATCTGAGTCCAATATTTATTAGCTTTCAAGTATGAACATTGATGTCTTCGTCTGTAAAGTGGTTAGAGGACAGTTTCTAAAGTGGTTAGAGGACAGTTCCTGTGGGAAATGTGTGAAGACTAAGTGAGATACCATACGTAAAAATCTTTGTTTGTACCGTGTTTCCCTGAAAATAAGGCCAGGTCTTACGTTAAGTTTTGCTCCAAAAGATACATTAGGGCTTTTCAGGGGATGTCATCCTGAAAAATCACGCTGGGGCTTATTTTCTGGTTAGGTCTTATTTTCGGGGAAACATGGTAGCACAACATCGCTGTTTGGTGCATGGTGTTTTGATAATTTTAGTGTTAACACATTCTCTGTGCACAGTTCTGTGTACTAAGATTTCTCTGGCAGTTTTTCCTGCTTTGATTAATATGTGTAAGATGCATTTCAGAAGATTTAAAATGTGCAATGCATGGATTTTATGTCTTAAAATTTATGCTGCAATGGAATGCCAGGAATTAAACAACTGGGAACCAAAAGCCCATGAAAATTGAATTATGCATCTTGATTCCTGGTGGCTGCAAAGGTGGTACTAAGCCAATAGATGGTGCTGTTAGGTTAGGAAATGAGAAAGTATTGACTTCTAAAATTCATCATGTTGTTACAGGGAATGGAATATATGCAGCCCTTGCCAGTTTTTAATCTATTCTAATTAGAGTGGACTTTGTTCTTGATGCTGCAGAAAAAATGTTAAATGTCTATTGTAGGTAAAATGGTGAGGTATTGAACTAATGTGTAGGGCACTGCTCCTCCTGTTTTTTCTGCTCTGACATTTGCCATGAGATCCTCTCTGACTTGAGTTCAGTCCTTGGTCTACAACCAAGTAGCGGTCTTTGCCGGGAGTATGTTTCAGAACCGTTAAATGCAGTGCTCGCAGTTTCAGGTCCTTTGTTTTTGACTCCACTTCAGAGAGAGTCAGGTATCTAATTCATCTTTACTTGCTCTTGTGTCAGAATTGGCCCTGCTACAGAGAAGTGCCTTTATAGTCTCATAACCCATGCTTGATGGTCTTTTTACTTATTGGGCAGACTAAGTGGAAAGTCATTTTATGCATTAGAAGACTTTTCACTACAGAGATCATCGAACTAGGGATTTGTTATCAGGCGGATCTGCCATTACTAGCTGTGTGACTTTGGGTCGGTTCCTTCACCTCTCTGAACTTTGTTTTTTTCCCATCTATAAAGTGGAGTTATAGCATCTTGTCCACAGAAAAATGAAGTGCGAAAGTATATGTAGCAGTGCTTTACACATTTTTTTTTCCAATAAGTCAGATTTCTTATTGTTTGCACATAGGCTTTATGGACTAGATAAACCTATACTTAATGGTTAAGAAGAGATGTGTTTTATAAATTATTAAATTCTGTGGTCCTTTGTCTTTGAGTGTTCTGAGGGACATGAAAACTTGGAAAAGATCTGCGAAGTGGAATAACTTGCAATTTCGGAAGTTATTTTGGCATGTGGGCCAGGGTAAAGGATGCCTTTGAAAGACCTGTCAGCTCCGACTGACTGGCGCTCCCGCGGCGGGAGGGAGGAGTGTACGCTTGCGGAGTGAGAGCTGCTCTTTCCTCGCCAGGCCTGATGGTGGGGGAGGCTGATTAGGAGAGGCATGTCTTAAGGTAATTTTCATCCTCCCCCTTAACCCCTAAACATAGGGTTAGGTGAGTCCTGTTTAAAGGAGAACAATTTTCGGTCCTGAAACCTTGTGGCATTTCATTAAAATACATTAATAAAATAAAACCTTTCATTTTTGTGGCCTGGATGTCCTGATTGTTAGTCTTTTCTTAAGAATAAGTGTTTATAATGTGTCGGGTCAATGAGATGTTGCACTTGCAATTATAAGAAAAATCCCTGTTCAAGTGGTGTTTTAAATTATTTACTTAGAGTAAAATTTAACTCCTTTTTGACTGCACAACATTTAGAAAAGGAACTTTTTGTTTTTAGAAATTACTTTTGAGTGAAAATGTTCTATGCTTTAAAATCTATTTCTAAGCATATTAAATGGAACAATTTTTTAAAATTCATTAGGAATAAAAGATAGACTCTCTGACATTGAGGTACATTTGCTGATGAAAAGGAAGCATTCTTCCCCCTCTTGAGGGGTTTAAATGTAATACTCAGTGCTTACTCAGGAGTGAAAACATCAAATTAAACTGTTTGTGCTGACAAAGGACAAATCTGGATTTCAGCAACCCATGCAAGATTGTCTGATCACTTGGCCTGCCTCTCCTGGAAGCTTTTGGCCAAGACTTATAATGAAATGCATGCATACAATTAAACCACTTCAAGTCGGTGTCTTGAGTTTTCCTGGAGCCAGGAGAGGTGCTTCACTGCTCTCTAGTGGCTGAACATGGTCCCCTGGCACCAACATTGTTTTATATTCATAAATCAGCTCTTCACACACTGGCAGCGTTGGCCTCCAGAGCCAGCACCAGCACCAGGAGACTGGGTCTTGTAGACAGGGATGGAGTGAAAAATGATCCCGCTCCATGGGGCTGTGGAAAGCACCAGATTTTACCCAGGATGTGTGGCCAGTTGACTAACAATGAGGAAGTGTGAGTAAGCACTGTGTCAGGGGGAGCTGACACTGATGGATTAGAAAGTTCTGCGAGTTACTCTTTTATCGCTGCATACATCTTACACCTTGGCAGGCCACGGTGGCAAACGGGTCTTTGGGTGCTTACAGTGGGCCCCTCCTTAGCAGAAGGAGCAGCTTTTTTCCTGAAAAAATCTGGTTAAATTGATTTGGGGAAAAGCAGTAGAAATCCATTCCTGCTGGTTCTCAGAACTTCGTGACTTTGAGAGGAGATTTTGAAGACCTCTGTTTCCATTCAAGCCGCCGATCCTGGGACTTGTTGAGAATGATGGTATACAATAGCTCTTGGGGAGTGGGGACCTTGTCGTAGAGTAATTACGATAGCCAGCTCTTACTGAGCTTTTACTGCGTGCCAGGCATTCTGCTGTACATGTGTCACCTCATTCAGGTCACCCAGCCACTGTGAGGAGATACGTCGCGTTCTGTCTTCATCCGTTTGTGCGGGGAGGAAGCTAGCGGGATAAGGTTGCTCCACTGTTCCAGGGCCAGCATTCATGTGCTTGATGTGATGGTGCCTTCTGGAGTCACTTGGCAGCCTTGTAGGGCTCTGAGGGCCTCAGTGATGTGCTGGGGGAAACAGCGAGCAAGTGCCAGAGCTGTGGGTTCCCAGAGCCTGCGGCCGAGTGGGCACCTGGCGTGGTTTGTTGGAAGGAATGAGTGGGAAGTTGCCCTTCTGAAAGGTGCAAGGGCTTAAGAGCCATAAGACCTGGATTTGACTCTTGGCTCTGCTTATTGGCTGTATTGCCTCAGTTTCCTTGTCTGTAAAATGGAGAAAGACCCACTCACATCACTTGAGCTCAGGATCCGAGATCTAAAAGGCCCTCAGTAAATGTTCCCTTTTGTTTTCTCTGGCCCTAGTCTGAGAGTTTGTGAGCATCGACCTTGTTAGGAAAAGCAGATTTCTACCTGTTGGCTTTCAGATCCTTCCTACAGTTGGACTTAGAGCAGCAGGTGTTAGAAAATTATTTCAGTCTCATTGTTTCTTCAGCATGTCTGGTAACATACTTTCTAGAATTGGATTTAGTTCTTTGATGAACTCTATAAAAAGAAGGTTTCATTTTTTGTTTTAAATCCCACTGTCCTCAAGCCATATTAATACTGTTGTTTTTAAATATATAGAGCAAGTAAAAGCAATATCTTAGTGAAATTTTTTCGATTCATTACGTATTTTGTTCTGAGTTGGATTGTTCTCTCAGAAAAAGTCAGTTTCTAATTGAGTTACTAATGCTGATAAACACCTTCAGAGGTTTTAGAAAATGGAGACTAATTTCTTTCTTTTTTTTGAATGGGGCTATTTTTTAAAATAAATACAGAACGGATACTTGAGTGGCCTTGCTAAACAGTGAATGGCTTCTCTTCAATTATTTTAAAACATTTAACTAAAATCCCAGTCTCCTTTGAATTTCCAAGCAAAACAACACAAATTAACTAGATGCAGATGTGTGGTAATCGAGTATACTAAAATCTGAAGAAAAAGCAAGTTAAAAAGCATGCTTTTTTGGGGTGGGGTGCTAAGAAGATATAGCTACTTTCATGCTTTCTCTAATGTTGATTTTAAGATTTTGGCTTTGCTATTTACAAGGCAACACGGTGGAATGGAAGGAATGTGGGACACTTTGCATTGAGATTGATCTGGGGATTCTCAGATTCGCTAATCCCCGGCTGTGTAATCTGGGCAGATTCCTTCCTTCTGATGGTCGCTCTCCCCTTTTGTCAAATGGGACTGCTGCTACCTGCCCTGTCTGAGAGCAGACAAAACTGATGTGACTGCTTTGAAATGCCTTTTTTTTTAAAATATATGTGTGTGCGTGTGTGTGATTAAAAAATTAAAATTTATTGGGGTGACACTGGTTAGCAAAATTACATAGGTTTCCAGTGTACAACTCTGTAATACATCGTCTATATACCACATTGTGGGTTCACCACCCAGAGTCAGTTCTCCTTCCATCACCATATATTTGATCCCTTTTACCCTCCTCTGTCAGCGCCCTCCCCCCTTACCTTCTGGTAACCACTAACTATTGTCTGTGTTGCTTTGAAATTTCTTAACTACATGTACTGTGTGTGTATGCTGTCCTTTTTGTAATTTGTTGGCCACAGAGTAGACTGGACAGGTGGGATCTGGCCTGGCGCTGATACGCTCAGAGCACTGTAGGATGCTTTTACCTCTCAGACCATCTTCAGGAAGCCCTCCTGAAGGATGCTGGCAGAGACGCTGTATATTTATTTGTTTGTGATGATTGATTGCTGTCGTTACTTGGGACTGTTGACTCATGCGTGGATTGACCTTCAGGCCCCTGTGTACAAATCTTAGGAATAAGCTTTGGGCTGCTGCTGTTACACAGCAAGACTGTGACAGCTGGTAAGGTCTTGGTCTTTCTGTTTCTCTCCCCACCCCCACCCCTCCCCAATGATGAATCCTTATTTTCTCCAAGCTTATACCTTAAAAAATGCCATGTAATGCATGTCCTTTGAAGAAAAATAAGAAAATATAAGTAAGCAAAAAGAAAATAGCATATTTTCTATATCTCCTGATTGTTGGATCTTTACACTTACCTTCAGTTGTTTTTTTTTTTTTTTACTAATCTAAATAATGATCTTTTTATATACATAGTTTGAGTACTTGTTCATTATTTTCTTTAAAATAACTCTCTAGCAGTAGAATTGCTAGTTTGGAGGCTATATAAAGCTTGATGCTTTCGACTGATATTTCTAAATTGTCCATTAGAAAAGTTCTATCCATTTTTGCTTTTACAAGTATGTTAGAGTGCTCATTTCACTACAGCTTTGTCAGCACTGGGTATTTTTTTTTTTTTTTAATCTTTGCTAATCTTCTGCCCCCCTTTTCCCACCTCCCCCGACTCCTTTCAAGTCGTTGTTTCTCAGTCGATTTGTGTAGGACACAGCTCCCTGGCCCAGGCTGGTATTATGAGCCTTGCGCTCCCCCCGGCTGAGGCAATCGGTTGCCAGTTGGCCACTCACGGCAGCTCTCGCTGGCTGCCAGCCACTCACGCTGGCCACCGGCTGCTCACGGGTGGCACACAGTAGCCCACGGCAGCTCACACCGACCTCCACCTGTTCACAGCAGCCCAGCTCCAGGGAGAATCATTGTTCACAATCCTAGCTGTAGAGGGTGCAGCTTACTGGCTCATGTAGGAATCGAACCAGCGACCTTGGCGTTAGGAGCACCGCGCTCCAACCACCTGAGCCACTGGGCCGGCCCAATCTTTGCTAATCTTAAAGGCAAACAAATAGTTAATTGCAATTCATATTTCTTTGATTAATAGTACACTTGAACAGTGTTTCTAAATGTGTATAGGCCTCTGCCTTTTCTCTTTTTTGTAAACTGCTGTTTTCTTTCTCTGTTGGTGTATTGATGTTATTTTTCTGTGAGCTCTTTTTAGTTATTAATGCCCCGTAGCACGTGTTTTTCTGAGTTTGAGGGCTTGTATTTTTACATTGCTTATAGGAGTTAGTCTTTTTTTTTTCTTTATAACCAGTGTTCTGCTATTAATAAGAACAGATACTTCATTTTAAAAAGATTGGCTGGAGATGTAGTGCCTTGTGGCATTTGTGCCTGGGACAACCCCCCCCTTCTCCTGGAGGTCAGTGTGGGTGACACACAATGTCATCTTGGGTGAGACAGGCCCTGACAGTCAGAGATGGGGAGCAGACCGTGTTTTCCAGGACTCGCAGGGGTATCTCTTGTAGGAGGAATTCTTTTAGTGAGCACCAAACAGGGCAACCAGGGCGAAGTGGTGCCCGCCAGGCTGGCTGCAGTGGTCGGGAGTGCAGAGCAGTTCCTGGCCCCCGTGGAAGAGAGCGGGCTGAGCTGTGTATCCTTCCCCCAACCCCGTCTCTGTCCATAGCCTGGCTGCTGGGTGCTTTGGGAGTTGGCGTGGTTGAGCAGCGTGTGACGGTGGCGTGGGTGAGCTGGGCACGTCAGTGGGTAACTAGGTAGCGTCACAGTCTCTTGCACAGCCACTCCTAAATGCTGGTCACTGAATGGTACCTCGTTTTTCTGTTTTGAAGAGCTTTGTTCTGGAAGCCAAACTGGCTCCTCAGTAACTGTGGGTGGGCTGAAAAAGGCAGCCTTGGTGGAGGTTGCTAAGGAGCAGCTACATGGAAACTACCGATGAGACAGAGAGAGCTTTGATAATAAAATGCAGAAATCCAAGGAGGGCATTTCACTCCTATGACATCCCAGAGGTTTGGACCAGTCTATGACGTGTAATAGGACATGGTTTTGTGGGTTAAAGGCTTTTTTTCTTTTTGAAAACTGAACTTGCTTTACATTTGAATTTGTCTTGTATTCATCCCAGTGGGGTAAGTTAGTCAATATGTGTCCTTTTACACTTTATCAAGGCATTTCCTACTGTCATCACTCCTAGAGGGCCAGCTCAGAGTTTCCCCACTCCTCCATTTGGACATTTATACTGAAATCAGCCCCGCTTAATTGAACAAATTCCATCTAGTGCGCCTTGTGCACCAGAGACCGCAGGCATGCTGATGCAGTTTGAACGGATGGGCAAGTTGCAGAGATGAGAGTGAGAAACTCTCGTGGGCGTGTGGTGGTCAAGGAAGGCTTCTGGGAAGAGGTAATCTCTCAGCTGGGGTTTGCAGGGTGACCAGGAGCTCGGGGGCCTCTCAGGGCAAAGGGACTACTGTGTGCCAAGGTGGGAGAGGCTTGAAAGGGTATGAACATTTAGGGAATTGTCGTCAGCTTAGTGCTGGTGGAGTGTCAAGTGTGTGTGCTGGGGAAGAGGAGGGGCTAAAACCTGGTCACGGGAGACCATCATGTCTGCTGTGAACTATGGGGCGTGCAGAACTTTCTGTATGAGAGCGGGGCATAGGGTCACACCTGAGACAGGATTCCTGCCCTGTGCTTGTTTGTTCTGTAATCCTAAACAAGCTTTATTACTTCAATGGGTTGCTATCACTAAATGGCATATGATGTGTGGCACATAGTAGGTGCTGAACAAAACGCTGTTTCTTCCCTCTGGCTGCCTTCTCCCGACTGTAAGTTCTTTGAGGGCAGGCCTCACACCCCTTGCTCCTAGAGCTCATCCTGCGTTGGTGGAAAGCATATCCCTCTGATACTTGTTTCTTTCGCCTGACATGCCTGCTGTGTGAAGTACAGGGGCCCCTGTACCATGTACAGTGTCCCCTGGCTTTTCTGTTCATTTATTCCTTAATGGGAAACCAGATCATCTGACTGATTATCCAGGATGACCTTGTCTTTGGAACAGAAAATCAGGGTAAATGCTCCTTCAAAGGATTTTTGCCTTGAGTTGTGGTATGAAAGTGCCAGGTTAGATAGGTGGGTGCTGAAGGAATGGATTGTTTCGGGACATTCTGGGGAAGTGGGATGTATTTAAACACAGCTGCTATGCTAGTGTGACATCTGTCTGATGGTTTATTGTATTACATGTAGTTTAAAGTGGCATTGAAACAAAATCTGGGAAACTTGAATGACGTTTTTAAAGACTACTGGTCTCGTTGAGTTTATCATCTTGTTTCTTTTTAATGGCCGACTTCTTGTTCCTTTCCCCAGTTGCATTGCCTTGAAATGATGTGAGAAGTTGCATCTGGTTCTCTTGCCACATTTGGCAATTTACCGTCATTTGAAATTCTAACTTCAGTTTTCTAAATAGCAGACACACAATTAGAGTTTCCTGGAAACCTGTTGACAGTCAGTTGTCCTAGCACTTTCGTGTATTTCTGAAAAGGGGGCGCCAAAGTCCTCCTTTCCTAAAAAGCTGGGAGCAGGAGCTAATTGTGAAGTGATTTAGAAATTGTTTTCATTGTTGAATTTCTCTTTATTTTCAAGTTTATTTGGAGTCCGCTTATCTTTGATCTTAGGGGAAGCAGAATTGGGCAGGTTAGCAAGCTCTTGCTCTCCAGAAGACTGTGCACGAGCGTGTGTGTGTGTGTGTGTGTGTGTGTGTGTGTGTGTATGCGTTGGGCGTGGTATAGCTAGGGAAGCAGAAATACAATGTGATAAGAACCCCTGTGTCCTATGTTTACCTCTCCTATGCCTTTCAGCTCTTAAAAAAAAAAATCACTGTCTCTGATAATGTGAGAAGCATCCCCACTTTTTGTTGTAAGAGTGTAGGTGTAGTATGTAATTTCCACTTACAGAAATTTTGTCTGCAGCGTTGTTTCTAAGCAGGAAAAAAAGTTTTTGATGAAGGAAGAATTATTATATTGGGAGGGAGATATTTTTCATTTCTTAAAATGTTGAATGGAGCTAAGCAGAAGGAAATATATGTGCCCAGGAAAAATGAGAGTAAAACTAATGTATTTACTGTGAAACTGCCAAAGAAAGGATGGCCCAGAGGAAAAACAGGGTCAGCAAAGTTTAAGGAAAAATGCCTTTAAGCTTGGGTTTCCCTTTCACAGTAATTGACCAGTTTTCCACATTGTTAGCTCTTAGGTAAATACCTGCCCTCCCCTGTCCTTTTTTAATGTTTATTTCAGGCTTCTGGTGCATTTACCCTTGGGCTCTTCACAGAGATATTCTTGGACTGGGTTGGAAGGAGGCAAGCCTGCTGTTCGGTGCTCTGCAAGAGCATTTTGTATCTGGAAGTATTTTTTTCTGAGATTTCCTTATTTGCAATTTCCTTGTTTCTTCACAACAGTTGTACTTTTGTTTTCCATACAAAACCGGCTTGTTTTTCACTGCTAAGTCTGAGACGGGTTCTCACCTGTGCCTTAAAACAGACACTTAGGTTACTTTCACCCACTGGTGCCTGAATCTCAGAGTAAACGTGTGACTCAAAATATTGGTGGACTTTGACTCTATTTCCAGATTTTCAAGGACATGTTTACTATGAAAGTCAGAAGTTTGGTTGTGGTGCATTTGCTCTTGCATATATGTTTGTTTCATGTGGGTGCTCCAGTTTAATATCTGTTTAATTTCTATGTCCTTTCCAAATGGCTTTTAATATCCCTTTAGATAACCCCCCTTTTTTTAAGGAGAAAAAATCCTGAGAGGGGAAAATGGGGTTGCCTTTTGCTCCCAAAGCCTAAATGAATAGTCATTGCTTGTAATGCCGGGCTACACTTGACGCTTCCTACTGCTTTAGCTGTGATGTATCTGGTGCTGGGAAGGTAATGATCCTGAACCGCAGCAATATCCCGTAACAGGAGTATCTGTCATATTCATTGGGATTACCATGTTCATTGATTTGTGTCTGTAAATCTGCTGTTCCTACCCTTTAAATTTGATCTATAATTGGACCTCCTTAAATGGTTCAGATAAGGTAGTCTGTATTTTCTCAGCGCAGCGTTGCTGTCAGCTTCCCCTTTTTCATTATACATTCAGCAGACTTGATAAAATCAGCAGGACACCTCATTTGAAACTGTTTAATCGCTGCCTTTTTCCTTTGCTAAACCATTGAGGTGGTCAAGCGATGTACACAAATCATTTTAAATAGAAAATATGGTTTTCTCTGTGACCCAGCTAAATAGATAGTGTTATGCAAAACAAGTTAAAAAGTAATAAATGCCAAAAAAATCTTCTAATTGGAGTAAAAAATTGTGGGCAACTCTATCTTCTCCCCAAAAGTAGAATATCCTGAAATATTGCCAGGCCCCTGTAAAGACAAGATGATGGTTTTCTAAAGATTCTCCGAACAAAGCAAGTTTAATTTAAAATTTCAAATAGTGCTGAGCTGCCTTTTGCATCCATTCACAGGGAGCCCATACTTATTTGTAATGCCTTTACTTTACATCCCACTTTCGTAGAGAGAAATTTGCTATCCGTTAATATCTATGCAGCATAACCTTTCAGCCATTTGCTATTGTGATAATAAATTTTTGTTTCTTTGTCTGTCATTTTGTCTACTCAGCTGTTACTCTTCAAAGTACAAACTAAAAATAATAGCTCCAAATAAATGCCACATAATAAAGTGTTTTACAGTTGTAGCTGGATTCACCTGGTGGCTGCAGCTTGCAGTCCTATTACCGTTGCTAGTGCTGTGGTTTCTTCCCGGTGTGTCAAGGTGACTCTATCAGGGCCAGCTCATTAAAACAGTCTATTCTTTCTAACTGGCTTGGTATTTAGCGCTATACCCAGCAGCCTGCCAAGGCACAATTGTGGAGCACAAGATTTACAGCATAGGATACGTGAAATTATGTGGCATTCACTTTTTTGAAAAAATACGAATTCTCCATAACCTCATTTTTGTGCTTCAGCACATTATTGGGAATAATTTACAATTACTTCTGTCTGTAGTAGAAGTAGGGCCAGTTGCATGGGTACCCAAGATAGTGGTACATGTGACTCCAGGCTTTTGAAGAGCGGTGTTTACCTGCTTTATGTGGCCTACAGGATTAATATTTACACTGTACTTGAATGTGACATCGGGCATGTTTTGCCATTTTTGCTGCCCCGAGGTAATCTTGAGAAGCTAGGAGTTGGTAAATACACTTAAAATGTTATCTTTTTCTTACAGGTTCTGGCTCCTTGGCAGCAATGGCTGTGTTTGAAGATAAATTTAGGCCAGATATGGAGGTATGTAAGTCCCTGCAGTTTTATTCTTTCAAATATTTTTCCAGTTGTGTGCAAGTTGATTGCCGATTCCTCCAAAGCTTGCGCAGCACTGTTGTTAGTTGGAATGCTCTTTGGCACAGATACTACGTTTGTGGAGAAGACCGGTTGCTGGGGAAAGCTTCATTTTGGAGTGGCCCTGCCGTGCCCTCCCTCGGGCTTGAGGAGCCAGCACTGTTCGGGTCTTTGCTCTGGCCTCTGGGCTGTCTCAGAAACTTCTTGGCTGTAAATGCTGCTGCATTGTGGAATGTTTTCATGTGCACTAAGCTTTCTGTGCCATGATATCTCAAAATGACAGGGTTTTTTGTTGTTGTTTTCTCACTAAGAATTGAGAAACGATGTATGTCTTTGCATGTCACACAGTCCTGGCCTGAAAATGGGGGCAGTTTTAAAAATCCCTGTAGATTATTGTGCATCTGGCAGCAGAAGATGGGGACAAGATTGTGTGTGTTGTGGACTGTTCTCAGTGTGAGGGCTCTAGTATCTCCAATACATTTATAAGGACATGCTTTTCTTATCTTTGGTGGTGGGAGAGGGAGGTGGGTATCTTCTGAATGGCATTCCACCTAAGTCTGCTTTATGATAGATGTTCTCCCGATTAAGCAGCCCCCTACCCCCAAAATCTCCAAGAACAAGCCCACAGGCTTTCCATTGTCACTTTCCTAGGAGTGTTTAGTATGCTTGGATACTTCATGGCACCACGTTATTCCTCCACTGTGCTTTATTCTCACCGCTCAACCAGCTTGTGGGCACACACGTCCTTCAGGCAGCCTTCAGCATCTGCCCTTGGTTTGTTGATAGATGTTAATGTTTTGACAGGGAGTATCAACTTGTTTTCAATCATTAGTAGGCTGTTTATGAGTGGCTTACTCTATTTCTTAATATGTAGGTTTCTGCTGTTACTGCCTTCTCAGTATTGTTTTGTTTAGATTCTAAAGGATGTCTCTGGGAATTACTGTTTGACAATGCTTTATGCCTAATCATCCTTGGAGAGCTTTGCATATTTAAAAATTTTTGTTCTTCCACCAGCTCATTGTCATTGGAGCTCTGAAGCTCCCTCTGCCCTTTAGGTTTGGGCCAAGTGCCATATGAGCCAGAGAATGAGGGTTGTGGATGCTGCTCAGCCAGGGCACGGCTCTCCTGCCAGAAGCCACTGCGCCCTTGGTACGTGAGGATAGCACGCAGAAGTGACCTAATCGCCGATGGCTGGATTTCTTCCCTTTCTTGGACATCTGTAGGAATAAAAGCACCTGACTAAAGATAGGATTTAGCTAAGTGTTTTATACTAAAACAATAGTGTCTTGCTCCAATTAAGAATAGTAAACAGGTCCAAGTATCAACTATAAATGAGATTAGGATTGTGTTCTCATTTCTCAATGTGAAAATTTATTCCCATATCAGCATTATTTTCTGTTTGGGGTTCTTAAATACAGAGATAAAAGAAGATATACTAGGGCACTTAAAATGAAAAAGAAGAATAAAGGTCTTCCAGTCTTGTAACTAAAGGAGAGGACTTGCTAAGGCTCCACGCCCCCTGCTACCCGCCCCCCCATTAGAACTAATGAAGGAGAAAGATGTGGTTTTCATTTAGAAAGTGCCCTCAGTAATGTCAGGCCCTCCTTTAAACCACATTAATCTTTTCATATTTTCTTGAAAGCTTTGTCTATTTCCAATTGATTGGGACCTCCGTATGTTTAAGAAAAACGAGAATTGCCGAAAAAGTTGAAAGTATGAGGTATATTAGAAGTGACTTAACACTCTGCTAAAGTAATTTGACATTATTTAGAGTTTGGATTTCAGATGATTCAAAGGCCATGAGTTTAATATTGAGGTGATTTGGGGACGTGAAGGGAAATATGAGCATCCCTTCAATAACACTTCTAATATTATCAATCTGAAGACTGTGTTCCTTAGATCAATTTTATTTGTAACTCGGAAAACTTAATGTTTTGTATTAGCTGTGAGACCTTAAAACAGGTTGACCAAATTCCCATTTCAGATTGGTTACTTAAACTTAAAATTTCATGTGACTTTTTTTATTCACTGAAGTTACTGAAACTTGAAGCTGACTATCAGCAAAAATCACTTTATGAAAGTGAAGGTAGCACCTGCTTTTCCAGTGACGTGAGTTTAAAAGCAAATAGCAGGCAAATAATAGTACAACAACTGTCAGCAGATAATGCTTTAAAAATCTAAAGGCATGTTAATAGATTCTAAAAAAAAATTATTGTGAAGACCAACTGCTGGTCACCCTGCTTTCTTCTGTGAAGAGGAAACTGACGTGCTTTTTCAGTGGAAGGCTGAGACTACTTAGCAGCATTGGGAGACGCTGTTGTGGTGACTGTCTTTGTTGTAAAAGAGAATTCAGCCCAGGTGTCATTTCTGGTTTGCATTTGCATAGAAATCTTGGAAACGTTTTGGTTTCAAATCTCCAAACTTTTTATTTTCCGTCTTTACAGGAGTCTGTTTTTCTGGCGCAGGCAACGCTCCATAGCTTTTCTTTCTTGTCTGTTTTGAGACTGCAGGGTTGGATGACTAAGTCTGCTTATTTCCTTTCGGCAAGGGAGAGGATTCTGGACATGCCTCAAACAGAAACCCAGGACAGAGAGCATGTCTGCCTCTCAGATCTTGCCTGGGTTGCCAGGACAGTGACGGCTGCCTCCTTCACGGAGGATTGCGTTGGGAGGGGGCCTTTTTAGGTCATAATTACGAATTGTTTGCCACACAGTCATTTGTAGGCCAGACTGAGGAAACAAACTCTTGGCTTCATTATGAAAGCTAACACATTGGAGGAAGCCCATACTTTTAATTTTTTTATTTAACTACAAACCTGTGTCTTGGACCGTGCAGGGCCTACACTGTAGTATTGATGGAGTAGAAGTCCCTCCCTCCTTTAAACCTTTAACGTTTTCTCATTGGCTTTAGCTGCACTCTCCAGTACGGTAGCCACCAACCACAAGTGGCTAGTCAGAATCGAGAGGTGCTATAAGTAGAAAACACCAGATTGCAAAGACTTAGTACAAAATAAAAAAATAAAACCTCAATATTTATACTGATTACGTGTTAAGTATGATACTATATTATGTTGGGTTAAATGAAAATATTAAAGTTAATTTTGCCTATTTTTACGTTTTTCAATGTAGCTACTAGAAAATTTAAAGCTATATATGTGGTTCACATATTTCTGTTGGACAGGGCTAGTCTAACATCGTTTCTTGAGCTTGGCATTTGTGCACCACATGTAAAATTAATGCCATATCCAGGTAGCGCCTGTAGTGTTTTGAAATTTTTCTTTTAAATGAACTCAGTTTTATAAATTGAGGTATCATTTACATATACTAAAGTGCACAGTTTGCTACCGTTTCCCCGAAAATAAGACCTAGCCGGACAATCAGCTCTAATGTGTCTTTTGGAGCAAAAATTAATATAAGACCCGGTCTTATTTTACTTTAATATCAGACTGGGTATAATATATGTTATGATATGGTATGATATGATATAATTATAATATAATATAAAATAAAATACCTGGTCTTATTTTTCTATAAGACTGGGTCTTATATAATATAATATAATACCCGGTCTTATTTTACTATATAATATCACATTATATTATATAGTAAAATAAGGGTATAATATAATATAATAAAATATAATATAATATAATGCCGGGTCTGACGTTAATTTTTGCTCCAAAAGACGCTTTTCCCCCGACTTGCCATTGAGAGAGGGTGATCCTTGAGGGCAGGGGCCATGAAATCATCTCTTTGTTAGCTCCTGATGTTCAGTACGTGTTTGTTTAGTTGAGACAGGATAACCCTGAGCTAAAGTAAAGTCTGAGTCATCAAAAACTACCTGGGAAATGGAGGGGACTCTCTCTTCTTCCCATCTGGAAAGTGCTGATTTTTTTTTTTTTTAGATAATAGAGGAAGATAACTAGTGTACTTTTCAAATAATATACACTATTGGGGTAGAGTCAGCGAAGCAAACACCCCATAAAGCACACAGGCAAAACGAAGATGAAGCAAAGGGCACGTGCTCATTGGAAAATTACAGGCCAAAAAGCAGAACAGCGAAACCCCGTTGGGATTCAGAAATGCCTACGACGGGCCTCTGCTGTTCCCAGTTATCTGAGCCAGTGACTGCCCCAGGTGAAAGCCCGGGTTCAAAGTGTCAGAGAAACTGCCCCTCAACCATGTGCGTTTAGGGCACGTTAAAAATCCTCCCCCACTTGTGGGCCTGACACTGACTTGAGTGGTCTGTCTTACAATTTTCATTTTCTTGTTACTCTCCTTGCTGTGAGCCTGGAATTTCTCCGAGGGCAGGAACTGTGCATATTCATTTCTGTTTCTTTATACCTAATGTGGTTAACTGGTACATAGCCGGTATTCAACCAGTTATTTGTTGAATGAGTGCATTGAAAGGTGTCAAAGCGACCTTACTTAGTAGTTCCCAATTTGATAACTTCATTTTTAGTATTCCTAATACTTAGCAGCCACAGAAATGAAGGCATAAAAAATTGTATTACTTACTGGTGATAAATCTCATGCTTTATTTTTATCAGCAAAGGTGCTTATTTGGACATTGCGTGTATGTATTAGCAGTAGTGGGTTTTAAAATGTGTGAGTTGACCTAATGACAAGGGATCACTTAGAGGTTTTTTTTGTGATGATAAATTGTACGGAGCCATTCCCCCAGATTTTTTATTATTTTTATTATTCTGTTAAGGCTGGTATAGTAAGGAAGCCCCCGATCCTGGCTATGACCCCCAGGCTAGCTGGGCAGGAAACTACTGGTATCCACACTGTGGCCTTATGAGTCGTTTTCCAGTTAAGTATAAGGAATTTGATCGTAGCCCTTGGAATATGGTTTTAGCTTCACAGGGGTATTGCTGAAGTTGCTGAAATAAAAACAGATTTTATTTTAAGGTGGGAGGGAATGAAGGAAATGCATCAGATAACTTAGGTTACTTTTCCTTCCATCCCGTTTCTTTGTAAGAAGGAATGTTTTCATTTGGCCCAGTGAGAAATTTAAACTCTTAAAGATTATAATTCATTAAAATGGGTAGAAGATTAATATTTAGTCTGTCAAGATCAATACTGTTCCCTCTTTGCACTAATTGTCAGAATTGCGTGCGAGGGCCGCTGAAGGGTAGTGGTGTGCGGTGGGACCCCACATCACAGGGACAGGATTCAAAGGCAAACTGCCCTGCACCCTCTGGTATCGACTTGCAAATTAGCATCTGGAATCTAATTAAACAAGCTTAATGAAAGTAGCAGCTGAATGCTGCTGGAAAAGACAATCCGCTCCCCCCATCCCCCATACATATTCTGTACTATTGAAGTTGGTCACCAAACACATCATGTGAGCCCAGTTAAAAAAAATTAGCATTTATTTGAAGAATAGAAACTGTTTTTCATTCTGTTATGCATTTGGCATGCTCTGGCGTCCCATGAGAGCCATGCCACAGCAGATAGTGCACAATATTTATAAATCCATGACAAGCAATAATAGCAACTTGAAAAATTCTTTTGCTAGAATCTCAAGTTGAGAGCTGCCAAAAGCTGAGAGGATCAGATCTGCAGTGGCAGCTGCTGTGCCCTACAGTTACAATTCTAGACTTTGAAGATGCTCAACTTAAAGAAACGAAGACTGCAGGCTTAGCCAATTTTTGCAGGTTTCTAGAGCTCTGGCTCTCTGCCTTTTGAAGATGAGTTGCTGAAGCTTCTACCACTGCCTGAGGCACGCTAACACCAGCAGGGTCTTCTCCCCCTCGTCTTAGTGTATCTTCAGTTTTAAGTAGCACATGCTTAGTCAGTGCCAACTGTTATGGTCCTTTCTCTGGTGGCAATACCGAGGGATGAGCTCTTACCCTATACCCTTCAGAGAGAAGCTACGAAGATAGATGGTGACGTATACAAGTGCCACTTCAGCTGTCTGATTTATGGAGTCATATTTCATCACTCGGCAAGTGCTGGCCTCTGGAGAAGCCCTTATAGATTGCTAAAGATGTGAGCAGCTATCGCCCTAAAGGCTTGTGGTTACCCCACAAACGTAATGCCAAACACCTAGCTACTGAGGAAACAGAATTAATCTGTCATTGCAGGCAGCTATAGATCTTTAAATAATAAAAGAGTTGATACCAATATGGTGTCCTGATAGCAAATCTTAGAAGTGACTTTCATTTTCTTTTTAAGTCCAATAATAGAAAGACACTGAAGTTACAGATTCCTTTGTGCTTTGCAGATGGACAGTAGTGTAAGAGATCGGAATTACTTTGATTAAAAAAAAAAGAATCTGTTCAGTTTGGCACATGGGCTGGTCCCCAAGGAAAACACAGAGCATGAATTCAGTGTGGTCAGATGGAAAGGGGCATGGGAGTTCAGGAGCTAGGGGACTGGGCTTGTGAGTCTGTTTCCACTGGACTCACGGCATGACTCTGGGCGAGACACAACCCACGACTGTCCATCTAGCAGATGGGGATCCAGAGACCTGCCTGCAGGCTGCTGTCAGGGTTAGGTGTGGTCTGTAAAACACCTCATATGGTGGCTCACACAAAATTGGCTCTAAAATATGGCAGCTGCTTCTGTTTTCTATTCGATAGTAGGATACAAACATCACATATAGCACGCTTATTTATACTTGCGTCAGGCTTGGTGATTTATAGTGTAATATAGATAGATACGATTCTTCTTTCCCATCTGAAAGCTTAAACAGATCTATGTAGTGGTCATAATGACAGTGGAAGAAGCCGGTTTAACACATAATACAGGCCGTGGAAGGATAGGGGTTTTTGTTATGGGGGAAGGTATTGAAAACACAGCAGTCATAATAGCTGATGCTTGTTGAGTGCTTCCGCTGTGTCAGGTTCTGTCCTCACAGCCTCTTCTGCATCCTCTCATTTACATTTCAGCAATCGTGTGAGGTCTGTCCTTTGTGATCCCCATTTTTGTAGAGAAAAAAATGAAGGTACAGGGAGGTCAGATGCCTTGCCCGAGGTCACACAGGTAGTCAGTGATGGAGTCGTGGTTTGAACTCTGGTCAGTGTAACTTTCGAGCCCTCTGATGGAATTCATCACTGTGCTGTCCAGATTCTTCGCTAGGCCTGTAATTCTTTGCCAGCGGAATGGGGAAGACATCTTATTCCAGGTGAGCAGAGGTGTGGGCTGCCTGGTCTCTTCCTTTTCTCTGATGAGGTCTTGTGAATATGGCAGGTAGCCAGCCAGACAAGTATCATAGGAGGTGTGTAAACCTCTTTGGTGAGCTCAGTGATTGGAAGGAACCCGGGAGTAGGAAGGTGCAAGGAAGTTAGAAATACAGAGATATTGGGTAACATAAATAAGGGGTTTGGCTGTGGAAGATACGGTTTTCTTCTCTTTGAATTCTAGATTTGTTTTCATTTTTTAACTGTTCTCCACCCCAAATATCCTGGATTTTTATTTTCCCCAAAGTTTTCAAATACTCTTTACAAGAGAGCTGATTTTCTCTGTATAGCTAATGTTCAGATGGCATAGCCTTCTCCAAATTTAGTAATGAGACCAGGAAGTCTTATATGTTGGTGAATGGCATTTGTCCATTTGAGGCAAATCATGAATAACTTGAACGAAAAGAAAAATAAAATAAGCAAGACTATCATGTTTGAATAATGAGGTGCTCTTTTTTTCCCAACTGCCAAAACTTTTTAATCTTTGTCAACAATTGCTCTGTCCGCGTCTTATTTAAGTTGCATCTGTGCGACTCTGAGCTCAGGAGCCCTGACAAGCAGCATACGAATTCTGTATTCATTAGTGATCTTGATCCAAATGCCTCTGTCCCTGCCACGGGGGCTCAGGTGTGGAAGCTGCTGGCTAATCCCACCAGCTGACATTCAGAGGTTTAATGACTCCATGGGAAGGTGACCACTTGCTGGGAGGTTTGCCGAAGGAACCCACACAGCAGACAATGGAGATCAAGGGAGACGATCAGTGTTTCGCTGAAGCACCTTCCTGTGCAACTTGAACCCTGTTGGCATCAAACGGAGTTTTAAGTCAATGCAAAACTTAAAAACAATCTGACCTCCGATAGCCATCCTACCAGTGATTTTCCTGTCTGTATTGATATTGATGATGTTTAAGACCATTTTTCGTGTAGCACTTTAATAGGTGTCAGTTTAATGAGCTGAACTTGATTCACTTTTCCAGATTTTTAGATTTTAAGGTTATGTTTGGTTGCTACATCTGTTGCGGTGTCTTGTATGCCTGGGAAAAAATACATAGTTAGAGCCAAAATTCATTCTTATGAAATGCTATTAAGGATTTATGCTGACATCTTTGTTTATTGTGCGCTGTAGCTTTAAAAAAAGTTACTGTTAGTTAGAATGTGAATTCTTAGATTGACTTGTGACGTCACCAGATGTTTTGACCTTTTTTCGGTCTTCTAGTCTAAAAATGTTGGATGCCTTATTATTTTAATAACAGCTTCATTGAGATGTAATTTACACCCATATAATTCACCTACATTAAGTGTACAATTCAGTGGTTTTTAGTACATTCAGAGTTGTACAACTATCATCACAGTCGATTTTAGAACATTTTTTATCACCCCCAAAAGAAACTCCATACCCATTAGCAGTTACTCCCCATTTACTTCCGACCCTCCCAGCCCTAGGCAACAACTGACCCACCGCTGTCTCTATGGACTTGCCTGCTCTGGACGTTTCATTTGGTAGGAATCATACAATATGTGGTCCTTTGTGGCTGGCTTCTTTTATTTATAATATTTTCTTAATATTTCATCCATGTTGTAGCATGTACTGGTACTTCATTTCTTTTTCATGGTTAAATAGTATTCCATTGTATGGACATACCACATTTTATTCATTCATTCATTAGCTGATGGACATTTGGATTGTTTCCACATTTTGGCTATTGCAAGTAATGCTGTTGTGAACATTTGTGTACAAGTTTTTGTATGGAAATAGATTGTCATTTTTCTTGGTATATACCTAGGAGTGGGATTGGCTGGGTCTTATGGTAACTGTTTAACTTTTTGAGGAACTGCCAGACTGTTTTCCAGAGTGGCTGGGTCACTAACAGTGTATTAATACTCTAATTTCTAATCCTCACCGACACTTGTTATCTGTCTTTTTTATTGTAGCCATCCTGGTGAGTGTGAATTGATATCTCGTTGTGGTTCTGATGGGTTCCTTATTGGTTAAGAGCTAATGCAGCTATGGGGATATTTAGATGGCGCTCTTGGAACACTTGACACCCTTCTTTACACACTGGATTTGGGCAGTAATTGGGTTGGTTATGCATTTGTTTAAATATTGAAAGGTCCTTTTTAGAGGTTCTCCCTGAGGCTGTTTCTGTTGTTTGCTTTTGGTCCTAATTCCTGGTTATTGGCTTTCCTTAAGCCCTGTTAGACATAGTAAATTGTGTATTTTTAGATAAAAAAAATATATTAATTTTCCCCAATATTTTTATCTCTGGTTGTATATAATGTGAAGCATAAAATTTTAGAGATGTCAGAACCCCAAGACACAATTTCTATGGCCTTGATTAAAATTATTCTTAGTAGTGATTTCCAGTGGCATTAAACAGTTAATTTTAGAAATGAACAGATATTGAAAGTTGGCATATGGTGCTTTGGCAGTGATTTGGTGATTTGAAAGTTGGCAGTGCGTGATTTGGAGAATTACCATTAGACCCTTAGACTAGATAGCAGTGAGAAGACACTGCTGATGGTTAAGACTTCTCACCAGCATCAGGTATTTTGAGTTGTCCTCTTAAAAAGTCAGCTTGTTTCCCTAAATTTGATCCTAGGTAGGCCAACTTTGGAAAGGCAGAAAGGGACTTCTTGAGTTAGGGTTACTCCCTGGGATCTTGCTAACGTTTTCATTTTGTAGTTTATAGGGCAGATGGAAGTTTTTTTGTTTTTTTTCACCTAGTTCAAGAGCAAGACTTTGCTCCTACCATACAGAGTTTGGAATGTCACATGTAATTGCTTCTCTGCCTTTGATTCTCTAGGGTTCCTTAGTCTTCCTTGACTTAGAAATGACCCCGACATGTCCATTCCTCTGGATAAGTCAGTGTCTTCCTGGTCTCTGTATCTCTGGAGCCCCATTTCATGGCCATGGCTGGTTATCGTTTCCACCCTTGCCATTGTATTCTGCCTCTGATAAAAGCTGAAGTTCAAAGTGGGATTTTCAGGAAGGAGTGGAGGAAATTTTAGAAAATAAGTTTTTCCCCCATTTAGCCTTGGGAAGGAAAGGGGGTTAGATGGGAGAAGGCCAAGAAGGAAAGATACAGCTTACCACCTTCTCCAGTGAGCTGGGAACGGATTCCTCTTGGGGCCTGGCCTCTGGAATTCAATATTCAACAAACCTTAGTGACCTTTTTACAAAAGTGACCTTGTATACAATTTGAAGGTCTCTATTTCCAGTTCTTTGAGAATTCATGAAAGTACTACAAATGGTGTAACTGCCATAGTTACTGATTTTGAGAATTCTTTGTTGATTTTTCTGCCAAAAATATTTCTGTGCAAAAATTTTTCTCTGTCTTCTCTGCTCTGTAAACACTGAATTTAATTTTCTTATATAATCAATATGTAATCAGTCAGCAGGTACTTATTGGGGACCAGCTGAATGCATGGCATTACACTGGGTGCTGTAATCCAGAGGTAGTATTGAAAGAGGCCGTTCTATATGGTAGTAAAAATTCCTTATACAGCGATATGCAGAGTAGATTGAAAAGAAGGGATTATTTTACTGTGTAGTAGATAGGTAATTATTTGTGATGCATTTCTTTGGAGCAGGTGTTCCATTTGAAATGTTTTCACTTTACATATTTCCTATAACTGGAATGTAGGGGGAAATATACCATATAGGAGAAATATTTCACAAAGTATATTGCTTGCTGCACCTGTGGCAAAGATCCAGCAGGCAAAACATAACTTCTTTGTGACCAGAGACTCTGTAATGAGAGAGAGGCAAGAGCTAGATCCAGAGATCATTTTGAATAGAAATAAGTATTTAGTGACTTTCAACTGTACAGGTGGAATTAAGAGGAAAATATTATTGCTAAGAAAATATTCTGCATCGTGGAATCAGAGAGAAAATGGACTTCTTTTTCCATCTCTTATCATATTGAATTGCCTTTACTAACTTGGGTTTCAGGTACATAATTTAAGGCAGTAAAAATGCTGCCTTTATCTAGGTTGTCTTTTCCTGTTATTCGAGCCAAGCCAAGATTTGGAATGTCATAGCTCCTTGGGCAAAAGAAATGAGAAGTTCTTTTATTATTCACTGATTTCATTCCATTCTAGAAATATTATTTTGTAACGATTTGAATCATAACCTATTGAACAGTGGCTTTCAGGGGAACGGGAAACCTCCCCTGAATTTCAAGTCAAAAGTGAGTCTCTGTGTTACGAATCCAGAGGTCATCTGTGGTTAGAGGCCTGCAAGCTTTGGAACAATGGCTTCCCACTTTTCTTGTATATAGGCTAGAGAACTATAAGGAATGAAATATAGGACTGAGTGTTACTGGATGGTAGCTTAGAATCTTGTAAGTTTTGCCTTGGCAGGTAATTTGGCATAAATTGTTAATGTAAATCTGGGTTAGTGGTGAAGACGTTATTTTAGTAAAAAAGATAAACTGCTGATTAATTCAGCATAGAACTCAATTACAAATTGAAAGTGTCTCTGCGGGACTCCCAGACCCTAAAGACAGCAGATGTTGAATTGATACTCCAGCATATTTCACAGTGGTATGAAATATTAACATGGTTTATTATACTTGTGTGGTGTGCAGTATCAGGAAGGGGGAGTGGTGGGTGTGTGGGTGTGCAAAGCGGCCAGACAGCACACATTTGCTCATATACACTGAAGTGCGATTAAGAATTTTAGAAAAGTTTCTTATCTTTTTAAAGTCAAATAGCTCTGTGGAAAAATTAAGTTTAAAATGACATTTGGGGCTAAATATTTAAATGCAGTACCTACGTATATTTACATTGTACCTGTAAGTGAGCACAAAATAAAAATGGTAACCTTACTAATACTGAATTTTTAAATGTTAAATGGGACCACTAGCTATAAGAATAGGGGAACTTGAGGACTTGAACTGTATTTCAGTGAGTTAATTGTCAGCTTTCCTGGGCTGGAAAGTTTTCAGGCACTGCTGTACTGTTTTTACCTTCTGATCTAAAACATATGGTAATTTTAAAATGCCCCTATAATTTGCACAGGCAGAAAAGTTTCATTTCTAGCCAGAAAAAATAAAAAATAAAAAAAGCTTCACAGTTTTTATATATCTGTATCAACTCAAAGGGGGAAAAGTCAGCAAATTTTATATATCGGAGGATCTGAATAAATGAAACTGCCAATATTTGAAGGGACTGGCAATTCTTAAGAGGCATGAGAAGAAAGTTGGCTTAGATGAGATATTTCAAAGCAATTACTGCTATTATGACAGTTTTTTTTTTTTTTTTTTTTTTTTTTGCATCACAGCCTATATCAAGTCTAGGTTTTGCTAGCTGAAGTAAAAACAGTTGCAGAAATAGCCCAATGATTACAGTAAGAACAGATACACCCTGGGTGCCCTCTGCTATTATGAAGGCTTTTTAAAAAGGTGCTTTCTCAAAAACTTCTGAGATAAAATTTGGCAAAGTTAGAAGGGCAGTGGGCAAAGAAACCAGAAGTTTCTTGGTACCGACACCACCAGAGAACATCTTTTATACCCCAGTTGGAGTGAGCATTAAGGCCTTGTAAGGCCTGTTGGGAGGTGCTGGTCATTCCAAGATGTGAAGGGTGGTCTTGCGTTCCATTCCCCTGAGTTTTACTGCTCTCCAACCGAGTGCCAAGTTCTGTGCCTGGTTGGTTAGGAGACACGGTCCTTTTCTTACAGACATTTACAACCTAGCGGGGTGGACAGGCCCACAAACAACTGTTGAAATCATGGCATGAAAAGTCTGAGAACAGTACATATCAGGGGGGCATAGAGGAAACACAGAAGAGAAGTTGGTGGCCTCTACCTGGGGGACTTCACGATGGCCTCAAAGAGCATGTGATTCCTCACTTGAATTTTTTTTTTTTGTCTTGGGGTTTGAGGAAGGGGTGGGGCAGGGAGGCTAAAGAGGAGAGACCATTGTAGACGAGGGGCGTCACGTACAAAAGCGTGGGGGGACTCCTGCTCTAACTCTCTTTCAGTTGTGTAATTCTGGACGTTTGGACCACTGAACATACTTGGAAATAGGAAAACGAAACTCCAGACAGTGTCTAAAGTTGTCTAGGCGGTCATTTCCCCAGTCAGTGTGGCCTTTTAATTAGCATCCGCTCTTCAGTGTGGGACAGGCCGAGCTGAGCATCCCCAGCCCTGCGTGTGAATATTTAGTTAGAAAGCTGCCACGTTCCATTAGAGGCGGTGTGTTTCGGCAGTGGGTGCTGGAGCTGTGTAGACTTTTCAGATGTCCTTTGAGATTTACGTTGCAGTGTAATTGGGAGATGCTGGTACTTAGTGTGTTGCGCATGGCGGGATGTGAGATTACCTGCTGTAATGAGACCCCAGCAGCAGACCACGGGAAGGTAGTTCAAGTTTTAACCTTAACAGATAATGTTACTTGTGGGTTTCCGTGAGGTAATTTATACCACACTCCCCTCACCCTGAAATTGTGCAGAAACAAACAAACAAACAAAATGGTATGAAGTTGTGCTAAAAGTAGCTATTTTAAAATTCCTCCTAGTAGTACAGATTTTTTAAAAAGATTTGCAGTGAACGTTGTGTCCCAGTTGGAGCCACCATTAAGAATGCGATCACGCGTGCAGCCGTCATCACCCCGTCAGAATGTTGGAATATAGCTTTTCTAAAATCAGAGCTTCGATGATGTCAGAGTATTAAAAAGATTTAAGGACTCATTAACTTGGACTCCTTGACGAATACACTGGTTTCTTTTTAACTCAGATAAATTGAATTGGGGTGACAGAGGACCAGAAATAGGGCATGATGAAAAGTGCGCACATGCGCTTTGAAGAGGTCTGGGTTGGAAGGTGGATTTTTGCCTCTTGTGTTCCCCTGTGGCCCCAGTTTATAAAATGTAAAACTCATTTGTAAACAGTCAGTACTTGAAGGGATTGTTCGGAGGGCTATGTTTGTAAATTGCAGTCTGGTTTAACAAAAGTTTGCTGTCTTACACTCTGGCTACTTCCTGCCCTAAAATATTAAAAGAAAACTAAAGTGCACTTGGCTTTTCTTGGTCAGTTTTAGTTAAGATTTACAATCAACAAATAGCCTGCTGGGAAAAATAAGTTAAATGGTATCTTTCTTATTGACATACAGGGTGGTTAAACAACAATTAGACTCATTCTGTGTGTGTGTATTTTAGGGAAACATAAACATTTGAATGTCGGACTGATACCGTGAGTTTGATAGGCTTTTGCTTCGGTATTTGATGAGTGTACATTCTGTTTTAGAGAACTTCATTAGGACGGTCTTAATTTTATCACATGTAACAAGCAAGATGAATGATAGTGCAGCGTTATTTAAGCAATGTATTTGCAACTTTGAAGAATTTTCGAGGTAAAAGACTCTAAAAAGATAAACCCACAAGTGACTTATCAGTTACATCTCAGAACTGGACGTCTATTTTAGGAGACTAATTGTTTGGAGGTTCTGTTGTCTTGAGTGAAAAACCCTGGTCTCTGGAGTCAGGCAAAACTGTTGAAGCTCAGACCTTCCCATTGTTGGCCATGTGCCTTTGGGTAAGTTTAGCCCTTTTTCCCTCGCTGAGCCTTGGTTTCTGGATTTGTAAAATGAGTCGAAGGGTAGTACCTACCTTAAAGGGTCATTTGGAAGAGTAAGTGGAAGCATGTACTTGGTATTGTGCCTACACACAGTGAATACAAGTTTCCTCCTGCCTCCTTTTACAATATAATTTCTAGTGGAATATAATAAGTGAAAATGTGCTACTTAGTACGCTTATTAACATGGCAGTAAATTCTGTGTGGAAGATGCGTGAGGAACACAGCGTTTTATGGCATCATTTTGAATTTCATTTGCAGTATAATGGCTACTTTCACAATTGATTTGCTTTGAATTGGGGGGTTGAAAAAAAAGGATTGAGTTATTATCAGTTGCCCCTTGCATTGGTAGTTCTGGAGGAGTTAGGCTTTTGATAACTATGTGTGAGCATTAGAGAAAGGGGCAGAGTTCAGTCAGGTTAGCTCCACCCTGCGATTCCTGCATGCCAGGCACTGCGCTGGCAGTTTCTCCTGTACACAGAGTTCGTAGTGTAGCCATCGTGACCACCCTGGTGCATTGGATGGCTTTAGGCCTCTTTGGCACATGAGGAAATTGGGACTTTAAAATGTTAAGTGGCTTTACCACCAAGATCACATGGTTCGTATGTAACAGGACTACTTTTATACCTGGGTCTCCTGGGTCTTCATTCTCTTGAATTCTTTGCCTGCTGCTTTGGAAGGCTCCCCCCTTCACCCCAAAACCTGAGGCAACTGAGTGTGTCTAAAGTCGGCGTGTGCCTGGGGTTCCAGGAAAAGGGGATCATCCAGGGGCCATGGAGAAGTATTTGGGTTTTACAGCTCCTTAAGATCGGGTTCCCCTCAACCCCCAACCCCCAACTCCCTGCTCCAATCTGCTCTGGGCATGTCTGCTTTGCTTGGGCCTGGCCACTTCTTCCTCGTAACTTTACCTTGCACGTGGCCAAACCCTCATGACCATGACTCTCCTTTACAGCTTCTTTCTTTTACATTCTTTTGGTTCTTGCCCCCAGTTAACCAGTCCTTCCTCTTTCTGCCACACTCCAGAGGCCAGACAGGTATATTTTGAGAGGCCCTGCTACCAGTGAAATGGCATTTACAAGTTGGTTCCAGCCTGTTTTTCTTTTTCTTTTTTTCTTCTAGAACAACCTCAGTATACTTTCATTGGCTCTACTTTTGTCCCTTTTCGGTGACACCCTTTAGAAAGTGCCTACCGCAGAAGCTTACCAGTATCTAGAATATGTAATTAACTTAATCGTTGTTTCCCATCAACCCACCAGAAAAATAGCTGCCAAGAAGTTAACAGAGGCCTTTCTGTGAAGGCTGGACTTGTTCAGAGTTTGGTCATTGCCCGTGACTGATGCTGGGAGCCCTGTGCCCCCACCTGCCCTCCCACCTGCCCCTGCTGGCCCACCACCGTCTCTCCTTGGGACTCTTACAGTCACCTTTCCTGACGCCTGCCCTTGGCTTCTTCACCACTGTGTCCAGGTTGCAGTTTCAAACAACGCAAATCTGAACTGCATCATTCGACAGCTTAACATGTTCACATCTTCCCACTGGCTATCATGAAGGGCCTGCTCTCGGGATGGCCCGTGAGCTTCTCTGGCATTCAGTCATACCGAACTACCTACCTGCCGTATCTTCCTCCTGCCCGTTTTCATGGCCATCCTGCTGTCATCACTTCTACCCTGTGGCTTGGCTACCATTTACTTGTATGTCAAGACACAGCCCAGTCTGCCATCACCTGCGCCCCGTGGGACCTCTGTACACCCGTAGTTCCATTGTCAGGCCTGCCTCTTAGTAACTCGTACCATATTGTACGAGCGTTTATCTGCGTGTCCTCTCTGGACTCCACATCCTCCGTGGGCAGGCTCTGTCTGTTCAGACCTTATCCCCTGTGTTTATCACAGTGTCTTTGGAGAGGATTAGTGTCATGGCTTCAGTACGTGCTTGCTGAACTAAGCTGACCTGTACATTTTTTTCAGGGGTTTTGCGTCATTTGAAATTTGCTTTATATGTGTGGCCATCTTTAACCTTCCTAGCACAAGGGTGCCCTGTACTTTCTTGGGTCTCCTTCCTGTTCCTTACTGGGCTATAGAAAGGGTCATGCAGTACAACATCGTCCCCATAATAGTCTTCCTACAGGCGTGCTGTAGTGGTTTCCGTCCTCCAGCCTTTGGAGGTGGGTAGGCTCAGTGTGAACGTGGCTCCTTTTCGTCTTGGTTGTGTGACCCAAGGAACAAATTCACTTCATTTCCTCGCGTGTTTTCAGGTGATACAGCCCTTTCAGCATCTCCAGGATATATGGGCAGAGTTATCCCATTGACCGCATTGTTTTGTGGCGAGAGGGAGAAATATTATTAAGATCTTATTACTACCTGGGGCTTGGTTTTCATTTGGAGGATTGTTGAGCATATTTCTCACTCTGTCTTTAAACCCAATCTTTCTTGTTTTTTCTCTCTGATTATATTTGATTCAATGCAGCCTTGCAAATATATATTTGTATACACATATGCTATGAACGCTGATTTCTTCTCCTTGTGGAAAGCAATATGTTCCTATCTCTCTTGGTCCTTTTCCCTCTGGAAGCTTAGGTGTTTTTCCTTCTATTCGCCGCCTCAGAATCCAGCAAAACCCCTTGTCCACGACTGATTTTCTTGTGGCGGGATAGGAAGACTCAGGCTTTGGTGATGCCAGGCCCGAGTTGGCACAGATCACTGACTCCCTCTTGTAGACAGCCACGTGCTTTGAGTGCGTCAGCCAGCTTTCTAGAGCCTCAGTTCCCTCTGCTGTACATGTGGTGATTACGAGGGTTAAATAAGTAACGTAAGGGTTTGGCTTGGACCCAGGGATGTGGTGGGGGCCCAGGTTAGTTCCCTCACACCCGTGCCTCTTTCCTCCTACCCTAGAACTTCTAACAATTCTGTTTGTAAAACCTGTGTATCAGGGACTATCCTGTCCCTGTATGCCTCGGCACAGCCCTTGGACAAAGGCATTTTCCCCATTCTTCCGACGGGCCGCCTGTAGCTGAGAGAGAGCCGTGTTCACTAGTGACCCAGCTCTGCTGGGCTTTCCTCATTCTTTGATGCTCTGTGACGGCTTTTTGTGGCCCATTGTGGTTGTGCAGCCTTGGACATCGCCTAGCGTCATTCAGGCCAAGTTAGCAGTTACTTGGTTGGCAATTCCTTGAACGAAATACCACTTCCCATCCCTGCTGAAAACCCCTTAAATAAATCACTCCTGCACCCACAGCAGGTACACCCTTCATTATTTGCATCAGCGAGATCCTGGGTGCCAAAAAACACTGTCCAGGAAAGAAATGGCATCACCGTCTAGACCTTAAAGACACGGTCACTAATTCACTCCCCTCTCTGGGCACACCCAGCACCAGCTGCAGCTTGATGCCACCTGACAATTCCCAGGTGTTCACACAGGTAGACCTTGTTTACACAACACCTCAAGCCAAAAACAAAACTCAGACACCTTTGCTTTTGTCAAACAGCCCAGTCTGAAAAAATTAAATTAACCTTTTCCACTGTAAAATGCGTGGCTACACATGGGACACATGAGGTCTGCTACACAGTGCAGGAAGCATACTGCTTTGGGGGGACTGTTTAAACACTTTTTGAGCTCTTTAAATTTTATTCAACCATCAGCCATGAACGACTCCTTTAGGCCGTGTCAGTGGCGGAGTCAGAACCTTGGCCTGTCAGCCGGCCACTGACAACACTGCGTTTCAGCCTCTCCTCCAGGGTGTCTGGCTGCCTTTGGATGCTCTTGTTCCCTGGTCCCCAGTTGGTACTTGTGCCGTTTTGGAATTACCCCCATTTTGATATTGTTCGGTCATGTAATTAATCTCGTCTTTTAGTTTGGCGAAGCCATGAATGCATTTGAAGGTGATGTTCCATGTTTTCGTTTGTTATCATCCAGGCCAAGCACTGCTGCTGTAGCTGCCTGGGACAGAGGTGGAGACGGCGTGGTTTCCGTCCCCTTTTAGCGTCCAGACGCGGGTCGCACCCAGATGTTTGTTTATCTGCTCTGCTGCAGATCACCAGAGCAGTAGCATTTTTTGCTGTTTCAGAGCAGAGTGACAGATAATGCAGCTTTTCCAAGAGGAACATGGACTGCTTCAATTCTCATTGAGTGACATCCTTAGTTTTTAGTAAAGGAGCAAATTATTGTGAACTAAATGGTCCTTATGGATAGAAGAACAAGTAGGGAAAGTGATGAAAGTTGTGTGAGAGCTCAGCAATGATGGCAACCACATCCGTAATATCCTCGCGCAAAGGTGGCAGAGCCACTGTCCCGAGTCCTGGCGTGATGGTGGGGTAGAAGGCAAAGGGACACCTCTTCAGTGCCCTGAAAACCAGTAGAGCTGGAGGAGCTCTGTTCTGCATGAAAAAGCCTGAATATTTCTTCCATTTTCAGCTCCCTTAATGCCCGCACCTTGGCTACGTAAATGAAATATGTTTTCCAGCAAATAACCAATTTTATATTTTTAAAGAATTAAAAATATTTGTTACACATAGATTGTTTCAGATAACTTACCATATACATGTATTTTCACATTCCAAAGCTGTATCTAAAATAGTACATTAGGTTTTCCGTCAAATGCATATTTCATATTTTGCCTGCCCCCAGTGTAAGTAAAGCGAACTGTTCAGAATGCATAACTGAACAGTTGGATGTAGAGGGTTTATTTAAAGATTATTAATTTGATGCTGAGCTGTCCAGGGTGCCCATTGGCTGGGGAACCTACATTTTCTTCTGGTGACACTGCCAATCTGAAAATCACGCAAGTGAGAAGAGGAATTCGGTTGTAGCTGTAGACAGGAGTAATGTGGAAAAGTTTCTTTGCAGTACTATTTTGGACCCGCACCGTAGCAGCTGCTGAGGTCATCTATCAGTTTGTGAGTGTCTACAAAACGCAACTCTCTAGATAACAGGTTTAAAGTAAAGATTTAATACAGTCTCCATCTCCTATGATGTTGCAGTGACAGTTTAAAACTCATTCTCTAAATCTCAGCAGACTTTATAGCTAGCAGTGGGCCAATATAAAGTTTAATAGCATTACAACACATAAATCATCTTTTAAAGATGCTACTAGTAGCTCCAATATTAAATGCAGACAATCGCCTATGTTATAAATAATTTATCAAACACCATTTCAGATTAGCCTTCCATGCTGAGTTATTTATTTTAGCCTTTTCTGTACGATTCCTAAGGCACTTTTTGAAAGATCCATTACTGGTCAGTTTAATGAACTTGGGGGTCTGTTTTGTCCCCTCAAGCACTCGGGTACAGCTGTGGTGACCATTACATGGCCGACATGGACCTCTTTGTGCCTTTTACAAGTGCTGCCCATTTGTCATGTAGCGGTAAATGGAGCTGCACATTGGAGTCCAGGGACATATTGTGCGGTGCAGTGATGGAGACAAACAGATAGCTCTATAAAGTGCTGCTTGTCACAGCTGACTTGTAGTACAGTACATCACTCTTATTGTAATCTCATTTAAGAAGCAGGGGTGGCCCGGGGGACTGATATTCCCAGTTAGTTTGGTCTTTGTAGCCATAAAGCAGGAAGTGCTCCTTTTATAGTCTCTGAACTTTTAGGGAGTGTGCTTTTTGCTTGGATTAATTATTATAGGAACTTCTCCAGCGCACTGTGTGGAGATTTGTCAGCAGGTTTGTTTGGACCGCCTTCCTCCTGGACGGGTTTAGTGCAGACAGTCACTGCTTAGAGATAAATTGTCTCTCGAAGCCTTCTGACTTGCTTTCTTAAATACTTTATTTGTTAGGCAACAGCTACGTGCCAGGCAGCATAGTAGGTGCTTTCTATACTTTGTTTCGAATCCTTGCAGCAGTTTTGTGATAAATCCCAGTTTACATCACTGTGTGGCAGAAGGGGAGTGAACTCAGAGGTGAAGTGACTTGCCCAAGGTTCCACAGGAGTTAAGTAGGAAACTGGGGATTCAAACCCAGTGTGTCTGCCTCCACATCTGCCGGATTACCTTGAACCTGGGTCTTCCAACTAACTTTTGATCGCTGGGATCCTGGTGGCCTTTTGGCTCAAAGTAAAAGGAAGCTGCCACCGGCCTGGAGGGCTGTTTTTCTGCTGGCCAGGATGAGTCCTACTGGTCTATCTGCACTGAGTCCAAGTTCCCCTGTGACTAGTAACGTAAATCTGTGAGCAGCTGGCCTGGGAGGATCCGACCCCTGCAGTGGCAGAGCCTCACACCTGGGCCTGGCCAGCTGGGGTCCCGGGCTCTGCAGGGCCATTGTTGTTGTCACAGCCCCTCAGCAGCAGCTGTCTCCAGGCAGACGCTGCTCTGAACTCAGGTCACTCTGCATCTTCCAAAAAAGGGAGGTGCAATTTCCCTATGAAGATAGAACTCTAAAGGAGGAAACAGTGCTTCCTGCGTTTGTTGTGAGACAGATAAAAATGTGGTGTTTTCCCTACCTCTTGCTTTTAGTTTCTGGTTTTTCTTGATAATTTTCCTAAATATTTGGTAGCACGTGTTGAAGACAAGAGTTGTTTAATTGTGAAATTCTACTATAAAGAAAACAGTATGAATATGCCCAGTAGTCTATTTGCATATGTGTCTAGAATTCTGGGGATGGAACTACCGTGGTAAAAGACAGTATCCGACAGCTGAAGCAGTTCCTGGAACGTAGTAGGTGTCTGTGAATATTTGTTGAAGACGTTAACTATGTAAGTAACGGGTAGACAGTAGAGCCTTGGTCGTTTGCAGCCTGTTTGTATTTTTTGAGGGCTTTCGTGGGGGTGGGGACATGTGAAGTAAGACCTTGGGTCTTAATATTGATCTCGGCCATATTTCATTGTAGACACGTTTATTGAGATGATAGTCTGTGGGCAGTTCGGGGGACACGGTTGGTGCCCCCCGCGCCCGTCAGAGGAGCCGCTAGTCGGCCCAAAGAGAAATTGGCAAGCACCGTGCTCTCCTAAATTTGCCCGCGTTCTGAAGATCCTTGGGGGGAGAGGGGCCTACCCTGAATCGGAACCACTGTCCACTGCCCCCAACTCACCAGGAGCCCCGCCCCCAGCTGAGACAGGCTGGCCCTGGAGAGGGACCTGTTCTGCTGCCAGCGGTGTGACCTCGGGCGCGGCATCGGTTCTCGCAGCCGGTTTCTGACCACAGCCACCTCAGAAGATGGTTGGGGGCAGGGATAGAAACGAAGATCATCGACGTGCCGAACCCAGGACGTGGCACGTGATAGTCGGTGCTCAATAAACGTCAGGCTCATAACATCTTTGAGTCCTGTGTATATGAGAAGGGTAGGGCTGGGGGGGAAGGCACGGACCTGTGAGATTTCCTCCCTTAAGGAATTATGGGAAGGAATTTAAAAAGGTATATTCCCAGTTTGTTTTTTTTAAAGACTTCTTTTTTTTTTTTTTTTTTTATTGGGGAAGGGGAACAGGACTTTATTGGGGAACAGTGTGCACTTCCAGGACTTTTCTCCAAGTCAAGTTGCTGTCCTTTCAATCTTAGTTATGGAGGGTTCTGTTCAGCTTCAAGTTGTTGTTCTTTCAATCTTAGTTGTGGAGGGCGCAGCTCAGCTCCAGGTCCAGTTGCCGTTGCTAGTTGCAGGGGGTGCACCCCACCATCCCTTGCGGGACTTGAACCGACAACCTTATGGTTGAGAGGACACGCTCCAACCAACTGAGCCATCCGGGAGCTCAGCGGCAGCTCAGCTCAAGGTGCCGTGTTCAATCTTAGTTGCAGGGGCAGAGCCCACCATCCCTTGCGGGACTCGAGGGATTGAACTGGCAACCTTGTGGTTGAGAGCCCACTGGCCCATGTGGGAATCGAACCGGCAGCCTTCTGAGTTAGGAGCACGGAGCTCTAACCGCCTGAGCCACCAGGCCGGCCCGATTCCCAGTTTTTAAAAGCCTTTATACTTAACAGCACACATAGTAATTTTATGAGTAAATCAAACTATACATAATGTATTTCAAATTTGCACATTTTTAAGTTTTATAAGTTTATCTACTGACAGAATATTTGCAAAATAGGGGAAATCTCACCTATAGTCACAGCACTGTCAGCATTCTTGTATCTGTGTGTGCAGTCTAATTGATTGATATTAGATATGCATGCCTAATATCGTGTATATTTCAGTTTCCTCTAAGTCACCCCCCCATCCTCACCCGCAGTATAAAATAATTTGGGAAATGTAAAGCTGCAGTCCTAAGTGTGCCACCAGCAGGATTTGTGACATCCACCATGTACTATTGGCTGGCGTAAGGCACCAGCAGCAATGGTGAGGAAAGCAGCGATGACAGAGCAAAGGAAATAGTAAAAACAGCAAAGAGAAGGGAAGAAGAGATGGTAGGTCAGGAGCAGGGGAAGAAGTAGGATGCCCCTGACACACGGCACATGTGCAGGTCTAGGGTTGTTTAATAAGAGAAACAAGTTGGAGTGAAGTTGCATTTGTTAAATTAGTGTTTGGTTTTTGTTGTCTGTAGTGGTAGGGTCCACAGCAGGCATCTCCTTCTCTGAGATGCTTTCTGTGCTACCACCTTCGCTGGTTGCTGGTAAGGTTTGGCCTCAGACTGTTGGGAGTCCCAGAAGAGACTTCTTGATTAGAGGATCCTGTTTGAATGAATTCTTACGGGGCTCTTTATGCACAAGAGGCTCAGGGCTTCGTTGGCCCCACATATGTGGCACTCAGGAAGTGAGTTAACCTGGTGGAATAAGGATCAGAATGCCCTCCTAGCCCCTGCTGCTGGGTTCCTGAGGGTTCCCACTTCCAACAGAGCCTTCTCTATCCTTTCGAGTCTGTAGAGGGCGCTCGTGCCACTGGAATCCCACTTCCTGGCTTAGGGCAGGCAGAAGAGCAGGAACCCTGAGTGGTCTCTGGATATCACAACGTGAAGTCAGCGAATCTGCCCTTTGATGATCTCAGGCTAGAAGTGGGGGCAGGGAGTCTTGTTTCTCAAAGGATATTACTTGGATGAGCTCTTTAGTTCAGCTTGCATGTTTATGGACTCCAGTGCCCTGGTGGGCTAGGAAGGGGTAGCAGCACAAGTAGAGTCCCTTCTTTGGGAGATTGGTTCATTTTTGTCCTTGTTGCATAAAGAGCTTGCACTTGGTGTTCCTCAGGTCCCTCCCCCCCCCCCCCCCCACAGCTGCCCCGCTGCCTGCCTTCTGTTTCGCTGCCCTGTTTCTGAGCGCCTGGTGGATGGCCTGTCCTTCAGGCCTTCCTGAAGCTTTGCTGAATGAGGCAGTGTTCCCACCGCTCCTTCTCAGTTATATGTTAGCCCTTATCACACTGCATTGTAGTTACTTGGGTCTGATGCCCCCACTGGACTCAAAGCCCCTACAGGGCAGACACCTTGAGGCCTCATCCATCTCTGTAGCCCGAGCTCCTGGCATAGGACCTGGCACATGATAGGCTTTCTTGGACAAGAAATGAATTAATCCACTTTTTACCAGTAACCATTCAGGACTTAGACTTGCTTCTTAAAGGAGAAGTATAAGAAAGAGTGATTCAAAGAAATGATGCATCACTTCAGTGAACTTGTAGGCTCGTTAGTAGGAGGCAATAGATTCTCTTCAAGAGGTCATACCCTTGGCTCCGCCACCATTTTCCCGGAATGCTGTTTGTTTTGGTGTTAGTTACTATTTTCCCCTATGATAATTGACTTTATTATGTTACCAGTAAGCAGGTTTAACTATTGTTGGACATTTTCGATCAGGAGTTAGCAAACTACAGCCCATGGGCCAAATACGGCCCACCACCTGTTTTTGTTAATAAAGTTTTATCGGCGCACACCACACACATTCGTTTCTGTGTTGTGTATGGCTGTTTTGTGCTACCACGACTGAGTGGAGTAGTTATGACAGAGACTGTATATACACTATTGGACCCCCTTCACAAGAAGAGCTTACTGACCCGTTTTAGATTATAAATTGCTCTCCACCAGCGCATAGTGCTCAGTTGTGCGGTGATTGTCTGACGTGAAGCAGTGTGTTCAAGAGCAGGTGCGTGCACAAGGGGTTTGGAAGGCCTGGGTCCCGCACTTACCAGCTGAGGAAGCTTCGACAAATCATTGAGGTACTTTGAGACCTCTTCTTCATCTGTAAATGGGCACTGAATACAGTTCCTACCACACGGGGTTCTCTGCACTGCTGGACATTGTTGTTGCCATTCTTTTTCGCAGGAGGAGGAAGCCAAGAAGCTGGTGAGTGAAGCCATTGCAGCTGGCATTTTCAATGACTTGGGGTCTGGAAGTAATATTGACCTGTGTGTCATCAGCAAGAGCAAGTTGGATTTTCTCCGCCCGTACTCAGTGCCCAACAAGAAGGGGACCAGGTAAGTGGAGGAGATACAGTTCTTCCTGGGTCCCCTGGCTTCTGGGGCTGCCCTTGACCTGTCCACGGCATCTGGATTCTTACCCATGTTCAATAAATCCAGTGTCCCCAAACCAGCCTTACACAACAGACTTCTGAGTCATTATTTGCCTTATGATTCGGGGCTGCTGTCAGGTGTAGAAAAGTAATTTAATTTGTAAAATGTTGACAGGAGAAGTGGATTGGGGCCCAGGAAAGAGCCCTAGGCTGGGGGCTGGGAAGAGGTTTGAACCACCTTCTGTGCTTTCTCTAGTCTCTTAAAGAATCCCCTGGATTCTGTATGAAATTCTGTGAAGTGCATTTTTCAGGGCAGCTGGCCCGTAGCTTTTCTGAGAGTGGTGCAAAAGTCCTTTGCAGCTATGAACTACTGGTTATGCATCTCTGAAGGCTAGCCTTGGGAGCTGACTGTGCTTCCGACGCTCGAGGGAGCTGTGCTGTTTAGCCTGTGGGTGTGCTGAGTGGCAGGCACTGTCTCTGTGGTGCAGCCCGGGCTCGGGGGACAAACCCTTGCTGGTGTGTTGGACGGGACGGGGCCCTCACTTGTGCGGCCCTGCGTAGTTGCCCGGCTGCTTGTCCATCCTGTGGCTCCTGACCCTCCTGGAGCCGGAGCAGCTCAAGGTGTGGCTCCCTGAGCTCTGCTTCCAGCTGCATTCACCTGGGGATAATCAGCACAGCATCTTCTGGAATGCTTGCTTTAACTCCCAGTGCGGGTACTCACAGTCCGAATCGAGTCATTCACAAGGGACGAGTAGAACAGTGAGGACCAGCAGGTATTCACGGCCATGTGCACTCAGCATTGTGGAAACTCGGTGCTTGACAGGGCCCAGCGCTCTGGCTCGGGTTGGGGAAATGGCATTGCCTGGCCGGTCAGTCTCCGTGTGTGAAATGATGGAGCTCGACTCAGTGATCTCCCATGACCCCGTGGGGTCTTTAGCAGGAACGGAAGTGACCTTTGAGGCCTGGGGCTGTGTTGAGGGAAGCAGGCTTTGCTGAGCTCTCTGAGGTGGGAGCCAAGTGTCCCTGCATGACCCTCTTCCCTGTTATTTGCATGATGCTGCATGACCTGAGCAAGTCCACAGTGAAGTTCAGGAAGGGGAGGTGGTTATACTCCATCCAGACTGAGCAGTGTGCTGGGAGAGTTCTGGAGGCCGTTTGAGCCATTGAGAAGTAGTGTTTGTGGCTGGACGCGGAGCCTGTGCTCACAGGAGTCCTTATCCAGAAGGAAGTGCAGCAGCGGCATGTCTTACTCCCTCGGGACTTAGGCCACACGTCTGTAAGGAGACTAAACGCATAAGAACAGAAATAAAGCGACCCCTCGGCTGCTTGTGAGATGAAGTGAGGTGGTGGGAAAGGTGCTGGGCCCGCTCTGGCAGGTGTCAGGAACCTGCTCCCCCGTCTGTGCCAAGGCCCTGCAGCGGTGCCTGGTGCCAGCGGGCACTACAGCAACAGAGCACACACACTGTTGAATCTTACTGTCACCTTTTGTACCATGGCTGACTGTGGAGGCACTGCCTGGGTTAGGGGAACTTTCCCAGGTGGACAGTCAGGTGGACGCAGAGCCTTAGACCTGGGCAGCATCCTATGCCCAGTCCCAGTGTGGACCTGGCCTTGCACGTACCCGTTGGCTCCTGTGCTTTCAGCCCCCTGCGCCCTGGTTTGCCATCCACTGTTGCCCGAGGCAGAAGCCCTCCCTGCGTGCTGCTGAAACCAGGCCTTACCCAGGATGGTGAGGAGGCTCTGGCTGAGGGGACGAGCTGCCGAGAGTCCAGCCTGGGGGAAGGAGGCACATTTTCACAGCAACGGGGGTGGGGGCACATCTTAAAAAAGTGCTGCTGCTGCAAAGGAGCGAGTGGAGGGGACAGGATGGTTTAGCAGAGATAAAGGCCAGCCGTTCTTTGCCACACAAGCCTCTTGAATTCATATAGAGCTCTGTAACATCGCCCTCTTCTGCTTCCTGCTTCCGAGCACAAGTGCTCATTTGAGAGGATGGGTTTTCGAGGAGCCATGTGGTCATGACACAGCCAGCAGCCTTCTGTTAGTCCGTGCCAGGCTGACAGAAACACTGCCCCAGCCGGGGACAGTCCAGAGGAGCAGCTGGATTTGTACTGCTGTTCGACAATAATGTAATTCCCGCCCCAGCATGAGAATGAGCAGTTCACATATATATCTTCTAGACTGCCTGTGCTCAGAGCAAGCTGTCAGATTCACTCCCAGAAAGGGATTGGGTAACGTACCCTAATGGTGACCCACCACGTCCCTGCAGGGGACAGTTAACTCTCCTTTCTTGATTCTTGAGAGTGTGGTCTAAAATGACAAGCTCAGAGTCTGTCTCTGGGTCATTTTTATACTGTTTACACTTCCAAATATTTTTAAAGTGTTTAAGGTAACAGGTCAGTCTTGTTGCTACACGAGAAGGGCGGTGGCAGCTTAAGGAAAGGACTCGCTTCCTGCTGGTTACGGAAAGGCGCTTCCAGGAGGTGGCTAAAGCTTGAAGGCAGATGAGCAAATAGTTTCCAGCATCTGGGGATGGTGAGGTGGGCAAGGACATTTGAGAGCGAGCCTGGGGCATTTGAATCCCCCAAGGTCTCAGAGCCGGAATCAGGAGAGCCAGGATTCCAGCCAGGCTTGTCTGCTGCCTCCCCTGAATACGCGTCCCTCTCTCCAGCCCTCCGTCGGGCCCCTTGAGGGGATCCTAACTCTTTGCTACTGTTTTTTCTCACTAGGTCTGGTCGGTACAGATGTGAGAAAGGGACCACGGCAGTTCTCACTGAAAAAGTCACTACCCTGGAAATTGAGGTGCTGGAAGAAACAGTCCAGACGATGGACACTTCCTGAATGGTGTCAGTGGATGGCTGGTTGCTGCTCTTGAAGACGGGGGGTCAATGGAGACTCCCCCTGTAAGACATTCATTCGGCCAGTGTTTGCTGAATGAAACCCAATAAAAAATGAAAACCAGGCTGAGGTCTGGAGGCTGTGTGGGGTTTTTGGCCATTAAGGCTCATCGACCTGGCCTCCCCTTCAGGATGTTAATCCCTCCCTGTGCCAGTCTGTGTTCAGGTGGGAGCAGGAGCGATGCAGTCCTCCTAAAAACAGACAGGACCTCAGGTTAGGTGACTTGGATTCTCCAGGTGACCATACATACCCACCCCTTGTGCTAACTTACTTTCTCTTTGTTTAGGGTGGTCCCAGCTTTTTCTTTTTTTTTTTTAGGACGAGTACAGCACAGCCTTTTACCCCACCAGCCAAGTAAGAAAGAAATAGTCAGACATGATCAATTCTAAGTATCAAGAAAAAGCAGGTAGGTGGACAGTCTGCTTTGCCATGGCTGCGTGAAACTGGGTAAACACCACTTTGGCAAGTTCACGGAAGTCAGAGGGCTGCTTTGGGGGTTACTGTTTGTAATAATTAGGATAGTTATTTCACAAACACTCAGGCCTGGTGAATGGTTGAAATTGTACTTCTCCAGAGGGTCCTCGTAGGCAGAATTGTTCTCATGACATGCAGAAAGCAAGTTCCTCTGTGTGCAGCACACATTCTGCCAAGGGAGATGCAGGAGGGGCTCTGAGAACTAAGCAGAATATTTGCAAAAAATCGGTCTGGAATCAGAAAAGCTGGCAGTGGTTAAGTGCTAGGTTGGAGGCAGGGCCTTGACTCTTCCTCCCCCAGAGAGCCCGGCACCAGGTCTTCCAGGGAGAACCCACTCTGGGGCCAGCCTCCCTTGTTAAAACTGCCAGGAGTGGGGTAGGAGAACAGTGAAAATATTTAGGGGAGCATCTTGGCAGATGACTGTCAAAATGACCTGGGAAGTGTGAAAAAGTTTCGGGATTACTCACAATGTTAGGGGCCCGAGAAACTGTGTTTGTAAAGATGGCTCAGGAAATTGTGCTGCAGTGTGAAGCTGCTTTAAAATTATCCATGAATCGTACTCATTCACAAAAGTAACCCCCCTCGCCCTGTTTTATTTCAAACATGGAGAACACGTACAAAGCAAAGGTTGCATCTGAAGAAAATCCCTCCAACCCAACAGTGTTACAGTAGAACAGAGTTCACACATGGAAACAAGGGCAGTGGCCCAGCCCGAGTCCTTTGTCCCCAGGGAGGCCTGGTCAGCAAATCGGCCGCAGTCAGAGCCCCTGGCCAGGACACAAATGGAGTGGGCAGGCGTGTGCTCTCTCTGGAGGGCTGAACTGTCCCCAAATTAGTGGACGACAACGTAGACCATTTGAGGATTAACTTGAGTATAAAGACAGAATTCAAACTATTTCCTTCAGAGCTTGAGTTTTCCTTAAGTTCACATTTATAAATTAGTCTTCACAGTTAATCCTATTTGGGAACAAGAAATAAAGGAACACATTTCTGGTTTCCTACACATAAGACACTTGTACATTAATCCTTGACTTACGCGTGCATGGTCCATGGACTTGAGTTTTGTGAAGGGGTGTGTGGCTACCATTTTTGAATCATCTACAATGTGCTAGACAACTTGCATATTTTATTTCAAATTCTGTCAGCACCCTGAAGGTAGGTGTCATTTTACAGATGAGGAAACTAAGGCTCAGAGAGGCTAAGAAAGTTGCCCAGGGTCGTGGTAGGAAGTTGCAGACCAGAACTTGTACAGAGAACAGCCTGAGGGCATGTTTTATATTTTTCTTATGCCATGCTGCCTTCCCACAGAGGAAGACGCTTAACACTGATCGTTAAATGAACTGCCGGCATTTAAGCAGGTGGCGAAGTTCCTGGTACAGAGCAGGTGTTGGCAGAAGGTGGCGGGGCCGGACTGCATGGAAAACACTCGTGCCTTTCGAACACTCTTTGTCTTCTGATGCTGGGTTCCCATCCTCATTCATCGAGTTATACACGTAGATAAAAATATTAGGAAAATCTCCACTCTACTTAAAAAAAATTATGCCCACTTTATCCCTTTATGACAGAGTAAATTAAGCACACAGCTTGATTGTTTGAAAAGATTCTAAGAGCTAAACTGAACCTGCTACAAGCCATTTTCAAAGGCTCAGTACAAATCACACCGTCTCCTGCAATTGTGTTATTATCAGCCTTGACCAGTCAGTGAAGGGATTATCCTAAAGATTCACATTACAGTCCAGATACAACGGGTGCGTCCCTGGCTCGCCGAACCACACCTCTGTTAACCCAGCCGAGTCCACAACAGTTTAAAGAAAGGACCTTTGAATGTGACCACCAGTAACTTGTGACACTGCCCTCCCCCTCTGCACTCAGCATCTGCTGTAAAGCCCGCCCCCCTCCAGGGAACCTGCTGAAGCCTGTTGTCTTAGTTGGTCTCTTGTCCTAGTTGATTTAGGCTACCAGGTGGCCACTTTGGAGAGAAGACAAGTAAGGCAGAGAGGTGCTGGCTCTGGTAAGGCTGCGTCCAAGCTCAGGTGCTCGATGTCCACACGTGCATCTGTTTGGCGACCTGGTGCACATATCCAATGTCGGGCCTCTGGTTGGGGTCGGGGTAGATGCACATACTGACCAGTTCTCGTAACTGCAAGGGAGAGGACGGCGTGTTAGCCTTAGGCTCTGTGGCAGCACTTTGCACGGACTCGTGGTGCTCAAAGCAACTAGAAGGTGAGGGATGACGCTTAGAACAGTGATGGATGCATGGCCACACAGCCACCGGGCAGAGCCAGGACCAGTCCCAGGCCTGTCTGGCCCCAGAGGCCATGCCGTGCTTTGAGACCCTGGGAGTGGTTACCTCCAAATAACTGAACTTTCAACTGTCCACACTGCTAGGTGAATATGTGAGTGTGTGTGTGTGTGTCGCACACGCGCACGCTGTCAGTCATGCAGATGCCCAAACCAGAGGACAAAACTCAAGGCAAGGGCTTATTGATCATAATAAATGCATTAACATGCAGCAGGGCTGTAGTCTGCCCACCCCCTGGCCTCTTTATTGTGCTCGTGAAAGACGGAGCTTTTAATTATACAGACACTGAAGGCTGTGCCTGCCTGGGGTGGGGGAGGGGTGCCTTGAGCCTCTGATGCCTCCCCTCTTCTGATAGCCAGAGTGCCAATTATTTTAATGGTAATTAAAATAATGACCTTAAAAAGCCTACATCTTAACTTGCATCACTGGGCTCATTGCAATTTTTTCATTTAAATACCTGCTGCTGGAGGGGCTGGCTGGCCCTGCGGGGGTTGGGGGCAGCAGCCAGTGGGTGGCTGGTTCTGAACCAGGGGGCTCACATGGAGTCAACGGCCATGCCCAGGGAGTCTCGGGAGGGTGGGAGGGCCATGCAGCGGCCCCGGGGCTACTGTACACCCTCCATGCGTCATTCCTGAGGTGTTTGGGGCTGCAAACAAGGGTCCTCTGGCTCAGGCATTTTGAGCATCCCTCCAAGCTGCGTGCTGCCTTTCTGGGGCTCCACGGCCTGGCCACTCCTGGAGACAGGCTGCCCAGGATGAGACGAGGCTTTGCGGAACCTTACAGTATTCAGGAAGGTAGCTGTGGTTGGCCTCTGACAGGTGAAGTCTGTGTGACCCCAATTGTCATTTGTGAGTAGACCACGTAGTCTGCAGTAAATGTTGGTTTGAAAATTTCGGAAATCAAGAGAAACAAAAATAATCAAGTGTCTTATTTCCATTTCTAAGAGGTGATAGAGGGGTTCGAGTGCTAAGGAGCCCCTGTTGCTCCTAGACACACAGCCTAGAAATGCTGCACATAACGAGGCCGGGGAGCAGCAGCTCATGAAGGTGGAGGGACTGACTCAGGAGAGAAGGGGGCGGAGGGCTTCATGCGGGTTCATTCGTTTCAACTTCATATCTGTAAGGCAGCAATTATGGTTCCCTTTTATAGGTGGGAAACTGAGGCACAGAAGTTATGATTTGCTCCAAGTTGCATGGCTCCAAGCTCCTTCCAAATAGTACAGACTTCCAAATTTAAACGAAAGGCGAGAAAAAATAAACCAAATGCAACTATTGGGAAAGAAATCTAACTAGTTCTTTCCTGCCAACTTCCACTCTAGAGCGTAAGTCCTTCTGCCCAAGGTACGTGGAAGAACTCTAAGCCACTGGCGCAAAAGCCGTGAAGAGAGCACGCACAGTCCTGCTGTCGGGGCCGTGAAAGCTCTTCAGTAAAATTATCAGGCTGGCCCTGTGGGGGTTGGGGTCGGGGTGGGGGCAGCAGCCAATAGACGGCTGGTCCTGAACCAGGGGGCTCGCGAGTCGTGGCCATGCCGCCTGCAGGGGCCTGTGCTCCTGGCCCGGCTCCTCTGTCCTCTGGGGTGTGAAGCCAGTGAGCATGGCATTTAGTACAAAAGCTGCCAGGAGAAGGGTGGTGGGTGACCCTTCTGGTCGCCCTGCCTGGACACAGGGTTAGAGCACACTGACAGAGTGGTCTCTGCGGGTTGGCTCGTCCAAACCCAGGCCCCTGGAGAACAACGGTTGCTGCTTCCAGAGCCTTCGAGCCTTTACGATTGGGGTTGCAAGAAGCTGCACAGACCCCCACCCCCGTGAACAGCTGGCTACTAAAGAGGTGTGCCATCAAGAGACGGGATGGCAGTGGCGAGGTGCAGGGCCAGCTGGGTTCAAATCTCACTATTTGCAAGTTATGTGACCTTGGGCAAGTGACTTAACCCATCTGTGTCTCAGTTTCTTCACTGGTAACATGGGGTGGGGGAGGACTCAACACAGTCGGTCCCGAGTAGGAGATGTTATTATCGTGAGGCAATGGCCCGTGATCGGGCAGGGCAGGCCCAAGGAGGTCTCAGGCTCCCCTTCACACCTACTGGTGTTGACCTTGGACGGAAATAATAATAGTCTACTAGCATTAACCTTGAATAGAACTAATGTTAATAGTTATGCTTACGGAGCATTTGCTCTGAGCCAGGCCCTGGGCTATGTCAGCGGCTACTTTTGATGACAGTGGGGTGAGTGTCAGGCCGGTCAGGCATCACCTGAATCCTTACACCGATGCTGTGAGCCGGGTTCTAAGATTGTCCCCATTTTACAGGTGAGGAAGTAGAAAAGGTCAGTGACTCATCCAGGAACAGTGAAGGGGGTGTGTAAACCTATGTATGTGTCGGTCTACACCCTCAGCCGTGCTGTGCTGTAAACCTGTCATTTCATCCTCACATTTTATCCATGAAGGCAAACAGCCCTGTGTTTCAAGGTGATGGAACTGAGGAAGATGACGCTCAACACACAGTACCTGGCATAGTACCTGGCATAGCCCGATGCCAGACCTGCAGCGTCTGTCCAGAGCCCCTGCGCCCGGTGTAAAACGTTGAAAGTAAAAAGGTGCGACTTAGGTCTGTGACAGCACGGAGGCCAGACTGGTCTCCTTGCTGTGGTTTCCTGTCATGGGAGCAGAGCAGCAGCCAGCAGTGGTGTGGGACAAGCCAGGGCCCTGCCATTGCCGGCCTCTGCGTCTGGTTCCTGTTGTCTGGCACCACGGGGAGGCCGTCTCAGACCCGCGCAGCAAGCCTCACACTCGAGCCCCAGGTTGGGAGCCAAACAGGCAGAAGTGTGCAAACAGGGCCTCCTCGGCCAGCTGCAGCTGGTTTCTGTGCCCGGGGGCCAGCCACAGTCCTGAATCCGGGGCCCAGACTGGTGTCCATGAAAGCTCTTCAGTAAAATTAATCTAATTTTTCCCTCTCTGAGTCACTTTCCCAGAAATGCTCCCTCCTCCACCCTGTTAAGTGAACCCAAGCTCAGCCCCGCGGCCGTGGTGTTTTGGAACTGCCCCTCCTCACGAGGCTGCCTGGGGCTTGCCAGGTCTGGCCCTGGCGGCAGCGGACTCACCTTCTCAGAGTAATGTTCTCCAGGGAGAGGTGGGTAGTCGCACTGCTCGATCTTCTGGCAGAGGGAGAACAGGTTCATTTTATCTCCATAGAAGGGGCTCTGGAGAGCTGCCATCTGCAGGGGGAAGAGGATGGGAGACATGAGTTTTTGGCCTTGAAGTCCAGGGGCAAAGTGACCACTCACTCTAGATTGGGGGTTGGTCCTTCTCTGGGCCTCACTACAGTGACTGTCCCGCAGGACTTACCCCCAAACCTCAAGGAAGCTGGGATTCAACAGAGGTGGCAGTTTAGCACCATCCGTGTTACATAAGCAAATTAAATGGGACAAGGGTTTCAGTGACAAAACTTTAAAGGCAGTGAGGAAGGGGCAGCTGAATGCTGAGGGCCAGCCCACGCCCTGCCTCACGCCTCAGCTCTCAAGGACTGATTTTGGTCGTGTGCACATAGCAGATGGGGAAACAGAGGCTCTGCTCGCTGGGATTGGAGGCTGGGCCCAGCAGGTCCCCTCTGGTGCATCGTCCTATATTTCTAAAAAGCAATTCCAAAGACACCCGTGGGAAGATGTCTATTTAAGCAATAAATTTAGGAAATTACCTAAGGACTAACATCTTGGCGGGGGGAGGTGAGGCATTTCATTTTTGACTTGCATTCTGGTGTTTTTACCAGCCCACTACATAGCTGCTGTCTGAAGGCCTGGCTACTGCTGTGGCGGAACCTGGATACCCAGACATCCTCAGGGAGGGCAGGCCGGAGGAGGACGGTGGGCGGCTGACCACCGTGGGGTGCTGGGACCCTGGGCTTCACAGAAGCTTCAGGTGGAAGGGAAGGAAGCTCCCGGCTCTGCAGCCAGCCACTGCTTCCCAGCTCAGCACTTGTTTGCTGTGTGTCTGCCTTTTGATTTCCTCATCCGTAAAATAGGCAAAGGCTCCACCTGCAGGGCTGTGGTGAGGCTTGGCTGGCACAGGAGGAGGTGCCACAAGCTGAGCCATCAGCATCTCTGGTGAGGCTGGTGGCACCGGCTCCACCCTGAAGGCAGGCCTGCTCCTGGGGCACTGGGAAGTGAAATGACTGGTGGCCCCAGCACGTTCTCACCCAGTCAGGAACTACCAGGCCTCCCCCTTCTGGAGGGCACCCAGACTCCCCACCCCACCATTCAGAGCACTTTTGGGGGTGTGGGGAAACCAGGGGGTGGCTCTGTGAGGCAGTAGCATGGCAACCCAGCACAGTGCCCGCGGCCCCATCTGCTGATTAATCCATAATGGGATTCAAGTGCTTTTTGTCACTGCCGCTCACTGTTGCCTGCCGCCAAAAGACGGCCCACCGCCTCCTGCTAATGAAGTGCCGTCGGGTAATTGTGCCTGCCTGTCCGGTTGGCCCTAGTTCCCTCGGGAGAGCCAGGCTGCCAAGGTCACTGCGCAGATCTCCGGCGGAGGGCTCCTGGGCTCTGGCTGTGATGGGGCGTTGGGACAGCTGAGGAATCCTCTCTGTCCTCGGGCCGTGGAGGGGGGCCCAGCAAGCCCTATCTTGGGGTAGGAGAAGCCCATGGTAGCTGGGTTTGGGGGTGCCCATCGGCTTTAGTTTCCTGGTCTGCCCCATCCTCTGTTCACCCCTGTGAACAGGTCTGGTGACCCCAAAAGCAGGGCCTGCCTCCTTCAGAAGGGCTTCAGAGCCCAGGCAGTGTCCTTGGATTTACAAATGAATGGCCTTTGGGGAGGCATCAGTGTGGCCTGGAGATTTGGGGGTTCCCTCTGACCCAAGTCTAGGAGTCTGTCCGGGCAACACCTGTGGGCCCAGGTGTCCGGGCCAGGCTGAGTGCTTCCAGGTGGGGATTCAGGGCTAGCCTCACCTCTCTCCTTCTGTGACCAGGGGCTTGGGCCCCTCTGACAGGGCCCAGAATCCGTCTGGACCCCTTTCAGGAGGAGGCTGCATGCAGTGAGTGGCCTTGGCAGGTGGAGGAAAGGATGACTGTGCGGTGGCCCTGCCCACTGCAGGCACCGCCAGCCCCACTGGAAGCTGGCTTTACCACTGAGTGCAAAATGGCATCGCTTGGGGGATGCATTTCCAGTAATTAAAATGAGAACCTTGGGTGCAAAGGGTTAATTGGGCGGTTTCCGAAGGACACCTGTTTCCTCAGCAGAGAGCAGCTGAGGCTCCAAGACAGTCACCTGGGGTGCTCTGGGTGCTCCCCGAAGTCATCGCCGGGGGCTGGGGTGATTGAGATAGATTTTCCTGCAAAGTGTTTCTGTTCAGAGTAGAAAAGGATGCTCCAAAGCTTCTCCACTAACGCGGCCCCAGTTTCTCATGTATCCCATCTGGGCCGGTCTTTGCTGATTTGCACAAACCTTGATGTTTGGGATTCCAAAAGGGCCCTAGAAATTGGCGAGGGGCGAGCCCCATATCCACCACCCCCTTCACATCACGTCTCCCTCCTTTCCGGCATCCTCCCCACACTGTTTCGGAAAAGCTTCTTGAACAGGATCAGCAGTGGGCTGTGCCAGAGGAGGCCAAGAAAGCTCCCTGCTAACAGGGACTTCACCCAGGAATGCAGATTCTAGTGGCAGTGGTGTCCCGCCTGCTCCCCCTGCAGCTGCCGGCCACGGGCCTTCCACCCAGATCAGAGCCGTGGGCTGTGAAGGCACCTCAGACCGCTCGAGAAATGGATTAAACGATGACCCCGGATGGCGAGATCTCCCCGTACCGACGACCGCCCACCTCTGACTGGTTGAAGAGAAGAGAAATTGCTCTTTGGGGCTGATACTCGCCTCGTTGGAACTGCCAAAGCCATGGCTCTCAGCGCTGCCCCTCAAATGCAGAACTTTTTCTGTCTGGCTTCATCAGGATGACACATAGCCAGGGAAATGGGACAGTGTGGGCACTTGCCCCACTGGGGCAGCTCCGAGAAACTGGTGTGTGGTCTGAGATGTCCCATGGAGAAGGGGACTCACTGCAGAGACGACAGTGACTGCCTTTGACTCCCACCCTGAGGGCCTCCGACACCCCTCTCATCACCAGTATCTATCTCCCCATCACGTCCTGGAGTAAAGGCTGAGCCCAGAAGCCCACTGCCAAGCATTCTGCAGCCCTGCTTCCCCATGAGGTAGGGGGCTTCCAGACCATTCTCCGGCTCAAGCCAGAATTCCACAGCAGGATTCCAAACAAGGCGCAGCTGACCCCTTGTCTGTCCCCCAGCCTTTCTTGCTGGGTCTCAGTCTGACATGGGCCCCCGGAGGCAGCTGTGAGAGGCCCCCCCGGCTTAGGATCCTGGAGCTGGCCCTGAATGAGCCAATTCCTTTAGCTCCCGTGTAGATAAATAAATTCTGCAGAGCCAGGCAGCCTGCTGGGCGCCTCCACGGGGCGTGCTGGGTAATGAAAATAAAGCACGGCCTTCCAACGTGGCCAGGCATCTCTTCTGGGAGCTCCCTGGAGCAGAGGAGGGGCTGTGAGGTCGCTTCCGTCCCCTCACAGGGGCTCCGGGCGGAGACCCCATGTCTCTCTCCACCAGGTCCCCGGTGGCTAAGAAGGGAGAGGCCAGGCTTTGACAGACGGCCTGGGGATCAGGGCCTGGCCTTGCCCTGTGGCCCTGGGAGGTCTGTCCACCTCGCCAAGCCTCAGTTTCCTCCCTTACAGCAGCTGGGACCCACCTGACGTGATTCTTGTGCTTCACTGCAGCAGGTGCTGCCCCAGCTACTGAGTCGTGTGGCATGTTTCTCCTATGCCGACCTCTTCAACACAGAACCCACTGGGCACCCACCCTTGAGGGCACAGGCCAGATGTGGTGCTTTGTGGTGCCTCCTCACTAGCTGTGGGTCCACAGCATTATCTTAAGGGGACCTCAGGAGGTCCTCGGGGGACATGGGGACGCCCAGGTGAAAGGGGGTGTCGTGGGCTGAATGGTGGCCCCTAAAGAGGTCCACGTCCTCATCTCTGGAGCCAGGGAATGTGGGCCCTTATATAACAAAAGGGATTTGGTGGGTGTGATTCAATTAGGGATCCCCAGGTGGGAGGTTATCCCTGGTAACCCAGGTGGGCCCTAAGTGTAACCACTAGTGTCCTTGTAAGAGGGAAGCAGGGGGCCTCTGACTACAGAGGAGGAGTTATGTCGACGGAGTGATTCAAAGACGGAGTCACAAGCCCAGGAATGGAGGTGGCAGAAGGCACCAGCCCTGACGTTACCTTGCCTTTAGTCCAGTGACACTGATCTTGGACTTCTGGCTTCCAGAATGCTAAGGGAATAATGTTATGTTGTGTGAAGCCATCAACTTCGTGGTGACCTGTTCCAGTAGCCCAGGAAATCAGCACGCGGCTTTGATTCTTCCAGCTCCCACTGAAGTTCCTGTCACGCGGGCTGTCAGCTCCCGCTCCCCACATAAGAACGCAGGACATGGTGAGGCCGAAAAGGAACACCCACAGAGCCATAGGTAGGGGAGTCACACCATTATATTCTCGCTGGCGGCTGGGTTGGAGACACAGGAAGCAAGAGCCACACTGTTCGCAACCCTCACTGCTCCACTTGTTAGCTCAGCCACCATCTTCTTGCTAGTCCCCATTTTTCTGCTAGCGTAGCCACAGCAGTTATATTAGTGGCGAATGGCTCACTGGTTACAGCTGACGGCCAACTAGCCACAGCTGATGGCCATCCAATCACAGTTGATGGCCATTTACTACCTGAGCCAGCACCTTTCCACGTGAGGCCGAGAGCCTGGAAACTGCACTCCTGGCTCTGTCCCCACAGGTCCCCATCAGGGGCAGCTTTTCTCTGGCTCTGTGTTGTCACCTCAGGCCCCAGGCCACCCTGGCCCAGGTGTGCTCTACTGGGGCTGCGCTGAGTCCTCAGACGAGGTCTGAGTGGGTGGGGGAGCCTCTGTCACAGCTCTTCAGGCTGGTGCCCTGGAACACACCACGGGCGTGCAGCGCGAGCTCCAGTCGTGTCTGCGGGATGCTTCCTTCCAATTACCAAGCCCTGGGCTCAGATGCGTCTCCCTTCCTGTCTGCTGGGAAAACATCTGCTTTCACTTCCCTGCAGGGCTGGGGGAGTAGCGAGAGGGGTGGCAGCCCTGGGCAGAGCCCCTGCCGCCTGTCACCTTCAGAGGGACTGGCCAGGGCTGGCCACGTCAGCCACGCAAGCCCCATTCTGTGGGAGGCCAGGGCCATTAGGTTGAGATCAGCGCCCACTGTCCCCTAGGATGTCAATGCCGACAGGACTTGGCTGATTGATTTCATTGACTTTCCACGGTATGTCCGTCCCAGGCTGCAAGCCGCATGGCCCCACACACTGCCAACAAATAAATCAACCCAGCGAACCAGAGCCGCATGCTGGGGAGCCACTAACATGGATGCTGCCTTGTTAGACACGTGTGAAAGTGCCCAAGATGAGGACTCGGAAGGCATCCTGGCCCAGAACCCACCCAGGAAGGCGCTGCAGCCCGGGCAGGCTGCCTCTGCCTCCGTCTCCAGGAACTGAGACGAAGGCTGGGGCAGGGAGCTGGGCTGGCTCTCCTGCTGGAGGGTTGGCATGAGCACAGGGAGCCAGCTGCTATCCTCCCACCAGCCCTGGGGACATGGGTACCTGTCCCACCCCACTTGCCCTGCATGTCCGTTAGTTTATGTTTGGTGACCCTCATTGTTCATAGTGCAGGACACAGCTTATGGAAATCTCAAGCACAGAAGGGAAAAATAAGGACCTAGGGACAATATCCACGAGGGCAGGAGGACAAAGCTGAGACCTCCATTGGGGACAGACGCCGAGCCACACTTTGGCCTTCCCTCTGGCCAAAGCATAAAGGGAAGGGTGGCCGGCTGCAGAGCCTCACTGCCAGAGGTGGCAGCAGACGCCCACCGCTGGGCCTGCACTGGGTCAGTGGGCTCATGGACAGCGAGGAGTGACAAATAATGCTTCTGAGATCTGCCCTCCACTGCCCCAGGGCCTTCCCTGAGCCTGAGCCAGGCACCATTCACAAGTGTGATGCCATTTTATACTTGGGGCAACTGGAGCTCCCAGTGGGGGTGCTGACTTGCCCTGGGGCCATGAGCAGGTGAATTGGGAGCTGAGCGTTGAACTCATGTTCTTCTGACCAAAGTCGGCCCACACCAGGACCCTGCATGTCTCGCACCCAAATACCACGGACACACACACACACACACACACACACACAGCTGAACAAAATCAGCCTAGTTAGCAGGGAAACCCAGGCAGGGGAAGCTGCAAATGTGGGGCAAACAGACCACCCGCTCCCTCCATCACACAAGCAGACACTGGACTCCCTGTCTGCTTCCAGTCTGTCTCCCTTCCCAGATCTGAGCAGCCCACGGGTGAGACAGCACCCAGCCTGCCATGGCCACCCCTCCAACAACCTCCTCTAGCCCAACGTTGCTATTCAGGCAGACATTGGGCCGAGTGGGGTGAAGGACAGGGCCTGGATGGCACCAATGCCACAAGCGGACGTCATGCATCCCTGGTTCCCACCCTGAGCTGGTGGGGTGAACACTGTCCCGCTGGGCTCCTGCCACACATGCCCTGCGAGCTTACCTCGTACAGCAAGCATCCCAGGGACCAGATGTCAGACTTGAAGTTGTAGCCATTCTCGTGGATCCTCTCCGGTGACATGTAGTACGGCGTCCCCACTGAAACACAGCAAGGGGTGAGTGCTTACGCTCTGTGCCGGCAGGACACGTGGGTATGGGGGCTGGAGACACATCCCACCTCAGCGTCATTGGGACCTTGGGAAGCCCCTCTCCCTGTCCTCCTGTCCCCTCCTCTTTCAAATGAGAGGGCTGGGCCAGATTGGACGTCCCATGCTGGTATGGCCCTAACAGGCGCTGGGGACAGGGACCCACACAGACCTGAGAATCAGTCTCAGGGCTGGGCATCTGGGGATTGGTGTTTCTGTCAAAAGGGGAGTGCAACGCAGCAGCCAGGCTCTGGGCAGCAACTGGCCAAATGTCCTTTAACGTGGTTGCTTGAATCCCAGAAGAGCCCAGATAAGGCTCTCAACAGTGAAAAGAAAACCTGTGAAGGTTGAGTAAGCATGTCACATGTGCTAGGTCATTCGTGTTCCTACAGTCCCGTGAGGAGGCACCCCATTTTACAGACGGGGAAACTGAGGCTCAGAAAAGCAGCAGGACTGGGCTCAAACCTAGATCTTCAGGCTCCAGAAATGGAGCACTTAGCCACCCCCTTTAGCTGGCACCATCTGGCACATCCAGATTTGGGGTTGGCAGAGATTTTTTAAACAGGACGAAAAGACACTAACTGTAAAAGATTGATAAACTGGACTTAATTAAAATTAGGAACTTCAGTTTAACCAAAAAACCAGTTAGAGAGTTAAAAGGCACAGCCACACATATACCGAACGACGGCCTCATAGACAGAATACATTTGAAAACTTCTATAAATCAATAAGTAAAAGACCACGCTCTCCCTCAAATTGGCAAACAACTTGAAGGGGGGGGCTTCACAAAGAGGCTCTCCAAAAGGCCGGTAAGCGCAGGAAACTTATGTTTTTCATTACTCATCAGAGCCACGGAAATTAAAGACACAGTGAGATACTGCCATCCACCCCCTGAATGGTCCAAGTTAAAAAGATTGAGATGAACCAAAGCGGGTGATGTGTGGAGCGCTGGGACCCTTACAATTCCACTCCTGGGCACATGCCCATCCAGAGACCTGATCCACAACGTACAAAGTGGCTTTATGTGGAATAGCGAGAAACTGCAAACAAATGTCAATCAACAACAGAATGGAGAGACTAATAATGTGGTCTCTTTACACAATGGAATATTAAACAGCCATGAACAAGAGCAAACAAACCTCAGGTGCATGCCACAAAATGGATCAATCTCCCAGACGTGATGGTGAGTGAAAGCAGCCAGGCACAAAAGAGCACACACTATGATTCCATTTTTATCAAGATCAGGAAAACTGCTCTATGGGCGGGGGGCAGTGATCAGGGAAGGACTCAAGGAGCTTTACTGTTCATATGTCACTTCTCAGTTAAAAAGCAGAGGGGACACACTTTTCAAGACCTGGAGCTGTGCAAAGATGGGAAGATTTCCTCAGAGGAGGTGAGCTCCCCATCATCAGAGGCATGCAAGCTGCAGCAGGGCTGATTTGGAAGGGCTGAGGAAGGGCCCCGAAATCTGGATTTGTGACTAGAGATTTTTAACCTGAGATTCTGTTCTCAGTCCATTTGGAGGATGATTGTTCTGGAGGCTTTGGGACCAGATTTTAAAGGTTGCTCTACAAAAGACATTTTCAGTGGCCTGGAGATACCATATGAAGGTGACGGTGACTGCTGCTGTCCTGGCCAGAGTCTGTGTGGGGAGCTGGAGTCCAGCATGGCCGAGGCCGAGCCTGAGATGTGGCTTATGCCCCTAGAATGAGGGCTATCCAGCACCACAGAAACACACGGGACCCTGGGAGGACAGGCCTTTCAGTGAGCTGGACTTGGAAAGCTTCAGCATTTCACGGGCCAAAGATGTTTGGGGGCAACTAAATTTTGCCAAGTAAGGGTGTTTAACAAACACAAAACCCCAACTACCATTTAGTGTCACTATTATTTAAAAAAGAAAAGACAGTTTGACCCTGGAATAAGAGAAAACTCAACCTCAACATCAAGGACAATCCTTTACAGCAAAAACATTTACTAAAGCTGTTTGAAAACTAGATCTTCTTGTTTTTCTCACGGCATTGGAGAGCTATACGAAATCCTGTCACACCATGAAGTGTGGGGAGTTCCTGCTCTGGGCTCCCAGGGGACAGGACCTTGTTTACCAGAGTGCCAGGACAGGTCACAGTGGGTGCCTAATAAGCATCTACTCACTGAGTCAATGAATCCATCCACAAGTTACCAGATAGCAAACATCAGTGTTCACACTTTTCTTGCAGCCTTAATACACTGTTTACTTAACTGATGGCTGCCCAAGAGAGACTGCCTGATTATTGCTTTATCAGGACACCAAGCACCTTTTGATGGCAATAATCCCCGAACAAGGACAGCAGCCATCACTTAAATACATGGTTTGAGAACTGTGTCATCTTACATGCATACTTTATGGCTGAAATCAGGGGCTACTTGCTTATTCAGCAGAAAGAGCTGTCAGCCAACAGATGAATCCATGGGGGATTCCCTAAGCAAATTGTGACTTCCTGTAGCAGCCCCTTGTATATTTTGGTCACGAGGGAGCAAAATGACAATGAACGGGCAAGTGTGAAATGGATGACTTGTCATATCCAAACCACAGGGTGACATCCAAACAGTTCTCAGTTAACAGCAGGAACCTCAGCCCAAACTGTAAGTGATTCTGGCGCCCAGGGTGTTGCGGATGGACGTGCCTACAAGGCGACAACCGTCCCCCACACGGAACAGCTACATGGGGCTGACGGGATACAGGAAGAGACAGTGGGAGCCGTGGGGGAAGGAGATCAGAGGCCCTGTCCTCAGTGAGGGACAGCAGTGTCCACTGTCTGGCTGCATGGCACCCCTGACATCCCCTGTCAAGCCCCCTCCTGACTGGGAGTGTGCGTCGGCCCTGACACCTCTTGCCACCCTCAGTTTTGCCCTCGGCCTGGGCCTCTATAGGAGGGACTCAGGGGAGAGACGACCTGCAGAGTGGCCAGGCTTTGGCCTGGGGCTGCCTTGGCCAAGCCCAACTGAAGGTGAAGGCTTTGCATGCCTGGCCCCTCTTTGAGTCCCCCATGTCGCCCCCCCTCAGCCCCAATTACAGCCTCTGCGCTTTTGCACATGCGTTCCCTTTGTTTCCTGCGTCTCCCGTCTTCTAGCTTTTACCCGTTTCCCTTGATGTGAGGGAGAAAAGACAAACAGCCAAATATAATCTGGACTTTCTTCTAAGATGCCAGTGCTGCCGTGTCATCGAGCCAGACATACATCAGTCTGTCCATTCATCATCCAGCCAGCCAGCCAGCCATCCCTCTTCCATCCGTCTGTAATCATCCATCTATTGTCTGCTCTCTATCCATCCATTCAGCAGCCTATCTGTCCATCCATCCACCCATCCATCCATCCATCCATCCATCCATCCACCCGTCCATCCATCCATCCACCCATCCATCCATCCATCCACCCATCCATCCATCCATCCACCCGTCCATCCATCCATCCATCCATCCATCCATCCATCCATCCATCCATCCATCCATCTGTATCCAATGTTAGCTGAGCCCTGACATTGTACTGGGCCCTCCTAGGAGGGGACATCAGGAGGCAGTGAGTTGTCTGTTCAAGGAAGTGTCTAGAAGGAGCCAGTTGATCAAGGAAAGGCTGGACGGATCAGTGGCTGCAGCGGAATGTGATGGAGAAGCTCATTAAGAACCTTGCTGCCTGCCCCACCCAGACCTATGGGACCAGAACCCCCAGGGCCGGCACTCGGACGCCTGTGTCTCTCAGGATCCTGGTGCCTGTTACAGTCTGACAGGAGCTGCGCAGAGCCTCACCCACCCATCAGTCTTTCAGATGCTCAGACACATCAGTCGGACAAATGAATTTATGACACATTAACTGAAGGAGGTTTGGGCCATCACTGCCCGGCAGGAGGTCCTTCCATCCTGGCCTCAGCCAGATTTTCCAGTTCCCTGAACCAAGGGAGGGGCTGCTCCACTTTGGTCTGTAAGTCTTAAAGTTGGGTGCTCTGCCTCATTAGAGGGGTCCTCATCTTGTTTCAGGGATGTACAAAGCTTCAGGGGGTGAACACAGCACCTCCTGTTTTGCCAGCATCCCCTGGGAATAAGTCTGTAAAACCCGATTTTTATACTGACAACCGATACTCTAACACTATGAAGCATAATGCACAACTTGCATGAGTTTTAAAGATAAGATGAGAGACTTCAAAGAAGTTCCAAGCTTGCAGCAGGCCCTGGAGGATGTGTCCCCAAGCCTCAGGGGAGCAGCAGTTCTGGGGGAGAGTGGGAGAAGCTGGCAAGAGGAGCTGCCTGGAAGGCCACGCCCCCAGTCCCTTGTCCTGCCCCAGGGGGTCTTCTGTGGGCACTTCCCGCTGGCAAAGCAACAGCACAGTGTGAAGGGGATGCTCAGATGCAGAGACAACACAGCCTGGGTCTCAAATCCCCTTCCAGCAATCTCCCCATCAGCCCTGCTAGCTTGAGGCTCCCCTTCCCCCCCACCCCCTCCACTTCCTCTCCTCGCAGTGGGGGACCAAGCTCTGCATATGAAAGAGGAGCCCAAGAAAGCCTGACCTTCCCATGTCTTTACCTAGAACGCCCAGATTTCAAACCGGGCAGATATCAGAGGAGAATGCGGGACCTCAAAGCGGAGGCTGATTAAAGGGGCCCCTGCTTCCTGGAGATGCGCCACTCCTGTCAAAACAAACTTTGCTGGGGTTTGAAATGCTCGTAGTGTTTGAAACATGTTCATTAGCTGTGAAAAAGGCAAAGATTTCACATGAAGGCGAGGCTGGCATCTGTGGTGTTGAAAATGGTGGTGTTGAAAATGGTGGTGTTGAAAATGTCTGGAGAAACATGGTGTCGTCGTCGACATCCATGGGGAACTTGGGGTGGCTCCTGGACGGCACAGGCTGGGGTGTGGACGGACTGGGAGCTGCACCCAGCCGGTCTGACCGTGCTTCAGCCACTCACCGGCAGACAACTGAACTTCTCCCTCTTAGCTTTGGTTTCCCCATGGGTGTAATGGAGGGGTTGAACTCAATGGTCCCTGTGGTCCACCCCACCCCACCCCCCTGCACTTTGGAGCCCTGATGTGCAGGTTGAAGGGCTCTGGCAAGGCCACGCTGTCCAGAGACCCTGGGAGGGAGAGGGTGAACTAAGGAGGGTGACAGAGAGCAGGGGAAGAGCAGGTTCTGGAACCCACAGAGCAGCTCCCTTGGTGTGGGGCAGGGGTACCTGCATTTTCCTCTCTACATAACGCAGTGCTGGGAAACGCCCTCCCCACCCCCAACATCGCACCAGGCCCCACATTCTGAGGATGTCCCCTCTCCTCTGCCCCCGTCCACTGCCCTAGCAGCCCCATCTAGCCTCCCCTGTCCTGCTCATTCCCACCCATGCCCACCACCTGAATTAATAAGCAGCTGACTCCATGCTGAACTACACACAGTCCCCAGGAGAGGCAGTGAGGTTGGAAAAACACTGTACTTTTATCAGCATTCACTTCATTTCAGATTGTTTACATCCCTACAAATATCTGCCTATTTCTAGTTCCCACACTGAGTGTCTCTAACAAATGTGACAATAGGTGGCTCAATTTTTCAGCTCCACACAGCACCCGGTTTCCAGGTGTAGGTGTCTCATCCAAGATGGTGCAGGGAGTCTCGGATGGAAAACTGGTCTATGGCCACACCTCAGCCTCACTCTCACCCTGACTCTCACCCATCACCCCGCGGGCAGCACACAGGTGCTCAGCTCACTGCCTTTGGGCTTCCTCCTCTGACAACCTGCTCTGTGATGACTGCCACCCGGAGGTGGCTAGAGCACTAACCCAGGTAATACCGAGGAGGTGGTTATTGGAACAGTGCGTGGTTCCCGGCGAAGACTCTAAGTGGTTTTCCCCTCCAGGCCGTAAGTTCCAGCGGCCAGGGGCCTTTCCCGGTGAGCAGTCCCGGAGCCTGACACAGACCCTTCTGGAGTGAATGAATGAACAAATGGACAAGCTGTAGTTTGCATCCCAGACCCGATCGATTCCTCATTTGCTGTTCCCTGGAGACCCTCCCCTTCCCTCTCTGGTGTCAGCTTGTCTTATTCTAACAGTTTGTGCCCCTGGAAATGCCAGAAATGTAGCAGACAAGACAGGAGCCACCCGCCAGCCAGGTGTGACCTCCCAGGACCTCCTTCTCAGATGTCAACACTCAGAACCTCAATCTACCTGCTGAAGCAGGTTTTCTGGGCCAGTTGTTCCCAGGTGTCCTGGGCTGCTGGGATGGATGGGACAAGGCCCAGGGATGCAGCTGTGACCACACTGACAGGGTCCCCAGGGATGCTTGGCTGTGAGCACCGCCTATGCACCTGGCAAAGGTTCCACGGGGCCCACCTGGTGCCAGGCACGGGCATGCTCACGCTGGCACTGGACAAGAAGAGGAAGCTCCATCCCCTCCTCTGTGGCCCAGGACAAGCCCACGCCATGAGGTTGGATGGGCTTACCCCACCCGTGCCTGAGTGTCCAGGCACTGGGTGCCCTGGGTGTTCCTGCACGCTGCGGGCTTGTGCCTGAAAAGGAGCCGACACCCCGAGGGTTCCAGTTCCCACTCGCCAGGCGACTACCGGAATGTGGTCTCCCTTCTCTGAGCCTCAGTTTCCTCATCTGAGAAATGGAGATAGTAAGGCTTGGTGGGATAAGTTCTTTAAAAGCAAAATGTTTTTCAAACATCTTTTAAGCCTTGTGTTCGTTGTTAGCTCACCTCTCTGGTGAGTTCAGTGACTACCGAAAACTGAAGTAAAGAGCAGCCCTGGGAGGGGCTGAGGTGGCCCTCGGCCCCCAGGGACACTGGGCTCCTCAGTGCAGTTTCGTCACAGAGCCCAGCACTATGGCTGCACACAGTGGGCCCTCAGGAAAGGGTCTACCAGTCCCATACCATGCCACCCTGGACTGACTGTGTCTGTCCCCTCACCAATCTGGGAGCACCCAGAAGTCAGGGAAGGCTGCCAGGGTCCCCTACACCCAGGCCAGGAAGGGAGAAGGAAGGAATTTATGCCCTGTGGCCACGCCAGTGGTTGGCGGCCTGGGAAAGCCAGCATGCCCTGACCACTGTACCTGACGGAGGTCACCCCCAGCCAGACCGTCTGTGCAGCCCCAAGAGGTGGTCCTGCAGCGTCCTGGGTGTGCGCTGGCCTCCCCTACCACCCCGATCCCAGCCCGAGGCGGCCCTGTCACCACTGCTGAGAGCAGGGCCTGCTCTCCCAGTCCCACAATTTGTCTGCAGCTGCTGCCGCTGCTTGGAGTGAGACACTTGCTTGTAGCTTGTGAGCTGTGTGTAGGCAAATCTTTCATTTTTCTTTCATTACGCCGGCGTGTACTGTCACTTAATTTTTATGTATGCAATCCTTCCTGACAAATATGATCTGCTGCCTAGTAATTCGTCTGACGCTCATTCTGTTCCTCGCTCTAATTACAGCTCCGATTCCTGACACCGAGGCAGCCGCTCTGCCACTGCTGGGTACTGCACCTGTCAGCCCGGCCATGGCATGACTAATGCCCTTTCATGCCAGCCTCGTGTTAGCAAATACGGAGGCAGGGTGAGGCAGGGGGAGATGGGATTTGCATAAGTCCAGCCATGGGTCAGCAGCCCAGGACAGGAAGTGGTTGCTGGGGCAACGTGGCTGCCACCACAGCATCCCCGCATAGTAGGTGCACACAGATGGAGCGGATGCATAATTCATCCCCATGCATGGGTGTGAGGGAGCCTCCAGCCCCTGCACCCTTCCTGAGTCACGATGCAATAGCAATTACTTCAGTCTCTTGCCCCACCAAACGTGTGTGTAAGACTTGGTCAGCTGTTTGCAGAGCCTCACTGTGGACAGAGGGTCTTTCTCTTGCCTCTTGGAGACTTCAGGCCCTGGGCTGTCACCGTCATGGAGCCTGGTCCTCAGTTCCGGGAGCGTGTCCTAGACACGGGCACACGGCCCCAGGAGGCCGGGTCAGCTGCTCAGAGGCGTCGGGAAGAGCCCGGCTTCCGCAGGCAGCCTTTCCCAAGTTCCAGTTCCTTCTCATTAATATAATAAGTGCAGCAGTCCAAGTCGATAAACTGACGCTGTCGGATGAGCCCGTATTTCTGCCCGTTCGTAATGATGTGATCTTAACCGGCTCTGACGAGTGCAGCAGTCTTCTCCCCAGCGAGACCGAGAAGGGCTGGGACCTGACTGACAGGGGACAGGAGGCAGTGGCGTTAACTCTTCCCTTTGACGGTTTCCCTTGAGTTTTTGGCCTTTTTGAAGCTCTTAAACCACAGAGGTAAATAGTCCCAAACTGACACTGATTTTCACAAAGAAAAGGGTTTGAAGGGACTGGGAAAGGCCAGGCGTCCTTCCAAGGGAAGGAGCTGGTGGCTGGGCTCCGGGAGGAAGTCCAGCATTATCTTCCAAGGGCCCCGACTCTGATCTTCGAGAGGAAACGTGGGCTGTGCAGTGTGAAGCCTGCACTCAAGTCCTGGCCCTGCTGCTACAAGACTCAGAAATGTCACTCAAACTCCCTGGATTTCAGATTTCTCCTTTGCACAAAGGAGGATCCTATAGACCCGCACGGCTCTGAGGTGTGAATAAAGTGTCATAAACTCATGGGATGGCAGGTCCTTACACATCCTTTCCTTTTGAGCTAACGGACGGCCAACAACATGCCCAGTGTCCTCCAAGGTCAGACGGAGCCGAGAATTTCAAAGTAACCCCCTCTACACACACACGCACACCTGCATACTCACACATGCACACTCACACTCCACACATGCATGACAATGCACACACTCACACGTAAATGCACACATGCTCACATCCCACCCACGCACACTCATGCATGCATGCACACACGTGCACATTCACACAGACACACGTGCACACACTCCTATACGCAGCTGGGAGTACCTGACCTTGAGAGTTAGCACATTTCTCCTGATCATGTGCTGTATAAACCCTGAGAGCCTCTAAACCGTTGGGACCTGTATGAGGAGTGACAGTTTCCACCAGGAAAGTGTTTCTTCCAGAAAGTACCTCCACCATCAGCTGGTGTACTCACAGCATGCCGTAGGCACTCAGGGTCAGAGGATGGGAGACATGGGCTGGGGCGGGGGATTGGCCGGAGACGAGTGGAGAACAGAGTGGTTTTCAAGGGAGGTGTTCACAGGTGCACAGGGAGGGGAGCCTGGGAGCACCTTCGTCTGCAAATGCCACCCTGAAGAGCAGGAAACTGGCTTCTGGAAAGAGATGGCCCTGCCTATCTCTGAAATGTTCCCACACGGCCCTGGTTAAATGCTAGTACGCACTGTTATAATGCACGTGGGAACCTATGTCCGTGTCCAACTGGGGTGGGGGTGGGGTGGGGGCTTTGCTGGCTTCTCTATTCCAGCTAAATGTAAAATTCTCCATGGTCCATCATTCCAAGTTTTGCATTCAGTTACCTAGCCAGCATATAGTATCTGAAGCTTGCCACTGCTTCACGTGACCCAAAACACACATCCGACCCATGTCCCCCTCACGCTCAGTTCTTAACACTGCTGGGATGGTGCCCACCCACTGAGCCCAGCATTCAAGGGCCCACTGTCTCCTTTGTCACCTGAGGTCCTGGGGACCCTGCTTTCCAGCTCACTGTGTTCCCCCCTCACTGCCCCTCCAACTCCTATATACTCCTCACAGTCCACCTATCATGTCACCTCCTCCTGGCTGAGACCTTGGCTCCCACAGCTTTAAAAATGGCTGTTTAAAAGCCCAAAACTGGAAACAGCTCAAAGGTTCCCCAGCAGGAAGAACGGACCAAGTGTGGTGCACCCACGTGATGGAACACCGCGCAGCAATGAGAACGATGGAATGACTCCGGCATGCAACGACAGAGCCACGTCCCGACTCCACAGACTGGGCTCAGTCATCCTTTCCTGGAAGGGGTTCTACAGAGGCAAGTGAAGCCTTGGGGTTCAGAAAGGCGTTTTCCTGCACTAGCTAACCAAAGGCACTGTGGGGACAATGTCCACATCTCCCCCAGGGTCACTAAGAACTGGGGGCTGTTGGGGTACAGACAGGCCCTCTTACCTAGAGAGTGGGCTGCAGTGGTCTCAGAGCTGAAGAAGCGGCCCAGGCCAAGGTCACCGAGCTTGACGACACCCGTGGCCGTGATGAACACATTGGCAGGCTTGATGTCTGCAGGGGAAGAAGAAAGGGCTTGGTGTGGAACAGAAAGGAGAAGGAAGTCGGGCTGGGCAGAGGGGTGGGCCCTTCAGGTGATAGGGAGGGGGCCTGTCCTGCTCCGCCTCATGCTCACTCACTCTGAGAATTCGTGTTAACAAGAGAAGAAAGCACTCAGTGTGGTAACCTGCACTGTTCCCCAGTGACTAGAGCAGTGCCGCCCACACAGCAGATACAGGTAAATAAAGGTGGAATGAATGAAGGAATCAGTAAAGTAACCTATGTAAAGCACCCAACACCCTTCCTTCTTCCTCACAACTCAGGATGACGTCAACTTTCAGAAATATTCCTTTGTAGGTGTCTCATTTCCTTTGCCCAGCCAACTCCTACGAAGACTTCGAAGCCCATATTAAAAGTTCCCTTTTCTAGTATGTTTCGCCTGCCATTCCCGGCAGAGCTGGCAGCAGTACCAAACCTGGTTAACCCCACCACCCATCCTTGCTGCAGTCCTCTCTACATGGGCCCCAGGGTGGTACTGGGGACTGGAGATGATGTACTGAGCGAGGCCTGTGTTCCCTAGGGTCCCTGTAACTACGTATGTGGCATTGGTGCTGCCACCATGGGGAGGCACCGGGCACGAGGCGTGTGTGTGCATCAAGCCCAGCGCCTTGCACACGCCCGTTCTCTGACCCCGCTAAGGACAGGCATGATGCTGGACACCCACTTGTCTGGGGAATGCGAGATGGTCCACCTTCCCCAGGAGGAGCCGAGGGACAGCGGCATCCTTGGGCCCTGGGAGGGGCGGCACACACACCTCGGTGCATCACCCGGCGGGAGTGCATGTGCTCCACGGCGCTGCACAGCTGCACGAAGTACTTCCACACCGTCCTCTCGGGAATGAGCCGCTTCTGCTTCTTGAAGTACTGCGGTGGGGGAGACAGACAGACAGATGGACATGCGTAGGTGGTGGGCTGACAGAGAGGGCAGCTGCAGGGCTCTGTGCCGCCCTGTCCCCAGCGGGCAGCTAGAGCCTGGCCCAGCGTGGGCAGTCAGGCTGCTGAACAAATGATAAACGTGGAACGAAGGGGGCTGGGTTCATATCTCTGCTTCAGCCCAGGTCTCCCTCCATGGTCCTCTGTCCACCCTCACCCGGCAGCCAGCTCTTGAGGGCAGGGCTGGGGGCAGGCCTGGCCCAGACTGAGGTCCTGGATGGCTCTGCTGAATGACATCTTGCAGGCTGCTCTCAATCAGACTTTTTCTGGAATCTCCTGGACACACGCCCGCAACCTCCCTCTACCTAACTGCAAGCTCCTTGTGGGAGGGGACTAGCTTGGCCTCTCTGTCCCCAGCCCCAGCCTGGCCCACGATGGGAGCACCCAAGACGCACTTGGTAGTTAAATCACAGCTTCTTCCCCCACCTCCTCAGAACCGGCAAATCTCATCCCACGGGATCGTTCACAAACGCGGCAAGAACCTCAAGGAAATGGGCTTGACATTCTCAAATGGATCCCCATCTACTTTGTTGACTGAAAAACTATATTTAATGCTCCAGAAACCAAAACAAAAAAACCTGAAAACCACTCAGGCTGCACTGAGTGAGCCCAAGGTCCTGGGAGGAGTAAACCAGGAGGAGCGTGTCCTGCCCACGGTTTAGATCAACATCCCATCCCCCCCACCGCCAGGGGTGTCTCCTGTGAGCTGGGGTCGGGGGTGATGCCTCACACCAGCAACCTGAGTACCAGGTTTTTGCTCAGGGGCTTTTGCTCCAGACCAACCATCTTTCCCCAAAGGAGCCAGAGGTGATGCTGTGGGACTCTCCGTCAGGGCAGCTGCTTTTGCGCAGGGAAGGGGGCTGACTCGGGATGCACTCCCGGTCCTGGACAGGGGGCATGGCGTGGAAGACAGGACCTGAGAGAACATTCGCTGAGCACCTGCCTTGTGTAGCCCCTGTGCTGGGCCCTAAGCAGGGATGACTGCACCCATCTTACAGACGGGGAAACTGAGGGCCACACCATATAGCTAGTAAGGGGCTGGGTCACAGCTCAACCCCAGGCCTTCTGCCTGAAAAGCCCAAGCTCTTAACCCACTTCTAATGGCACCAGTAGCTATCTGATGAGGGACTGAGCTAAGAGGGGTTCAGGGACATGCCCAAGGTCACCCAGGCAGAGCGGCAGAGCTGGGTTTGGATCTGGGCACCTCCAACAATGGGACAGTCACACCTGGAAGGCCCCGGCCTGGCACTAAAGTCCCGTGAGGCTCCCCTGAGGCTCCATCCTGGGAGAGGGGCTTTGTGGGTGAGCGTCCCCAGGCTCCTAGCAGAGACCCCTCAGCACAGGACCCCCACCCCCTGGGCCACCCCAGGCTTGTGCGTTGGGCTGGGCTGGAGTGTTATTTACACCATGATGTTAGTTAATCCTCATTATAGCATTTAAGTGAGATGCACACAGCTGCAAGTGGTGATTTTCTAAATGTCACGTCCTATAAGCGCCGTGTGACATTTATTGGGAAGGCGCTCAGTCTCTGGTGGGTTTCGGGGTGGCGGCAGCTCCTGGTTTCACCACCCACCGTAAATCACACTAGCACCGTGGCCATGGTGGTGTTGCTTGGCCCCTGAGTTTGGGGGCCCTGGGGACGCAGGGCCTGCTGGGCAGCAGCCCCCCATGTCCTGCAGTCCCCACGGGGCCCTCCTCATGTATCTCTCAGGACAGGGGTGGAAACTGAGGTTCAGGGAAGGGAAAGATTTGATTTGCCCAGTCACCCCTGCCTCCGCCTGTCCTCCAGCCCCACTCCACGGATTCAGAGGCTGCGCGTGGTCTGGGGTCTCTTGGGGCTGACGGGGACGGTACCCTCACTATGGGCCCCATTCCAGAGTCTCCTCTCTGTCATCTCTGCCCCTCCTCCTGTTCTCCCCTCCCCCACCCCTCCCTCCATTGGGCAACCAGTCTTTCTAGAATACAAAGCGGACCATGTTTACTGCCCATCACCAGTCTTAGAAAGCTTCTCGCTGACCATCAGGGCGAGGTCCTGAATCCTGAGCCTGGACCATGAGGCCCTGGGTGGTCTGACCGCCTTCCCCTTGCCCAGCCCTTACCCCACCTCATCCAGTGCTCTTCTGGACCCCTGGCTTTGTGGACCCCTGGGATTTTCATCCCTCTGGGCTCTTGCACAAGCTTTCTGCCACTAGACTTCGGGTCTCCCCTCAGGTCTCTGCTCAGGTGTCACCTCCTCCAGGAAGCCTTTTGTGGCTCCACAGGCCCTGAACTTGGCTTCAGGAGCCCTCACTGGCTCCTGAATGATCATTCACGGGTCTGCCCTCCCCTTAGGAGATGAGCTCCGTGAGGGCAGTGTGCGTGCTGGCAGCTCCTAGGTGTCGGGACACAGTGGGTGCTGGCTGCATGCGTGTTCAGTGGAAGAGTGACATGTGAAAGAGAAACAAAGTGTGGGAATGGGAAGGAGAAGGAGGAACTAAGACATGATATAGCACATCTGTTCCCATCAGGGATCCGTGTGGAGATTAACATCCCTGCAAAGGCATTAATATGTCAACAAAAATATAAACGCAGGTGATAACAGCTCAAGTAATGCTGTTTCCCAGCGACACCCGTATTCCTAAGAGCCAAATTTCAGAAGAGCAAGCACCGAGCAATGTCTCAATCCCCAGTGCCTGATGGGAAAGATGGAGAGTCCATGTCTGCCTCCATTTGAAGGATGGCTGGGAGCAGGGCGGGGGCTCCAGCTGGCCCAGCCTCACTCAGAAGCAGACAGGCTGAGCCTGGGGGAGGGAGGCAATGAGGGCCCACAACAGTGGCCTGCACACTTGGGTTAAGTCAGCAGGACAGGAAGGGCCTTGAAGGAAAAGCAGGAGTGGGGCTGAGACCTCGGGCCTGAAGGTCCCACTTAAAGGCTGTGCTGCCTCAGGTAAGTGACTAAACCTCTCTGAGCTTTGCTATCTGAGGATAGAGTGGACTCAGCGAGTGATGCATGTGCTCAGCACGGTGTGGCCCAGAGTAGGTACTCCATCAGTGGGGCTGCGACGGTCCCTGAGTCCAGACTCATGATGGGTCTGGTCCTGGGCCCCAGGAGGTGGGGTGAGGGGGTGGAGCGGTGTGGGGGCTGCCATAGGATGCAGAGCAAGAGCCAGGCCCGGTGCTGAGCCTACCTGTGGAACTTGGCAAGTCAATCAACCTCTCGGAGACCCCTGGCCTTGGCCATTACATGGGAATGAAGATGTCCCTCAAGGGCTGGAGGGACCTCAGGGAAATCAACTTGGGGACAATTTCCACTGGAGGGTCCCAGGCCGAGAAACAGAGACATGGGCCACAGACCCAGCTCTGTCTCCAAGTTGCTGGGTATTCTCAAGCAAGTCTCTTAACCTCTCTGGACTCAGTTTTTCCTCCTATAAAATGAGGCAATTTGACCCACAGACAATTTCCCAGATTCTGTGAGCTGGGTTCCCACCTAATGCAGGATTCTATGCTCACTCCTTCTGAGATGCAGGAGAAGTGGCCCATGAGCCCATGGGCAGCCTGGGAGGGACAGTGGGGGCAGCCAGAGGGGTCCTTTCTGTCTACGGCTGACCATCTCCCAGCAAATATAGATGGGGCACGAAAGGGTCCACGGCTGAGGCTGGTGGGCATCGGCAAGGAGGGCGGAGTGTCTCCAAGGGGGCTGCCTCTGAGACCAGAGCAGTGAGAACTCGAGCTGAGGAGGGGTTCCCTGTGTCTGGGAAGCCTCCAGGCCCCACCCATCTGCCAGGCACCCTCACCTTGATCATCTGCGACAGGTCACCTGCATCGGCCAGCTCCAGCACAATGTTCAGCTCATTGTCCTCAATAAATGAGTCCAAATACTTGATGATGTTCGGATGGTTCAGTTGCTGCCCAAGGAGAGAAGGGTGGAGGCAAAGTCAGTGAGAGGTGGTACAGCCCCAGCTCCTACCCCGTGCTGGTACCCAGCTGGTACCCACTAACAGGGCCCTGGCATTTGCTGGTGAGTGTCTTGGCGGAAAGGCCTGTGCTTGGGAGTCAGGCAGACCTAGGTGACAGTGGGAAAGACATTTTGCATCCCTGACTCTCAGTTTCCTAATCTGTAAAATGGGCATAATGCTCTGAGGAGTAGTTGTGAAGATTAGATGGAATTAATACCCTTGGAATGTCCAACACAGTGACTGCACAGAGCTAAGACTCAATAGATGCTTGTGGAAATGGTCCTTTTCTTCTTCTTCCTCCTCATCACCACGCCCATGACCCTCCAGGGTAGGGCCAGCCCCACTCCACTCTGTCGCTGTGCTCAGCAGGCCTGCAGCTGGTACTCTGAAGTGTCCGTCTCCTTCCTTCTTCCGTCCCGCTTTTTGTCAATTTCTAAGACACCCCTAGTAAAATCTCGGAGGGCGGAAAAGACCCCATTCCTGCTGTAGGAGCTGCCCTGAGTGATCTGTTCAGTGCTGAGGCCACTGGCCTGACCACCACAGCCGTGCATTTGCCGAGGTTATGTGTGGAGCCCAGGCAGGACAGCACCCCACTGGCTGGAAGTCACCCCCGCCTGGCTAAGAGGAGACCCTGGCAACTGTTTATAATGGAAACAGACTGTTGACACCAAAATGATTCCAGGATCTGGGAAAGCAGAGGGGACTCCAATATTCTGCCACAGTATGGTCAGCCCAGCTACAGGGGCTCCTGTCGGCCAACGATCAGGGCCCAATTTAGAGGACAGTTTGTAAATAGAAGGCCTGCACATTGCTGGGAGAGAGACTGCGTCTGTGCTGCATGCCGACCTTGGATGCTAAAATGAGGGGGCCTTTGGCAGACATCACACAGCCAAGCCATATCCCAACTGATTTCCCAAACCAGCCCTCTCTGGGAGGGCACTCCTCAATATGTCCCCAGGGGCCACAGGCGGCCTCTGCTATTGGCCCGGTTCCTGCCCCACATATCTGCCCCTCCCTCAACACCCACCAGGTCCCCCTAGAGACTGACAGCACCCCACCCTGGTACCTACTGCCTGTCCTAGTAATCAGGCCCCTTGCTCCTACCCACCCCCTTTGCCAGCACTGGCCCATCTCACAGGGCTGTCTGCAAACATGAAATTACAGTTTCAGCTTTTCTATTTAGGTCTATAATCCATTTCAAGTTAATTCTGGTGTATGGTGTGAGGTAGGGTCAGGGCTCATGAATGTCCAGTTTTCCCAGCACCGTGGATTGAAAATCTTTCCTTTGTCCACTAAATTTTTTTGGTGCCTTTGTCAAAAATCACCTTCCCCAGTTTTTGTTTTGAGGTCTCCCTGGAGCTCACATTGGCCAGCATATCCGCTGCCCTCAGCACATATCACATTCTATAGATATGGTTATATTTACAAAAAAAGTACCAAAGTAAGTGAATGGCAAGTTGAAAATGCTTTAAAATCTCTAAAGCATGTTACAAAGTCCTGGCGTTGTTGCTATTATTGTAAATGAGAACCCCCTCTTCTTTTACCCCCCTCTGGACCTCACTTCATTCCTTCACTGGGCAATCTCACCCCTTTCTGGGAGGGCTCCCCAAAACCCACCCAGGTCATCATAGACCTGCCCATCAGTCTTTCCAACGACTTGGAAAAGTCAGAGGGGGGCTTGGGTGGGAACTAAAACTTCAGTCAAGGGGACTGTTCCCTCAAGGTATAGGCTCCTGGGGAGAGGAGGTAGGAGACCCCTCTCCTCTTTCCTATGGCAGGTCTGAGGCCAGGAAGTGAAGTAAGTGCTCTCTCAAACACCCAGTCAATTTACAAAGGCACAGGCTGGGGCAAAAAGGGGCCCCGGAGGTAACTGAGCGAAATCTCTGAGGCCTGGAAAAGGAAGGGACTGGCTGGGGCCCAAGCTGAGCCAAGAACTTGGTCCAGGGAGCAGAAAGCCTTGTCCATCTGGAGTTTACTTCTCAGCCTAAGGCCTCTAGGTGAGCCCAGCTGGGTCTGAAAAGGGACACACTTAGGCCAGGGATGCAGAAAGTGCTCCAAAGATGGGAGTGTTTGGGTTCTGTCCGGCAATGGTTTGTGAGTGAGAGATGGGCAGCTGCGGGAGGCAGAGGGTTCCCCACTCTGGCTTCATGCATCTGGGGTTCAGGACAGAGTCGCACCCAAGATTCATCTCCTCCTGGCAGCCTCAGCCCGCCTCTCGCTCTCTTGCGTCCCTACATTCCATGCCCACCTTTTCCCTGAGGCTCCATCACTAAGATCTGATAAAGGGCCCTCTTTGATCCTCTTTTCTGCCAGACTTTGAGCTCCAGGCGTGGGGTTGTCCCCAAGGCCCTGGGCCAGGCCTGGCTGTAGTGGTGGCTGCTGAGGGATGGATGGAGGGCAGGGCTGAGAGTAAAGGGCCCATCAATATACAGTTCCCTCTTCTTCAAATTTCTGTACCCATGGCCCCTCTGGTGCCTGATACAAAATGAGTCTGTTTGTCTGGGATCTATCTTTCCCACTGGACTGCCTCTCTCAGTGGTACTCAAAAAATTGTGCTGAATATACAAATACATAAATCTGTGCCTGTTTTCCAACACAGCCTACCTTCCCGCCCCACATCTGGCAGCCTCTGCCCTGGGAGGTTTTGGGTTTCGGGTTCTGGTGGTGTGAACAATATGAATGATGTTGCCCAGGGTTCCCTCTGAGGACCACGTTTCCCTTTGTTTTGTAGGAAACACTCCTGCCCTGGCACATCCTGTTGACATCCCATGGGCAGGCCAGGAAGCTGGATTGGTGTTGAGAGAGGGGCTGGCATCGCCTAGTCATGGCAAGGGCTGCCTCTGACCCAGCGCTCAGCACACATCCGGCACTACACAGAGCTCCTCACTAATTTTCCCAACCCACTCCCCTGGACAGATAAGGAAACTGAGGCCCTAATGGTGAACAGCTTGCCCACGGCCACACAGCCAGTGAGCGAGGGGTGTGCCCGCTTCTGAAACCCATGGTCGTTGGCACTCAGCTGCACCACAGCCTGGGGAAGAGACAGAGCCCCCTCCTGAGCTGAACTAGGTCACACCACACCACGCCTGCTTCACTGAAGGGGCCGTGGGTGCACATTTATGTACCCAGGGACCTGAAACAGGCCGGCTCATCCACACGTGTGTACAATTCCTCACTCAATATGGAAGGCACATGCGTGTTCTTGGCCACAAGTGGGGAGAGGGGTTGGGTGACTGGGACAGCCGTTCTGGGGCTGGGTAATCAGGCAGAGCTCCCAAATCACAAGTGGGTCCCAAAGGTGACCATTCTGTAACATTTGAAAATGCTTTTTGAAGCGTTTCTTTTTTTTTTTTTTTTTTTGGAAAGTAGCAATTTATTAGTGAATTTCAGTAGAACTTTTTAAATGAAATTGGTAGATGGCATCTATAACCTTGGTCATAGTTATTTAAGTGTAGACCCCAATGCACTTTTTTTTAGTTTCAGGTGTACAAAACAATGTAATAGACATTCATTCCCCTCACAAAATAACAACCCCTCTCCCCCAATCTACCACCCCTCTGACATCGCACGTAGCCGCCACAGTTCCACTGACCCCATTCCCTGCACTGCCTCCGCATCCCGTGACTGATGACATGATACTATATAGAGAGAACCCCAAAGACTCCACCAAAAAACTATTAGAGCTGATAAACGAATTTAGTGAAGTAGCAGCATACAAAATTAATACTCAGAAATCAGTTGCATTTGTATACACCAATAATAAACTATCAGGAGGAGAAATTAAGAAAACAGTCCCATTTACAATTGCTTCAAAAACTATAAAATACTCAGAAATAAATTTAACCAAAGAAGTAAAAGACCTGTACTCAGAAAATTATGACACTGAAGAGAAAAATTAAAGAAGATACAAATAGATGGAAACACATACCATGCTCATGAATAGGAAGAATTAATATAGTTAAAATGTCCATACTGCCTAAGGCAATATACATATTCAACACAATTCCTATCAAACTACCAAGGAAATTTTTCACAGAAATAGAACATACAATCCTAAAATTTATATGGGACCATAAAAGACCTCGGATAGCCTCAGCAATCTTGAGAAATAAGAACAAAGTGAGAGGTATCACGATACCTGACATTAAATCATACTACAAGGCTACAGTAATCAAAACAGCATGGTACTGGCATAAAAACAGACACGTAGATCAATGGAACAAATAGAGAGCCCAGAAATAAATCCATGCCTATATGGTCATTTAATCTTCGACAATGGAAGCAAGAATTTACATTGGAGTAACGACAGTCTTATTCAATAAATGATGCTGGGAAACCTAGACAGACATATGCAAAAAAATGAAGCTGCACCACCTCCATACACCATATGAAAGGTATTTTTGGACCTGTAATAGTTGAAAGTAAGGACAGCTCCCTACAAGCCTCTTCGCCTCCAGCCTCGTCACCATGACCCATCGTTACCAGGGGCTACCCCAGGGAGGGCTCAAAACTCACATCTGGTCCCATCCTCCCACGCTGCTCTCAGTCACTTCAGAGATTCCCCTTTCATTCCCACATTCAGTTCCCACATCCTGAGTGTGGCATTCGAGGCCACCGTGATCTGCCCACCCCCAGTCCACAATGTCGGGGTGTCTGCAGCAGGCTCATCCTAGCCTTCCAGGGTCTGGGACAGGGCCTTGGCCTCCACAGGGCTTCCCCTGGGCTCCATGGCCCCTGGGTCAGCCAGTGTCTTCCTGAATGGTCACCATCTACCTGGGAGCCCCTGAGGACGGGATACAGGTCTGAGAGCCCAGGGCAGAGCCTGGCAGAATGAACTGCTCATCTGAAATTCCACAGCTTTGGCTTTGAAGGGCGTCACTGCCACCAGCAGCCCACTTGACAAAGCTGACAAGCAAGGTCTCTTGTTTCGTGGGAAGGGAGGAGGACACTGAGTGAGCACCTACTGTGTGCTCTACTGTACCAGGCCCTCTTCAGATACTAGTTTATTTAATCCTCTCAGTCTGCCTGTATGCTGTGAGGCAGGTGTTCTCATCGTTGAGCAGAGGGGCAAACTGAGGCTTAGGGAGATTAACTCACTTGCTTAAGGTCATTTAACTTGTAAATAAAAACATCAGGATTTAAACCCAGGTTCCTGGGCCTCCAAAGCCCCTATCTTTTCCCTCCTCCACCACCTCCGGGATCTCAGGCAGAATACTAAACCTGGGGAGTAGGGAGGGATCCCCCGGAGAGAGCAGTCTCAAGCCAGGGCCAACTCTAGTCCACAATGTCCTATTATCTCTGACTCTGGGCCCATCCCCCGTGGTGTAACCCTCTCCGGGCACTCACCTTCAGGAGGCCTATCTCCTTGACGCAGTCCTGCCTGGCCTTGGCATCCATCATCTCAAATATCTTGGGGGAGAGGAAAAAGAGAAATAGAATGGTTAAAACACAGCACCAGCATCCCGCTTCCTACACTTCCTCGCCAAGGGGCCCCACCCCCACCCCATAAGGACAACAGGTCTGCCTAGTGGTCCCCCACGGCGTGCCATGTGCCATGCTGACTATTTTATGCCAAATCCTCTCAGTGACTCCCATGGGGCAGGAGTTATTGTCACAGACTCACAGAGGAGGAGACAGAAACCCAGAGAAGTCCAGTGACTTGCTGAGGTCACACACTGGTAAGTGGCAGGACAGAAAACATACTTGGGGCCTCAGTCTTCGCTTCTGTAAATGGGGCTGAATAGCCCGAGCTCAAAAGGTGGTCGTGTAGATGGAGTGAAAAGACAGACGAGGTCCAGGCCCCAGCTCCGTGCCCCGTGCGGCCCCGGGCCCTGCAGGGCTCACTCAGCTGGGTCCTCCCAGCACCTTCTGACTGACAGGAACAATCAGAAGGTCAACAGGGCAAACCCATCACGTCACGGGACAAATAAACCAAGACAACGGGAGCCCAGGTGAGCCCCTCCTTGGAAGACAAAGGGCAGAAATGAGTCTTTTCTGAACGGAGGAGCCCATCTATCCTCCAGCGACCTGGAGCTGCGTGCGGGTCACAGAGCAACATGGAAAGTCATGCCAAGGTCTTAAAGCTGGAGTTTCTGGCCCAGCTCCCCACCCCATGACTGGGCCTCCTCTGCCCAGGCTGCTAATCTCATTCTTTAAGGACAAATGAGCAAATAGAAGGCTCAGGAAGCTCTGCTGGAGGTTTAAAACCCATTTCCTGCAGCAAAGCAGCAGTCAGATAGGCCCAGTGGCTCTCACTGAAATGCCTTCTGGCTGGACTTTGCTACTTAAAACCCGTCTGCTCAACTCCCTTCCCTTATTTAGGAGGGACACAGGTCAGGAAGGACATTCAAGCCCAGAACCATCCAGCAAGTCCAGCCACCAGGGTCAGAGGACTTAGAGCTATTCCCGGCTCGACACTGTTTTCCTCGTCTGAAAAATGGGACGCTAATCCCCAGCCACAGGGCTGTTGTCATGATTCCGGGAGCTCCTAGCAGGACCCAGTATACAGCAGGTGCTCAGTGCATGCTCATTTTTCTTTTCCTTTATGGCTCACAATAAGCTTTTATAAACAGGAGTCCACGTGATTCTCTCCGTAACCCAGTGAGTTGAGTACTAATTCCCTCTTCATGGAGGAAAGCTGGGGAGGGGACGGAGGGACCAGCCCAGGGGCACAGTACTGAGACCCGGAGCTGGCTCCTGCAATGAGGCTTTTGACCTCATGGGGTCGTTGGCTCACCTGCACTTTCTTCAGAGCCACCGTCTTCCTGTCCAGCAGGCAGGTGGCCTTGTACACCTCGCTGAACTGCCCTCGGCCGATCTTCTTCTCAATCTGGAAGTCTGCCAGTGAGCAGCGAAAAGACAGGGCGTTCAGGTACCTCTGGAGGGGACAGACAGAGGACATCAGTGACCAGCCAGGCCGGAGTAGAGGCCACTGCCCCTTCCCAGCAGTGCCCCTCTAAGGTGAAGGGGGGACTTTGATCACCAATCCCCCTGTCAGAGCGTCCCCTCACCATGGGCCTCTCCAAAAGGGGGTCCTGTCTTCTTCATTCCCTCCGCATCCCCGGAGGTGAGGCTCTGACCTGCCCAGAGCAAGTGCTCGGGGAATGTTTATTGAATGATACAATGAAAAGTGCTCCAAACAACTTGGAGCACAGTGGGACTTTGTGACCCGTCCATTGTCACTTCTATGAGTGCAGCCGAAATCACACGCCCTCAGAAAAAGGCAACTTTCTCAGCACTGGGAGGAATCACACACACTCATGAAAATAATGACACTGTGTCAGTTACTGTACTGGCTGCTTAGACAGGTTTTATGACACATTTCCTACTTGCCTTGTAAAGCAAGGCTTATTAATCCCATTTTATATATAAGGAAACAGAGGCACGGTCACACAGCTCGTCAGTGGGTAGCTGGGACTTGAACTCCCTGATGATGTACAGCCAGCTGAGTTGCTGGGTGACATGGGGCAGAGTCCCACCCCTCTCTGGGCCTCAGTTGCCCCCCCCCCCCAGGACTTGATGGGTTTGAAGGATGTGATCTCTGAGTCCTTGCTCTGGGAACACTGGATGGCGTCTCCTGTCCTGAGCACTCTCCACCGACCCCAGAGATGTGTCCCAGAGGTCACCCTGCCCAGCCCCACAGCCACTGTGGGGGGGGGGGAGGGGGAAGCTCCCAGAGGATGTGGGTGACATCCCAGCTGGCATCGCTGACACTCCAGCTGCACATCTGCATATGTGATGACCCAGATTTGCATTTCCTGTCACAAGCCATTCGACCTAATTAGAGGACGAACCTGTAGGGCAGGTTACCCAGGCAGCAGCCCCCATGTGAGGGTACACAGTCAGGCAGGCTCTGGGAGGGGGGCACCACTGCCCTTGTAGGGATTGGGATGGGGCCCTGTCCTGGGCTGGCCTCTGTTCAGGTGGGGGGCACTGCGGGACACAGGGTGCCGGGATGCAGCAGCCTAAGCCAGCAGAGTCCTGACCCTAATTTAACTCAGGGCTGTGAGTGGAAAAGGAAAAGATGAACTGAGTTCCTGCCCCAAAAGGCCAGGCCTCTCTCCACTGCCACCTCCCCGCCTGGGTCAGCCCTCAGCAAGTTGCACTTTGCCCCTGCAGCCCAGTGAGGTCATCCACTAACACCAGCCTCCGGTTTCCCTGAGGGCTCAGGGGGATGATATTGGTGAAAGGGGTCTGGGAGCTCTAAACTCCTGGGCAAGCACGGGGCGGCCCTGGACAGCTTGCGCCATGGGGGATCACAGTAATAATCCCGACGGTCTCTCTGAAAACCGCTCACCTAGTGCTTACTGACCCCATGCTGGCTCCTGGGGAAGATAAGCACAACTCCTGGGGCACAGGTTGGCAGAGAGTCGCCCCAGAAGCTTGGGTTCAAATCCCAGTTCTGCCACTTCCTGGCTGTGGGCCTTGCTCAAGCCCTTCTGGGCCTCAGTTTCCTCATCTGTACAATTAAGATGATGATAGTACCTCATTCAGAGGGTTAAATAAGTTAATGAACGAAAGCCCTTGGCCCACAGGAAATGCTGTCTGTTTGTTCTTATTATTGGCATTGGCATTTCGGAACGTCTGCAGAACAGCAGCACCTACTTCCTAGGGGGCTGGGGATGAACTGAGGCAGGCTGTGCACGGTGCCTGGCCTGGTGGGCGCCTGGCCCAGGGCACAAGTGCAAGGAGCTCTCACTGGTGTTACCAATATCCCAACATCCTCACCCCCACCGAGGGCCTGCTCCGAGGGTATTTCCAGCTCTGGGTCTTCAGCGTGAAAACTAAAATGAATTTTAAAATATAAGAATAAGATCAATAACATCTCATTTCCTTAACACCCATGATGTTGGATGCCACGCTGGATGTTTAAAGTATACCATCTCACGTAGTCTACACAGCCACATTTCACAGATGAGGAAACTGAGGCCCAGAGAGGTCATTTAGCCAAGGTCACCTGGCTACTGTAAAGCAGTGAAGCTGATGTGCCCCTGCAGCCTTCTGACTTCACCATCCCTGAACAAGTCATCTGGGAGTGTTTGCCAAGGGGCTGTGCCAGGCAATGAGGTTCACTTGCCTTGCTTCACTGCACTGTGGGTACTGGAGGCAATTTCTGACTCCTCCTCCCCCTTCCCCAGGGTGGAAGACCCTTAGGTCATCCCCAAACGTAGAAGAGATGGATGGAAGGGCCTGGAAGGGGACGGCAGGGATGCTGATGCATGCTTTGCTGCCAGCCGCAGTGGGTCCGAGGGAGGAGGCCTGGGAGGACACCCAATCTCAGAGAGAAGAGGAGCTGGGAGCAGCTCTGGAGGAATCTGGCAGATGGCCAGGTCCCTGGGTCACCTCTATCCCCAATCCCACTCTCCCAAGAAATGACACCAGCCTTCTCAGGCCAAGGCCGCACATACAGGGAAGGGGGTGTCTTGAACCACCCCAGGACACCCTACTCCAGAAAGCTCAGAGAAACCCAGCTCTCTTCTCCAAGTCAGATCAAATTAGGCCACAACCGACCCCCTCACCCCCAGCCTGTGTTAATTGGAGTTTAAAATGTTTGAACCAAAATAAGCCTCGGCTATTGACAAATCCCCCCCCTTTTTTTTGTTAAAGCAGGAGCATAAAATTACATGTTAAAAGAATAAAAATGCATTCGCCCAATTAATTCTCTGAAATCTCATTAAAAAATTTAGCCTGACTAAGTCAGACTTCTGACCTGAATTTTAAACATCTTTACACTGGATGGGTCTTTTTTCCCCCTGATATTTGCAATGCATCATTAATTTTAAGGCAACCGTTTCTATGATTTTAAAAAGCATACTTCATCAGAATGACATTTCCTGTAAACGAATTTCACCTTTAAAGACATCTGACATCGTGTACAGGGAACTTCTAATGGATTCAGTATACGTGTATATGGGGATGTGTTTTAAATCCGCGTTGCATAAAAGAAGGACACGATTTACCAAGAGTCCATATTGTCAGGCACTTTACGAGGCCAACTCCACTCAGGAATTCACATTCTGGCTAATTTCAAACACAAAACCAATCTTCCCTCTCTCAGACTTATGGCAAGAAGGCTCATATGGGGCCACAGGGCTCGAGCGACCCCTGGCTCTGCCCCTTCATAGCAAATGGGCAAGTTCCTTATCTCAGTCCCCACCCCCTCACCCCAATAAAATGGAGTTCTGAATAAGGCCTACTTCTCTGAGCTGGTAAAAGAACAACACAAGGTAAGTGTCAGGCGTCACACGGTTGGTGCAACCACCACGATTGTCTCAACCTGGACGCCTACACTCAGCTCCAGGGGAACAGCGAGCGAGATGCCCAACAGCATGGCATTGATAACAAAACCTGAAATCATCTCAATGGAGTGGCTCCCCCAGGCCAATCCTCATTAACCGAGCTCAGACAGAGCTGAGCTTGAACAGACCGGTGACAGAATCTGCAACCAGCTCCGACAACTGACAAGCAAAGACTCGAAGAATGAAGCCATACATCAGCCCCCACCCAGAAAGCTGGACACAGGGACTTCCCTCTCCCTTTTCTCTCCATTACCAAGAGCAGTTGGATTTCTCCCCTGGAAGTCTCTGGAACCTTCCCTCCTATGTCTGGCCCATTTAAGGCCAAGGCATCTTCTCACCTGGGTAAGAGCAGCGGCCTCCTCACCTCCTCCTATTACCACCTTACTTGTGCCTCAGGCCCAGCTGCAGGTGACCTAAAACCCAAACTCACGTCAACTGTAAACCCATAATGGGCCCCCTTTTGCTACAGAGTCAATTCCAAATGACACAGCATGGATTCCCTGGCCTTTCATAAACACCAGCCATTGAACCTCATCTAAGCACCGGTATTTAAACACTTATCTAACCTGCCGGGTCCTGCACCTTCCTGTCTGCCTCCTTCCTCTTCCTGGAACAAGTAGACCCAAGGCAGAAACGAGACAAGCGCTTGCTGAAGTTACAACAAAGCAAACACTTCTTGAATTTTAATGGCTGTTCATATTTGGTCATTAAATCTTATCTAACTACCATCATTGGTTTGGGAAGATTTTCCGTCAAGATTTGGGCCTGTGCAATGCTGACCTAGTGACAGCTGTCCCTATTCCCTGTAAAGTTAAGCACATTCCACTCTCCGAATAGTGCCGAATATAACAGAACTTGGCACGTCCCGCGTTGGTCTGCAAGGACTTTCCAGATGGAAGACACATTAGCCAGGCCTGTCTCAGACAAGAACACCTTTCTTCTTTTTGGAAATTCATGTGGTTCTTAGTGGGTCAGCTGAGCCTTGCGTTTCATTCCTGATGAAAATGCTCCGTAGCAAAGTGGTAAAATCAAAAAGCATAGGGCATTCTAAGCTCTTTTTCTCAAATTCCTTCCTTCATTCATTCAAAAACCTCAATAAAAGCAAGCATGTTTAGCTTTCCCAAGTATATATGTGTTTCACATATGATTCTGCCAGGTTCAGCAAACATATTTTCATAGGCTGACAGCTCTCAGACCTAGAAAGCTCCTTGAAATCAACAAACCATTTGTCTTGGGCATAGAAGGTTAATAAAAACCAGAGTCTGAGTGTTTGCTAAATTGTTCTTTCTACACCCAGGGTATTTCCAGCTCTGGGCTCTTTAGCTGTGAAAACTAAAATGAATTTTTAAAATATAAAATCATAAAATATATGACATGCCATTTTCTTAACACCCATAATGTTGGATGCCACGCCGGATGTTTAAAGCATACCATCTCACTTAGTCTTCACGGCTCCATTTTACAGATGAGGAAACTGGGGGCTCAGAGAGGTCATTTACCCCACGTCACCTGACCTATGAGGGACACAGTTGGGAACTGAACGTACCCTGGTCTGGCACACAGCATTCCTGCCATTGAAGCCTGGCTTCTTCCTCTAAGGATGATTTCTGGGGAAAGGCGTGCCTCCTGCCATAAAGGAAAACACCTCTCTCTTCTATTTGAGGTGTTTCTATATCCTCAAATAGGCAAGATTTGGGCCCTGATAGCTCCCCAGACGGTGGTGCGATACCATTGTTTCAGGAGCAAGAAAGTGCCTGACTGTCCTCTTTCCAGCCCAACCTACAGCAGTTCTACTTCAACACTGCTGTGACTGATTCTGCAAACCTGGCCAGATGCTAGTGGGACTGGGGGTATCTTCAGCGACAGCCCCTAGCCAACACCAAGTAATCGTATCTAATTACACTTAACTATGTCATTACCACTCCAACATGTGCAACGAAACGCCACGGACACTGCTGCCACCGCAGCCCAGCGCCTCATCTCCTTGATCGTGAAATAATTACGGGGCTTTCTCTTCTGCCAAATGAGGCTGTAATTAACCCTAATTGCTCGAAATGCAACTGGCTAATTCTGGGAGATTAATCAAGGGGGACTCAATTGTTAGTGAATGACTTAATATGACAAATTGCTACATTACCCGAAGAGGCCCCGCTGCCCCCAGCCATCAGTGAGTTGTCCTGGTGGACTCTGGACCAGCCGTGTCCACGGGCTGCCCAGCTTTCTGGGATCTGCCGCCCCAAATTCTACCCAGGAAATGGGCCCCTGCATCTCAGCCAGTAATGGAAATGGATAGTATGATTAGCACTGATGCCTTTGGACCCTCGTGCATTTGTGTGCAAGTGCATACACACACACACACACACACACGCACACACACACACACACGCAGTTTGTCCTAGTTCATGTGCCACCTCTGTGTGAGTCTCTAGAGGTGCTTCCTTCCTGGAGCTGATGCATCCGCACCAGGGAGCGTGGTTTGACAAGAGTTCAGGGGCAGGAGAAGGATTTCAAACTCACCTGCCTCCTTGGCCAGGCACCTTTGTGCAGTGTATAACCTGTACAACTGTACATGGCCACCCTGCCAGAACGGGTCAAATACCAGGCCACCTGAAGTCCTCCGACAGGAACTAGGCAGTTAGAAGCTGTGATAATCCTTCCATGGCTCAGGAAGGTGACTGTCTCTGTCTCCCCCTGATTTAGGTCACACAGCCTGGGGACAAACGCCAAGCCTGGGCAGTTACTTCATCATTCCCGGCTGCTCATAGGACACTATAGCATCTGGTCCCGACTGATCTGCCCTGTCAAGCTCTGCCCCTCCAGGCCTCTGCATGCCACTTCCTCGAGGAAGCCTCTTGACCCCCTAGTTCAGATCAGGTGCCTTGTTGGAGCTCCACTGGCTCCCGAGTTTTTTTGCCTTCTTTCCTCTCTCTCTCTCCCGTGAGGCCATGTGCACCCTCCGAGCAGATGTGGGTCTGCCTCACACACAGCCACCGTACCTGCAGTGCATTAACTCGGCAGGCACGAGAGGCTCCCCTGCACCGGGCCGGGATGGTGCGACCCACGAAGCCCCGCCCCAGAGGATTCTGTCTGGGGAGGCAGATGCAGGAACCAGGCCCTGGCGGGATGTGATCATGGCCATGACCCAGTGCACAGGCATAGAGGCAGCAGAGAAGAAGGGACGGGGTGGAACAGGAAGGCTCCTCAGAAGCAGCGGCATTTGGAATGAGGCTTGGAGAAGGAGTCAGGCAGGGTACTCCAGGCCCAGGAACAGCATGTGCAAAGGGCATGGGGTGTTCGAGCAGCTCAGAACCCCAGAAGCGGCCTTCAGAAAAGCTACGAAAGGCTGCCTGGCTCTCTGAGGATCTACAGAGAGGACAAGGCAGGTGGAAGGAAACCAGTGTGTCCGAGGGCTGCTGGTTCCGGATAAAGAGGGTGAAGAGGTCAGAACATGGTTCAAACCAGACAGGGTGGCAGACATCAGGCAGAGTAAGGAAACTCTTTGATCCCAAATTCACCCTGCACCCTCACTCTCTCTTTGGGGCCTCCCCAACTTCCTCTACGCCCCAGTCCTTCTACGTGGTGCTGATCCCTCCGAAATAAAGCTGTTCCATTCACATGGGAACACCCAGAGGTGGGACCAGGCGTGGCATCCCCCCAGAGTCCAGCACAGAGAGACTTCTCTGTGAAGGCCTGACGAGGTTAGGCTGTGAGCTCTGCTCCCATCATGGAAGCATGCGAGAGGCTCTGTCTTGGGGCTGCTGAGGGCTTCCTCCAGTGGCTGCGACGAAGCAGCCTCAGAGATCTGTGTTCCTCGGAGACTCTCCAATGCACTGCAGACAGAGGAAAAGGGCTTACCTGTGGGTCAGGAGGGTGTGCAGGCCCCGGCGTGTGGCAGAGGTTGTTCGGGCTCCCTCCGTGGGGCATGTGGCTGGGCTGTCCTGCCATCCTGCATGCCAGCCTCACAAGGGCATGGGCTGCAAAAGAAAATGAGGGCTTTCTTATACACGTGCCTGTTCACCTTCTCTTCTCGACAGCCCTCAGATGGAGGAAGTACTTTCACTTGCCCCATTTTATAGATGTGTGAGTTGAAGTACAGAGCAGTTAAGTAACTTGCCCACAGTCACCCAGCTCAGAAGTGGCAGGGCTAGGACTCGACACCCTGAGTGACACACTTTCCCTCCATTATGCTGTCCTGACTAGGTTGCTAGGATTATCCCCATTGGACAGAGGGGGAAACTGAGGCTCTGTGTAGGGAAAAGTCTAAAGGTGGCTCCCCTGTCAGCAAGGGAGGTGCCAGATTTAACCCGACATGTGCCAGTCTGCAGAACCTCGTCCTTTGCACATTACTGTTCTCCATGCCTCTTGGAAGCAGTTCTGCATCCCTGTCCCCCATCATCACCCCCACATAAACCCAGGTTGGCAGCCTGGGTGGTCAGGAGAGAGAGACCTTTAGTCAGACTGCAAGTAGCAGCTGCAGGAAGGAGCCCACAACCCCATCCTTGCTGGGCTCTGCGCATCGAACGCTGGGAAGGCCAAGACCATGGGTCCCACTCCCCGTCCTACACAAACCTCTGGGCACAAGGAAGCAGCCCCCTCAACCTCCAGGGCTTGAGCTGCCATGTCAGAGGTGAGGATGCTAGTCACCAGTTGCCATGGGAACTGCAGCCGTTGTCCCTAATGAAGTACCACCCTGTGCCCAGGCCTGAGCCAAAGGCCATCTGAGTGCCACGCCTAATATCACTTCAGTCCAGCCTCCCAGCAGATGAGTGCCTCTGGGGCAGGGGGGCACCCAGCGATACTCCCAGCTGCAAAGGGAGTAGTGCTCCCCCTTGGGAGGGCAGGTGTTCACCCACAAGCATTTCTGCAGCACCTTCCACGTCCAGGGCGAGGCCTGGGTTCCCCCAGGGCTGCAGAGGATGAAAAGGACCAATACCTGGAAGACACTGGCTCAGTGAGGGCGTGTAGTCGGGGCCCCCTGAATCAGGCTGCTGTGCCTGGCTATCCTGAGGGCTCCTCTCATCTGACACATCCCAAACAGAACCCCTAAGGACTGGTCCAGGCCATTAGATGGGCTCTGTCTATCACCTCTGCAGGGCCAAATTCCCTAGAAATCAAAAGCCGGTTCCCTTGCCTGAGGTCAGGCCCCTGAGGTGTAGCCCACACTCCGGAGACCTGGGTGGGGCCAGCCCATCTGGTCTGAGATCACACCCGTTTGTCTGCCTCCCCCACGCCCTTCAGTTTTTTCTGTGCAGCCTGCTATCAGGACCTGCTTCAGGAGAAGCCAACCTAGACTCACCTTTCTTCCTAGACAGACTGCCTCTCACAATCTTTAACCCACCCGGTCATCTGCCCCCCAGCCGTCCCCACCAGCCAAACCCTAAACTGAGAAGCCAGTGGTTGGCAAGGCCTGCTGCATGCACCTCTAAGTAGGCACACACACCCCTGAACAGGGGTGCCCTGGGCAGTGGGGAAGGAATCCACACCAGCTGGGTTGTTACAGTCAGTGCCCCGGAGAGCTACTCACAGGTTCTCTGGCTGCAGTTCACTCTTCCTCTTCCCCACCGTAGTTTATTCCGGCTGCAGTGGTTGGCAGGCCGGCCCTCTCAGGCTCAGGGATGTCTATGACCCGTCAAAGGATGGCCACCGAGCCCTGAATCGCCCACTGAGCTTGACCGCTGGCCTCCCCACCTCTGCCTTAAAGGCTCCCGAGCCTCTTAGAATCTCTAGAATCTGTGTGCTGGCATCCAATGCCCTATGTCCTCAGGGCAGGCCCAGCTCCTCCCTCACACCTGCCATCAGTGTTTTGGGGTAAAACTGCTCTCCAGCACACTGCACAGATGGCAGAAAGCGACACCACATGGAGCAGACAGCTCAGAGTGCAGAGCCACCCAACTCAGGTTGGCAGGGGAGCCCCCAGCCAGGACAGCGTCCTCCGAGCACAGCCCGGCCTGTGTGGTCTCCTGTCTGTGAAGTTGCTGAAACTCAACCAGTTTTGACAACATGCCCCCCTCCCTCCAACACACACATAGCATTTCATGTGGTTCATCATAATGTATACAGATAAAGGTAGGTCTCTTGCTGTCTCTTTTTTCTCTTATCTCAAATCAGTGTCACGTTGATGGCATTATGGGGGGTGCCTGTCCTTCTGAGGCCTCTCCCCTCCCCCACACCCTTGCCACCCCTTGGACCACAGGGTCTCCGGCACCTGGTGTCCTCCCTGCCAAGCCGTCCTCCTCTGTGTGGGCCACTGAGGCCATTTCCTGAAATGCAGATGGGACCACAGCCCCCTCAGCATCTGTCCACCATCTGTGCCTGAGCTCCCGCACTGAAGCGCACACCCCCAAGTGACACAGTGAGGACCCGGGTATGAAAAGCCCCAGGATAAACAGATAAACACGAGCAGCTTCCCGAGGCAGCACTGTTACTCAGGGGGGAAATGTGTGCGACGATACACACACCGGATACAGAGGGAACAGAATGTAAAATGCGCATGAATTTTAAGATAAAACCGGAGACTCCTGCAGGCTCTGCCGCTGCTTCGGGCTGCACCCCTAGACCCCTCGGGGTAACATGTTCATCACCCTCTGCCCTTAGGGAGACTCTGGGGAAAGGTGGGAGGAAAACTATCTGCAGCAGGAAGGTTCTGTCTTTATCTCAGAAGGCACCGGGCACAGCCCACGGCATCGCTCACCTGCCCACTTGCTCAGATTTCACGTGGACCAGAAACCACTGTCCATCACTCTCTGGCTTCCCCTCCCTTCATCCCACCTCACACAGCCACTTGTGGCCAGCAGGCCTGGGTTTGTATCTTGACCCTGATATCCCCCAACCTGGGACTCTGGGCAAGCCCCATTGGGCAGAAACTTATTTGGGAAGGTCATTCCCCCACGTCCCCACATGGCGTTCCCACATCTGAGCGCAGAGCAGCAGTCTGCACGTCCTCAGGAGCTTCTCAGGGGCTCAGCCCGCTCCTCACACAGGGCTGCAGGAGCTCCATGAGGGGGCCCCCGGGCCTCCTCAGAAACAATAGCAATTGTAAGCCAACAATCATGTGCCCTCTCAATGCTGGGCCCTGCTCCCCACACTTCAACTCTAGTAGCCCACCTCATTTGAACAATTCCATGAAACAGGGTCTCTTATTGTTCCATTTCACAGACAAGGAAATTGAGGTACAAGGAGACTTAGAGATTTGCCTAGCTCACACGGATCACAGGTAGTGGAGCCAGGATTCGAACCCACGGTAGCATCTTTGCCCCAGATCTCCATGCTGCGCTCCTCGCAGCTTTTCCCAGCAACACATCATCTTCCCTCAGGCGGCTCCCTACTGAACAAGCCCCCTCACTCAGGAACGGGGCCTATGCTGAGTGGGTAAGGGTGATCCCAGCGCCAGTGGGCCACAAAGGGCCATTTCCCCCACACTGGGGCGCATGGACAGGAGCCCCCCGAGAGTGCTTGCCCTTTAGGATGGCACCAAGGTGATGCAGCACTGCTGTCCACATACCTTTTCTGCCAGCCCCTGGGGTTTCGGTAAATTACTGTTCCTAAGAGCTGTTCTGTCCAGAAGCTAATGGAACATGCTGCAGCATGCTGCCCAGTGAGGAGGAAGGGCCTGTTTCAGGAAAGCAGCAGCCAAGGAGAACGTTGCAAATCAGAGCACCCATCCCCCCACGTGCCAGAGAAACCACTACAAAGGGGCAGGAGACAGGGAGGGAGGAGATGGGGAGGGATGGAGGAAGGCAGTGAAGGTTCTCTGAGCTTCCAGTGGGCCAGGTCTTTCCCATTCATCCTGGGACTGCTGGTGGACCCATCTTACAGATGGGGAATCAGGCTGAGAGGGGAGGCTCAAGGTCATGTCATGAGTGAGCTACAGAGGGGAGACTTGAACTCAGCTCTCACTAACTCCCAAGGCCCACCTAGGTCCCAGACGACCACCGCCTCTTGAGGCTCTCACAGGTGCTGTGTGTCAGGATTTCCATCCCCTTTGTCTACACTTCAACAGAAACCCAACCCTTTTACCTGCGAAATTCCTGCCAGAAACTGCTTCTTAGGGGGCTCAGAGGCAGAAAGACCAAGGTAGAGGATTTGGATTTGGAGGGATGACATGCAGAGCAGGGCAAAGACCGGGCGCATGTGCCAGCACCTCTGGGTAAGATGGGGAGCTGCCTGTCCCTGTGGCTCCTGCCAAGGTGCAGAACAATGACAAGCAGGCTGCCAAGCCCAAGTCAGGGGCCAAACGTCTGCGGAATGCGAGACCCGGAGCACAGGCCTCACTGAGCACCACCTCCAAGAGGGCCTTTCTCCGCAGGCAGCAAGGGCCCTGCATTTCCACGGCACTGTGGACACAGTGTGGCTTCCCAGCCCGGGTTCCCGACGTGAGCATGTGACATGTGCATGTCTACCAGGAGCCCAGGGACCAGATCAGGACTCGCCCAGGGATGAAGGCCTAGGCCTGTTTGGGGCTGGCAGCCTTTAACCATGCAGTCAGTTTCCTCATCTGGAAAATGGGGCTAATAGGAAGCTCTATCTCTCAGGGTGACTGAGAGGATGAACATGTTAATAGATGTCACCTCCTTAGAACAGAGCCTGGCACATGCAAAGGGCCCTCTGAGGCTTTAGAGGCTACCTTGGTCGTTAGTGTAAACTGCCACTGGGCAACAGAGGAGGGAGAGACTCCATGTGACAGACACAGGAACGGGGGCTCAGACAGCGGCAGGACTTGCCCAGGGTCGCACAGCTGGTGGGAGACACGCCTGGGGCTGTTGGACCCCAGATCGTGCTCTGTCTACTGCACTGCATGGCCTCGTTGGGATGCTCTGGGGCAAACAGCTTCTGCATCAGTTACGGGGGCTGTGGCTACCTCTGGAAGCCCACGGATATGCTTCTCCCGACCCTGGCCTTCCATACGGCTCTTTCTACTGTACAGTGTGACCCTAGCGGGACATGGGGACTTGAGTTTAATCTGGGCCCTCCCTAGAAGGGATCGACTCCCTTGGGCTTGGCTCTGAGGTTTTCCAAGTGGCATTTCTGACCCTTGCCTCCCAATTTCTGGAGACTTCATCTAGGGAAAAGCTGTGTCCCTCCTTTGCATCCGGCTAAATGCCACACCTCATGGAGGCTACTGGCTCATTGAGGCCCTTCCTCTCCCACTGCCAGATGACCCCAGACACCGGGAAGGTGCAGGCCAAGGACCTGGCCTGGGGCAGGCGTGGGGGACGAAGTGTGTGCACTGGGAGTATTCTGGAGGGACATTATTATATTGTGTAAGTACCTGTCACTTTGCTCGCAAGCTGAGGTGGAAACAGCGTGTGTCCCTGCCCTTTTCTGCACGTGTTGTGTGCTCATGCCCATGATATCAGGGTTTCTCCTGGTGACCACAAGGCCGTGGGCTGAGCCATGCTCTCAGTCCATCCACTGATGCAGGGGCGTCACTGCCCCTTGTTTGGCGTTGTTTGAGAGTGGAGGTGGCGATGGCCCATGTCGCTCCTAGGCCAACAGGTTCTGCCAAACCCGCGGGACAACCACACAGACATCCTTGGAGGCTTGGCCTCAGCTGGATGCTGGACCCTGTGCTGCTTTCTCGGAGGAAGGCCCCTCCCAGACGAGTGCACAGCTTCACAGGTTGTTTTCCCAAAGCAGGAAACCATCCCATGACTTCACGGCCCCCTACACACATGGTTTTCTTTTCCCCCAATGAGTGACCCAACACCAGTGCAGGACCCAGCGGCTATTTCCACATGGCCAGCAGGCTTCCGGCTGCAGATGCTTAGAATGGATGCCTGCTGCCTGGGGTATTCGGCTAGCTGGGAGAGGAGAGATGCCACAGGCGGCACTGCCCAATACACCCCTCCACAGTGGAGATGTAAAGCTCAGGGAGACAAGGCAGCTCACAGCCTGGCGACCAGTGGGGTTAAGGCCAGACCAGATTCAGCATCAGCCAACATCCACGCCAAGTGCCCTCCCTGAGCTGAGTGACTTGACACCTCCCAAGAAACCCAAGAGGTATCATCACCCTCATTTTAAAGATGGGAAAACTGAGGCTCCCAGGTGTCATGGGCTGTTATGATCCATATGACGCAGAGGAGAAAACAAAGGCTCCGACTGGTTAAGTGATGGGCCCAGGGTACAGCAGGCCACAGGGGCACTAACACTCAAAACCAAGTCTGTCTGACTCCACTAGTCCAGCTGCCTTGGAAGAGTGAATGAATGAAAGAATTCTGGCCCAGAGGTGTGGCTCTGGCTGCTGTGTCCTATGCCTACCTCGGCCCCCCTTCTCTTCTGATCTTGGGATAAGCAGACGTTATCCATTCATCACTTGACAGGAAGCAGCCATATCTCAGGCCAGAGTCATGGGGGCCTGGGAGCTGTAGGGGACGAGCCACAGATGGTGTCTGGTTTCCTGACTGGTCCTGTGTCCCCTCACCCCACCCCCAAAGCCACACATGCTGCTCAGATTCCTCAGCTCCACGAGCCTGGCTTCTGTAAGACATGGGACCACAGGCAGCTCTGAAAGGACATCGTAGCTTCATCAGGGACCTCCCGCAGGGTGGGCCTGCAGAACCTGGAGGCCGCAGCTGAGGGGCGATGCTGGAGCCCCCCTCCGCCCCCAGCCGATGGGGCTTTCCTTCCCACTCACATCCCTGGCACCCCAGCTCGCCTCTCCTCATCCACCACTAACCCCGATCCTTCTCTGTCCAGCCTGGGGGCTCTCTCCAGAGCTCCAGACCCCAACCACCAAAAGCCACAGGCACCGAAGACTCAGTTGGCCCAACTGGAGCTTTTGCTCACCCTTCCCAAGTCCCCATCTCAGCAACGGGGCTCCTCTCTGTCTGCCCAGGAACCCGGCAGGAACCCAGGCTCACCTCACCTTACGCCTTTTCCTCCGTCACAGGCCACAGCTGGTCTTCATCCAGGCCTGCTGATTCTCTCCCAAAATAAGTCCGCACTCACCCAGAGGCCCTGCCCTGTACTGGCCTGGCCCCTTCTCAGCGTGGTCTCTGCAGTCACTTCCTGCCCGATGACCCAACCTCCAGGCCACCATGGGAAGGGCCTCACCCCCAACACATAGATCCCAACACGCCACTCCGCACCCCAATCTCCCCCCAAAAAGGCCCACATGCCTGAGCAAGGCATTGCAAGCTCTGCCCAGCTGGCATGGGCCTGCCTTCCTGCGTTTCCCCCAGCTCCTCACACTACTCCAGGCCCTGCACCCAACCACACAGCACCCTGGCCCTTCCAGGCCTTTGCACATGCCAGCTTCTGCCTGGAACCTATGGCCTGGCACCAGGCAAAGTCCCACTCATGCATCAGAACAAGGTCCTGGGTCCTACTCAGTCTACCACACTTCTGGTGGTGTCTTGGGAAAGTCCCACCTCCTCCCAGAAGCTGGATTTCCTCATCTGTAAAGAAACAGCCAGTCCGCACATGGTGGGCACTCAGGGGCAGTCAGGCCGTACCAAGGCCCCGCTCTCCTCCCTATCTGACGGGGTCCACATGGGCTTCTCCTCTAAAGTCCAGCTGTTCAGGCACAAACTGCTTCCTTTGTCACCCTCTCCTCCTCCTCTGCCGGCCTTTTAAGGCGGGGACCGGTCTTAGCAGTCATCTCTAAACCGCCAGTACCTCGTCCAGGGCCTGGCACAGAATGGGCACCCAGTGGCAGCTGATTGAATAAACTTCTGACCAGTCAGTGGAGGGGGCTCCTCCCACTCTCCTGAAGCCCCAGGCAAGAAACATCTGCCTTCATGCTCAGGGTCCCCTCAGGGACCATGAGGTCTCCCATTGGGCAGAAATCACCCGACCATTCAAAGCACACCCCACCTCACACTGCAGGGCTTCCCAAAGCCTTTGCAAAACCGAGGAGGTTCCTGATCACCTTTCACTTCCTCCTTCTTGCGTAATAAAACCCAATTCTGGAAGGAAAAAAAAGCAGGAGCTGAAAGCATCTCTCAGTTAAAGGAGCAGTGAGGCGTTTGGTTTCTGTCCGGGAGGTCTTTGGCTCCGGGACATGAAGGCTGGCCTCGTCCCACCTCTTTGAAGAAGATCTGCTGAGCCCTTCCTCAATGCCAGTGAGTTACATGCAACACCTCAACTATTTCTGCTGCCATGTATTCGATGGTCCATTTTACAGATGAGGACACTGAGGCACAAAGAAGTCAAGTGACTTGCTAAGCCCATGCTGCTGGTAAGTGGTATGCCCTGTGTCTGAACGCAGACCTCTCTCCAAAGGCTGGGTTTCAATCTCATTTGTCTGGGGTGATCCTTGGAGACCACCATGAAGCCGGGGGAAGCTGAAACCTCTCTGCTAGAAGCCTCAGGCCCCTTAGGGAGGCCCACCGTCCCAGGGACCTCCAGGGAAATGAACTCACTTTCTCCTCAAGGCCTTGGCAGGCTCACTTCCCCTGCCTGGAATGAACTGCTTTCCAGAAAACCTGGCTCTTCCTTCAGGGCCCAACCTGTGGCACCTCTTCTAGGCAGCCTTCCTAGATTCCCCCAGATAGCCAGTTACTCCTGACTCCACAGCCCTGGTCCCCGTGCTATCACTGCCTGTTCACATGTTTTCCTTTCCCTCAAACGGAGATCTCCTCGATGGCAGAACTTATGGAAAACTTATGGCTCAGACATTAGGAAGGGGCTCCAAGACCCACCCCCAGAACTTTTTCTGCTTCCCTTGTAACCTCAGGAGTCCTGGTAAAGCCCAGGATTGCTCAGTGTGAAACCAACCCCCCCACCTGGGCTGTGGCAAAGGTCATACATACCAGGCTGATGGCATTGGCCTCCTGGCAGCCCCCACCTGGAGGAGGGTCAAGTGGCAGCGGTGGCGGAGGTACAGCCAAGGTCGGGTGCTTTGTGAGCCCAGGTGCAGGAAGGCCCTCAGGCTTTCCTCCCAGTCACTTACTGGGCACACCCTCCAGGGCAAAGGCAGCAGCCCCAGGTGGCAGGAAAGGGTGAGGGGCTCCCCAGAGCAGGAGGCAGGGAAAAGGCTGGTACCTTGCAAAGTGGCTCTTGAGAAGCTCGGGGAAGGTCTGCTTGGCTCGGGGTTGAAGGTAGATGCTCGGTGCCAGGGCCTCTGGGTATCTGGGTGGCCTGTGCTACAGCTTGTGAAGGAAGAGGGGCCAGCCCTGCCTCCGTAGGGGACTTCCCCTGCCCAAGACTCCCGTCCCCAGCCACTGCCAAAAGGAAACTCCCCCACCACGTGCTGCTCCAAAAATAGCTCCAGCTGCCACCTCTGTGGTGAATGGAACTTAGTACAGTCGCCAGGGAGCCCGGTGATCATCAGGGACTAGGAGCTGATGGCAGCAGCCCCTGGACAGTCTTGGGGAAAGTTCATGTGTGTGCCCCAAGCCAGGGGGCTTGGAATGCACTCCGGGAGTACCCAGTCCTGCTCCCAAACTGAGGCAGGAGGCAAGAGACTTGCCAGGGCCATGAGCACAGCAGTGGCAGCACCTGGTCAGGACCCAGTCTTCTAAATACACTCCACACCCACACTGCTCAGGCAGAGCTCTGCCCTTCAGGATCCACCAACCCCTTACCCCCAACGGGAACCCAGAACACTGACAGCAGTGCCCGGGATTAAACCAGCCAGGGCTCTGGGAAGGACGAGGGGTCCTTCCTTGTGCTCTATCCCCACCCACCCCCACTGGGGGCCAGCAAATGTTAAGAAGCAGAAAGGTTCTTGCTGTCCCTTTAAAAGCTTAACCCTTTCTACTCTCTCTTTTGTGAGCAGAGCCAAAAACATTTGTTGCCTGAGAGATGAGTGCCTTGGTAGGCAGCAGTCCTGAGTTCAAGTGAATCTGCCACATCCCAGCTCTGTGTGTCCCAATGTTCTCATGGGTAAAACAGGGACAAGAATAGTATGTACCGCCCTGGGCTGTGGGAGGGTTCCTGACATTAAGTGAATCGAAAGTGCTTAGCCCCAGGCTGGCACGTAACAGACACCCAATCAATGGCATTACTGTTTGATTATTATTATATCCTCTTTGAGGCCCCACACTCTCCCAAACAAGGTGTGTATCCAGGAGCTGAGGACTCCGAGCGTCCCTGCTCTCCCTTCCTTCCACACGTCCTTTCCGCTGCCTCCACTGTGCAGGGCCTGTGCTGTCAATTGGTGACTCCAAGACGCCTCTTTACAGGGTCCGCAGGAGAGAGTCCCAGAACGCAGGGACAGAGACCCACAAGCTAGAAAAGAGCATGCACAGCACTCCCAGGAAGGGGACCGATGAGCTCTCATCTCATTTCTGGCCAGGCCAGGTCACAGACTGCTTCTCACAACAAGTGGAGTTTGAGGTGGCCCAGGATTAGGACGAGCGGGCAAGGGCACTCTGGTGGGATCAAAGGTGTGGAGGCTGGAGGACCTGCAGGAGTGTGGGACAAAGCGAGGGGAAGCTGCAGGCCAGCCCATCCCCCCATCTCCAAAAAGAGCCCCTGTGGTCAACATCTGCCTCTTTCTCTAGAACAGAGCTACCTCTACCCTGGGCAAGCCCCACGCCCCATCTGCGGCTTGACTGCCAGGACTGACACAGGCATATGGCAGCTGAGGCCCTGAGGACACGCCGAGCCGGATCCTGGCACCAGGGCTTGGCCGCCTGCCAGCACACCTTCCCCTCCAGCCGGGCTCAATTGTTGGGCATATGCCAGGTGCCAGCCCCCTGGGTGGCCACGGCTGGGTCCAGGCCAGCCGTCCACAGGCCTGCAGGGTGGACCCCCACCCTGGCCCTGGTTCATGTGGCACTCCTTGAGGACTGTCCTCCATGAACCGGCTAGGTGGGTGGCATCAGCCTGGACTCACAGAGACTTCAGATTGGCCGGGTCACACCCCTGAGTTAGCTACTTTCTGCCTAAACTGTTTTTCTTCTGTTTCCAGCCTCCTGCTGGCTAGAGAGGGATTCCCTCCAGGGCAGGGGCAGTCCCCTCAGACACAAATGTGCACAGGGCAGCACCCAGGGAAAATGCAACGTGAGTCAGCCCCACGCAGCATTCCTCTTCCTCCTGGGCCCGAGGCAGCCAGAATCTTCCAGAAATATAACTTGGCTCTGATCAGCCTCTGTGCCCTTGCAAACACGATTTCGCTGCCGGTCACTCCCCGCCTGTCCACCTGAGATACAGAAGAGAGGATGGAGCTGCGGTGCGGGGCACAGACAGCCTGAGGTCCTGTCTGTCAGTGGCTGGACTGGGGGCCTCCTGAGTCACCACGAGCCTCCAGCACAATCTCCACACACGGAGTGTGGCTTGGTGTGCAGGTGACAGTGTCTCTCCTCCATCCAGTGCTGCCACCCCAGCTGGAGTTACATGTCAGCATGTAAGTATGGCTTCCAGGGCCACACCATGGCGACACCCTCCTGTGTCATGCTCCTGGCTGACCCGAGGCAGGCCATTTGTAACTCCTCGAGGATGACTGCTGCTCTGAGCCATGACGTGTGTGTCATCGTGGCTGGGGACTCACCGGGCTGCAGGGCCCTGGGAAAGTTAGAGCTTATCTCTGGGCCTCAGTTTCCCCACCTACAACATGGGTGGGTCAGGCCCCACAGTGTAGGAGGGCCCTTTCAGTGCCGACGTTTTTGATGAGGCAGATGGAGGATATATGACTTGTCGTCACGCCCTGAAACTGGGATCTGGGATCCTGTATCTAATCGTCTGCTCGTTTCTGGGAGGAAAACCGTATGTTCTGGGTCTGAAATTGCTAAGGGGCACTCGCTGGCCTTGGAAGCCTTTTTGAGCCCTCCAGCACCCTGCACGCTGCCCTCCCCATTCACAAGCCACAGCCACGCCGGGGCATGCTCAGATGCCTCCCAGGATCCCAGACACACAGCCATGGAGGTAGGATGTCCGTGGGGGGAGGGGGCCACACAAAGAGCACCCCCTAAGTGTCCAGTTCTGGGCCAGACCCTTCAGCAGTGTTGGCAGCTCGTGTGCTCATAAAGCGACCCTGCAAGGCAGACTGTGCATTCATTTGACAAATTTGGAAACTGAGGTTCTGAGAGGTCATGTGACTTGCTGGAGGAGCCCCAGGTGGAGAGAGGCAGAGCCTGGATCCACCTCATGGGGTTGTTATGAGTACTGAGCGAGAACATGCAGGCAAAATGCCAGCCCAGGACTATGAGGACCCAGGTATGCACAAGAGCTTAATAAATGTGCCGGCTGCTACTGCTATGATTATTACCATTATCACCATGAAAAACCAGTGTTCATTCAACAGCAATATCCCTGCGACAAGTATTTCTAGCAACCCGCTTGGCAAATCAATTGTCACAATAAAGCCAGTCCCCATTCTCCATGGGACCCCAGTCTCGTGGCCAACCAGGCCCTCAGGCCTGTGGATATGACAAGAGGTGACCATGCCCTCTGAGGAGTCCCCTCCACACACACCCTTTTTGGGAGGATGGCAGAGGCCCCACTGGCTCCTACTGCCTTCTCCCAGAAGCTGGGATGTGATGGCAAAGCATTTCACAAAGTTACCAGGATGATGAACCTGAGCCGTCTTCCCCTTCCCCCACTGTCTCAATAAAATAAATCTTTGCCCGTGGCTGGTGAGAGACTTTATATATTTACATGACGATCGTGCCTCATGATCACAGGGCTCGTGCTTCCGGCAGGCAGCGTGTGGCAGGGATGACAGGGGTCCTAGGAGACCCACTATTTTCCGGCAACTTTTATTGTCCATTATATCCCAGCGTTTACAGGGCTCTGCTCTGGGCCTGGCAGGAATACTGCACATGCTGAGGCTGGCAGGCCTTCATATTCTAGTCAAGGGGTTGCAGCTCCGTCTTCGGGTCTCATCCATCCTGCCCAAGTCTTTGTGTGGCACTGAAACCCCAGGGAGCCCCAGAGGCTCTGGTGGGAGAGGGCTGGGGAGTCTAGAAGCACAGGTGTCCCCACCTTGGTTCCAGTCTACTGTCCTGGGCCGGGGTCTCTGCTAACGCCGGCCTTCCTCGGGTGTGTGAGGCGCTGTGTAAAGGGCAGGGGTGCACAGGGGCACTGCAGCCATGTCGACTGGCTTGTGATGGCTGACGCTAAATTCTCAGGGAATCTGTCAGCCAGTTTTCGTGTTGTATGCCTGAAATCAGCCGCTGGAGGAAGATTTACACCATGGAAGTTGGCAAATGCTACAGATAAGGGCTTTGTACAAATCCTCTGCCCCTTACCAGCACACCCCGGGGAGAGGTGACCCTGGGGGCCATCTGAGTACCTGGAAGGGCGCGTGGAGAGTAAGGGGTGAATCCTGACTTCCTCAACCACTTGCTGTGTGGCCTTACGGAAGTTACTGTGCTGTTTGAGCCTCAGCTGTCTTAGCTGTAAAATGGGGACATACCTAAAATGCTGGGGCTGTTGAAGGTAACCCTTTTATGGAAAGTTCCCTAGATGATGCTTGGTATGTAGCAGGTGCTTAATAGATAACCGTTTTTTAAACAAACTTTTATATGAGTTCATTTGAGCCAAACTGGTGACATACGTCAGGGAGCAAGATCTCAAGTGTTCCCTAAATAATAACTATTGTCATTCATTCATTCACCACTTACTGAGCACCTACTCTGTACCAAACACTGAGTGACACGGATACAGAAATGCCCCAGGAGATGACAAATAGCAAATTCTTCACTCCCGAAAAGTTCCTAGTTCTTGATCATCTGCAGAGAGAGTTTTACCCACACCATCCGATGAAGCCTCATGACAACTTTGAGAGGTGGGAAGAGCAGGAAATATGCCCATTTTTGAGATGAGGAAATGGGACTCAGGGGTGGGCATGACTTGTCCAAGGCCTTTGCCAGGGCGTAGCAAGGTGTGGCTCAGACCTGAGTCCACTCCAGGCCCACCATGGTACCCACCTATGAATTCCCAGGCCCAGCCAGGCTGACCCGAAAGTGAACGCACAAACAGAAGACAGGAGCACCTAGGGGTGAGGGGACTCCTGGTCTAGGACCCTGGGTTTTAGTCTTGGCTCCAGGCCTTCCTACTCTAGGTCCTGTCCCTCCTGGGCCTGTGGCTCCCCATAAAAAGGCTGCGGTGGCTGCACTCAGGATGCTGTTGGGCCTGATGGGTGAAGGTCTATCTCCAGACTTCCTGGCTTCGTCAAGTGTTCCTCTGTCCCCCACAGCCAGGGAGGACTCAGGCATATCGATATCTACTGTGCCCCAGCTGGAGCCCAGGTGAGCAAAGGCCTCTCAGGCAGGAAGGAAAAGAGCAGTGAGCTGGAGCAGGACTCCTATTTTGGGCTTTGCCATCTCACCCTGCTGGCAGGTCTCATCCACCCATTTCACAGATGAGACTGAAGCTCAGAGAGGGCTGCTGTCAACAGCTTGCGAGCCAGGATTCACACCTAGGCTAGCTGCCTCCACAGCTCATGGCTGGGGTGGCCAGCAGAGATCAGAAAACCACCAAGCCCCTCAGTTCTGACACCTGGGAGCCCTGCAGATGGGACACTCCGGCATTCTGGTCTCAGCCCAGTAGGGTTGAGGAGTGTGAGGCTGAAACAGGAGAGTGAGAAAAGTGCAGGCAACTCTGATGACTCAAATAACCTTTGAAACTAGGAGCTAGGCGGAAGTGGGTAGCATTTCTGGTGGGTTTCACCTCACTTCCTTGAAGGATGCGTCATCCTCTTTTCTTTAGTCAGCATTAACCCAACAGTCAACACGGACCTGCGTTCGTGTGGTACCTTTTCGCTCGCTTGTCCCCAAAGCAATTCCAGGCTGGCAGGTAGGGACTGTCCACCTGTCAAAGGGGGGAACCTTTTCATTTCACAGATGGGGAAACTGAGGCCCAGAAAGGGAGGGGGGTGGTCTATGGACACACAGCAGAGACCCAAGTCTTCAAACTTCTTTACCAAAAGGCTAATTTTTCTATTTTTGGGAGATAGGAAAGGAGAGACCCTCTAGAACTTTAGAAGAAAAAAATGGAGAAAAAAAAAACTAGCAACTGAACAGAATTGCAACAAGGCCCCCAGCCAGCCCAAAGAGGTTTCTGAAATTCTGTGCAGTCTGAATTCCTGCTGGCTGAAGGGTCACGAGATTTCCTTTGCAAAAGGCAGAGTTGAAAAAGTCTGACTGAGGGGGAAGGGGGAGGAGGGAAATGTCCACGAGACTGGAAATCATGAGTTTCAGCCTGGCTGTCCCCAGTGACTTACTGGGTGCTCACAGATGAGCCCTTTGCCCTCTCTGGGCCTCAATTTACTCTTTTTTTTCTTTTTAATTTACTATGCATCAAACTTTGTTCTAATACACTTAAGAGATATCAACCTACTTTCCCCTCATAGTACATTATTATCTCCATTTTCCAGAAGGGGAACGAGGCATGCAAAGGTCAGGCACGATGTCCAGAATAGGTGGAAGGGCTGGGATGTGAAGCCAGGTAGTGTGGCTCCAGACCCACGCTCCTAACCACGGAGCCACAAGGCCCTCACGCCAGCAACAGCCGCGTGCTTAGTCCCTAGTGTCCTTCCTACTCTCAGGGGCTTTGCATCCGTGGCTTGGATGCCAGCAGGCCTGTCTGGAGACCCTGAACGATCCTCCTCAACTCGGCTGCTGGTCCAAGTTGCTGCCTCTCCATGAACTCCGATTTCTTCGGTTGGCTCAGCAGCTTTTATAACCACAGCCCAGGAGACCCTCGGGAGACTCCCAGGTCATGGCAGCCATTGACCCACCTCTTTGAGCCTGGCTGGGAACTGCGAGTCCGAGTAGGAATGGACGGCCCCACTCTGACGTCCATTTTGGAGTTTTACACTCATGCCGGCCTATGGGACCGCAGGAGGGAGACTGCCACTCAGGCATCCAAGAAAAAGACAAAAACATCTATTCAATGCCAGACAGAGCCTGCTCTGTGGAAACAGTGCTACCGAAACGTGACAAGCAGCCCAGCTGTGTAGGAGATTCCCAAAAAGCCTGACCTGGGAACATCCGTGTGGAAGGCTCGAAGGCTTGGGTGGTCACCAAGCCTAGCCTGGGTGCTCAACCGTGACATTCCTGAGGGAATGAGGTTCGGACCCAAAACCAGGGCTTATCTTCCAAAACAAAATTCTTCAGACAACAGACATTTTTTGGCTTCAACACACAGACCGCTGATCTCTGTTTTGCTGTGATCTCTAGAGCAAGGAATACTCCTGCTAAGAAGAACAGCCCCCATATCATGTGTCCCCACCCCCTTCCACGCACTGCACCATGTATTTGGGTCCACCTGCCATGCCCATGAGGTGGGCATTACTATCTCTGTTTTGCAGATGAGGAAACCGAGACTCAGGCGCAAATCTGCACAGCTGGGAGCCGGCAAAGGTGGGGCTTGAAATCTGGTGCCAGCTTGGCGTGTGGAAAGTTGGGGGGGGAGCCCGGCAGCACCTGCCGTCTGCCCCACTAAGAGGAGCTCTGGACAGACATGGAGACACAGAGAGAGCTCTGTGGGCAGGTGCATATTAAGTGCCGGGCTCTGGACGCACACATTCTTGCCTCCACAGGCATAGGAAGAATTCCTGCAGAGGGACAGGTGGGGAAGGGCTGGCCCGACGGCAGTTAGAACAGCTCCACGGAGGCGGCCTCCGCCTGCCTTTTCAAAGACACTGGAATCCGTTCACTGGGAACATTGTGCTGAGTGCTCAGCAAATCCCTCGCTTCGTTCACATTGTTGTGTCAACGGCAGATAATCATTGAACAAATACGCATGCAGTCGCTGCCACGCTCCCATCAATTCCTAGGAGCAAGAGAAACCCTGAATCCACTCATCTGAGGTCTCATGTCTCCCTAGAGGAATCTCCCAGTCCACATCCTGTATTTGAAAGACAGGAAACTGAGGCGTGGGGCAGAGAAGTGATGTGTCGAAGGACATCCAACCGTCTATTCATTCACTGAATAGTGGAGGAGCAGGGAAGGGGCACAGCAGGCGGAGGGCACAGCATGTGCAAAGGCCTGGCAGCTAGGCAAGCCCCCACATGGTTGTGGGGTAGAGGCCCCCGCCACAGTAGTGGCCTCAGGTCTGCAGAGGGGAAGGGAGACTCAGGAGGACCTACATGAGCGGTGAGCATGGGCACACAGGGCTGGTAACGGCACAAAGCCAAGGCCAGAACTCAGCTCTCCAGACCCGTCCACTGCGCTTCTGCATACCACTCTGCCTCCCCTAGTACCAAGCCCATGGATGATTTGACTCAGTGGGTCACACGGTGAATCAAAGCTACAGACAGTTTAGCAGCATCTTTCTTCTGCCAATACTGTGAGCACACACTTGCCCTCCCCACCCCTGCCCTGGTCCTCTCAGGTAACTGCACCCACAGACAGGAGGAAGGAAATGCTTACAGAATCTCCCTCTCAGGAGACCATTCTGGGGCCGGATCTCAGGAGTGCCACATTCCAGGCTCCAAGACCCTCTCTCTTATTTGGTGTTTACTGAGCACCTGTGTACCAGGCCCCGGGTTGGGCACAAGAGGGATTTATACAAGATGGTTACAACCTCTAACTCCCTTAGCCATCTCCTAATCTTTCTGGGATGGGCAGGACTGGAATCTACTGCTTTTTCACAGGAGAGGAGATGTGACGCTTGGAGAGGCTCTGGAACCTGCTTGCTCAAGGTCACTGGCTAAGAGGTGTCAGAGATGGAATGTAAACTGGAAATTCTGACCACAGAGCCCTTGCCAAAATAGATAAGCGTCCCTGGGGGACCGAAAGAGCCTGGATCCCTCCTTCCTGCCTCACAGGCTGCCCTTTATCCACAAAGCAGGCTGAGGATGCACTGGCAGGTGCCACCAGGAATGGCAGGTCTTGTCATTACTGGGAGGGGCTGCTCTCCCAGTCCAAAGGAACACGGCAGGGCCGGTGGCTTGTGCCAAGACTGAAGGCTCTCAGCCCTCAGTTGTCCTGGCTGATGCCTCTAAATGTTGATGGCTTGTGTTTAAGAAAAGCATGAAGTGACCCAATCCACTGGTCTGGTGCCTGCATTAAAGTGTATAAACAAGTCTAGGGCCCTGGAGTCAGAGCACCCTTACCAGGTCATCTCCTTGAGTCTCTGAGTCTATTCGCTGGGAGTGATATAACCTGATCTTAGCTGTGGTGACAGTGACAGCTCTCTGTCCCCAGACTCATGTCCTTGTGGACATCTGTCTCCTCCACAGGAATGTCAGCCAGTTCCTTGGGTCCACTGGCCTGTCCTGTTCAGCCCTAGCCTGACGCCTGGCACGGGGCATGCCTGACACAGTGTGCTGCTTACATGCCATCCTCACGCACACATGAGCAAGCAATCCCAACTGGGAACCCTGTTTCAACTCAACTCAAATGGCTGCAGACACTCCAAAGTACTAATGCTTGGCAATGTGCGATGCAGACAGGCCTTCCTCTCACCCCTGCGCTCCCTGCGCTGGGCTGAATAGTGTTCCTATAAAACTCATGTCTACCTGGGACCTAGGAACGTGGCCTTATTTGAAAACAAGGTCTCTGCCGGTGTCAAGTTAAGATGAGGTCATATGAGATTAGGGTGGCCCTAATCCGACGACTAGTATCCTTATAGGAGGGAAAACTTGACACAGGCACACAGAGGGAGAAAACCATGTGACCACAGAGGCGGAGAGTGGAGTGCTATGTGTACAAGCTAAGGGACGTGAAGGATTGCTGGCAACCATCAGAAGCTGGGAGAGAGGCCCGGAACAGACTCTCTTCCAGAGCCTCCAGAGGAAACCCATCCTGCCGACACCTTGATTTTGGAGTTCTGGCTTCCAGGGCTGTGAGAGAATAAATTTCTGTTGTTTTAAGCCACCTGGTTTGTGGTGCTTTGTTAAGTTGGCCCTAGGAATCTAACAGTCTCCCAGCCCACCCTCGGAGCCCAGCTTCCCACGTTCTCCAGGCACTGCAAACTTCATCTAAGACTCCCTCAGGCTCAACTTCTGCTTCTGGGGCCAGTGGTTCCCAGGCCTGGGAATTCCCCAGGATTGTCAAGCTTCCTCCAAATTCTGAAGACCAACATACAGTCGCCAACTTTTTCTGGGTAAAATTTCCATCTACCATCACCATTCTGTATTTGACGGACACCTAACGTAAAGAAAGTAGCCAATGCCAGGCCTGTTCTGAAGTTTTCTCCTTTCACCATGGATGGGTGAGAATCTCACACAGCCCTGAGCTGGGCCTGGGTCTGACATCTGGAAACCAGCAAACTTAAGCCACTGTGCCCTGCTGGGTGATCTATTTCAATCCTGGCAGAGGAGAAGCGAGGTTGGCCTCCTCCACTCTCCTGTGAGAACACAAAAGAGGTTTTCTCCATCTCAGAAATTTGACTAGTATATTCCAGTTACCTGGTGGATAATTCCAGCTAATCCCTTCTGAGGGCTGGGTGATGTCCCAGCCCGAGAGAGAAGGCATTCCAGGCCAGTCAAATGAGGAAGGGGACAGGAGGAAAATAAAATAAAAATGAAAAGCAGGAGAGGGAGAAGCACTGACCCTCCTTGTGAAAGGAAAACCAAATTGTGAAATTACGCAATGTGCAGACATCACGGCCTGATGACTCCAGCTCTCTTCAAAGTCACCTCGTAAACCCGCACCAGCCTTGGAGGGAGAGGCCAAATGCCTGGCTTTTGAAACATCTGGCCCCAGCAGCCTGATAACCTACCGGAAGCCAGTCACCCGATGCTTTGTGGATGTCGCACCCACATCTGCCTCATGGTAACCAGTGAGGTGCGCTGCGAGAGCCTCCCCAGGGATGAAGATTTGTGTGGGCACGAGGAATGCTTCTTTTCCAGTAACTCAGGCGTGCTAATCCCATCTCATAGGGTTTCCTGGATGCGGGGGACCTTTTGCCTGGAACACTTGGGCTAACGGCCATGGCCAGGTGGCCTTGTTGGGACAGCCTTGGGTGCAAGGCAGCGAACCTCAGATGATAAGGTCTGACGCTGTCGCCTTCTAGGGGCGGAGTCCCTCTCTCCCTCCCTCCAATTCTGCACACCCAGGGTAGGGGCAGGGTGGGCCCCAGTTCTCAGCAAGCCAGGAAACACACTCTTTTCTGGGCTAAATGCCCAGATTCCTTGAGCAGTCACAGGACACGCTTTTTCTGGGCTGATCCAAAGCCACAAGCGCGGGCTGGAAGTTTCTTTGGGCAGCACAAACCTGCGGGGACACAGACAGGCGCACCTGGAATTCCAGACTGCACACCGGTCAGTCAGAGAGGCCCCAGCTGGCCCCAACAGGCAGGGAAGAGCTCAGTCCTGCCCCTGCATTGTGACGGAGGGCACAGGTCTGTGCTCTGCGGGTCTGTTTCCTTTTCAAGAAAACGAGGGTTCATTCATTCCATCATCATTCATCAAGCATTTTTTGAGAGGCTCCCAGAGCTAAGCACTGTCCCAGGCACAAGGCAGGGAAGGCACACCCCTAGAAATGGAAGTCATGTGGACAGCAGTAAGTGCTATGAGCGAAATACAGCCAAGGAGTGGGTCAGGTGGTGCAAACAAGGGCACTTGGCTTCACAGGGTGCTTGGGACAACTAAATCAGATTGTACAGCAAATTGCTTAGCACATAATCAGTACTTAACAGATAAGAGGGGTCCTCCCACCCTCCCATTGCACAGGGCAGGGGGCGGGCAACCAAAGCCAGAAAGAGAAGGGCTGCAGCGGGTTGTGTAAGGACTGGGCTGGTACGGGCCCCTGATTGCTCCGTATTTCCCAAGGAGCCAAAGGGACACCCGCACCCCCCCCTGCCTGGCCCTGCCAGACTCCGTTCTTTCTTGGTGGGAAAGCTCTGCTTGTGACATCATGTCCCAGCCTGGCCTATTGAAAAAGCGTAGCCTTCTAAAACACCATGCCTTAGTCTAGCCCACGAAAAATGGGCCACAGCCACCCATTCTCCCACCAGCAGGACTATTCCAGTGGGTGACTGTCCTCCCTGAATTTACATCTGGGAGCCTTCATTTATGTATTGAGAAATCTTGTACAGCATCCCTTCTCTGAGCCTCATTTTCATAATCAGAGAAGACCTACCTAAGATGCTCACGTGTTCAATGAGATCTTGTAGGCCCAGTGCCTGGGGTGTGCCTGGCACATGGGAGGCCCACCTGCCCAGGTCTCTGCCCAGCACTGAGGGGAGGGAGTGCTCTAGGGAAGGGAATGGCCCTCAGGTGGAGGAAGTGAGAGGGAAGGGGAATGTGGACACTGCCTGGGCAGGCCACATCCAGCTCTCAGCGTGTCTGGAGGGAAAGGCCAAGTAGAGGAACCAGCGCTTTAATGGGGCGCCAGGAAGTCAGCCCCAGGGTGGCTTCTTTGCTGGGTGTCTTGGCCATAGTCTTCACCTCTCTGACTCTGTTTCCCCAACTGAAAAATGGATTCTGGTGATGATAAAATGAGACTCCAGGTATATGAAGTCACCCAGCCACTATGTGACACCCCCATTCATCCATTCAACCTAAAACGATTCGGACTGCATCCCACAGGGGGCTTGGCCCTATGGTGGGCCAGGGGGGGCCAGGCGTGGCTGAGCCCCTTATTGGTGGGCAGAACCCAGTCTCCTCCAGAACCACCCTGCCATTACCTGGCTCTGTGAGGGGGTGAGCGGGGGATTGTGGGCTAGCCTGGTCTCACCCTCCTGAGAGCCTCGCCTTGGAGGAAAACAATGCCCAGCCAGACCTTGGAACAGCCAGCTCCTCCGTGGGGCGCTGCCTGCCCACCACACTGCCTCACAGCAAACCTGACGTCAGAACCTGCACACCACACGTCAGCTCAAGACAGGCCGACTCCCAGGGGGCCAGGGGGACCTCTGACCCCAGCCCACCCCCCAACACAAATAACATGCCACAGACATATGTGAAAACTCAGAGCTGCTCGTTTTCACAGCTTTGCCTCTGACTTCTTCTAGATCAATCAATCAATCAGTCACTCAATCAATCAAGGGAGAATTAGAATTCAATCACAGTGACAACACAACTGGCTCCCCTGGAAGCACATTAGAATGGGGCTCTTGCAGATTAATGAGCGAGCCTGGAAATGGGGGGAAATAAATGTATTCCGTGGCAGACGACTTGAACAGGCCTCGGCTGATGCACTCCCATTAACTAAGGCTTCTCTCATCCCCGGGAATCAAAGCAGCTTCTCTGATGGGGAAGAAAGAAATGACACGCAGAAATCCGGATTTAGGGAAAAATAACACATCCATGGCACTTTTTTCTCTTCCCAAAGCAGCGCTGCGAGCTTTACATATTTTATCATTTATTCTCACATTGTCCCCAGCAAGTCGGTAGGCGTCGGCCTTGTTTTTCACAAGAAAGCTGTGAACAAGGCTGAGGGTGAGGAGGTGAGGGGTCTCCCGCTCCAACACCCAGCAGGAAAGGGCTGGGGTGGGTGGGGGTGGGAGAAAGCCAAAGGTTCTTTGTGGGTGGATCTGTGGCCTCATAGGCAGCTAGGAGGCTCCGGGCAAGTCCACAGCAGCACCCACACTGGGGCTTCGTCGCCAGCCTCCCCATCTCCTGGCATAAACCCTACCCTCCACAAACCATTTTCCACACGCGCCACCAGGAAAACCTTCCTAAAACACCGACCTGTCCACACCCCTCCCTATCAATCTTCACGGCTTCCAGATAAAGCCATCCCTTCTGAGCTTAGCATCCAAGGCCTCCTTATCTGACCCCAATTCCACGTGACACCTGTCATTCATTACATCAGCTCCACAGGGCCTCGCAGTTTCCTGCAACCTGCTGCTCCACACCTCTGGGCCCCTGTGAACTCCCCCTCACATGCTCTCTCCACCTGGCAAACTCCTACCGAACCTTGAAGGTTGGTGAGGCAAGGGCAGGTTGGTGACAGGCATCTGCCCTGGGAGTCTTCGCTCTGCTACTTCCCATCGCCTCTGGAGGGGACAGCCCAGGAAAATGGACAATCCCAGAGCTACCACTTAGGAGCTACGTGATCTGAAGCAAGTTTCTGGACTCTGGGTTTCTGCTGTTTCATCTGAAAACGGGGCCAATGACACCCACTCCCCAAGACATACCCCAAGCAGCTGGCACAGTGCCAGGCATATGTGAGTGCCCCATAAATGCTGGGTCCTCCTCCTTCCCTGCCTCTGAACTCAAGGGGCCTCTCCATGCTCTGCCACACTGCACAGGTGACAAGCCCACTTCACAGGTGTCAGGAACTGGGGTCATCACATGCCCTGTCCACTCTCTTCTGAGAGGTGATCCAGTGTGGCTTCAGGAATGTGAACAGGAAGTGGTTCTAGACTCCCCGTCCCCCCCCCCCCCCACCGCTGTCCCTTTCCTCCCCAGCCCAGGTTCCTAACACCAAGGAATCATCCATTAATAAGAGTTTGGTTTTTCTCTCTGTCTCTTTTTTTTCTTTTCTTTCCCCTCTAAGCAAAACTGCTTGGCGGCCGCTCCTGCCTCTGTCCCCAAGGCAGTTCCAAAGGGCCCATCTCATCCTGCAGAAGTGATGGCGGTAATTCTGTTAATGGGAAGCAAGACGGATGGTACGTGGTGCCCAAAGTGTACACAGGAGGCGAGCCGGAATCGGGCCGCCCTGGGGGAAGGGAAGTGTGGCTGGAACACACCCTCCTTTGGGGCCTTATTAGGTCTTGAAAGAGCTGCCGCACTCACTAAAACCTGCTTTTGCCAGCAGAAGCCTCATTTTACAAATATACAACAACAAAAAAACCCGTAAATGGGAAGAAAACCCTGAAGATTACGCTCCCCTGCTGCATCGAGCCGGTGAGCTGAAGTCTTTAGCCTCGTCGACTCCAGGTTTAAATAAATGGGCCAGAACGCCAGCTCTCCATTTTGTGAACGCGGCGGTTTCTTTGCCGTTTAAGGACTGTTTGCCAACAGTGGGATGGGACAGCTTTGGGAACGTTTTCTTTTAAAAGGCTTGTCAGTCCCAGATGCCATAATGCCCTATGGCCCTCACGTCAGTCCCAGGAAGAATCCGTGACACAGCCACCACCTGTCACACACCCACGTTGCATACTGTCACTTTGCCTGTCTTCTCCTGCACTGAAAAATCAGTGGCATCTCAAAGGCAATTTCACTGTGGAATGGGCGTCCATTTCCACAATTACAAAAGGGCTCACCCCCTCTCCAATTTGGGCTCAAGCCACTGAGTTGTTCTTTAGGCTTGTTTGTCCAAATGCAAAATGAGTGTGTGGAGGCCAAAGCTGTTAACAGACAGCCGTGGTTGACCACAGGCAGAGCAAGTGGATGTGGAGTCAGGCTGCCCAGGGCTTGTGACCTTGGTAAGTTGTGGAACCTCTCTGGGCCTCAGCCTCCTCATCCCTAACGCGGGGGTGGGGGTGGGGGGAGCCCCATTCACCTCACAGCCCTGGAGCAAGAAGTAGATACATCCTGGTTAACGTCAGAAACAGTCACTTCTCAGGCCAATTTGAAAACCAACAGTCTTTCAGTTCTTAGCCACACCCTCCCGCAATACCCAGCACTACCCTGACATAGTAGGTGTTTGTTGAGCATATGCCACTTTGAGCAGAACCTGTGGCCTTTTTGCTACCTGGAAAAACAAAAACATCCTTTCACCCTACAGCCAGAGGGGTTTAGGGTGTGTGTTCTGGGAACCAAAGGCTATAATCCTGGCTCAGCCACAGACCTACTGTGCGCCCTTGGGTGACTGACTGAGCCTCGATGACTCATTTGTAAAATGGACTAATAGAACCTGCCTGACAGTGTCATGAGAAAAGTCAATGCGATAATATATGGCCAGTGACTGCCCGGGTTGGCCCTGGTGACCAGCAGCCTTGAGATTGAGCAGTTGAGAGTCTTGAGAGAGCCTGAGAAAAACTCCCACATTCATACTGGGAACACCTTTCTTGAAGATACCTGAGGCAAAGGAAGCCCAATGAGGCCCGCATGCAGGGTGCATGCGGGGTCTCTGGTCCCGCTCCCCACATAAGAATGCAGGACATGGTGAAGCCAAAAAGGAACACCCACGGAGCCATAGATAGGGGAGTCATACCACTATAGTCTCGCTGGCGGCTGGGTTGGAGACACAGGGAGCAGGAGCCACACGATCTGCAATCCGCCGTCCACTTCTCCTCCAACCAACCAATCCCCCAACGCAGCCACGACCATTATATCAGTGGCTAATGGCTAACTGGTAACAGCTGACGGCCACCTAGTCACAGCTGATGGCCATCTAATGCCCAAGCCAGCACCTTTCTATGTGAGGCCAAGAGCCTAGAAACTGCTCTCTGGGACTCTGTCCCCACAACTGGTGTCACTGAACACACTTGACTCATTTCTTGCTTATGACTGCTCTCCCCAACCACAATGCCAGCTCCATTTTGCGTCTTCTGTTCATTATGCATCTGAGAACAGTGCCTGCCTGTGTTGAGTCAATGAATGACCAAACAAAGCAAGGAAGGGCTGAATTCCTTGGGAGGGCAGCACTGGCTGTCATTTCCAATGAGTCTCAGTGTGGAGAGGTGCTCCTGTGGGTCACGGGTGCCACCAAACTGCAGTCCTCACCCCATACAGTGTCATTTACTATCAATACAATAACGGTCACCAATTGCTGGGTGCCTGCTTACCTCACTGGATCATGAAAATTGGCCCGGAGACAGGAACTGAGATTACCCCTCACTTTGCAAGTGAGAAAACTGGGGGCCTCAGTAGGAAGTGACAAGCCAGGGAGACAGGTGAGCAAAATGTGGAGATGTGTGTGGCATCCAGGTGTGTCCGGCCCCACTGCCTGCCTCCTCCAGCTCTGGGCCTAAGCATTGCCACAGGGCTGGATGGATCTTGGAGGAGAAAAACTGGACCTGGAGCCTCGGGAGCTGCTCCCTGCCAAAAAGGGTGATTGCTCAGAGGCAGCAGCTGAGGTCTGGCTCCTGTCCCGTCCCCACGCTCATGCAGCAGACAGTGGGGGCAGCAGGCTCAGCCCGGCAGTGACCCCAGCCATCCAGCCATGCCAGGGATTGCATAAAAAGCACTGGCTTTGGGGGTCAGCCCGGCCTGAGTTCAAATCTCAGTTTTTAAACTTTGTGGCTTATAGCTTCAGACAGGTGACTTCATTCTCTGAACCTTAGTTATCTTCATCTGAAAAATGGGGTCAGCCCAAAGTTGTGAGGATTAACTATGGCCATACAGATAAAGTGCTTGGCTCCGTGCCTGGTGCACAGTAGGTACTAAATAATAAGCATTAGTTAACTCTCCCGAGCCTCCCTCATTCTGTTTTCAAGAGTGGCCAGGTATCCACATCCTATGGCTGCCAGGCCCTCCAATTTCAGAGCTGGGAGCAGCGTGAGTGGCTGGTGGAATCTGAGCTCTCCGCCCTCTCTGATCTCTAGGGAATCACCTGCTCAGCGATCATCTGGAGTGATCAGGTCAGCAACCCTGTCATTTGATTTCTGACCCTTGTCACTCAAGGACAGGAAGTCAGAGGGGATGGGTTTTTCAATGCAATAACATCCGGCAACAATGTGAGGGATTAAATCAGGGAGGACATTTCCAAGGAAGCCCCTGTCCATGCTGTGTCCTTGGGACGAGAGGCCCTGGGTGAGAGGGAGACCGCCTGGCCGACTGACAGCGGTCACATCCTGGGCAAGTGGTTTGCAGACAGTGCCTCGCTGTGGAACTGCTCCTTCAAATAAGATCTGGCCCCAAGCCCATGGAGAGACCAGATACAGGGGACTTGCTCTCTGAAATGTGGGTGCAAGTGGGAGGAGGCCACAACCCTCCGGTCACAGCTGGTTCACGTGCAAATGACAAGTGTAGTCCCATCAGGCCCTGCCCTCAGAAGGGAGCCCTGTGCTTGGGGTTTCATGTTCTGTGTTTGCTGTCTTGAAAGTCCTCACTCTATCTTAGAACTTTTAAGTGAAGTCGGATGGAACAATGGTGCATGTGCTGGGGGCTTGGAGCCTTAGCTCACATGTGGCCCACCTTCCCCAGGAGGGGTTCTCACTGCCCACTCCCCTCCCCACCTCAGGACTCTCTGCTGCCTTCCATCGTTGCAGGGGCCTGGGTGCAGTTGTGGGGAGCATTGGGGTCAGGTGTGCCCACACTCTGAGTCACAGGGTGGGTACCCAGGGTACCTGTGAGGGTCTGTACTTGCCCTGCAAGTGTCCCTATGCCCAAGGGAGCACAGCATTAAATAGCTAATAAAAAACATCATGACAGGTGGAGACAGAGACTGCAAAAGGAAAGAAAAAGCTTTTTTTTTTCCTGCTTTCTGAACAAGGGGACCAGTTTCATTTTGTATTGGGCCCCACAAATTACGTAGCTGGCCCTGCCTTCCACTTATATGACCCTCTGGCCCCCTCCCCTAGCCTGGAGGCCCCTGGGTATGCCCCCAGGCCTCTGCTGAACTAGAAGACACCACTGGGTCTCAGAGTCACAGCAGGAGAAGCTTCTCAGAACTCAGCCCTTCCTCCTATCCCCTGCAGGCAGGTTTTGTTCTTTGAACCCCTATGATTGGTCATTTATTGCTATCTCATGGGCCAGGCCTGGTTTCCGGTGCTGGAGATGTGACAATCAAGCAGGACTCAGAGCGGTGACGAAACAGGCAGGGCTGACGCTAGCAGTCAGGCAGAGGAAACCCGAGCCCAGTGAGGACTCAGGGAGAGTGTGGAAGGAACGGCTACTCCGGCTGGCACATTCAGGCTGCCTCTGGAAGGCAGGGATGTCGGCGTCCACTCTGGGAGACAGCAGGAGCCCCTCATCTGTAAAGTGGGGACACCCTAACTCACCTCTCGGGGCTACTGGAGACTGAAGGGGCTATCGTGTCTGAGTGTCCCCAGCCTGGAGGCAGGCACTGCAGGGAGAGTACAGACAAGCAAATGCTGGGGCACAGGACACAAATGTGGGGACAGTCGACAGCGAACTCCCTTTGGGGCCATAGTGGCTCTGCTGTCTCCTAATTGCCTCTCCTGGGTCAGATATTTGTTCCTTGTGGTTTCCATTCCCGCCCACATTTTACAGGCATCACCTTCTTTTCTGCGACTTAGAAAGTCCAGTTACTACCAAGCAAGGGCTCAAACCAGGTGGGGGCGGGCTTTTTGACTCATCACTCAGGGCAGAATACACAGTAAATATGAGCTCAGACTGCAGTCGGGTCACCCTGGGTCTGATCCTGTGCCACCTCCCAGCTGGGGGATCTGGGGTCCATCCGACCTGCCCGGAGCCTCAGTGTCTCATCTGTAACTTGGGGTTTGTAAGAGTCCCATCCTCAAGAAGCTGCTGTGATGATTAAATGAGATGATGTCACTGAAGGGCACGGCATACAGCACGTGCTCAGTAATGGCAGCCATGGCCACTGCCACGGAACCCCAAAACCTCACATCAGAAACCTGAGCGTGTCACGGCGCTTCCGGGGATCCGAGAATGTGCTTCCTCTTTTCCAGCATCTGCCAGGACTCTGCTGGGAGACTGCTCTCTCTCCCATTGTCATGTCACATCCGTCCATAAATATTTAAACAACATGTCATCAGATTATTATAACATATGATGTATAGCACTGATGTGCTGCAGTTCTACGCATTTGGGCTTCGTTTTCAGAATATCGAGACATAAAATATTTATGTATTTAGCCAACCACGAGATCTCACATTCTGTCTCAAAATGCTGGGTGGTGGCAAGACGCTGAACTGAGACGCGACGTGTGAAGGGGATGCCTTGTTCTCACATCGGTTCCTGGGGCATCTGGATTGTTTCTGGTTCATGCCGGGGACGTTGTCATGTGGCCTGTGCACGGTGGCTGGCTGGGTTTATCACCAAAAGCAGAAGGCTGGGACCAAAAGACCCCATCAGAATGGGTGGTAGTTCAAACCACTAGGCTCTGTGTCATTTTCATTTCTGCATCTAACCTGGGTCTGCGCATAGTAGGTGCTCAGTGAACGTCCACTGGAAATGAATTAACATACCTGTAGCCCAGAGCACCACCCAAGAGGTTGGCACCCATCACAGATTTAGTAATATTTATTCTCCTGTTTCATTCTGTCCCCAGTGCCCTGCACCAGGCCAGGCACGGAGTGGGACCCAGCGAATGTTGCTGGATGACTGGCAATTGTAGGAATAAACTCACGACCAGATAAATCACTTAATTAGCTAATAAATTAATGAGGGCTAACGATTCCCTGTCTACTGCTCCGAATTACACTGTGTAAGACCCTCCTCCTGAGAAATAAAGGCTCTCCAGGAACCCGTAGTGGGTAGGCAAAGGGGTTTTTCTGGGTAATTAAACATCTCGATTGCTCGCATTAACACATCAGTCACCAGATGTCCCAGCATTTTCAGCACTGTGCAATTTCAAGGCTGCTGCCCCCTACGCCCTTCGAGTATCCAGGAACTTCTCACACACCAGCGACCAAACAGCATTTTCCAAAATGCCTCTCCTGTCCCCAAATGCCACTAAAATGCTTTCACAGACCACTGCCCTTTTGAGAGTTTGGAAACTGTTTATCATGTGCCTAACCTATAGATGATTGATGTCTGAAGACTTGGGATATTACAGAAGTATGTGCAAACCAAAGTTGTTAGCTTGGGGTAAAAGTATTTTCTTAGCCTGTTTTCCAAATGCCATGCTGTCACCATCAAGAGCAGGCAGCCCCCTCCCTGGTCCCCGGCCTCTACACAGACAAAAATCCAGTCTCGTTTCCTCTTGGGTTAGCTGAGGAGGCTGGCATTTAAAACAAACACAAAAGGCCACTAAAATTCCTGGGGGAGACGAACAAAGGAAATGCACACCCACTGAGTCAGACACGCCAAGTCCACACTTGAAATCCTGGTGTAACTACATCTGTCTGGACTCAGCTGGGCCTGCCAAATGCAAGGGGCGGGCTCCCTCTCCCCGGCTCCCTGTCTGTCTGCCATGTGGTGCCCAGTGGTCTACCAGCTAGGGAATCATTTTCTCTTCCAACCTGGGATTCCCCATGCCTGGGCTGGGTGGAATCTGGGGTCCCGTTCATTTGCCACACAGCCATATCTGTGCCCAGAGGTGCCTTGCAAGGGTTTAGCTCCTCCTTCCCTAAGCAACACCCCCAAAGATATGCCCTCTAGGAAAAGGAAGGGTGCTTGATAGAAAATTCAGCTTTCAGACAGGGCACTTGCTCACCCCAACCCAAAGCCACTCTGACAGAGACATTCATGAGTGGTCTCTGCAGAAAAGGGGCAAAAGAAGGAGACCCTGTAACTCTGGGAGGTACAAGCCCTTGTCGGCTTACGTTCCTCTTACTTGGCATAATTTTAGGATGTCTTTCTCTGAGAAACCTTCTCTGCACAGAGGAGGGTCAGTCAGGCACAGTTCAGCCCTTTGCTGCCCGATGGGAGGGGCAAAGTTTGCTAACAAATTCAGAAACTCCATACAAACATTCTCCACTTGCCTACTTAAAACTTTCCATTCATTCAATAAATCTAATTGAGCACCTACTATGAGCCAGGCACGGTGTTGGGAACTGAGGATACCGCTGTGGTCCACAGACCAAGTCTTACCTTCATGGAGTTTACATTCCAGTCTGGGAGGCAGATAACAAACATACATCAGGGAGGAGTTAGGGCCCTGAAGAAAAATAAAGCCAGGCCAGGGAATGGAGAGTGAAGCGGTAAGGGACTAATTTTGACAGGGTGGGGTCTCTTTGGAGTAGGAACTTTTGTGGTGCCCTAAATGTAGGCTAGGAGCAAGTCATGGGAATACTGGGGGAGGCGAGAGTATGCTGGGCATATGTGAGGAAAGGTAAGGAGGCTGCCTGGCTGGAGGAGAATGAGTGAAGGGGAGGCTGCTGAGAAGCGAGGTTGCAGAAGCAGCAGGGGCCCTTGGGGCTGCTGTTGTAATGAACACCGAATCTCCCCCAGATCCCAGTGGGCCTCAGCAGCCTTCTGCCCACCGTCTGCCCGTTTTCTGTGGCTGAGCCCCCGGGGCCTTCTCTGAGACAAGACAAATGCTCTGTGGCCTACCACGGTACCATGGCTCATGCTGTTCCCTCCAGTTATCTAGGAGGCCCTCTCCCCGGCCCCGGGCCTGGCCACCGACTCATAGTCTACACAATGGACACTTTCAGATGGCAGCCTCTGCCCTCCGACTCTTCAGAGCAGGCCCTGTACTGCGGGCTCCTCACAGCACTCAAGCAAATGGTATTTAAGCACCATGTGTCCTGGATTCTCTGTCTCTGTTTCTCTGTCCATAAAATGGGCATATATCACAGAAATGCTCAGAGGATGAAGTGAGTTAGTCCACCTAAAGGGTTAGAATAGAATGTAACATATGGTAAATGCTGGTACAAAGGATCTATTGAAGGGCTCAAAGGCTAAGGAAGTGGCAGGAAGTTACTGGCTTTACACTGCTTGGGGTATGCCCACAGCCCATGCCCCCAGTTCTGCTCCCAGCAAACCGCCATACAGACACAGACACACACACACACACATTCTGTGGTCTCTCTGCCCTTCACACTCTCCCTCTCAGGCCTCCGGTCCTCCTGACAGACACCCGGCCTGGCAAATCAGGTCTTTGGCTCAGCTATCCCTCCTTCCTGGGAGCCCTCCCACTTCCCCAGAGAGTGAGTCCCAAAAGATCCCTACTGCAAATTGTTCACAAGCACCTTCAAGGGATTCATGACACAACTTGAGTCCCCACCAGGTGGTGAGAGGCCCAGGGGCGTGGCCATTAGAGGGTCTCTGTGCCAGCTCCCAGCATAATGGCTGACCCAGAATGTTGGGAGGTGTTTCTTGAATGAATGAGTGAAAGGAAGGCCACATACCAGCCAGGCTGGGCCTATTTGGTTAACAAAATAAGAGTCCAGTCAACCCACACAACACTGAATGGTCTGTATTTCTGCATCGAACTTTTCACCTCCAGCCCAGGCTCAGGTGCCACGACCAGAGCCTTGGCCTGAAAGTGGGCAGAGTGATCTGATTTAAGCCACAGAGCAGCCATGGACTGTACGGGAGACCTCAGTCTCCCCATGTGGAAAGTGAGAGGCTTTCACGCTTTTATTTTTAAGCATCAGAACGTTTTCTTATAAAAATTTTCCACGTAACATAAAATTAACCACTTTAAAGTGAACTATTCAGTGGCATTTAGCACATTCACAATGTTGTGCAACTGTCATCTCTGTCTAGTTCTGAAACATTTGCATCACCCCAGAAGGAGACCCTGTACCCACACATTATGCAGTTGCTCCCCATCCTCCCCTCTCCTCAGCCTGATACCTACCAACCTGCTTTCAGTCTCTATGGATTTATAGATTCTGGATATTTTCATGTAAGAACCTTTTCTTAAAATGACTCTTGTGTAAAACCTCCTCATGTAAAACAGATGACAGGAGAAGCACTGTGGCTGAAGGAAGTAGTAGGTCCCCCCTGAAACCCCCCAGCCTGGAACTCACGTCCCTCATTCATAGTAGCTTTTCAGGGAAGGCTCTGATCCCAGGCCCTGTCTTTTCAGAATTCTAATCCTACAGTTGGAGTTCTAAGGCAAATCACCCCAAACGGTGCCCGAGAGCCAAGGGCCTTGAGCCTGGTGTTAATGGCCCATTTTCCAGATGAGGAAGTGGAGGCTGGGCCCACATGAAGTACTTGCCTGCTGGGTGACTGCTGGGAATGGAGGCGCTGGATGCAAAGATCTCCAGAGCCTGTTGGTGCTCTGCCCTCATCACACACACCACGGCAGGGTCTCGGGTGTGAAGAGCTGGCCTCTTCCAGGGAACAAGGATCTCTCCTTACCCTCAGGGAAAACAAGCCAGCCCGAGGGAACCCCAAATGGCTTATTCCATGCCAAATACGCGTGGATTCCCTCAGGCCTCACTGTGCGTACCCTCCATGAGGACTCTGTGGAGGGACAGGGCTGTTAGCTCACCTCTGACCAAGAACTACCTGTCCCCCTGCCCCCCTCTATCTATGACAGCCGCTTCTGTCAGCACAGACGTCTAATGGGGCTGACGCTGTGTAAATAATTAACACAACATCTGCCTTGCTTAATAACACACTGTGGCTGACACAGCTCTCGGGGCCTCCCGAGACCCTCCAACTCCAAGAGGACGCACCAGAAACTTATAAGGCTTTACTTCCCTCGCCTTGTGGGGGTGGGTGGAGAGGAACAAAAAAATACTGATTTCTGAACATTTTTCTAAGATACCCAGTGCCATCTAACATTTAAATCTTGCCTCTTTCCAAATTGCTGCTGTCTCCTCCCCATCAACTCTGAGGGTCACTGATCACAGAAAAGTGTTTCAGTGGCACCTGGAGGGGGCCTCCCGACACCCTTTTCAGCCTTGTTTAGGGCCTCAGTGTGCAGGGGTACTGAAATGCTCTCGACAAGGGACAACCTTCCTGGCTGTGTGACCCTGGGCAGGTCCTTAGTAATTAGTTTCTACGTCTTTCATAAAAACTCAAGAAGGTAGCGTTAGGCATTTACAAGGTACAACCCACATGCTGTGCGTTTTATATGCATGATTTCATTTAGTTCTTCCCTTTAACTTTATGAGGTCATAATATTGTCCCTGCTTTCCAGATGAGGAAACTGAGGCTCTAAGAGGTGAATGACTTGCTCACGAGTGGCAGACCTGGGGCTCTGACATCACTCATTTTGGTCCTAAAGCTCAAGTTCTTAAAAGTGAGTGTGGGTGAGTGCCTTCCCCTCCCTGGGCCTCAGTTTCCGTTTTCTTCTCTGGATTGTGAGCCAACTGAATTCCTCATCTGCAGCTTGGACTGTTCAGAGCTGAAGGTCGTTTGTAAAGTAACTCCCTTTTCAAAGACTTTGGGGACAACAAGGAATAGAGAGGGCAGGCTTTGGGGACAAATTCCAACTCTGCCGCACACGTGCATGGAGAAGGGTCTGGGGGACTCAACCCAGTAGCCTCGGCTCAGGAAGTTCTCCTTAAATGGCCCTCCTGCGCACTGGGGTCAAGCATTGCCCCTTCCACCAGCCCAATTTTGAAGTGTGAAGGTTAAACAACTCCGGGAAAATGCAGGCACTGCAGGTTCTGAATGGCAGCTTCCCTCCCCCTTCCCTTGTCAGAATTCCTTCACACTCTGCGGAATTCCTACATAAAGCCCCTTTTTCTTTTCTATGAGGTCACCATCATGCAGATGTCTAAGAGAAAGAAAGAATGGCTCCGTGCAAATCAAGGCTGTTGGAACTGAATGCACTTCAGACCCTGGCTGTGCCACCTTTCAGTTCTGTTGGCCCCTCCTTCACCCCCCAGACAGAGCCAGCCACTGTAGCCAGTTGGGTTTGGAGGGGTGCAGTGACCCTGCCAGTGGGTGCCAAGAAGGCCTGACTAGAAGACCAGTCCTTTGCCACCAGAACAACTAAGAAGTTGTCTGTGGAAAAATCCATAATTGGAGACAGCAGAAGAGGCTGTGTATGTGGGCCTGTTTCTACACAAGCAAGTCCTGTTAGAGGGACAGATGTCAAAATGCTAGATCACACTCCAAGTTCAAGTTCCCAACTTGAACGTCACAGGAAATTACACCACCTACCGTTCTGCCCCAATGTCAGCTCCTGTCTGGGAGTCGAGTCTGAAAAGGCTGTTGGTCTAATTCCGTTTTGGCCAAAGGGACTGTGTGTATGTCACCCAACTCCAACAGGAATGGGTGAAGCCACTGGCCTGATTTTTGTCTTTTTAAACTAACGTTTTCCCAACAGGCTATCTTGTCACTACCCAAGAGTCAGAAATAAGAAGATGGACAAATACCAAAAAGCCACTGAGGGTCTTTGGCCAAGCCTGGCCATCCGCCACCAGCTTATTTCCAAGCAATTTCACAGACATTCAGAGGGTGCCCAGACCTCCCCAGATGACTCCTCTACCCCAGGAGCCCTTTTGTTTCCCAGAGCTCCACATTCTGGCCGCCATCTGGGGTGATGGCCAAGAAAAGGTCCATGGCAATATGCACACTGCTTCCTAAGAATGACGTCAGAAAAAAAAAAAAAGATAAAAATGTAGAAACAAGGACTATTTTTACCTCCCCAAATCACAGGCCAGACGGGAGAGAAATCCATCAATGCCAGAAATGTGGCTGAGCCTTCGCACAAGATCTATTATTTCACACCTTAAATTAACGCATCTCAAAGCAATTTGCAAATGTTCATCAATTTGCAGAACATACTCGGAAGGAAGAGAAATACCTTTTCCTTTCGACACCACAGGACACTTGCAGGGCACCACAAACCCCAAAGCGCACGGGTCTGCACACACAACATTCAAGTACAGTGTAGTATAAACCATGATATAAATGGAAATGAACGAGGGAGACAAGCGCAGGATTGAAATGGCAAATGACAAGAAGACTACATGGAAATGATCCTGTTCAGAATTGGGAGTCAGGCCCCTTGGAGGTAATTCTCCATCATCAGGGGTCAGAAGGCTGGGCTCTTCCGGAGGGCAGTGTCCCAGCTTGCTTCTTCCCCACACAAGCCCAGCGGAGGTGCCAACTATACTTAATCTCGGATGACTCACCAGGGTCCTCCATTCTCCACCTTCTTGCTTGGTCTGACCCAAGAAGAGGAAGGGAATTCTTCTCTTTGTGACAATTGTTTTGACACTTCCCTTCTGAAACCAATCTTGGGCACTTAGAGAGGAAAGAAAAAAATGTGAACTGCCGCCCTTTCTATCTGACAGCTCTGGCCCTGGGCGTTGGTCACTGGCGCCAGAGTGACAACAGTGGACAAGGAAGGAGGGCCAGCCTTCAGCAAGACCTGTCCCAGAAGGCTGGAGCCCAGCGAGGAACCCAGCCCCACGGGAATCTGGCGTGTCTTCATCCACTTGTTTTTCAGCACATGAGAAGAGAAAAGCAGGACAAAGGCAGGCCTGGTTTAAGGTTAAGAACTTCAACTCAGGAATCAGAGCCGTGGGTTTGGATCCTGACTGCCATTTGCCGGTTTATGACCCTGCCCAAGTTACTTAACCGCCTGGAGTCTTCATGTTTCTCTCTGTAAGATCAGGATAACAATCCTGGACCTTAGCCCTGGACCAGACACGGTACATACACGTATACAGTGACTGTCACTTTCCAGGTTCATTGGGAAGACTGAGCTCTACCCAGTCAAGTCTTGGTTCAAATCGCATATTAGCACATGATCTTCAGCACATTATTTAATCTCTTTGTGACCCAGGTTCCTCATCTGTAGAAGAGCACCATGAGAGTTCCCATCTCACGGTGCTGGTGAGTGGATTCAGTGAAATAAGGTACTAAACGTACCCTGGCTGGCACATGGTGTACCCTCAATACACAGTGGCTGCTAGTTGTACTAGTAACACTAGTTATGTTACTTTCATCTCTCTGAGCCTCAGTTTTCTCATCTGTAAAGTGGAGATGATAATAACCACCTAGCTCACAGAAAAAATTAAATGAATGGATGTGTGTTAAAGCACTCAGCACCCAGTCTGTGCACCTCTGAAGGCAAATAAATGTCACACCTCTGGTGTAATGGAAAGAGGACAGGCTTGAAGTCAGACAGGATTCTGCCTCCACTTCCCTCAGCGGTCCCAGGCCACGGGATTGACTTCTCTGAGCCTCAGTTTCCTTGTGCGTATAAACCCAAAAGCCATTCTCCGCAGCATGACTATTGGGATTATGGATACACAGGGGATGCTGCATAAATGTGACTTCCTTTCCCTGGTCCCTGCTTCTTCCTCGCTCCTAGCCACCAGAAGTGCCACCTGGCAAAGCCAGGAGCTCTGTTTCTTGAAACCTGAACAGTCCTAAACCTAAATGGACCTAGGCCACTGCTTCAGTCTGAGATTTTAGTTTGTGGAGATAGAAACTACTTTTTAGTCATTTCCGAAGCAGACGGGACGGCAGGGGCTGACAAACCACAGGGACCATTTTAAATCCTGGGCCTTTCTTCTGGGAAGTTAGGCAAGAACCTTCCCAAATGTTTGCCCGTGGGGCTCTCTGCCAGGCAGTGACTCATCCACAGCTCCCCACAGGCATATTTTATTTGGGGGTGGGGGATCAAGGGAGGGCCTGGCCCTGGCCCTGGTGGGGGAAGGGCAGGCAGCATTTCCAGCAAACCCAGAAGGTGTTTTTTTCATTTTTTAGGACAAAAAAGAATAAGAATGTGGGTCTTTTTTGTTTCCTTCCAGGTTTTGTTTGCTAAAAGAAGACGTCCAAAGTTCACTCAGTAAGCTGTTGCGCTGGAAACAGGCACTTCCAGCCGGCTCTGCATCCCTTTCAATGAAATTCTTCTTCCATTAACGCCATGGCTTTTAACTGTGACTTCAAGGTTCCTCTGTGCTCACACGGTGCTCCGAAGACGACATTTTTCCCTCAGAAAGTCAGGCTGAATTTTGACAATTCAGGGGAATGAGGGAGCCCCAGAGTTTCTGAAGTTTGTCTTAAAGCAATTAAAACTTTCGACAGCACAGATTTTCAACATTTATAAAGCGCAAAAAAACTGTCAGTCAAAACTGTGAGGACAGACCTTGGAAGACAGTGTCTCAAGCCTGCTGTGACCAATTAGTCTTGGGGACTCATGGGGGCCCAGGCCCAATACAAATAAATCAGATGAATAGCCATCTACTTAGCAAGGTAAGCAGAGAGAGACTCCCAGACACACAGACAAGTGTCCCCATACCCTTAGTCTCTCCAGGCCCTCCCACCCCAGACCAAGAGAAAAGGTTAAAATTAGCCAGGGCGAGAGAGGAGTAAAAACAGAGTCAGGGGACCCAGGAGGGTATGTAGGGAGAACAGAACACAAGTCCTCTAGTGTCAGGCCCACCACAGCCTGGGTCATCTGCTTGTCTTGGAGCCCCAGAGAGGGTCCTGCCAGTAGCCCTGCTAAGTCGTGGCTCTGAAGCTGACCCCTCTGCCAGATCCAACCAGACTCTGCAGGTCTAACCTCCAGCCCCTTATTTTATCAAACAAGGTCGGGCACCCACTGGGTATCCACACCAGGCCTGGTTCTCTCCATGGGCTCCAATAAACATAATTCGCGTACTCCTGTGCACTAATCACAAGCTCATATCCACACATGTACACTTTTGTCCTCGCTGGCTCATGAATGCACACACAAATCACTTATGAACAGTCATGCACGTGTACTCCCTGAATCCACAGACTCAGTCACAAAAGTGAGAGCTCAGATGAAGTACTGGGCACACTCCTTGGCACATAGTAAACACCCAATAAATGGATAAGTGGGAGCCATGCCCATTTCCCCCACTCATTCACTCCAAACCACACAACTTGGCACTCCAATGTGCACACGCACCAACTCCGCCACAAGCACATACAGACACCCCTGCGAACACTGCCTGAGGGACAGATGGGTACACCAACCACGCACGCTCGGGCACACGGCCGCGGACACACTCAGACTTGCACTTTACACGCGGCCCGACCTCAGGCGTACACACCTTCCTGCTCTACCCGCCGAGCCTCGGGATCGCGCGTGCGAGCATGCGCGCCCCCCTCGGCTCGAGTGTGGGTGACGGCCCCACGGCCCGGCCCCCGCCCCTTCCTCGGGCCAAGGGCCCGATCCAGCCCAGCCCCGGCTCCAGGCCACTCACCGGCGCGCGGCGGACTCGGCTGCAGGCGGGAGGACCCGCGCACGGGACGGCGGGCGGCCGGTCGGATCGGTGGGTCCCACAAGAGTTGGCGGCGCCGCAGCCGCACGCTCGTCCGCTCGGTTCCGCCGCCTGCGCGGGCCCGCGCGCGCGCGCTCCCGCCCCTCCCCGCCGCGGGGCCGCGCCGCCCCCTGCGCTCGTGCGCGCTGCCGCCACGCAGGCTGGGGGGCGTCCCGGCTGCTCCCTCACCACGCCCGATCCTTCCACTCCCCCAAGCCGTTTGGATGGCGAGTGACCCGCTCAGCTCAGGCTTTTCTCCCATTTCAAAGATAGGGACACTGAGGCCCGAACTCACACAGCGGGTCAGGCCCAGCATCTATCGCCGCCTCTTCTCGGGCTCTAGACACTTAGGCTTAGGGTCTGCAGTCAGTCAACCCCATGGACCCCCTCCCACGCATTCTTGGGTACCCCTCACTTAACATTGCTCCCACCGCAGCCTGAAATTGGGCAAACACGCGCTTAATTTGCTCCTGCTGAATGTGGGGCTCCAAGGGTATCTAGATGTGGTGAGGGCGCTGCTCCCTGCCTTCCAAGGGCCAGCACTCCTCATCTGGAGCTCCCCACTTCCTGTGGACCCCAAGACCAGTAAGAGGCTATGTGCAGAAGTTTCTGGAAGAAATAAGACTCTACTAATAAATGCTTAACATCTCCTCTAAGGAGACAGTCTCCATGGGGGCCCAAAGGCAGCAGCTTAGTTCCCTGCTTCACTTCCTCAGGGGCAGCTCCTGGCTGGTACAGTTCCTGTTTCCACACTTGCTGCTTCTCCACATACAAAACTGTGCTGTGTCTCCCAGGAGGGTGGGAACCAGGGACTGACACTGACTGCCTGCCAGCTGCCCAGCTTGGGCACGGGGGTGATGCCTGCTGGGCCTTGTTTGCCCAGTGAGTGAACTAGCTTCAACTGGCTATGATCTATAATGCTGACAACAGCTGAACACCCACTGTATGCCAGACTTGAGTCTGCACGCTCTGCCAGCCTTGTGGTGTTCTGTCCTACAGCCATTCTATGAAGGAGGCATTATGCTACTTTTGTGCCCATTTTACAGATGGGGTAAATGTGGCTTGGAACTGAAGCTTAGAAAGCAAATTCTCTTGCCCAAAGCCACCCAGCTGGTAAATGATTAAGCTAGGAGCTGGACCACAGATGGTCTCATTTCAGTGCCTTTGCCTAGACAGTCCCAACCTCAAGAATAGCATAGCTCTGGGCTGCTGGTAGAAGAAGGGGTTGACCAGGCAGCAGCTGGTCCAGAGGAGCCAGCCCAATCCCAGCCCCTCCACTAACCAACAGGCATGAAATGGATCCTTCTGTAAATTGGTTAGCCATTTAGTTAGGGATCTGTTTACAACCTCACCTCATATGATACACCTTACACTAAATGTCAAATATACTGCAGAGTTAACTATAAGAAACAAATACTACAAAAAATAACAGAAAGAGCTAGAAGGGATGAGACAGTGTTGCCGTGTTACTAGCGGCCTGTGATGTCTACTATGGTCATGCAGCAAACATCAGTTTATTCAGGTGAACGATCACCTGAGCACCTCCTACGGGTCTGTAACTATTCTAGGCACTGGGATACAGTTGTCGTGAACAAAATATATCTTCAGTCTGGAGGTGGGCTGTATAAGGGTGAATCAATAACATAGTTAGACTTAGCTCATTTGCAGTTTAACTTACCACGTAGCTCGCTATCTAGCTACCTGTAATTAGACTTAGTTTGTTTGTAGTTAGAGCCATCCTGATATTCACCTGTTTTCTTTTTATTTCTCCCCTCCCTGATTAATTGAAGAACTCTGTTTGTTCCCTTTCTCAAGGCTACCCATACCTCGTTAATTAACAATATCCTAACCTGAAAAGAGCAATTTCTTAATCCTCAGGCGCCCGGATACCGGAATCCAATTTATAACTCCCTTGCAGTTTTTACTGGTGACGCAGAGTCCCAGGCCGCGGTGCCCGAGGCCAAGTCCAGAGTCCGAAGATAACATCGTCTTCAAAACAGACCAGACCCCAGGAAGCCATGTCAGCTCTCAAACCTGCCTGACCGACTCCCCCTTTCTTATATAAGAAAAAGCTAACCTGAAGTTAGTGCAGCTGTCCTTATCAGACTCTGCCCCCCGGCGCACCCCGCCCCTGCTCCCCCTGCCCCCATCCCTGCCAGTGTTTCTCTACCCGCGGCAGCCATCATCTTTAGACAGTGCCATGGGCATTCTCTCTGCCCGACCTTTAATAAAACCTTTCTTTGCTCTCCCACTCTGTAGAGCCTTGTGTGAATGCTTTCACCTTCTGCAAACGACCAGGGGTTAATTCCACATCAGAACAGTTTGGGGGTTGGTGGTGGAGAAAAATATCTGGCATTTGAGGGTAAGTTTGGTGGAGAAAATTAAGCAGGGAAGGAGTAGTGGGTGCAAGAGAAGGCCTCCTAGATGAAGCGACATTTGATCAGAGGCCTGTATGAGAGAGTAGGGGAAGTAACTGGAGGCCTTCTGTGTGTAGGACAGGTCACATGATCCCAGAGCCATCATGGCGCATGACCTACAGAGCAAGAACCTGAAACTCCCCTTTGAAGGAAACGGGAGCAGCACCAGACCTTTGGGAAGAGAAGCACTGGAGCCCCCGCACATAGTCTCTGTGATAGGCACTCCTAAGGTCCTCATTTTCCAGTTAGGAAATTGAGGCTCAGAGAGGTCAAGCAACGTGCCCCAGTTCACACAGCCAGCCACAGTCAGCAGAGACGGGTCTGGCTGCAGGCCAGCTGATGGCTGCTGCTGAGTGTGAGGGGAATAATGAAGTCCTGTCCACCCTGCTTCCCTCCCTTTTGGACTACAATTCATGAACAGGCGGGGGTGGGACATTTGCTGTAAGCTGCTAGAGACAGGAGGGTTCAACAGCAGGACTTGGGGGGAGGGGAAAAGTCTTCACCCCATTTTCCTGGCCTTCTTCCTCCCTGCCCCTACTCTCTTCCCTGTGGCCTGGTCCCAGCCCCTGGTGACATGCTGGGAAAAATCATATTAAATTCCACCCAGAGACCCTCCAAATTCCCCACACTGCCCCCACGACCCTGGCTGGGGCAAAGGGTGGAGGGAAAAGGTTCAGAGCAACCGGTGCCCCACTCAACTTTTGTTTTTAACTCAAAGGATATTTCAGCGAGTCCCCAAATGAGTCACCGTGAAGAGGTGCTTTGCAAAATGACTCCCAGAATTAGAATCACCATCTCCCTGCGCACGGTGCCTGACGTTCTTCCTCCCACAGTGGCATTTATGAATCTGATATGGGAGAAAGGCTCTCTCTGCTCATCCCTGAGAGTTTCAGGATTAAGCCTGTGTCATTTCATTATTTCTCTGCATTGGGAGAAGAGAAACCACTCTCACTGGGTGCTTTCTCTGTGCCCGTCTCTCAGTGAGAGATTTCATTCTCACAGTGTCCCTTGAGAGGGGGTCGTGATTTCAGTTTTACACATGAAGGACCTGAGGCTCAGAGAAGTAAAGTGGTTTGAACATAGTCAGGATTTGAACCCGGGTTTACCCAAAGCCTATATTATCGTCAGTGTTTTAGGGGAAAGGGTTAGGGAGGAGAAGGTTGGGCATGAAGTGCTAGAATCACACCACGTTCCTTTGAAGGCCCTTTGTCCAAAATGTCATCCTGCCAGCTTTCTGATGATGGGCACCTTAGTGAGAGGATAATCTTGGTTTTCTCAGGAAGCCTCCTTTGTGCTTATCGTCTGACTGTGAATATTAAGAGCATCCCTTTCACTCCAAAAGTGTCTTGATTTGGATAATCAATTTTAGGGTCACCCTGGTTGTTTGCAAAGGTCACTGCATTGAGGGACTCAGATTTTACATTATGTCCAATATGAAACGGAGGCCTCTTGTCTTTGGGGCTTTCTCCACATCCTGATGGCTTTGCATCCGAACAAGAACTTTCACAAGAGTTTATGGGGCTTTGCAGGAGGAGCAAACCCAGCTTGCTGGGCTCAGGACTCCCTCCCACCCCAGCTCTGCCACTCACTCCCTGTGTGACCCTGGGCCAGTTTCCCGACTGGTAAATCGGAGTGAGTCTCCCAAAGTCCGGTAGACCTTGACCTTCTAGGATTTTCCCATTGCTCAGTGCATGCTGGGAAATCAACTGAGCATTTTGGTAAGGACAGGGAATGCAAAAAGCATCAGTCCCCTCCATGTCATCACAGGGCTCGTTTTTTAAAACAGTCAACCTCCTTTTTAGCTATTTTGCTTTTTAAAATATTAATTTAATTTATTTTTTTAAAAGATAATACTTCCCCACAATTCAAAAATCAAAAGGTGTGGAAGGGTACATGGTGAAAAGTTTCCTTTCCACCCCCAGCCCCCAGCTACCTTCTTCTTTTCCATGGAGGGAACCGGTGTTGCCAGACATTCTGCTCCCAGACACTGTTCTATGTGGATGTGTACATACGTATGTATATATGTGCATGTGTGCATTTTTTTTTCTTTCTCATTTTTCGCAATTTGGGACAAAGATACTGGACCCATCAGATGCCTCCTTAAATCATATTTTAGACAAATTGGTTAACCTCTCCATGCATCGATTTTCTCATCTGTATACATTCTCACTGGGGACACTGATGCCCATATCACAGAGCGATGCCTGGACTACACAAGTGCAGAACTCAGTGCCCGACTGAGGTGATCTATCTGCTGATTTATTTATTCACCTGGCCAGTTACGGCTTCATTCACAGCCAGTCCACACTGCTGCACACCTATGTTTTCTTCACTTCTTGGAGATCGCTTCCTAGCACTCCATACAGAGATACTTCCTTTTCTATCACTGTATCGTATTCCAACATATTTGCATGAAATCCGTGTTTAGCAAGCAGCTGCTCTGTGAGCTGCTCTAAGCACTATGGGAAATAACAGAAGTTTCAGCCATGGCTCTGCCCTCAAGGACAAGAAAAACAGAAAACACTGGACAGGCAAGGAAGAACAATTTCTCCAACAGCTCCCAAATTCATTTGTGAGGTTTGACTTTGGAGCTAATATATATATATATATATATATATATATATATATATATATATATATATATATATATATATATATATATATATATATATATTCATCATCTCTGGGTACCTGTAGGGTTGTTGAAAGAGGCCAGACATAGTTTCTTTGAGACTCGAAAACTCAGCTGTGCAAGTTCAGGCAATCTACTTCTTCATTCTGGGCCTCAGTTTGCTCATCTGTAAAATGAGGGCAGTCTCAGGATTGCGGTTGTCACATGAGCTTGTGTTCCTGAAAACACTTAACGAAAAGCTATACACGATGCTCTAGAGCTGGAAGGTCTATGGAGCTAAGATGCGGCTCTAAACAAAGAACAGTAGGTTAAATGCAGGGTGTCACACCTCTTCCTGCCCAGAGGGAAGCCATCTGTAAGCCTTTCATGCTTTACCTGCTAAGCAGTTATCTCCTCCTACCTTTGGCAGTGACAGTCACCAACTCTGAGTGTGCTACAGGCTTGACATGGTAGATCCACACCCAGGAGGCCCTGGAATGTGGAAGTGATGCAAATTAACCATTTTAAATTAAGGCAGGGAGGGCTTTGGGGGATTATCATTCCAACCCTCACTTTACAGATGCAGCCAGCAAGAGTCAGAGATGCCTGAGGTGAGGTCCCCACATCCCACCTCCCACCACCACCCTCCGATACTTGCCATTTCAAAAAACAGATTCAAATCTTACTGACTCGTAATGAGCACCAACAACTTCCTTTCACGTACCTTCTCTTGACTATCTCAACTCCAACGGTAGTGACAGCTGCTCATTTTGCAGATGAGGAAACTGGGACCCAGAGACTGTGGATATGAAAACAACAAAGGACGTGGTGCTGTCAGTCTCCCCACGAACATTCAAAACCATCATGCTCCCACGGAAGAGGCGACGTTAGTGGCTGCTGAGAGCCATCCGACGTGATGAGGGGGACGGTGGAAACGTTATTTGGCCTCCGAAGGAGGTTCATCACAAAACCCTGGGACTTGGGCCCTGGTTTGCTTTCCGGACCCCTGTTCTCTCCTGATATTGAGCTAAATGAGACTTCTCTCCCCTCCCCTGGGGCAGAGGTTGTGATGGATTCGCCTGGGCCTGTGCATCTGCCCGGAGCCTGGCACAGGGAAGGCACAAGATTCCCAGTGAGACCAGAGGTCTCTGCCTGCCCAGGGCCGTCCTGGATTGTGCCTGCTGTCCCAGCATCATTGAGAATGCCGTCCCCTTTCACTCTTGAAAGTTTTCTGCATTGGACAATAAATTATATGGTCACCTTGTTATTCATGTCAAATGAAGCCATAACTGGCCAGGTGAATAAATAAATCAGCAGATAGATCACCTCAGTCGGGCACTGAGTTCTGCACTTACATAGTCCAGGCACCGCTCTGTGATATGGGCATCAGTGTCCCCAGTGAGAATGTTTACAGACGAGAAAATCGATGCATGGAGAGGTTAACCAATTTGTCTAAAACACGATGTAAGGAGCCATCTGATGGGTCCAGTATCTGTGTTCCAACTCACTCTGCTTTGAACCGTCAGTAGGGTCCCACACTGGCCATATTTATTTCCCAGGGGTCCAGGCATCCCCTTGGCTTTGGGGAAGAATGTGAGGGGCCAAAGCGTTCTTCCAGAAACTCCTGGAGTGTGTGGCTAAGGTGAGTCTCCTCTGGGCCTGAGGCCTCCCCTGCATGACCAGAGGGGCTGGCTGCTCTCAGAGGAGATGGAGGCAAGGATTCCCCTGGATGTAGAGCCAGTGATACCATCCATCCATCAACCCCAGGTCCCAAACGTGAGGGAAGTGTTCTGAATAAGGGCATTTGGTTGTTGGGTTTCTCAGCCCTACCATTGGTGTTCTGGGAATGGGGGTAATTTTTCCAGGCATCAGGACTTCCTAGGCTTGTCTTGGGGGGTGAGGGGAGAAGGAACTAGATGGAGACTGGCTAAAGAGGAATGAAAGCAAGGAGGAAGAGGGCAGGACGTGGCATCCGAGAAGGTTTGATTAGGTTTTCTTTGAGAAGGGGCTTGCCAGAACTAATAGAATATTGAATGTAATGAATTGTAATTAAAATTTTTAAATAAAAAGGGGGAGAAGGGGCTTGCCAGGGTCTGGGCACTGCCACTCCCTACCCACAGCCTCAAACCTGCCCTCTGTTCCAGGAATGGGAGCAACGAGGGGCTAACCCATCATTGGGAAAGAAAATCCATTTTCCCTCATTCAATGATATTCTGTGGGTCCTGCTTTTTGAGGGTGATTCTCCCAAGGCAGGGTTCATAGGTAGAGGCGCACACCAGAGGCAGTGAGTGGGGGTGGGGTGTCCAGAACCCCTGAAGAAGGAGGCATGTGTGGGTGCTGCTTGGCTTAAAAATCTCAGGCTTTGGGCTCTGAACCAAGTTGCTCAGGCAGCCCCTTGGCATAAGCAGCCATCTTGACCTCACACGTTCTGCCTGAAGGCAGTTGCCAAATACCACAACCCATACTCTGGAGTCAACCCCCCAGAACAGGGCTGAGGCCAAGGGACTTGGCAGGAACCCAGTGTTGGAGCCAATCAGACCAGATTTCAAAGCCACCTTTTAGCAGTGAGGCTTTGAACGAGTCACCTCACCAACCAGAGCCTCAGTTTCCTCATTGGGAAATCAAAGGTGACAACATCTTTCTCACTAGGTTACAATTAGGGGAAGATACCAAGCCAGAACCTGCTGAAAATAATATTAATGCTATCAATTGTTGGTCAGCCTCATAACCTAGCACTTTACATTTTACACGTCATTTCATTTAATCATCCCAACAAGCCTATGAGGTGGGTGCCAGTGTTATCTCCCTTTAAAGATACCCGTAGAGCTGAGTGTTTGCCTCAGTTTCCCTGCCTGACATAAAAGCTCAGAGAGGTAAAGTGACTTGCCCAAGGTCACACAGCTGGGAAATGGTGAAGCTGCAATTTATAATAGATATGCAGATGCATTTAGCTGGCACAGCCAGCCCCAGAGTCTCAATTATAAAATAAGCATAATGATACCATGAGTCACTTCCTACTGCTGGCAAATCCCACACTATTGGCTTTTATTTAAAAAAAAATAAAAATCCCCGATTTGTAGTGTTTGCCAATTTCCATAGTGTAAAGTACTCCCACCAGGGCTGATTTAGTGCTACCAACAACTGCCTTGAAATTCCCAAATGTTTAACCACCAGCTCTTAACAATCAGCTCTCGCCTGCCAGTGCAAGCCAGCCCTCGCCCATCACTCACTGGTCCCCCCTATCCCCCTCCCAGGGCCCAGTAAAGGGGTAGTGGCCCTGGTCTCAGTGCTTTAAGATTCAGTTTTCCCTTGCTAGGGAAGAAGGAAGGCAGCCAGCCTGTACTGAGTACCTACTGTGTGCTAGAACGATGCCACTGCCTCCAAACCTAGGACCTCCTTTAATCTTTACAACAACACTTCAATGAAGGTATTATGATCCCCATTTAATAGGTGAGAAAACTGAGGTGCAAAAAAGTAACAGCCACTGGCCAAGGTCACCCAGAAAGGAAATGGCAGAGTCAGGATTCCAGCCCAGTCTGCCTGACTAGACTCTGGCCACTAAAGCAGGCTGTGTCTTAGGGGGCCTGGGTCTGACACGGCAAGTCATGGCCCCTTTCTGCACCTCAGTTTCCTCGTCTGTAAGGAGAAGGAATGGAACAAATCAATTTCTAACACTCCTTTCAGGATGAAATGAGTCACAATTTTAAGATTCTAAAAGTATAGTGGGGTGGGGGTGGGTGGGAGCTTACTTACATCAATGGAATGAACAAATCCTTGAAAGGAAGAATTTCGCAACTTGACCAGGGAGAGGTGTGCATGAAAGGAATATTTCCAACTGTACATGGACGCGGAAGCAGTGCAGTGCTTTAGAACCAACCTGGATTTGAACCCCAGGCCCTCCACTTCCTCGCTATGTGACCCTGGGCTGGTAGCTTCACCTCTCTGGTTGTTTTTGGTCCTGCTAGTAGTCTGCCCTATTGTCTGGAAGCCTAAAGGGGCAGTGAAGGGTCCCGGAAGTGACAGGGGTCCTTCCTCTACCTTTCCAAATTACCATGACTGCTTTCCTTCTCTAGCCCCCATCTCCCCAAGTGGATTTAACAAAAGCCAACACTCTGCTCCCTGGTCTGGGAGACTAGAGCAGCTGAAAGAGGAGAGGAAGGCCTGAAGTTTCTGTTTGCAGCAAAGGCAGAAGCCAAGCCCCACCCCTTCTCCCCCACCAGTCTGGGCCCACCTCCCTCAGCCCTGCACCGAACATCGAACGTTGTCGGCTGGTTGGTCTTCTCAGGTTTCTGAAAGCCTGTGTTCCCAGAGGAGGTATTAAGGATGGAGGAATGCAGACCCGGGTGTGGCGGGTTGAGGAGGCTGTGCAGAGAAGCTGTCTGGGGGAAAGCCCCCCTCCACCCCACCAGCTGTGTCCCAGCCCAGCCCCCACTGGAGAGGAAGAGAAAGGAAGCGAAAAGGAAACCAATCCAGCAGGCTCTAAAAGGAACTCCTGGGCTCTAGGTTAAGTATTCTTGTGTGCAGAGGGGGATGGGGCGTCAGGGGGCTCAGGCCACTTGGGGAGTGTGAAAAAATTGGTTAGTTTTGGGGCTCGAGACAACCATGGACAGGGTCCCAATGCAAGGGCAATGGTTGGTGAACATGGATATTTACTGAGCAACTACTGTGTTCTAAGCAGCAGAAAGGCTCCTTACCTGAATCTCCGGCTATAACTGGGCCTTCCTATTCCTGGCCACCAAGACCAGTCTCAGCAAGGAGTCACATCCAACAAACAAATGAACCCATCAATTAGCAAGCAAATGCATGAGATTTAAAAAAAAAAATTACCCAACCCAAATCCAGTTCCCAAACTGCTGCAAAGTAAAGCAGCTCTCTCCACCGGAGTTCTTTGGGGACGCTGGAGAAGGGAACTAAACCAATCAGGGCGTCCTGCTGAAGAACTTTCTAGAGCCAGCTTCCTTGCAACATCGCACCCTCTCCCAGGGTTGTTTCGCACAGGCTGCCTACACATCTTTCCTGGCCTCTGTCTCTCCTTGATTTCTGCATCTCCTGTCATCACCAGAGGGTCAGAGACTCCAGTTTCCTCAAGACAGCCATGGTTTATGGCTGGTTATTACTAACTGCACCCCAATTTGTCCTCAAACATGTCCTGGGAGAACAGTAAATGAGATGGCTTTCCTCCTCATTCCCCACGGAGCTCCAGCATCAGCAAGGCCCTGCAGCTGAGCAGGCTTGCCTGGAAAATAGACCCTTAGAAGGCAAGGGAGGAGGCAAGCCTCTTCTGCTACCACTTCTATTGTCTTGTCTCCAGAAACCCAGAGTTTTCTCAATTATTCCATGTAATATTGACCTTGCCCATCAAGTCCACATTCTATGGATAAGGAAATGAAGGCCCAGAACTTAACACTTGCTCAGAGTCAAACATCCAGTACATCCCAAAGTAGAGACCCTAATCAGTTCTGCCCGAGTCCAAATCCCTTATGTTTCCCACGAGGCCTGGCAGGAGAGAATCAGCTTGGCACACCCTGAATTTCCAAGGGAGAAATCAATAGGCTCCCTCGTGCTGTATAGGGATAACCTGAGGCCCAGAGAGGGTTCGTGCCTTATTCAAGGTCACACAGCACATAAGCAACACAGCTTGTGCTAGAACCAGGTTCCTTAGTCCCAAAACGTCCCTGAGATTTTCCTGAGCCAACAGGAAGCCTTGGTGCCCCTCTGGGGGCTGGAATGAAAGACAGAGGCACCTGGGTCACCAGTGTCTCTACCTCCCTTTGTGTTGGTCCCACCCACACAACTGAGTATCTGCCTCAGTTTCCTGGTCCAACAGTCTCTCCAGAGCCCCTTGCCCGAGCCTCTCCTTCTTGCCTACCCTTGCCAGACCCTCTCCCAGGAGAATGGAGCCAGGAGCAGACCCCAAGTAACCCCACTGCCCCAAGTAAATATTGTGAGCCTGGAATGGGACCAGGGCTCAGACCCTGGAAACTCCTACTATAGTGTCAGCTCGTCAGAGTCACCGATGCGGATAGGACACCATCAGAGGTGTCCTAACCGTGTCGCCCAAACTCCTAGGCTCCAGCCATACTCTTCTAAGCATCCCCTTCTTTTTCTCGTCATCGGGCCTTAGCACATGCCGTTCTCTCTGCCTGGAATGTCCTTTTCCCACCTGCCTGAGAAACTCCTATTCATCTGTCAGGATGTCAGGGCCCAAATCAAATGCCCTTCCCCAAAGCATTCATAATCACACTGATGGTTCGCAGCTGGTGTCCTTTCTGATTGATCAGTGACCATGACAAGCACGTTATTAAATATTCACACTCTCCCCCAGCCTCTCCTCCTGTGAAGTCTTCCTGAGCCTAGGCAGGCAGTGTCCTCCTCCCCTCTCCTAGGGTCCCTTGTGCATCCCTCTACTGCAGCCCTTACCAGCTGGCTTGGTTCTGCCTCCTCCCAAAGGGCAGGGACCATAACTGGTCCGTCATGATCTCCCCAGGGCCACTCCAGTGCCCAGGCAGGCATGCGAGCATGTTGGGCACAGGTTCTGCTCCTTCGCGGTGACTGGTAGGAGCTGGAGGGGCACCAGGAAACCTCACACAGCTCCCATTCCTTTGTGGGCTGTGCTGCTCATGGGCTATCACATTGCATGTGCTCTCATATCAGCTCATCCCTTCCATCTGATGAGTAGTGGTCCCATTTTACAGATGGAGAAACAAAGGCACGGAGAGGTGAGGAAAACTGTCCAAGTAACCGATAGGATGGGGATTTGAACCCAGGTCTCAACCTAAAGTCCCACTCTGTCCGTATAGTCTCGGCATCCCAGGCAGCCCTGTTGGAGCGAGTGCAGTCTCAGCCTGGGGGACTCTCTTCGGGTCTTCCAGACCCCTGCTCAGGGCAGTGGGGGCCAATGAACACAGATTTACTCCACCCACCTGCTGGGGCCCCAGGCCAGGAGGGGCCCTTTGCCTTGAGCTCCTGTTCTCTGGCCTCCGAGTCAAGCCTGGCCTTTGGTTGCCCTTGGCATAAAATTCACACAAAGATACTAGGAAGCAGTTCTGCAAAAGATGTGGGACTTTCCAGGACAAACCAAAAACAGAAGACACAAATGACCTTCCCATGGGGTCACCTTAGCACTGACCGCTTAGAAGGTCACCTCTGTCCCAGATGCCACCCCCGTGTCTGACTCTATTGCTCTCAAGGGAACTTCAAGTTGGCTTGGTGGGACCAGCCCCATGCCTTGCATCATGAGAGCTGGGTTCAAATTCTGGCCCCAGTGCTTAACTTGCCCTGTGACCTTGGCGAGCCTCTTTACCTTTTTGACACTTGCTGGCTTTGTCTGTAAATTAATGGATTGTTGAAGGAATGAAATGGGATAATAGGTACCAAGTGCCTGGCACAGGCTTGAAGTTCCCTCTATGAATGGGAATCGGAGTCTAAAATATCCCTGTCTCTCCAGAGAAAGTCCCTGGTTTCCTGCCCTGCAAATCTTGGTAATCTACAAATTCCCCAGGTGAAATCACCACACCCCCTAACATAACCTGGTTTGACCTTCAGGCTCCGTGGGTGGGGAAAGCACAGACCCCTTCCTCTTCTGTCCAGAGCCCTCTCCTTTCAAGATCACGCGGGAGGCCCTGGGCCTCTTCTGGATGAGATTAATGCTCGGGAGAAAGTCCCTATACTCTGAAAACCATAGAAACTGGAGTCCTGCCACCTCCACCTCCATGCAGTGTGGACTAACTTTTCAGAACCTGTCTGAGCTGTCAACCCAATATACGAAAATTCCAATTGATTGAACACAATGTCACACCTGGGGATTCACAGCTGGATACGTTAAAGTAGTTGGCTCCTCCATGTATATTGTAAATGGGTCTCCCTTTATAGAAGTTCAAACTACACACAACTTTTCACATGCCTCCATGGAGCCAAATAAAGCAGGGTCTACCTGAAGTCCCACCTTGTTCTGGTAGCCACCTGAGCAGACATTTCAGGTGGAAGCTTCCACCCTGAGCCTCGCAGATCACGAAGCCACCTCACAGCCAGAATTCACCCATGACTGGGAGCAGCAGCTGGTTATCTCCATTTTCCATTCTTGGAAACTGAGGCCCGCAGGGTGGAAGGGGCTACCTCGAACTCCCACGCGGAGTTAGTTCAGAACGGGACTTGCATGACCTCTCCCAGTGCCCCTGTGCACTCTCGAATCTTAAGGCAGATTGTTCCTCCAGCGCAGAAAGAGTTGCCTGGTAGTTTCTCTTTGGCTCCCTGCAACCAGCAGTGTGAAGTCTGAACTCCTGAAAGTCACAACCTCGTGTCCTGTCATCCACCGACTTTTCCGGCCCCACTGCCAGCATTCCTCTTGTGTTCCAGCTTCCTGGCTCTCAATGTGACTTAGAATTGTCACCCATGTCAACCCTTTGCCTCAAAGCTGCTCATGTGGATGGGGATGGTGGTGACATGGGGATGAAAGTCATAAGTGGGTGAGCGTGCACCAGAACTGGATGAGGATGAAGCCGTCTCCTTCTACTCCAATCCCTGCCCAGGTGGGGGTCTGCTAAGAAGGTGCGGAGAGGCAGGTGCTGAGAGGTAGCACCTCCCCAGCCCGACCTTCTTCACAGCCCCAGGGAGGGGCCTGGAGCTGGTTTTCCCCAGCAGATTCAGGGAACACAGACCTTGCTCCCAGGGCTGCTGCGAGGACCCTTCCACAGCCCCTGTCCCAGGACTCAGCCTTAGAAATTCCTTGGCCACCTGGGCATGGAGACGCTCTGGCTCCACCAGCCCACGCAGAAGCCTGAACTCATATAATTAGACATAATGACACACGGCGGGAGCTTCCAGCATCTCATACTCTAATGACACATCACTTCCCAGCCCATCTCAGGGGCCAGTGAGGCTTTTATTAGGTCTGGCGCCAACAGGTGGGAGAGCCAAGGGGTGAGGGAGCGAGGAGAGAACCCTGGCCTTGGAGTTCATCAACCTGTGTGCCAAGTCCAGTTGGGCAACTTTTTGACTGTGAGGCTTTGGGCAAGTCAAGTCATTTCTCCAAGCTCCATTTTCTCATCTGTGAAATGGGAAGTTTACACCACACAGGACTGGTGTGTAGAGCAGGAGTCCCCTCCTCCAGGGAGGCTGCCAATGGCATTCGGGCTGGACTGGGGTGGAAGTGGTCTGCATCTAGGGGTAGGTCCAGCGAGATTGCCAAACACCCAAGGGCCAATTTAGCCAAAGTTAGTTCTCCAAACGCTCGTTGAAGGACCACTTCCCCATATTACCAAAATGACTAGTTTTCCTAAATCTTTTTAAAAATACATATTTTTTTATTTAGAGTATATTTTTCTAATGGATAGATCTCCTTCCTATCAGTGTTTCAAGAACTATTCAATTTGGCCCAAAGCTAAGGGGTTCATGAGACATTTACTCTTCTAGTGTATTTCTTCTTCTTCTTAAATAATGTTCTATGAATATTTCTTTATAGTATCACATGGGAAATTCTCATTTTAGACTGATTTTTTTTTAAATGCCTTAAAAAGTAATTTTCTGTTTTATCAGCATTTTAGCATTTGGGAGATACTTTTGTAGATTTTGCTAAATAGCCAACTCCACAAATTGTCCAAACATACTGTTTGATCAAAATGTATTTATTTTAATTATATTTTTCTGTTTTGATTTCAAGTTTTACTAAAATTATACATGCACTTTGTTCTTCAAGATTTATAATGAAAACAGCAGTCTCCTATTGAATCTTTGTCCCCAACTCCCAACCACCAGAGGCAACTGTTTTTAAGAAGACACAGAAGTTTCTTTTTCATTGACTTTTGTGAAATAACATGCTTATACTGTTACTTCTTGATTTTCAGTTTTAGATATCATCTGTCTTCCTATTTTGGAAGATAAGAATTTCCTTCCCGGGCAGGCCCGGTGGCTCGGGTGGTTGGAGCTCCGTGCTCCTAATACCGAAGGCTGTCGGTTTGATTCCCACATGGGCCAGTGGGCTCTCAACCACAAGGTTGTCAGTTCGACTCTGCAAGGGATGGTGGGCTCTGCCCCCTGCAACTAACAACTGGCAACTGGACCTGGAGCTGAGCTGTGCCCTCCACAACTAAGATTGAAAGGACAAAAACTTGACTTGGAAAAGTCCTGGAAGTACACACTGTTCCGCAATAAAGTCCTGTTCCCTTTCCCTAATAAAATCTTTTTTAAAAAACAATTTCCTTCCCATACCATCTCCCTCACTGCTTCTCCTGGTACCATCTTCCTTATATGATATCATATATGATATGATATATATGATAGCATAATTTATTGGTTAAATAAATGCTCGGGTTTATTTTGTTACACTGTAAACTTTGTTGCCAGCACAGTCACATAGAGTACTATGATTATATTTATTTTCTTGGATGTCTGTCTTCTCCAGAGTTGTTAATGTTCCCCCCCAACCCCTTCTTTTTTCTCTTGCTTTGCTTGGTTTCTAGGTGCCCACCTCAATTCATCCCAAACCCTCCCCCAGGAGATGAGGTCATCAGGCAACCCTTCTGCTTCCTCATTTTTTTTGAGACATCCATCCAGGAGCCTTCTTTATACTTTTATAATGTTGTGCTGCATGGGATTAAAAAATAATATTATTTTAAAATATTTCAAATGAAGAAAAATACTCAAGAGTGGTACAAAGAACTCTATATGCCTTTTATCGAGACACCCCACTCACGTTTCACCAGTTGTGCCCATGATGGGCAAGCTGGTATAATTTGAATGTAAATGTGGTGTCAATTATACCAGAAAGTGACTGACGTAGCATCCCTGTTATATCTCTCCAGTCTCCTTCAGCCTACGACGGTTCCTCTGTCTTGCCTTGAGTTCCACACTCTTGATGTTTTAAAGATAACACGACAATCATTCTGCAGAATGTTGCTCAATTCGTCTTTGTCTATTTCCTTGCGGTTATGCCCCGATGATGGATCTTGGGCAGAAATATCAGAGGAGTAATGCTATGTTTTCTCATTCTTCCTCGCAGGTGCCACATAACCTGTATTTGTTGACCCTGGTGGTGTTAACTTTGATCAATTCACCATTAGATAGCTTTCTCCATTGTCAAGTTATTTTGTTACTTTTATATTTTATTTAAGTAGTAAGTACCGTGTGAAGAGACAGTATTATGTAAACATCCTGCACCCTCGTCCATTCACACCCCTAGTTTTAGCATTCATTGGCGTTTCCTACCTGAAATAATTATTATCATAACAGTTGCCAAAAGGTGACTTCCCCTCTTTTATTTATTATTTGACAGGAAGCACATTCTTCTCTCTGTTTCTTTGTAGTGGTGTAGATTCATGGATTTCAAGTTTATTCAATGGGTGAGGATCCACTGCTATCATTATTTATTCTGATGTTCTATTACACCAGATTTGGACAGAAGAAGCTCCTTCCAGCTAGCGCTTGTGTCCTCCTCATTCTTTGATTCCTGTCTAGGGGAGAATGGCATTTTGAAAGTAGGGTCTTCGTGCTACGTGTGTTCCTTGCAACTAAGGCATCGCTGCTCCCAGACCTTGGAGAATAGACCTGGAGAACACACACACGCATACACTTTAAGCCGTGTGTTCTCGCTGATAACTCCAATTTCAGTTCAGTGCCACAGGATTCTTCAGTGCCCTCCTTTCCCTATTTGTACCTTTCTCATCAGTGAGAAATCTGTCTCCTTTAACCCACATTTGATTATTCATCTGCTTTATCCCGTGTGTGTGTGTGTGTGTGTGTGTGTGTGTGTGTGTGTGTGTATCCATCCTCGGATTTGCTGGGCTACTGTCCCAGCCAACTTTAACTCCAGCATCCCAAGGGCCATCGTGCCGCCCCACTAAGACCTGCCTAGCGGCTTTCACTTGGATGAACTGAGGAAGAAAGGCAGGCAGCAAGAAAGAAAGAAAGGTAGGAAGGGAGAGAGCGGAGGAAGAAAGGAGGGAGAAAATAGGCCTGCAGGCGTGGGACGGTTTCTAATAGCTTTAGATTTCTGGGATTTTCAGGAATGTTTGAATGTTTGATTTGTCTCTACCCTACCCCCTGCTACTGCTGCTGGAGGGAACTGGAATAACAACCCTGGGGGGAGGGGGGGGGCAGAGCGGACCACGCCCCAGTCTAAGCTGCAGGCTCAAGATGGAGAGAGGTCTGAAGGTCCCAGATCATGGCTTCCTATGGCCCTCGAAGGCCTTGCCAATTCATCTCATACACGTTGTTAGAAATTTAATAGCCTCGTGATGTGGTGATCTGGCACACTGATCCTCTAATGAACTAACGCAGCCATGGTGGGAGTGGGGGCTGGAGGGTGGTCCTGACTCAGACTCTGGGGTCTCCCCTTCTACACCCAGAGTAGCTCGGCTCATCTGCATTAGAACAATTGAGCTTCTGTGTGATCTTTCGTTTGACAAATGGTTTGGAAAGAGGACGGAGCCCAGCTGCAAGCCCCGCTGTGCTTCTCGCTTGCTGTGTGACCCTGGGCAGGCCCCTGCCTTCCCTGGGCTTTAGCGCCCCATCTGAAAGAGGAGCGGTGGGCGCTAAGTTCCGTGCATCTCCGCTTCAGGCGGGTGGCACACAGAGCGGGGTACTGGTGAAGTCCTCTTTGGCCACCAGTTCCCGGGCCAGGGGAGGGAGGAGACACCTTCCTTACCCTCTTCAGAGAAACAGGTTGGCTGGCTGGGCCTGGGTCTGGGCCTGCAGCCAAGGGGAAGCCGGAGACAATAAATCGGAGTCACCCTGGCCAGCGAGGGCAGGTTGTGCAACTTCCGCTCAGCATTTGCAAACAAGACTTTGGCCCCAGGACTGTGAGCTCTGGGCAGCCCTCATCCTCACCAGGGACCCAGGCTGCCCAGCGTAGGGGCTGGGGTGGGGGTGGGCAGGGTGCTTTCTGTGTCCCAAGGACAGCCAGGTAGGTCCAGGTTCCCTGAGGCCTCAGAGCGCATAGCTGCTGTGGGGACGGTGGAGGACAGCCAGCGGAGGCGCTGTGTGTGATGGTGTGTGTGCCCGAGTCTGCACGTGGGCAGTGGCACATGTGACCTTGCGGCAGGCTATGCTTACAGCTGTGGTCATCCCCACGGTCACCTGCATGGGAGCGACACTGGAGGGGTATCTGGACGCTGCTCTCACCCGTGTAGTTGCACAGGGGTAAACACACAAGTTTGCAGGGGTGTGGAGTGTGTCCACGTGTGTGAAGACAACTTGGTGAGCTGATGTGTGTGTGTGTTAGCTCTCTGCATGGATGCATGTTCTGGGACATGTAGCAGATTGTATACATGTGAGATTGTGCACATGGGTGTGATTCCATGGGGGCACCTGTAGGTGTGCAGCTATGAGTATGTACTGATGAGTGTGCATGTGAGTGTAAATCCAGGTATGTGTGTGTGCATTGGTGGGTGGGCATGTCTGCCGTTGAGAGTTCGTGAGTTTATGCTGTGTGAGCTCCAATTGCTTAGCCTGTGGTTTCTGTGGGGGGATGATGGTGTATAGACATGTGTGACATACATTTGAGTGCACATAAAGTATGGCTGCACATGCTGGTGTAGGACATATGTCCCTGGGGCCTGGGGCCAGCTCATCACATGTGTCACCCCTATCAATTTCACCAAACTGCCAATGATGCAGCACGCTTCCAGCACGTCTATTCTGAGCCTCCATTTCCTCACCTGTCCTGGAGGGTGAGGATGGACTAGGAGAGTTCTCGGGCTCCTCCTATCTTCTTGGGAGCCTGTGTAAGCACCCCAAAGAACATGCAAACATGGGGAAATTGAGAGCCCAGAAATCCTAGGATTTACCCTGGTCCTTGGGTGAGGGGACAGGAGGCTTCAAAGTGACAGACGAAGCCAGGGACCAAGAGACTAGGATGGAGCACAGCCAGAAAGGGCCAGAGACCTGCTGGGGCCTTCCATCTGGCCAGCCTGTTGTGGCCTGGAGGCAGGGGGCTGGCTGGAGTGACTTCTGTCCAGAACTCTGGAAGGGGAAAAGGGAGTGGAGAGGCCACCGCAGGACTTCTATGAGCAGCCCCCAAACGGCATCCCAGGGGTGCTGGGCGGGAGGCAGAGCTACTCCCCTCTGCTCACTCAAAGGAGTCTGTCCCTGGCTCCCTTAAGGAGCATCCCTGTCCCCTACTCACACACACAGACACACACACACACACACACACACACACACACACACACACACACACAGCTGTCCTGGAGTGGAACAAGCCTTCATTTCCCAAGGGCTGCTATTAAAGTTCAAGGCTTCAATCTGCGTCTCAGGGATGATCCTGAACTAGGAGGAAGAGATACTCCGAATGCCTACTCTGTCCAGGCCCTTTGCAGGAGTGGCAGGATGGGGTTTTCTTTACCCGCTTCACTGCTTTTCTCTCTCCTCTGACGCCCAGCAGCTCCTCCCAGTGTGTGCAGACGAGCCCTGGTAAGGCCCTGTACAGACAGCATCGCAGCTTCACCACACGCTCCGTCTGTGCCCCAACAGACCGAGTCAGCAAGAGAAAGCTTTGCCCTGCAACAAGTTCACTGCAAAGAAGTGGAAGGAGCTACAGCCCCATCCAGTTCCCATGTGATGTGCTCTAGGGGTCCGTCTCCGACTCTCCAAAAAATAGGCTCCGGGCCCGGAGAAGAGGGAGCACATTCTAGGGGAAGGAAAGTCCTAGACGCCTGCTAGGACCAGTCAGGACCAGTCAGAAAAACAGAAGCCACTCGAGGTACTTCACACAGAGGAAGTTTAACACCAGGAATTGGTACATGGGAGAGAGAAGAGCTGAAAAGCCAAACAGCAAATGGTGAGGTAATCCAGTTCAGGCAATGGGCAGGAGTGACGCCTGGGCTGGAGCGGCAAATAGAGGAAGTGGGGACATTGTCTAAAGGAGCTCGAATCGTGGCAGGAGCCACCTCAGGGACGGAACCACAGAGGAATAGGTAATTGTATAGGAGCTAAAGACACAAAACACAGCAACCAGTGCTGGAAAATTGACAGTCCCCTGCTCCAAGCAGAGAGAGAGAGAGAGAAATACCCTGGCTTCTCCCTTTCTCCCACCCTCCAATCCCCCACTTCCCATTGGCACAACCTAGCAGGAAGCCAGTGGGCAGAGGAGCCTGGGAAAAGCGGTTTGCAGGAGATAGGCACTTACCTAGGAAAGAAAGCAGACAAGGCCCAGCACACTCTCCCACGATGCACTCTGCAGGGGCTGAGGACTTGTTGGGAAAAGCAAAGAAATACTTGGCGCCGTCCCCAGAACTATGGATATGATTAACTTTTGATAAAAAACTTTAATGGACTACTGTACACACACACCTTTCCTGGGGTCACATGCTCCTTGAGTGTGGCTTCACGCCGTCCCCACCACAGCCCAGCAAACACAGGACAAGGCTTCCTGTGCTGGAGTCAAAGAAACCGAGGTTTTTGGAAAGGAAGTTGCTTCTCCCAGGCCCCACAGCTGGAAAATGGCAGAGCCCCGGCTCACACCCACGTCAGTGTGACTCCAGGGACCCTGAGCCTGGGAGAAATGTGGTAAGTCTGGTGTCAGGTGCTACAGTTGGGAGCACATGCTGATTCTCAGTCTGGGCTGGAGGCCCTGGGTAAAATTCTGAGGAGAGCAGCATTGAATGGGGTGAGGCCTGCTGGGGAGGAAGCCATTGATGGTGTGTAGTGCTGTGGTTAAGAGCGTGACTTTGAAGCCCAGCAGCCTGGCTCATATCTGCTCTGTCACTTACTAGCTGTGTGACTGAAACTTCCTGTGCCTTGGTTTCCCCATCTATAAAACGGGTGTGATAGTGATAATAGTACCTGCTTCACAGGACTGGTGTTGTTTTTATTTCCGTTTACAAGTGAAGAAATTGCAGCTCTGAGAGGTGAAGCAAGTCAATGAAGATCGTGCTACTGGAAAGAATAATATGACAGAAGTCTGCACCAAGTCTGCGGTAGGCTCTCTGCTGTACCCCTTCCTTCTCTGCCTGACTCCCGCTTTCCTCACCATCTTTGACCTACAGGACCCATCCCCACTGTTATATGGATTCTCTCTCCTCTTCATGAGCTCCACTCTGACAAGCCACCTCCTCCTGTTGGTCTCCAGACCTGGGGGTACCACCGGCTTCCCACTCTTGCTGATCTCTGGGCGGTGACACTATCCCCCATTTGGTTTTTCAGCTCTTCTACCTTGGAGTAACCAGCCCCTGTATCAACTTCCCTCTGCTGGAAACCTAGAGTGTTTCAAGACCCTGCCTGGTACAATAGTCACCATTTACTGTGGGTTTCCCTGGACCAGGCCCTCGTCTATGCACTTGTCATATGTTAATGTATTTAACTGGGTCATACTAATCTGGGGCCAGGCATCATCACCCCACTTTACAGAAGAGGAAGTAGGGGGTCTGGAGAGGGGAAGCCATTTGCCTGAGGTCATGCAGCTTATGAGGGGCAGAGCCCAGGCTCTGGGGCTCCATGTCCGGAGGTTTGAATCCAGAGCTCACCCTGGCCACTGCACGGTGCTGCCTTGCTTGCCGTTCGCCCTCATTACTGCCAGGTGACCCCCAGGGCATCAGAGTCCTGCCCTGAGGAGGGAGCAGTGGCCTCCATGACTTCCCCGTCTGGCTCCATCGGGTGTCTCCCATACATTCTCTTCTCCAAGCTGAAGACCCCAGGGTCTGGGGAGGGACTATTAGGTGATTTCAAACCCTCTGCATTCAAGTGACCTCACAGGTCTTCCCCTGGATCCTGGGAAATCTCCTCACTCCGGCAACTCTTCCCACTCAGCCTTTACCCCCCACGCTGCTCCTGGCACCAACCCCCTTCCGAGACCCTCGAGGACTCACCCACAGGACACTTTCACTTCCTCCTCCTCTAGAGAAGGCTTTGACCTGCTGCAGCTGCAGAAAGGAGGCCTTCATCTTGGGGGGCTTAAAAGGCCTTGAGGGTTGGCTGTGGGCCCTACTGGGGGCATAGAGCTCAGGCCTGTAGGGCTGGAGTACTGTCTCTGTGGAAAGCAGAGTGGCAGGAGGGATTCTGGGCCTTCTTGCCAGATACTGGCCTGAACTGAGCCTGGTCCAAGTGGTCAGTCACTCCCAGCACCTATATAGGTTGGCACTCAGGGAGAGTGACTTAGAATTTTTAAGCTGGAATTGTGCCTCTCATACTTAGTGATGGCATCAGAGGGACTCGTCTTCCTCCCTCCCTCTCTTCCTTCCTTCCTTCCTTCCTTCCTTAACAAATCTGTCCTAGCCTCCTATGTACCAAGCAGTCCCTAGTGTAACAAGAAACCAAGGCCCACTCTCTGCCCGTGAGGATCTCACAGTTGACAGGGATGGTTGGTGTGGTTAAGGGGCGCAGATCCATATGTAAAAAACCCAAGTAGGAGAAAAGAAAACCCAACATAGTAGGGAAGACTTGGAGATACTTCTGAGATCTTGTCACACAGTTTATCAGAAATGTTTACACAGAAATACTTCCTCTTTACAACCTGGTTTCCTCTCTCTCCTTAGAGCACTCTATAGCTCCCAGCTACTCCAGGACATTGGCAAGAGCAAGGTTGAAGGTTAGGCTGCACTAGCATCTCAGTGCAGCATCCTTGGTGCACATGTGTCATACAACTCCAAGGACACCATTCATACCCTAGTCTAAGAGGACAGCACCTGATTTAATGGTCCAGCTGTGCAGTCAGACCTGGGTTATACCCCAGGCTCAGCCGTTTTCTGATGGTGTGACCTGGAGGAAGTTGGTTATCTTCCCTGAGCCACGGCTTACTCATTTGTAAAATGCAGCTATTGGTAGAACCAAGACATGATATTTTTATACAAATTCAATGAGATCATTCATGCAGAGCACCTGGCACTCTGTAAACATGAACCACTTTATAAATGCCAGCTGTCACAAAGAATACCACTATTCATGATAAGGGCCTATGGGGACCTGATCCTGCGCGCGCATGTGTGTGTGTGTGTGTGTGTGTGTGTGCGTGTGTATGTAGGGAGTGATCAGGGAAGGCTTCCCAGAAGAGGTAAGTGACATAGCTATTGGGTCGTAAAGGAGAAAGTGGGGAAGAGCATTCCAGGCAAAGGGAAAAGGAGAGACATGGTCATGGAGTGGGGAGTACTTTGAGGAGGCGAAGGAGCCAGGCCAAGAGCAGGCTGGAGGGCTTCTCTAGCCTCTGGCCAGCCGTGTTAGGGCTGGGCCTGAGCTCCCCAGGCCCCTGGCTGGGGCTGACTCCTGTGTCTGGGTGGGTGGGGGCTGCCCAGCTTGGTCTCTGAGTTGCTGGCAGCAGTTTCAGGCATCTCCCCCTTCTGCCCCCTCCTGTTTCCGGGCCTCCACTTCCTTCCTCTGCACCGACCACAGGCGTTTTAGAGGAAGCTGCTACTTATTTTAGCAGCAATCCTTGGACACCCCCACCCACAGCTGCCCCTGCGCCCTGTACTTTCAGAGACACCAGTCATTCTCTGAGCCACAGCCCAAAGCACTCAGGGTGAGGAGCAGTTCTCACCCCTTCCCGGCAGCAGAACTAGGAGCCTGGGTCTCAGAGCTGGGAGATGTGGGCTCAAGCCCAGCTGTGACACTAACTTACTGGATGACCTCCAAGTCCCTCCACCTTCTGAGCCCTGGGTCCCCACCTGTGCTGTGGGACCTGACACTGCGCAGGAAGTAACCTCTGAGCAGAGAATAGGTCGAGGTGGTTTGGCTGGAAAGACCTGAGAAGGAGTCTCAGGCAGATGAGGTTTGGGGGGCTGGGAGCGTATACTCTGGAGACCCATCTCTAAGAAAAAAAGAATCACAAATGCAAATTTATTCATTCAGGAAGGGCCTGTGCAAGTGAGGAGCCTGAAGCTCAAGTTTTTTCATCATCATGGCAAATCTGCCTTTGGAGAGGGTCCCCAATGTCATTGGGAGACAGTGGGGAAACTGAGGCTCAGGGAGCAGATGCCAGCGGCCCAACACAGTCACACAGCCAACAGTGGCAGGCTAGATTTGAACCCAGAGTTGTCAGAAGTCAATGCCTATGACTTACCCACTATTCTCAACAGCCTCTAACAACCCCACTGGGGCAGGGAGGGCATTGGGGTGGAGGGCAGAGAGACTGAGATGCTGAGAGAGACAGAGAGACTGACTGACAGGCAGCGATAGTGCAGGCTTGGAGGCCTGTTCTGGCTCTGTCCCTTCTAGCCATGTGGCCCTTCCTGAGCTTCGGAGTCCTTCTCTGTAAAATGGGGTGATACAGAGCAGCTGTGGGCACACTGCGGCAGCTGGCACACAGAAACGAGTCCCTTCTGAACCACACTGATGATAATAATGGCTAACACTTGTCTAGTGTTGGTCTCATGCCAGGTACTGTGTTAAGGGGCAGCAGTTTAAACATGAAACCTGCTCATCCTGACAACAGCATGGTGAGGTTATCACCCCCATGTCCCGTATGAGAACACTGAGGCCCTGACTCCACAGCTGCGTACCGGAAATGCAGCTGTGACACAGACGTGAACTTTGTTTCTGAGGAGCCCAGAGCTGGTGAGGACTGCACATGCATTATTAGAACCCCAGATGGATGCAGCTAAGTGCAAGGATTGGGGTCCGAGTGTGAGCCCCCCAGGAGCAGAGGTGAGGGAGGGATTCCATTTGACCCAAAGCCTTGGCGCAGGAGATGGCACTTGAGCAGAGCCCAGATTCCTAAAGGAATTTTCCAGGTTGATGGGGGTGGAAGGGCATTCCAGGCAGAGGGAACAGCACAAGCAAAGTCACGGAGGCGGAGAGTGCTTGTGCGGAAGGAGAAGAAGGTGGGACGCTGTGGGTGTGGGGTGTCTGGCCAGGAGTACAGATGAGGCTGAGGGATTAGTTCCTGAGGTCTGTTTTTCTTCTTGGGTTTCAACCCCCAAACAGCAGCTTCGATCCTGCGGGAGACGTGTCTGCGAGGGGCAGGCCTGCTTATGTGCCAAAGCAAGTGCGGGACATAGGAGCCTCAGTCAGAGGCTTGGGCCTTTGTCCCTGCATCAGTCTCTGGGCCCGAAGGCCTTGGCAAAGCCCTAAGTGGCCCTTTGCTGCCTCCCCTCCTGCGCTTCTAGCTCTGACAACTCTGGGGCCTCCACTGGTCCTGAAGATGTGGGCCTCAGGGTCACCCCACTGACTAGCTTCTGTCCTTCCCAGCCAGAGAAAGCTCACTGACCTCTACATGTCCATCCACACGTCTGTCCACCCTCATGTCCATCTGTGAGTTCGTACAGGCAGCACTTATCTGGAGCAGATGCTGGCTCACGCACTGCCCATGTCCCTTCGATCTACCTCTGAGGTCCCCTGATGCAGTGACTGTCCCTACCACAGAGGGCATCTTCCCACCCCACCTCCCACCTCTCCACTTTCCTGCCTGGAGTTTTCCACGGTACCACAGGAGCTTGTCCAACTTCTCGAAGGGCACCCAGAAATGGCAGGGTTGGCAATGTCCCCAGGGGAAGCCTTCAACCAATGAGGGATGGAGGACGGTGCAGAAACACTCCAGCTTGCCTATTGCTGGGGGAACAACTCTAGGCATGTTCTACGCAGTTGCTCAGTAGATTCCTGGTGGGACTGCGCCCCAGCCCCACCAGGTAAGCTGGGCAAGAGGAGGGTAAGTGCTAAGCTAAGCCACTTCCTCTTTGAGTTGTGGGTGCCCCCTTGGCTCCCTCCTGAATTAACTTTCCAAGGAGGGTTCCAGCAGCCTGTACTATCTCCAGCAGGAAGGAAGGAAGGAAGCAAGCAAGCAAGGAGAGCAATAGTTAGCACTTGTGCTCACAACGCATGGGCTGCTTTACACATATTAAACCCATTCATCTTTCCAGCAGCCCTATGAGGCAGAAGCTCTTAAGCTGAACTCCATTTTACAGACGGGCAAACTGAGGCCCCAGGAGGCCCAAAAGGCAGAATAAGGGGCAGAACTGAGGTTGGTATCCAGGCAGTCTAACCCGAGAGCCTGTGTTTCAGCCTCTGCACTTTACTCTTCGAGGAGGGAGGGAAGGAGGGGTGTCAGTTCGATGCAGAAGGGAAGGAGTCAGATGCACGTGGGGGTCTGGGAGAGGAAGGCAGATCAGCATAGAAAAACACACCTGAACATGCAGTTGCACACTAGTGTGCTCTAACATGAACAAATCCACACGTGCGATGTGTGCACATGTCTACCCTAAAATGTACGTTTAGCCAACGTATACATCCACATGAGTGTGCATATACACGCACACCCTACACACTCGGGATTTTATCACACACGTGGGGGTACGTCTGGGCATCCACAGGCTGCCACACTTACACATGTTTGCAAGCGTGAACAGGCGTCAAGATGTGTACATATTCACAGACAGATGCACACACATGCACATTACGGGTTTATCTGTACCCACGCATGCCTCGGCCCCTGTGGGCACACACACAGGACCTCCCATTCGTACACCCTCACGCACAGTGGCCCACACAAATACAAATTAGTGGCCGGTTCGAATTCTTTGCTTAAAGAAAACTTGTGGCTGTATTAAAAATGTAGGACATATCGGCCCAATAATTAAAGTGAGGAGCGAGGCAATGGGACTTCTCGCCACTCTCTCGGGGCCGCCTGTGCTGGGTTGTGCTCAGCGTGGCTGCGTCCTATATATTTGAGGAAGAGGCACTTTATTACAGTAATTTATCACCCCCATAAATGTGGCTCCTCTGTAACGCAGAATAATTTGGGAAGAAATATGTTTTAAAAATTAAAAATGCAGCCGGCATGCGCCCCGTCAGGTCTACAGGGAGACATTCCTACACCTCCGGTAACTGCCTGTGTAGCTCTAATACCTACAACTTCCATTATTTAAAGTGTGATTATATTTTTCCTGCTTGGAGCTTTGTCAGCTATAAATAAAAGATAAGGGTGAATTGTTGCGGGGCCTAGTAAGCACTTCCATTATTGGTACTTAAGGGGGCTTGGGGATGGAGGGAATGGGCAGGGGGTGGGGAAGGAAGGGAGACCATTTGGGAGGTACCGGCTGGGCCCGGAAGCTGAGCTGCGGGTGTGTGGGTGGGCCCAGTCCTTTCTCTAGCTGAGTTTTCCTTTGGATCCAGAGCAACTTGACCTCATGCACCTCGGCGGCTCCATTTGCGCTCATCCTTCACGGATTACAACGAAAGCCACTCACAGAGGTGGCTGCCTGCAACGTCCCCCTGCATGCCTCACTCCCTCCTGGTCTCTCCAGAGACGCCACAATCTAGGGCACCCAGGAGAGAAGGGTCCCATAAGAGAAAGCCACTTGAAGATAATTGTTTTTCCACAACCAGGAGTTGTTGCTTGCAGACCTGGGGCTGGGTGAGGAAGGGGATTCACAGGGAGTGTATGTGTGTAGGTGGGAGTTGGGGGGGTGTTTTATTAGTCAAAGTAGGTCATTGGATCCTGAGTCAGAGAGCTATTCCAATTAAATAGAGTAACTGGGAAGGAAAGGACACTCCTCCAGCAACAATCAGATCGGAAAACATGTGTGCTTGTTTTGTCAAATGGAGAAAAAGAACGAAGGAAAGCTGAATGAAAAAGAAAACGGAAACTAATCGCTGTGTCCCTTCTCTCAGAGTCTTGTGTGTTTCTCTAAACCTGAAAGCTTGGATTGGTGTCCTGGCTCTGCCAGTTCATAGATATGCGACATAGGCCATCAGTTTGCTCATCTTTAAATTGGGAAGAACAGCACCTGTTTTCAGGGTTATTTCCACAATTGAATAAGACAACACATAGAGAGTGTTGCAACTGGCTCTTGCTGTACTCCAGGTGCTCGATAATGTTGATGAAATAAAGTTGGACAGTGGTCCAGCAATCACGCGCCATCGTGAAAACTTATGTCCACACAAAAACCAGCACACAGATATTGTAGCAGTTTGATCCATAATTGTCAAAACTTGGAAGCAACCAAGATGTCTTTCAGTAGGCGAATAGATAAACAAACCATAGTACCTCCAGACAATACAATATTATTCAGTGATAAAAAGAAACGAGCTATAGGAACGGGCAGTTATTGTTTAATGAGTATGGGGTATCAGTTTGGGAAAGTGAAAAACGTTCTGGAGATGGATGGCAGTGATGGTTGCACAACAATGTGAATTGTACACTTAAAAATGGTTAAAATGGAAAATTTTAGGTTGTATGTATTTGTCTACAAAAAAGAGAAAAAAATGAGTTTTTAAGCCATGAAAAGTCATGGAGGAAACTTAAATGCATATTGCCGAGTGAAAAAAGCCAGTCTGAAAAGGTTACATTGCGTATGAATCCAATTATATGACATGGGAAAAGGCAAAAGTGTGGAGACAGTAAAAAGATCAGTGGTTGCCAGGGGTGGAGGCGGGGGAGGGGAAGGGAGGGAGGGATGAATTAGATGGAACATGGGGGACTTTTCAGGCAGTGAAACTACCCTGCATGATACTGTAATGGTGGGTACATGTCATCACGCATTTGCCAAAACCCACAGAATGCACAACACAAAGAGTGAACCCTACTGTAAACTATGGGCTGTAGTTGATAATAATAACATATCGATATTGGCTCATCAGTTGTGACAAATGTACCGCAGTAATGCAAGATGTTACTAACGAGGAATGATGTAAGAACTCTGTGTACTTTCCGCTCCTTTGTAAACCTAAAACTGCTCAGAAAATGAAAGTCCCTAAAAGTTAAAAATTAAAACAAAAGTTCTGAAAATTAGTAATAGAAGACACTGGACAGAGGTCACCACTGGCCTTTTCCTGAGCATTTGATACCCAGAGAGCAAGGCTGGAAGGCATCTTAAAAATCATTCCACTCAGTGGTTTCCAAACACTTTGTTTTCCAAGCAACAATGTACATGGCCCCCAACACACTAAAAATGCTCACTATGACGAGATCAAACTGGATGGGACCAGCAAACAGGTTTGGACGGGCTAGAGCCACAGTCTGTCGGCGGGGCTCCCTGATAGTATCTGCCCACAGTTCCCGGGGTTGCTCTGCTTTAGCCACTTGGATCAGCAGAATTTGTCTGAGCTACGTAACCTGATGCAGCCGATTCAGACCATTTGGAGCTGGGACTGGCTGGTTACATTTGTCCTTTTAATTGGCTGAAATTAGGCCCAAACCTAGAGTCTAGGGGTGTGCCCCAAAGGGAGCCCCAAAGGAAAGAAGCTGAGATTCCATTTGGGGTGATCAAACAGGGATTCTGGCTGAGTCAAGCTGGATCAGATCAATTGGGACAAATGAGCAGACTTCTGCTGAGGCTGCAGAGAGAGTGGCTGGCACCCAATCCCTTGTTTCCTGCCTCAACCCCTGGAGCACCTCCCTGGAGGCCTGGGGCTCGGAGAAACACAGGTCTTTGGGCTTGGGCTCAGAGAGGATGATGGGAGGTGAAGACGAGGAGGGGGAGACTCTCCTGAGAATATGGGGGGAGGGAGAGATGGGATGGGGCTCAAGGGAGGGCTTTGTAAAGAAGCAAGACCCTGGAACAGTCTGTGTGTTGATGGGAATGTACCAGTGGAGAGGGAGGTGCTGATGAGGGAGGACAGAGGACATAACTGAAGGATTCACGTCCTTGAAGAGGCGAGAAGGAGCAGGATGCAGAGCACGTGTGGCAAGACCAGCCCCTGAAGGAGAGGGGACGTGGCCTCTGTGTGGCAGGAGGGAAGCATTAAAGATGAAGGCAGACATATAACAGGTCCACAGGATGGGGGCAAGACTAGGAAGGCAGTCACGTCTGTGGGCACCTGTTCTTTCAATGATGTGTGGGGCAAGGGCATCTACTGAGAGCCAGACGGTGGCAAGGGGGCAGTAAGTTTGAATAGAGAGAAGGTAGGAAACGGTCACTCCAGAGAAGAGAAACACAGAGGGCTCTGTGGGGCGGCTGGAAGTGCCCATCTGAGATCTGTGGTCATGCGTTTAGAGTGAAATGGCAGCTTGGTCATGTGGTTATCTCCAGCAATATTCACGTGGCTGACGTGACACGGGTGTTCAGAGTCACCAGTAGAACATGATGACGCAATGACTGGGCTGATCAAGGTGAGAAATGAAGCCAGGAGGGGACCATGGGTTAGGGGAGGGAGGATAGGTGAGACCACCTAGTGGGAAGGGAGCAGGGCTAATGGACGGCTAATCTCACAGTCTCTGTGAGATTCCGAGAATTACAGCAGTGATGGCATTTGAACAAGGGGCTGGAAGGCTAGGAGGCAAGTGTTGGTGTGGGGTGTTCATAGAGGTGGATGTGTTAGAATGGATGTATTAGGTAAGAGTAGAGAATCCCCGACGTGCCACCTTGGGTATTCAGAGGCAATAAACAACAGAGTGCTGGCCTACGTCCGTCTCACAGGGGGCTTAATGGGTCCGCAGGTCCACCCGTGGTCACCTCTCCAGACCGGTGTGAATAAGTGGGATGATGTACTTAACAGCTGGCAGAACCCTCCCTTTGGTTCCCTACTCCATGGTGTTTTTACACTTCACAATAGGGAAGGTGCAGTGGAGCCCCCGGGAACAGCCCGCACCACAGCCAAAGTAGGAAATCAGAGCCATATGACCTGGGGGGAGCGGCAGAGTGGAGCCACCCTCAGAGCCGTGAAGGATGTGGGAGTGGCGGCTCCTACCATATCCCCATTCGTTCAGCCGTAGAGCCTCTGTGAAAACCGGATGGACTGTGGCAGGGGGTGGTGAATTACCACAAACTCAACTAAGTGGTAGACCAGATCCCCGCTGCAGGCCACGGGCACTTAGTGTGTGCCTACCGGTCGTAGAAGATGTTATTTTCCATCACCAGCAGAAAGGAGACCCCAAAGCTGTTCATATTCACCTGGGGCAGAGGGCAGTACACATTCCCTGACTCCCCCCAGCTCCTGCTAATTCTCCTGCTTCTCGGTCACAAGACCATCAGAAGAGATCTTGATTATCTGCACTTAACTAAGCAGAAATGACACTTTCCAGAATCTTCTCCCCTACATGGCCCTTGGGTAGTGTGGATCACAAGACATTTTGAGGGCGATTTGGAAGACGGAGGCAGAGCCACAGATATGTACATTGTATGCCCGGGAGATGGGCGCCCGGCATGTTGTCCCTTAGCTGCTGACTCACCTCGTCATGGGGCAGCGGCCGGGTCTGCGGCTTCTTCACCTCCTGCCACTTCTGTGTGTCAAGCACTATTCCAGTCCCAGGGAAATGACAAGATAGGCCAAGTCCCTTCTCTTGGAGATCTGTGGGAAGGATAGAAAATGCTTCAAAGACCAGTTCTTCCTAGCAAGCTTGGACTTTCAACCCTGTTCTAAACCACCTCCCAGGAGAGTGTGAGCCCATTGGTTACGGTGATCAACTCCATTCTTGTCTTTCCAGTGCACGCTCTCTTTCTTTCTCTCTCCATCTTTATCTCTATCTCTTCTAGGTTTGCATCTTTAAAAAGGATAGTCTGGAAGGACACACTCAGAACCATTAGCAGTGACTATCTCTGAGGAGTGAAATTGGGAAGGAGGGTTTTCCCGTTTATTTTACATACAACCGAGGCAAAGAGGAATTACATATTGTGCCTGAGATCACACAGCTGGTAAGTGGCAGAGCTGAGGCATGTCCCCACTCACCGGCCACTTCACACGTCCAATTTCCCCTCAACACAAGGACGGCCCACTACGTCTCTCACCCCTCTGGTATTGCCTGCCCTTCAGACTTCCAATTCAGACTTTCCCCTGAAACCCCCTTTTGCCATCAATGCCTTCGCCCTGGCTCTGTGGTAGGACAGAATTAGAACTTGCTTCGTGGTTGGCGGTGGTGGCAATGGCTACAGAAGTGACTTTCAATTTCTAGGAATCAACTTTGACAATCAGATAGGGGTTGAGTCACTGGCGGGCCCTTGGCTGGGTTTTAATCAGGTCAGATGATGGCAGCATGTGGGGGCGGGCGGGCGGGTACAGAGGCTCAGTTCCACTTCCTCCCTCGGAGGCCCAGGGCCCTTCAGTGCTTCAGCGAGAAGAAGGGCTTGTCTAGCAGATGTCAATCCAGACCAGCTGGAGTGGGCTAAATTTAGGTCCTAGGATGTTAGGACTCAACATCTCGTGTTACAGATGAAGAAACTGAGACCGAGAGAGGTCAACGGACTTGCTCAAGGCCACAGAGCAAGTTGAAGTCAACAGGTGGAACTGAAACCCAGGTCTCTCTACACGTCACCACCTGATTCCAGAATGGTGTTCTTTCCAAGCCTGGGCCACTGTCCTGAGACCAGCCTTCAGCTGGGGTTGGGGTTAGGGCATAGGGTGCTGCTGCTCTGTGTCTGAGACCAAACACTGGTTTTGGCAGCACACATCTGGTTTCTAATCTTGGCCCCAGCACGTACTGTATGACCTTAGGCAATTACTTCTTTTCTCTTTAAAATCGTCATAAAGGATATTGCTGGATTAAAGGCACACATGTATGCACAGTTGCCTAGAATATAGTAGCTACTCAATAAATCTGAGTTCTGTTTTTGCTATAAAATCATGTCCTCATTGATTTTGGCAGAATCCTAGGCTCTCTGACAATATCTCAAGGGTCCTGGGTGAGAGGGAATGAAAAGAGAGGCCAAGCAAATGGGGCTTGGAGCTCCCCACCATCCATCCTCCTTCTTCCCCGGTCCCCAATGTCACACACACATATCCTCCATAAACCAGAGTTTTTCTGTATTTATCTGTTTTATATCTGCATAAAATTTTGTTTTAAAAAATGCTCTGCTGCTAAAAATCTGGCAGTCCACCCCTGCCTTAAGGTTGCAAACTCAGAGAAGACCTACTGGGATCACGGAGAAACAAGATCACAGCATTTGTTTTAACATTTAGGCATTTGACATATGCATTAAGAAATACTGCATTTGCTTGTCAGTTTCCTGGGGCAGCAGGAGTCTGTGGCTGCCCCTGTGGGTTGCCACTCAATTGCTGTACCCCACTTCCTTTCTTGCTCATGGAACCCTCATTTTGGTTGACCACTGGGCACCTGTATGATGCATCAAGACCCTTCCTCACCACAAGGAGGGAGGAAATCTTTGGTCACTAATGAGAATCAATCACAGTGATTCTATCCCTCTTGCCAGTGATTGATTAGGGCACTGGTGACAGGCCTGTGACATGACACTGCCCATTAGGCAGGAAGAAACATCTATGCGGGAAGAGGTTCTGGGGGAAGGTGTCCCTTTTGATTAGAAACAAAAAGACCTGCAGAAAAGCTGCCCCCTTCTCTTGGCTCTCTATATGGCTGTGTGAAGACATGACTCCTGGTACTACAGCAGCCATCTGAGAGCTGTGGGGACAGGCCTGGGGACAAAGGGAGCCCCCCAAGGGCACCTGCACTAGTCAGCTATTGCTACGATAATGCCTTGAAACAACTATCCTCCAAACTCAGTGACTGACAATAGGTATTTTTTTCTCATGCTCACAGGTCATGGGTGAGTAGGTTGATTGCAGTTCAACTAATTTTGGCGGGACTGGGCTGGGCACTCTGTTTCAGGCTGTGGGTTGGGTTCTGGTCTGTTCCACATGTGTTTATTATAGCAGGTAGGAGGGATGTACCCTCACCCCAGGGGAGAGGAGGCCAGTGAATATTTGCTGACCAACACTCCTCCCACCTATCACAGAGCCACAGACCTGGAAACAGCCTCGCCTACCTCAGTTTCCTCATCTGTGAGATAGGAAATTCTGCCAGTAGAGCTGGGGATGGCCAGGGGAAGCCGGGGTACAGGGAGGGGCTGCAGGGCACCTTAGAGAGAACTAAGCATTAGAAAACATGGAGCACAAAGGAGAATTCCAGATCTGAGGCAGTGGCTGGAACCTGAAGCCCCCCCGAACCCCACTCTCCTGGTGAGGTATGCACCCCACTCAAGGGAGAGAGTCGTGTGGTTTTGAATAAAAGAGCAGCTTCATCAAGCTCTGCGTCACTTTGGGGCTTACGCACCTCTGCTGCAGGGACCTCCTGACGGAGCAGAAACTGTTTTGTCACAGACCCAGGAGCTGCCTAGACCTCAAGCACTGGAGTCCTCAGTAACGGTCTGAGGCTGGGCCAAGGCCAAGGCCAGGTCTGGGTGGAGCAGAGGCTGGGGTGGCAGACTAAGTGCCTCAGAGGCCAGCTAAGGTGCCTGACAGGCCTGGAGAGGTCCATGGCCCAATGAGAGGGACAGAGGTCAACAGAAGCAAGTGCAGCCCAGTCAGGTTCAGGGACCCATGGAGATCCAGTTGGGGGAAACCAGAACTATTTCGTGGGTGTGGCAGGTGGGGGCTTTGAGGTGGACTGGAGTCCTGGGGCAAGGAGGGGGCCTGGGGCTGGGGGACTGGGTGGCATCTTCAGGTGACCATTTTGTACCCATAGGCTGCTGAGACCTAGACAGCTTTAGGTCATGGGCTGAGGTTCCCACGTCCAGTGTGCATGTCCACTGTGTGTGCAAATCCCCAGTGGTCAGAAGTAGGCAACAGTGAACATTCGCTCAGTGGATGAGAAAATAATAAGAAAGATAGCAGCAAAGCTGCTTCTGTCCACAGGAAGTGGTGGTGGTGGGGGTGCCAGAAGACCCTCAGAGGCATTTGCTATCCTATGGACTCCCGTGTGTCTCTGCTTCCCTCCCTTTGCTGTCTGGTATCCCCCACCTGCAGGGGGCAATGGCTGGTCTACGAGGAGTTTAGCCAGGTGACCACAAGGCTCAGTGATCAAGACGTTCTGAGTTTGTGGTTTCAACAGGTAAGTGCAGGCAACCTGACGTGTGTCCCAAATTAGTGATGTGGGTGTGGTAGGGTCGGGTGTGTCTCGCTGGGTGTGACCACAAGGCACTGGGGGCCACACTGGCAATGGCGGAGCATGGTGGTAGCAGGAGAAGAAGAAGGAAGGACAGGGGTAACGGGTGAGGACCACGGGAGCTTCTGAGATGTGAATTCAGGGAAGTCAAATGTGCCAGAGTCACTGCAACCAGCAGGGCCTTGGGTACTGGGTACTCTGCGCACATGAGCTCATGTAGGATCTTGTAACCACCCTGCTTTGAGGGGTTGCTGTCCTCTTTTCACAGAAGAGGAACCGGAGGCTCTGAGAAGGGAAGTAACGTGTGCTAGGATGAATGGGGATCAGGCAATAGCCGGATGACAGAGACCAAAGGGACAGGGGGAGTCAAGCTTGATTTAGGTCAAAACCGACCTCGGAGAGGGTCCATCTGGGCGGGCAGGTGTGGGGGGCAACGTTGTCCTCCTCCAGCCCTCCACCTCCCTTTCCTGAGGACTGCCCCTCCCCCAGCGTGGGCCCCACAGGTCCTATTGGAACCCACCTCTCTTCTCCCCTGATGGCACCTGGCTGGACCAGGGGTGGATGCTGACTCAAACTGGGCCAAACAACTTCTCTCTTTTGTGACTGGCATTGAGGTTCAGAGGTGTTGACTGCCTATTTGAAATGAGACATACAGCTGCGTCAGGCTGGCTATATATGGCCATATGTTCATGACATGGCAGAGAAAAGACTCGATTATAAAGAGGCTGAAATGTGCTTATGGGAGAGAGAAGGGGAGGGGAAGCAGAGTGGAGAGAGAGGGAGGGAGGGAGGCCACCTGAAAGAGAGGAGTCTGGACAAGCTGGGGCTGTTAAAGCCCAAGGATCACACTAAAACTGGCCGTGTGCTGTAAACCCGCTCTCCTAACAACAACATTGTCGCCAACAACTACAACAAAGCCTTAACGTGGAGTATTTGCCACTTTCCATGGTGTAAATATTCCCACCGTGGCTGATTTCAAGCTACCAACAAGATGTCACTGAACACAGAGCTGGGAAGAAAGAAGCTCCAACACAGCCAACCAGGGAAATGGGGATGCGTGACAATGGACACACGGGCAGGGGACAAGGCAACATCCCCATGGTATCACTAGAGGGACTTGGCATGGGTGGGCAGCTCCATTTAAAGGGACCGGAAGAGAGCGAGTCTCTGAACTGCCCACGGGCATGGGCCATCCTATGGCCCCAGGGGAAGACACTAGTGAGGCCCCAGCCTGGGAAATGGTCCTAGCCCACTTCTCAGAACCCTGGCCTGAGAGCAGGGCTGAATGAGCAGTCACAGGATGGGGAGTCTTTCATTCATTCATTCATTCATTCATTCATTCATTCATTCATTCAATAAGCAGTTAATGAGCTCCGACTCTGTGCCAGGCACAGTGCCAGCACGGGGTTACAACAGAGAACAAGACAGACACTGCCCTCCCCTTCCCTCGGGGACACTGGAGTCAGAAAGAGGATGTGGCAAGAAAACAGGTAGTGAAAATGCATTGTGAGACATGCTGGATGGAATGTACAGGGACCTGGGGACCTCAGGGAGGAATGTTCGATGGGGAGGGGGCATCAGGGAAGGCTGCCGAGGAAGCCTGGAGGTTAGCTGAGTGCAGGAAAGGTGTGGGGAGGGGGAAGGGAGAGTTTTCCAGGCAAGGGAACAGCCCGTGCACACCCCCCAGAGGTGCAAGGACTTTCAGTCTGGCAGGAGGGCAGGGAGGAAAGGAGAGTCCACAAGGGCCACAGAGCAGTCAGAGGCCAGCAGGGACTTTCAAGCTGAGGAATGCTGTGATCTGACGCCCCTCCCCCAAGATCATCCTGGCCACTCTGAAGGCAGAAGAGGGGCAGGGAAACAAAGTACAAACGTCCCAGCAAAAGCCACGCAGAGCTCAAGTTGCAGAGAAGAGGGACTGAGTCAAAACATTCCAGAGGTTGATGGGTGGAAGTGGGGGACAAGCAAATGAGTCATCAAGGTTCCTGGAGAGATTGTTGGTCTAAAAAATAGGGTGATGATGGCACTGTTTACCAAGGGGGGAGAGGAATAAGGTAGGGGGAGGGAAGCTCATTGTGGATGTTTTCCCATTTTTGACTTCATGCAAATTCACATGGCCCACTGCAAAACGCAAATGCAGAGCCCCCTGTTCAAGAACGATTACAAATTCCAAGATGGCAAGAGCAGAGCATTAAAACAAGCACGGGCTACACAAGCCATTATGTCCCTGAAGTCACCGCTGACAGAGGCCCTTGTTTTCCCAGTGCCACGTGCAGCTGAGGAACCTTTTGGATGACACTTAAACGGATGGCATCTAAAACCATGCAATCAGCTGAGGATGCGCCTAGGGACAGAGCGCGACAGAGGGCCCAACACCGAGCCCTGGGCACTCGAGCATTTAGAGGGGAGTGGAGGAGCAGAATCAAGGGGGGAATGAGAAGGAGTCAGAAACGTAGAAAACGAGAAGTGTGTGGCACGATGGGAAGCACGGAAGGAGAGTGTTTAGCAGGACAGAGCTTGACAGCCTTGAGCAGCACGGAGAGGTTGAGAGACGCATCCCCTGGATAAGAGTTGGGGTTGGGGGGATGAGGTCCTTGGGGCCAGTACTTCTCAAGTTTTAGTGTGACAAAATCACCTAGGGGTCTTGTCAAACTGTGAATTCTAATTCCTCAGGTCCAGGGAGGGGCCTGAGATTCCACATTTGTAACAAGCTCCCAGGGGATGCTGGTTGCTGGTCCGGGGACCACACTTTGAATAGCGAGTCCCTAGGGCAGTGGTTTTCAAATCTGGCTGCAGAGTAGCAGAACCTGGGGAGACTGACTAGCCAGCACAATGGGGGCTGATTCAATCAGAATCTCTAGGGGTGGGGCTGGGACTTTTTCATGTTCCACAGGTGATTCTAATGTGTCGTTAGGATCAAGGACTCCGGAGAATAAGCCAGTGCTTATTTGTGGCTGTAGAGAGCTCCACCCGCTTGCTCCTTACTCGCATGTTATTATTACATATTTACATTATGTATATTATTATTGTTATTATCATAATTTAATACTATTGTTCTTAGAGCTACCACTTATGCAACATATTGAGCTGGGTACTTTACATTCATCAACATCGTCCTTATTACTACGTTATTTTAAAAACAGGAAGAATTATTTCCTGTTTATTGAAAGCTTGCCCTGTACCAGACACTATGCTATGTGATTTGCATGCATTATCTTATTTCATAAGTGAAGAAACTGAGGTTCAGAGAGGTTAAGAAAGTTTCCCCTCATTGCACAGCTATATGTGGTGGGAGGCAGTTTGCAATCTCAGATCTGTGTGAATCCAAGTCCACGTTCTTATCCATTATTCTATAAAACTGTGTTTTCAAATGTTCCTGATTATAAAGATGATCTGAGATACTTGTTTAAAAATGCAGGTTCCTAGGACTCTTCCCCTGAAGAATATGATTTAGTAGCTCTGAACTGGGACTCAGGTCTCTATATTTTCATCTCCAGATTTTTATAGTCAGACGAGCTTGGAAAACAGTGGTAACGTACCTAATGATAGGATTGCGGTGTGCTCTTTCATTGTTGCCAGTTATTCATTCCCTCGCCTGTAAGAGGATTATACAACCCCACACTTGCCCCACCCCTGGATAGGCAGGAGTGTAGTTCTCACACCACTGCCAGGCTTGGCTGTGCGAGTTGCTCTGCCTATTGGAAAGTGAGTGACATGACATCCGAACGTCTAACACTAGCACTAAGTACAGCTGCACAGTTCAGCTTACTCTTGCACTTCTGCCATGAAAATGACATGTCCCAGAGAAGGGCTGTTCCTTCCACCTGGGTTCCAGAACAAGAAGTCACATGGGATACTGCTAACACGCAGTCCTTGTGAGAATAAAGATTTGTTGTTGTAGGCCTTTGTGATTGGTGGTGGTGGGGTGTTTGTTACACAGCCCAGCTGACTAATACACTATTTATAATATATAATCATAGTGACATCTATTGAGTACTTTTTATGTGTGAAGCACCAAAGAGGACTTCCAGAACAGCTTCAAAAAGTGGCAAGAATGATGGGATAAGTGTGTTTAAAGGGAGGGGGAGTATTTTGAGGAGGATTAATGTCAGTGTGTCTTTTACTGTAATACTTTTTTTTATAATTTAAACATTCACCATATTATTTTGTCACACCTCTCTAATCCTAACAAAAATAAACTCTAAGCTAGAGATTATTATCTCCATTTTAGAGATGAGGAAACTAAAGTTCAAAGAGTTGAAGTACCTTGCCTAAAGTTACATTGTCACAAGTGGCAGAGCCCGTCTGATTCCAAAGCTCTTACCCTATAACTGAACCTCCTTGCCCACTCCACTTCCGTCTCTTTCCTACCTCTCCCCTTCGCTTTCTGCTAGCATCAGTCTCAAGTGCAACCTGTTGGCAGAAAGAGACATTTACAATATCTAATTCACTTTAATTAAAATATATTTTAGTGTATTTTTTTCTGGGACATAACTCATTTTGATGGGAACCTATTGGATTTTAATGGGAAACCTATTAGAGGAACATATTGTGGTCTTTAATGAAGCTGGGCTGTGTGAAGAACCACCCACAGGTAATTAGACGCCCTCCAGGCCCTTGGGGAATAAAGTGAAATGAACTTCGGTTTGTTTAAGACAATTAGTGCAGACAATGATCTGGGAATGAATTAAATGGTCCTTGATTAGGAGCAGCTGTGCAGGTGGCGTCCTCAGGAAAATGGGACATGCAAGTGGGGCTTTTAAGAAAGAGTGATTATTAGTGCTTATCTGTTTATATTGGCAGCCAGCACTTCTGCCAGGCTGTCGGTTGGATCAAGTGGCTCCATTTCTCCACCCCACCTCTCCATGCTGCCTTCCCTGACTGACACATACTCCTTCTGGGTCTGCCAGGTGTCTCAAGGGGCCTGCCTACCTCTGGTAGCAGATGGGTGAATCCACGTTGGCAGGGCTGAGAGCCTCTACACTCCCACCGGTAGTTGCTTCCATATTGATGGGCACTTCTACACTGGTAGGTTGGGGAACCTCTGCATTTCTCAAAGATGGCTGTTTCTACACTGGTTAGAATACGTGCTTCTATACTTTAACACATGCATGTTTTTATATTTTATATTTGGCACAATGCTTCTAAAAGGAGGCATTGTCCCAGGTCTGGGATGGGCTCATGCTGGAATCCTGGGCAACTCCACATTGGGAGGAATAATAAATAGTACATTGACCATGCCAGGAACTTTTGGATTGTAGAGATGAGCATGTTTCTTTTTTGCCTTGCATGGGGGCCTCTGCACATGTGTCTGTGTCGGGGGTGCATCTTCAGCGGAAGAGTGGGAAGGCTGCCTGGAAGAAGAGACACCAAAATTGAGTCCTGGTGGGAGTAAGCATGAGGGCACTTCTATATTGACAGGAATAGAGCTCACAGCTGTAGGCGGAACAAAAGCATCTACAGTGGTTGAGCTGGGACTGTCCCCAGGGACAGGAACAGGTATGATTATCGTAAAAGAAAGAACTGGTGAGTCTTCGCATATATTGGCAGGGATGGGTGCTTCACACAGGCAGAAATGGGTGCACACTCACATCTGATAGAATGAGTGTTTCTAAAGATGGGCATGTCTACACTAGCAAGGATGGCCACTTGTATGCTGGCAGGGTAGTCCTGGAAAAGAATGGAGCTTTTATACTGAGAGAGATGGGTGTTTCTCCATTGGTGAGGACATCCTGTCTCTGACAATTTCTAATTCTTGACTAGTAAAACCAGAGCAAGTCCTTTCCCTCAGTCCTAGACCATTTGCTGAGCTAAGGGTGTCTCAGCTCATAGCATAGGGCCACTCTGATGAGAGACAGAGGAGGCAGCCACCCTGTGGGTGGTGTGAGCCAGGGAGAGACATGGAGAGAGGAAGCAGAGCCACTGGCTGCCGACCTGCCCAGGAGTGGACTAGGAAGGGAAGATCCCCCATCCTGTAGACCAGGAAGGGAGAGCCCAGAGTGGATTCCAAGCAACATTTTTGATACTCAGACCAGTGAGTCCAGAGAGGGTGGCAGCCAGGACCTCCCACCAACACCACGCATCCCTGAGCCCCTTCCCCAATCCCCTCACAGCTCTAGCTTCTGGCAGGGGCTGCTGTGAGATTCCCCATGCAACCCTGACACGGGGCTGTAGCTAAAACATTGGTCTGGCAGTTTTCCCTCTTTAAGTTGAAGTGTGATGTTGGCAGGCAGTGAGCTGTGGTGGCAGGCTGCCAGCGGGAGCATGTGTTGGAAATCCTTATTCCACGTTGCAGCAGTCTGGGGCTCCCCACCCACAAACTGCTCCAGAGCCAGCCAGCCATGGGGGCCAGAGCCTCCCACTGATGAAGAGCAGCCATGGAGATTAGAGGATGATAAGGCACAGAGGCTTAGAGAAGCCAGGGAGAGAGGAAGTCATGAACAGAGATAATCAGAACTGAGCTGGAGCCACAGAGAGACATAGAAACAGCCAGAGACAGAGACACAAAGAGAGACATAGAGACCCAAGGTCAGAGAGATCCACAGGAGAGAGAGAGAATACAGAATTTAAAGAAGATAAGCACAGGAGATTAGATAAAAATGACAGACTGGCTCCAGTCCTATCTCCCCAAGTCTCCAGTTGTAACAGGAAAAATATAAGTATTGATGTAAATGTATGCTATCTGTAACAGCTGTAGAACCTCAGAGACTCTGTGGAATTCCTAAGAGACAGAAAGTAGACAGGCTTGGATTGACAGAGGAACCCATAGCCCAAAACACATGAGGAGAACATCACCCCGCAAGTGGGGACTGGATCCAGGAATGAACTGAGCTTAGATTCAACAGCACCATGCCGTACCCAGCAGCAGGGGGACCTGGAGCAATTATGAGAGTGAGCAATTGAGAAGCTGCATTTAGAGGTGCCAGCCTGGCCCACCCCTGCCCACCTGTACCCACCCCCATTGCTCACACTGAATAGAGGAGTTTAACCACAAGCCAGAGCAGAGAGGGGGTATATTTGAGTCTGAGAGTCAGGAACATGCCCTGGGGTATCACAATGGGAAGTGGGCAGAAGACCAACTTCCATCACACACCACTGGTGGCATTCTTATATGGTGATTAACACACACAAGCTCTTGTGGTCAAAACCAGCCTTCAGAGACAGGCAGATAAGGATTCAAAGCAAAGCTGAGCAGAAAACCAAGAATATCCAAGCATTTGAGGTAAACCGACACTGCGAAAGAGAGATGGGTGTTTCTCATCAGATTTAACGAACAGAAGACCTAAGACCCAAAGGAATAGACTTAAGAGAGCAAACACAAACAGAAAGAAGACTTTACAGTAGTACAATTACCATCCCTAGGGAGATTGGGGAAAAAATACCCATAAATTGAGAATAGGCTGTTACTAAAATAAAGCACTGGGAGATCTTGAAATTTTAAGTAACTGTTCAAATTTAAAACTCAGTAGGTTGGCCAAATAATAGAATGAACATAGGTAAAGAGAAATTGGAATAAATGTAAAGATATGCAGCCCCTATGCCACTTCTGGGTATATGCTTAGAGAAACTCTTACATGTTTGTGTAAGGAAATATTATGAGTGTTCAATGCAGAACAGTTTGTAATAGCAAAAAATTAGGAACAACCAATAATGCAACAGATAATGAATAAACAAATTGTGGTTTGGTCACATTATAGAATCCTATACAACAGGCAAAATGAATTACCTAGAGGTATATGTATCCAAAAGGATAAATATGAAAAATATAATGCTGAGTGAAAGAAAAAAAAAGCAATTGCAGAGCAATAGATCGGTATAATATCTGTTATCTAAAGTTAAAACTTGAAAAACAATAGTATATACCTTTCTTGAATGCATTCAGCATAACATGGGTGTTTACTACAATAAAAATTTCATTTAAAAACATATATGGAAAGTGTGCATCCAAATTATATAAAGAACTCTTATAATGTGATAAACAGCACAATAAAAACGGGCAAAAGATTTGAACACAAATTCCACAAAAGGAGATACATGAGTGGCAATAATCACATGAAAAGATGCTCAGCTTCACTAGTCATTAGAGAAATATAAATTAAAATAATAACAAGGTACCATTACAAACTAAAGTAAAAAGACTGGCAATACCAAGTGTTGGCAATGGTATGGAGCAACTGGAACTCTCATGGATTGCTGGCAGGAATGCAAAATGGCAAGCCGCTTTGGAGAACAGTATGTTAGCATCTTATAAAGTTAAACACACACTTATCCTATAACACAGCAATTCTATTTCCAGGTATTTACCCAAGAGAAATTAAAACATGTCCACACAAAGATCTGCACATAAATGTCCATTGTGACATTTTTCAGAATCGACTCAAACTGGAAGTAATCCAAATGTTCATCAACTGGTGAATGGATAAGTGAATTATTGGATAAACATACCTGGGAATACTACTCAGCAATAAAACGTAATTAAACACTAATAATGCATTAAAAACATGGCTGAATCTCAAAAATATTATGCTATGTGAAAGAAACCCAATATAAAAGGCTATACACTGTATAATGACAGAAAGTAACTACTGTCTAGGACCAGGGTAGGAGTTGAGGATCAACTGCAAAGGGGAACAAGGAAACTTTTTGGGGTGACGCAATTGTTTCATATCTTGATTGTGATGGTGGATGCACAATTTCATGTAAATACCAACATTCATCAAATGGTACACTTAAAATAAGTGAATTATATAGCATACAAATAATACCTTAATGGAAAAGTAATTTAAAAATCATGAAAACCAACATAACTGATACCCCCTGAGAGGGAAGGAGGCAATGGAATGGGGAAGAGAACACAAAGAGCTTCAACTGAATTGGCAATATTTTATTTCTTAAAAATAAAAATATGAAGCAAATATAGCAAAATGCTAATAACTAACAAAGTTGGGTGGTGTGTACTAGTGTGTTGGTTATATTCTTTATACTTTCCTGCATTGTTGAAATATTTCAAAATTTTTTTGAAAGAATAAATTAGTGAGTTAAAAATAAGCTGAGGGATTCTCAGACTGTAGTGCAAAATGACTGAGAGATAAACAGAATGAAAAAAATAGTTAAATAACTTGGAGACTAGATACAGAAGTTTCAACATTTATCTAGTATTTAGTAGGAGTGCCATAAGCAGACAATAGAGAAAAGAAGATAAGCAATCAATCAATCAATAGGAGAACATTTCCCATAACTAGAGAAAGGCAAGAGTCTTCAGGTTCAGAGGATCAGTCAAGTGCTAAACAAAATAAATAAAGGGAGGGAGATTCACCCTCTGGAAAGAGAGTGGTAAAGATATCTCTTTGGCAACACTGGAAAATGATTGAAAGAAAGCTTCAAATTTCTGGAGAAAATTGTTTTGATCCTAAAATTCTATACCTCACCCAACTAAGCAAATTTATCATTCACAGACTCTCTGAAGGAACTACTCAAGAAGGTACTTCCATAAAAGAAAACAAAAATGAATACAAGACCAAAAAAAGACATGGGATACAGGAGACAGTGATTTGATTTGATTGATTGATTTTTATTTTATTTTTTTAAGGAGGGCGTAGCTCACAGTGGCCCACGCGGAGATCGAACCGGCAACCTTGGTGCCATCAGCACCATGCTCCAACCAACTGAGTTAACCGGCCATCCCCAGGAAACAGTGATTTTAAAAACAGTAAAACTCTGTGGTTAAGTCTCATTTTTAATGCATAATATAACAGCAGCAATGACACAACAACCCAGGAACTAAAGCTCCAGATGATCTCAATGTGGGATGTACTCAGGAGTGAGCATGGGGAGTGAAAGTGTTCTTCACTTGTTCAAAGAGAGGATGTAGATACTGAGGAACTCTAGACATATATAGAAAAAATGCAAGTTTAAATATGTGTTAAACATTTAAAGCGAAGAGATATCTTTTTCTGAGTAAGATACAGTAGGCGATGGCAGGCCAGTCCTATCACTACATTAACTAGGAAAAAAGAGAGGTAAATTGCAAAATCACATTATTAAAGATGTCACAAAGCCGTGGAAATGAGAACTAGTTGAACTAAAAGCCAGGGAGGGAAGAGCCATTCTTAGGTGAGTTGGTGATCAGCACTGTTTCCCTATTTGGGAGCATTTCCCAATTGTAAGTTTCATCTGAGGATCTTGTTTGACTGAAGCTGAGAGACTCTGCTGAAAGAAAAACAACAAAGCTTTTGGTGGTCTTGTAGGACTAGTGTGATGGTGGATACTGTAAGAGTCCCCAGTGCACGACTAGTGTTACCCACACAACATTTTTTGAGTTGGGGCTGTGTGAAAGTTTGAGTGGCTAGGCCAGAAAATTCTAAAAGGTCGAGTGAAATCTGTGGTTTCACAGTGCTTTGTCCCACCAGAGAGAGGAGACTGCCACAAATACTAGTGTTCTCCCCATCAAGAGGCTCAAACCCCCAACGGGAAGAACTGAATTTCTCACTGTCATTTAAGGCTGAGGAGACCGAGACCTTCCAGTTTCTCAATCAAAAGCCCCAAGGGCTATACCCAAAGAACAAGAATGAATCGGAGATAGACTAAGACTTACTAAAAGTGCAGCTCACCCTGACCCAGCTCAATCCTTCATTGAAATGATCAGCACCCCCATCTTTACTGCCTAAGAGAGAAACGGGGAAATTTTCATCTGGAGCACCTACTTGTACGATACTTTTAAACACAATGGATAGCAAATTTTTATCTATTGATTATTGGTCACATTTCCCTGCCTCTATACACATCTATCCTGTTTCCCCAAAAATAAGACCTCGCTGGACAATCAGCTCTAATGCATCTTTTGGAGCAAAAATTAATATAAGACCCAGTCTTATTTTACTATAACATAAGACCTAGTCTTATATTATATAATATAGTATAGTATAGTATAGTATAGTATAGTATAATATAATATAATACCAGGTCTATTAGTAATTTTTGCTCCAAAAGATGCATTAGAGCTGATTGTCCAGCTAGGTCTTATTTTCGGGGAAACAGGGTAGATGTGCACAGAAGCAGGGAAATGTGACCAATAATCAATAGAGAAAAATAAACAACAGATGCAAACACAGATGAAACAAATATTGGAGTTGCCAGATAACGACTTAATAACTATGATAAATGTGTTAAATGAAATCATGGAAAAGATGGACTAAATAAATGAAAATATGGATAATTTCAAGAGATTTGAAATTTATAAAAATAATCAAATGAGCATCCTAAAACAAAAATAGAAAAACTAAAATGAAAAACTCATTAAATGGGCTTAACAGCAGTTTAGATACAGCTGAAGAAGTAATTAGTAAAGTGGAAAATAGGTCAGAAGAATATATCCCATTGGTCAGAAGCATGGAGAGACTCAGAAAAATTCAATATACAGAAGAGAGACAAAGACATATGGGATACAGTGAAAACAGAGTGTCTTCCTCTCTTTTCTCTATTATAATTGTGTAATTGTAGGTCAAAAATGAGAGAGGAGAGGAAATAGAGCAGAAAAGATATTTGGAGAAATAGTGCCAGAGAATTTTTCAAAACTGTGGAAATGCAATAACCTCAAAATGTAAGAAATTCAGCAAACTGCAAGCAGATAAAAACAAGGAAAACCACATCTAAGGGCATTATAGACAAAGAGTTGAAAACAAAAGATAGAGATCATCTTAAAAGGAGAAAGAGACACAGTGGAGGAAAAGACACATTACCACATTACCTTCAAAGAATTTACAGTAAGACTTATAGCTGACTTTTCAATGAAAACCACAGAAGCCAAAAGACAATGGAACAAAATCTTTAAAATACAGAAAGAAAAAGATCTGGCAATATAGAATGTTATATGCAACAAAAATACCCTTCAAAACAGAAAGTGAAATAATGACATTTCAAATAAACAAAGGCTGAAAATTTTGTTTCCAACACAAGAAATACCAAAGAAAAAAATTCAGACTAAAGATGATGTAATACAGAATTGTACACCTGAAATCTATGTAATTTTACTAACAATTGTCACCCCAATAAATTTAATTTAAAAAAAAAAAAAATCCAAAAACTCAACTAAAACAAATTGTTTAAATTATTTTAAGAATTTAATAAAGCATCCATATAAAAAAAAGAAAAAAAAAAAAAAAAAGAAAGCTCTCTCAGATTAGGAAAATTAGTCCAGATGGATGCATGGACATGCAGGAAAGAATGAAGAAAATAGATCAATATAAGGGTAAGACTGTTTATAACAACAATGATGCAAATGTGTGTGGAATTTATAAAACATGTAAAAGCAAAATATATGAAAATAATATCACAAAGATCAGGAAGTGGTAAATAGAGTTAAACTGCTGTAAGATTCTTGCATTCTTCAGAAAATGGTAAAAGGACTAACTTAAGACCTGCACTTGTGGGACAATATCAAATGGTCTAATATACATGTAAGTGGAATCCCAGAAGTAGAAGAGAAAGAAAAACCAGGTCAGAAGAAGAGATAACAACAGAATTTCCCCAAATTAATGAAAGATACCAAATCAAAGATCCAAGAAACTCAGAGCACACCGAGGACGATCTACTTTTTAAGAGAGAGAGTTACACCAAATTCAAACTGCTGAAAATTACAGATGAGGATAAAAATCTTAAATTATATAGACAGTCAGAAATAAAAGTCACATTGCATACAGAAGAACAAAGATGGGAATTATAGCAGACTTGCAGAAATTGCCTAAAGCCCTGAACTAAAAGCCTTTAGCGTGACACCACTAAATTTTTGAAAGAAAAAAAAAACTGTCAACCTAGAAGTATCTAAGTAGTGAGACTATCTTTCAAAAATTCAGGAGAAATTAGAATTATTTTTAGGCAGACAAAACCAGAAAATTTATTACCAGCAGATCCGCACTAAAGACATGTTAAAAGAATTTTTTTAGGTAGAAGGAATAAGATACCAGACAACTGCTTGGATCTACACTAACAAATGAAGAGTGATGAAAATAGCATAAATTAAGTAAATATAAAATTCAATGTATTGTGTGTTTACAGCATACAAAAAAGTAAAATGTATGACAAAATAGCACAATGGATGGGAGAGAGGAGTTAGATATATACTGTTGGATGATCCTTACACTACACATGAAGCAGTATAATATTTTAAAAAATCATAAACAAATATCAAATACTAATTAAGGACATGCATGCTAGAGTGTTTAATGATGAAATGTAGTGATGCCTGAAAGTCACCTTGAAAGTCATAAAATATAAGACAGATTGATGATTAGAAATTAATATTGAAAAAGGAAGATCAACTATCACACTTTGAAGACAATAAAAGTAGAAAATCCACGAGTAAAATGATGAAAAACTATTATAAACTCACAAGACAATTCAGTAAAGAGGCTGGATATAAGAACAACATACAAAAATCAATGGTTTTCCTAGCCATTTTTAACAATTGATTTTAACATTTCACAAGAAAAAATCACTTACAATAAGGATAAAGTGCTGAGGAATAAAATTAACAAGAAATGTATAGTCTCAATGAAAAAAATACACAACTTTATTGATGTAAATAAAGGAAGACTTGAAGAAAGATTCACAGTGTTCCTGAGGGGAAGACTTTATATCACAAAAAATCCCTTGTCCCCAAATTAATTTATAAATTCAATGCAACCCCAATTAAAATTCTAATGGAATTTTTCAAGCTGATTCTAACGTTATTGGAGGAGGAAATATGTACACCGATAGCCAAGAAACTTTCAAGAGAGAACAACAATGGAGACTTTGACTATACGCTATTGAAACACAAAGTTATTATTATAACATGGTATTGATGAGGAAAGATATGAATGGAATGATGAAACATGGGATTTTAAAAAATAATTGTAAAGTTGTAGAAGAAAAAGTAAAAGAATATTTTCATAATCTCATAGCAGGAAAAACTCCACTTAAAAAAAAACAAACAAACAGTAAACCTAAAAGGAAAAGATAGATATGGCAAAACATATATAAAGTTTGTGAATGTACCCTAAGGGCTAGACTAGAACTGGCAAACACCAAGCACACATCCCATGGCTTGCTAATTTTCCACCTGTGGCAGATATCATTAATCAATCTTGCAACAATTTCCTGTGGAATCTATACAAGGTTTCACAGTTCACCTCCTATTGAGCAATTTGGGCAGCCACTACCAGTCCATTATACTTAGCATAAAAGATGAAACCATTTGACACCCAGGGATACACAAGAATTCCCTGTGGATGTGACCTAGAGGGGTATTCATGAGCTTCCCAGGATAAAGAGGCTTTTGTTAGCAGATCATCCTGGAGCACAGCGCGCTCTCAGAGCTCTCCTTGGTGCTGAAAATTGGCCCGCGTTTCTCTACAGGTTCCTGGATTCTGCCACTTGCCACCCTCCCACCAGTGTTCACATCGACCAAATTTCCCATAGCTTCCAGAGATACACTTTGTAAATAAATGAGGCCCAGACTATGCTAAGGGAGGAGAAAAGAACAGCTTGGAAGTAAATAATTCAGAAAGAGAAGTGTCAGGATTTGTTATGAAGGTAGGATCTAACAAAACCAGAACCCAGGTAATTGTGGGAGTTAGAATCAGAAAAGGTTATGGAAAGGTTGGGTGGTGGGGGGAATCCAGTGTTATCAACCTAAAGCACACCTGGGATAGAGTGAAGATGAGGAAAATCTCAGAGACAGAAAATCAGAACCAAATTCAAGCTCTGGAAGAGGCAAGTGAGATAAAACTATGTGGCTCCCAGATAGTTATGTTTTATAGAAACTTTTTTTAAATCATGTGGTTCAAAGTCCCAACGCTCTAGTCACACAGTTAGACGTTCTGACACGGTCAGCCTCCATCCTGAGTTATCTCATTAACATAAATTACCAAGGGGCCCACCACGAGTCACCTTGTTAGCATAAATTATCAGATGTGGTCTGAGGGGCCCATCATGAATAATAAAAACACTCCTATTACTCAGGAAATTCCAAAGATTTGGTGGTTACCTCCCATGAACCAGGGACAAAGGACTGCCAAATTCTTTATTACACACCGCCCATACCTTTGTAAATTGTCCCTATATTTAGCTCTCCCCAATTTACCCAATTGAAGGGTGCCATCTCTTTCCTGCTGGGACCCTGACTAGTACAACAAATTAAACACATCACTTCTAGCACTTCCATTGGTGAGAATTGCAAAGGATCCTGGGAAATACAGTCTCTAGGTGGGTATCCATGTGCCCACCTAAATACTGGTGCAGTGGAAGAAAGAATGTGTTTGAGGGAATAAATAGCAGTCTGTCACACTGTCTGGGCATTTTAAACATCTTAAAATCTTTGCCAGCTTGATAAGCAAAAGATGGTGTTTCGTCATTTTAATTTGCATTTTTCTGCTCACTAGAAGGGATGAACATGTCTTCATTTTTTATTGGCCACTTGTTTCAACTTTACTGTAATTTATTTTTCAGGTCTTTGGTCCATTTTTCCATTAGCTTTTTAAAGAGTCTTATTGATCAAATGAGCTTTTTTAGGTTTAAAGATAATAACTCTTTTCTGTCAAAGAAACTTAAAAACAACACCTAGCTCAAAAATAAAATGAAGAAAGTAAATATAAAAATCAGTAAAAAGACAAATTTCACTGAGCCTCATGTTGCCAGGTAACTCTACTCTGCCCACTTACTCCTGGGGACTCAGAGGCATCTTTCTTTGGTCTCTCCCCTCTATTCAGGTCTCCCCTTGGCAATGTTATGTGCCATTGCCTGGGAGCAGGAAAATTAAATATGCTACTATGTTCTCAGAGGAACTACAAGTCTTCTTTTCCAGGAGGTTCCAATCTCCTGTTCAGGTGGGCAGAAGGTGGACCCCTGATTTGCAGTCTATTTCCCAAGCACAGGAGATTATCGTCCGGTGAGTGCCGTCCCTTTTGGTGCAGGTGCTCAAGTTGCCCACTTCTGGAGAATTCTGGTTAGCCCAGTCACCAGGCTATGACTTCACAATATACTAATGTCTTAGTTTGGGACTTGGGAACTGAAAGTTGAAGGGGGAGCTAATCCCAGGAGACAGGAGCAAGGGAGAAAGAAGAATGAGACAGGAGGGGGAAATGACAGGGAAGGCACACATTGGATTGGGCAAGTGATGGCCAGTCTGCTGGGGAATCTCTAAGGAAATCTGTAGAATACACCTGAAAATTGTTTTTCTAAAGGACAGTAGACATTCGTTCACTGACTCACGCTCCCCACATTGGTTGAAAGTTAACCACAGGACCGTTAGCTCCCCTACACTTCCCAGTGGCCTTGGAAAAACCCTAAGTGGTCACCACAGCTGCAGCTGAAATTAGAGGTGGGTCAAGCGGATGTGGTGTGGGCTACAAATAGCATTGTCTATGCTGCGTTTTTTTCAATATGTAAATGTCTCTACCACATAGTACCAAAAATATACATGTTGTATTTTGGGCAGGCTCATTTCCAAAGCTGCTGGGACCTTATGGGAAAGGTCTCCAGTGGCACAGAATGAATAAAACTCAGGTTGGGAATGGGGACACACATAGTGTGAGGTTTAGGGTTTCCAGGCGGGAATTCCCACCTGTTCTCAGGAATTTCTTTCACTTTCCCATTCCCGAATCCCGAGAAAAGTTGGTCGGGAAATCAGGAAAATCAGCTCCTTGAACCCAGTAATACCCACAATGGGAAATAAACGTACTACTCACAGGGTATCTCTTAGACGTTTTCCCTATTTATCGCCAGGATTTCTGGGCAGGAATTTTTGTCATGTTCTCGGGAAATTTTTTTGCTTTCCTGTTCCCGAATCCCAAGAAAAGTTGGCCATGAAATCGGGGAAATTGGCTCTTTGAACCCAGGTGGTTGGTAATATCGGTCATCACTGTGTGGAAACGATTCATCGTGCAGAACAGAAAACAGTTTATATTTCGGGATTTGGGAACGGGAAAGCGGAAAAAATTCCTGAGAACGGGCGGGAATTCCCACCTGGTAACCCTAGTGAGGTCATGGAGCTCTGGGCAGCAGCTTGATGGGTTGTCGCCCCGCCTACGAGGCTGCTGATACGTCAGTCAAGGTCTGAACACACCGACCTGAAGGTGAGACCATAGCATCACAACTGAGGGGGCTTGAGGTGGGGGAAGGTGAACGCACCATCAGAACAAGGTCACCATGAGCACGAAAAGGGGGATATACAAGGATGTTCATCTCAGTGATGCTTAATATAGCAATTTGAAAACCAAGCCAGGCAATCCAAAAGCATTGGTTACAAATGATCGTGCGACCATTAAAAATGCAGCCAATTTTCAGGAAATACAGAAGACATAGTGAGCTGCACTGGATTCAGTCTGGACTGTGGGAAACTCTACAGGCCAAATGGCCAGTGTTCTTAATAGAGAGATTTTAAAGCAAAGAACAGGGTGGTGGGGGAACCTGTAGATTTAAAGAACTTAAAGGACATACTGAAATTTTTTTAATGGCCAATTAAATATGCCCACTTGGGTGATAAAACTACAAATAAATGAAAAGGAATGATTGACATAAAAATAGGGATAGTGGATTTTTTGGGGGGGCAAGGAAGTAGTTGTTACTGGGCAGGGTGCAGGAAGGCATCTGGGAGGCTGGAAAAGTTCTTTCTGGAACCAGATGGTGGCCACAAGTGTGTTTTTAAAATTATAATTCATTAAGCTTTACAATTGTGTCATGTAGCTTCTGTCTCTATGTTTATTTTATAATAAAAAGGTTAAAAAAGAAGCCATATTTTCCTAAAAATAAAGTAGGAAAAGGTGTTACACAAGAGTGTTAAACAGCATGGGAAATGCTCACAAATATTATTATTTGAGAAGGCAGATTGAAAACTATCAAGTACATTATGATGCCATTTTGTGAAATGGATGGATGGATGGATGATGGATGGATGCACTAGAAAATTATTGAACTTGAGGAAGGAGTTGTGAGACCCCCAATTTACAGCCAGTCTGTCAGAAGTACAGGAACACAGGATAGGCAATTGGCATCTGAAGTGGGGACAGTGTGGTGGGACCAAGACCTTTAACGTGTTGGATCTGCTGCTAATTCCAGGTAGATAGTGTCAGAATTGAATTGAAGTATTGGACACCCCAGATGGTATCTGGAGAATTGGATGTTGAGAAAACTCCCCAGAATTTCTATGCCCATTTAGAAGATGAACAAACTGAGGCTCCAGCCGATGAAAATAACTTGCCTGAGGCTCAGGATGTGGAAAGATGGAACAAGAATTCACAGTTGGGACTGTCTGAATTCAAAAGTGGGTCCTTAATCCTCAAATTATACAACTCCACTCACAGGGACTCCTGTTTGGTACAATTTGCCTTACTATTTTCTAATTTTTAAAAAAAATGGCATTTATAATAGAGTGCTCGGAAGAAAGAAGCATGTAGATGGCCAGTCTTTTTCTCTAACATATACAGTCTTTGTAAAGCAGTGAAAAGGGTTTGGCATCCCAAATACCCGCAAACAACTGACATATTAGGAGAAAGCCCTACATTTTAGAAGATCTGACTTTCCTGGCCGTGGCATTCACATTGATTCAGGGGAGAACACAGGTCACATGGCAGAGTGCCCGGCCCTGCAGGGGTTCAGGCCCACTCAGCATGGATGCCTGCTGGGAGTCCAGCAGGGGCCTGCGAGGGGCTCTGAGTCTGGATCAAGGACCCGGGATCCAGCGGGTGCGCAGCCTCTGGCTGGCCTTTGTGAGACCTGGTCTGTGCCTAGGCTCTGCCAGGGACATGGGGCTCTCCCAAGAGACTCAGCTCAGAGTGCGCCTTTGCCTGAGTGAGGGTCAGAGCCAGGAGAAAGCCAGGATCCCCTCGCAGGCTGCAGAGGCAAGTGGACACTAGAGGTGGGGGGTGCTCACAGGAGCTGCAGACTCGTCCTTCCCAGGCCAAGCTCCTCCTCTCCTGAACCTGCTCATCCTCCAATCCCCCCCCCCACCCATGGAGTGAACAGCGCTGCCCCCCCACCGGGGGCCCCCAGGCCAGTCAGGACACATCCTTGACTCCTCCCTCCCTGTTCTCCCCTACATCCCCTCCTCCCACAACTCGCAAGGCTCTCCAGCCCAGAGCTGCTTTCCGGTGCTGTCCTCACCGCTCAGCAAATGGTTCGCTGCTGTGGCTCCAGGAAGGACAAAACATGTTCTCTGAAGATGGTGATATGCTAAGTGCTCACTGCGTGCCAGGCATTGTGCTGAGCACTTGATCTTCACAGGGTGTTTGCTTTTATCAACCCCACTTTACAGATGAGCACACTGAGGCCCAGAGCTCTTATGGCAGTTGCCACATTATGTCAGATGCCACATTCTGGGGTGAAGATGGGCTGTGAACCCAGACAGCCTGGATCCAGAGCCCATGCCTGTCACCCCAGGCTTAGAGACTGAGAACGAAGGCTCTGGCATCAGACAGGTCTGGGTTGCAAGCTGTGTGTCCTTAGAAAATCCCTCTATCTCTTGAATCCTAGTTTCTCCATCTATAAAATGGGGATGCTGAATTATCTTGGGTTGTGGAGAAGGTAAAATCAAGTAACACACATAAGGTTCAATTTTTGTTCACTATGATTTCATTGCTGACTGCTCTTGCTGCCTCCCATCTCCTCCCCTGTGTCCCACCCAGAAGGCTGAGTCATCTTTTGAAAATGCCATCTTGATCCCATCATTCCCTGATTAAAAGCTTCCACATCTCTCCAAGCCGCCTCATCTCTACAAGATATAATCCTCATTCTTTACCCCGAATTCAAGGTTCCTTGATGTGGCCTCGACTAGGGGTGTTATGTCCCCTACTCATCACCCCTCCCCCGCAACACCCGGCCCCTCCTGCATCCCGTGCTTTATTCCCTTGCCTTTTCCTTTATGTACCAGGCTCCTTAGAGCCCATCACCTGGCACGTGCTGGTCCTGCCTCCTAGAATACACTTCTCCCCTGTGTCTACTTGACTTTCTGGCTCAGACCTCAAGACTCAAGTTGCAGGTCATTATCGCTATGCCTCCCCTTCTCTGCTCAGGTGGATTGGCCAACATTCTCCCTTCCACTCCTGCCTTGCAATGCTGTTATTTGCATATCATTAGCATATTTATCCTCAGGTCTTGCAGCATTCTCATATCACCTGTCTTTTCCCCCAGTTTGTTACTCTAACCATGTCTTATGGAGTTATGCTTTCTGTTTCCTCTACTAGAAAATAAGCTCTTTGAGGCAGAGACCATAGGCAGGGCCATGCTCAGCTTGAGGGTGGGAGTCCAGGAGCCCCAAGCTGCTCTCCAGCCTTTCCGTCTGCCTCCCGGTGGGGACAGAGAGGCACCTGCCCAGGGAGGAAGCCCTGGCACCAAGGGTCGGGACTGCCCCTCATTGGAAGAAGCCTTTTGGAAGGATCTGCCCCACTCGCAGGGACCCCCTTCTCTCCAAACTGCTCTCCCACCCAGAGGCAGACCAGCACCTTGCACATGGCCAATGCGATTTTAGATGGTGTTCCCAAATGGTCCAGTGTCAGCACAGAGTCACATTCAAAGACATAGTACAGCCATCAAAGAGGATATCAAGAATTCCAGGCTTTACCTGAATTTCAAGAAGACCATTAAAAGGGGTCCGGTTAGAACTCACAGCAAGCAACACGTCTCTCCAATCCCTCTTCCCCCGCCCCAGTCTCTCTCACCGGCGCCTCTCCCACCACCTTGCACACACCCAGTCCCCACATCCCCTCTGCTTTCTGTTCTTCCCTCCTTCTCCCTTCTTCCCCATCGTTACCATGTAGGTCATCTTAGCCTGGTACCTCTCCCCTCTGCCTTTCCTTCCTAACCTCTGCTCCTGTCCCCCAGACCCCTTCTTCCGATTCTTCACACCTCAGGATCCGGGAACCAGGTTGGCAAATGGTGGACAGAAGGCAGGGGTGGGGGTAGGGAATGTACCTGCCATCGGCACCTTAGTGTTGTCCGCAGCATGTACACAGGGGACCTGACACGTTAGTAGTGCCTGGCACTGCTTTCTATTAGTCTCTTATTCCTGACACAAGTCTCACGCCTGATTTGCATAGTATTAGCATATTTATCCTCAGGTCTTGCAGCATTCCTGTATCACCTGTCTCTCCCACACTTTGTCAACCTTTTATGGTTCACAAAACCCATTTGTGTTCACTGTCTCACTAGAACTCCATGATAACCCCGGGAGGGTGCTACTGTCCCCACTTTACAGATGGAAACATTAAAATTCAGAGAAGCCAAATCACTTGCCCAAGGTGCCACCAGCAGGCATTGAACCCAAATCTTCCTGAGTCTAGGATAAAGCTCCTAAATGCTATTCTCCATCATCTTTTAAACTAAATCCTCTTACAGCCGATGCCTAGACCACCATCTTCATATTAAGACACACACATGTGCACACATGATCACACCCACCCACACAAACACATCCAGATTCACATATGCACACACACGTAACATGCAGAATGACCTGCAGACACCCACGCACACACAGAACCCCACAGGGGCGAGCACATACACTGGCGCATGTGTCCACACAGACGTACAGTCTCCAGCAACACACATGTGCATGGACCACTAGAAAAGCTTCATACGGACAAGAGTGGGGCCCACCCCCTGCTCCCTCTGTGGTCCTGCACAGCCCTGGCCACCCTCACGCCCCTGGCACCACGGCCTGCCCTGCCAGAGCCCCTCTACCTCCTCTTCCTCCTGCACATTCTTTCTTTGTGCCCCTTCCTGAACTCAGTCCTGCTGCCAGGCTCTGCTGGGACCTTGTTATTTTTACAGCTGCAGGGAGCAAACTCGCAGAGAGAAGGGAAGGCTTTTCTGAGAGGGCGGGGGCCTGACACTCTGAGTCACCACCAGCCCAGCCCCAAGGGGCAAAGTTTCCTTGGCTCAGCGGGGACGGTGGCTATGGTCAGCCCGGACCAGCTCCAGGGCCTGCCAGAGGGACCTTCCCTGATAAGCTGGCTCAGTGACACTGCCAACTGTACCCTCAGGGCTGGGGACACTCTGGGTTGGCTCTGGGCTCTGGGCCGGAAAGATCCCTAGACCAGCAGCCAGGAGAAAGGGATTCTGCAGAGGGAGGATGTGGGCAGAACCTGCTCTCTCTCCCTGGTAGGCTGGAGCTCCAGGCCTCTGTCCATTTGTGTGGATTGGAAAAGCTGTAGGACAGTTTCAGGACCAAAGGGCTTGCCCAGGAGGCTGGAAGGGCACCAGCTCATTCTGGGTGGGGATCTACATGAGGGAGGAAGAGATTGGGGGAGAGGGAGACCTGGGGTCTCGGGATAAAAGAAGGGAAGCAAACTGGTAGCGTCTCCTGTTGGATGCAGAGGCCAGGGAAGACAACCTCGTGAAGACACTCTCATCTTGCCCTCTTGCTCCCACCTCCATGACCCTTCACCCATAAACATGCCATGACAGCAGACGAGGTCTTTGGATTCTTATTGCTAACCACCATCCCATTCACTGCAAACAGTCTAGCCAAAGTGACGTCCTACCTGCCTGCCTGACATGTGGCTGGAAAAACCCTCCCAGGGTCCCTCTCTTGCTCCCCCACTTCTCAGACCCACACCCAGCCTCCTAGGCCCCAGGACCTCTGCCAAGAGTTAACTACAAGATGGGGCACCTCTGAGTCCTTGACTGTGCAAGGAGAGGCTCCCAGGGCAGCCTGGGGGACCTTTTCTGGCACAGGGCCTGGGAGGGGCCTCTGAGTTCCCCCAACACACCCACCCTCTCTCTGCTGCACAGCAGGAATGTTGTTGATTTCAATGCAAAGAACTCATTATTTTGCTTTGCAGACCAGAGAGCCCCACATGTGGAGTTAATTCCCCATCCTGTCATAGGGCTAGTGCCAGCCAGGATTACTTTTGCTGAATACCCACTGGGCACCGCTATTTCCTTCACAGGGTAATTAGTCCCCATGAGCCTCAGTCAAGGGGCTGGGAGTCCAGAGACCCAGATGTTGAATCTGCATCTGCCAATGCCTGTCTGGGTGAGCTTCATTAGACGAGGTCCTCCTCCTCTCTGGGCCTCAGTTTTCCCATCTGCAAAATGAGCAGGTGAACCGAGATGATCCCCAAAGTTCTTTCCAACTGGCTCGAATTTGCCATGACATTCCGTGATGCTGACATTCTCTGACCATCTAGGAAGACGTTCTAAGTCATCCCATGACATTTACAGCCGTCTACAGTATTCGGTGATGGCATTGGAAGGCAGTCCTTCACACTCGATGACATTTACAACCATCTACGGCATCCTACGACATCTTTTGACATTTACAACAATTTATGACATTTACAAGAATTCACGATATCCTGTGGCATTCTTTGACTTTCCAGAGCATTTTACAATATTCCTTGACATTCAACAGCACCCTATGGTATTCTAGCCACGATATTCTGTGGCATTCTGTGACATTCTAAATTTATATCATGTGGATTTGTCCCTCTTCCAAGGGGCCTCGTTGACATAGCCAGAGAAGACATATCCCCCCTCAAGACCCTCCCTTCAATCTCTCCCTGCCCAAGGTGCATGAATACTTTGTGGTCAGAAGTCCTTGAGCGTGGGCCTCTCGTGCCATCTGGCCATTCCAGGTTCCTGATCTGGGCTTTGGGGCTGGAGGGGACAGTCTCTCCAGCAACAGTCATCTCCTCCAGGTGTTTTGCTCCCAAAGAAATCTTTCCCCCCTCCCCTGCTGCCATCAGAATATTCCACTTAACGCCTCCTTCCTTCAGGATAAGGGAGTCTCATTGACATAGTGTTAAGCTAAAGCATGCCAAATATTTGAAAAACTGTGACCTATAGGAATGGCATTTTACACGGTTCTACCTAATGCAACAGAATGTGAGTTTGGGAATCAGTCCCGGGGACAAACACCATTGCCACCATTTCTTAGCTGTGAAACTTCAGGCAACTTCACCAGGCCTTGCTTTCCTCATCTATACATGGAGAGAATGACTTCTTACTCAAGGGGTTGATAGAGCAGTCAGTGAAATGATGCAGGTATAGAGGATGGCCAAAGATCTAGAACAGAATCAGAAGGCCTCAAAGATCTTCTTCCTTCTCCATGTTTCGTTCCCCAGAAACAATAGTAAAACAGTTCATGAGTGAGATGGCACAAGTTGAAAAAGAGGATGCAGGTTTTGGTCTCAGCCCAGCCCGTGAGACAGTGATTCTGTTGTGTGGACCTCAGCTGTTTCATCTGTAAAACAATGTGGAAGAGTCTCAGATCAACTTGGGGACCTTCTGGTTCTGATGGCCTGGGCTTCTCCAGCTGGGGAGGGGAGGATGACAGAACAGGGAATCCTGAAGTCTGGTGGGGCAAGCACTGGGGACCAATGAGTCACCACAGCCTGTGAAGACAGGACACTGGAACATGGGAGAAGCAAGTCAGACCTGACGAAATGCTGCTTTCTAACCACTGAGAGATGACAGTCTTGGTTGTAACGTTCCTCTTCCACAGCGTTGTAGGAGAATGGCCCCAATATCGCCCATCTCGGACTGAGGGTGGACAGGTACCCCACCTGGTGGGTGGTACGGTCTCCAGCCCTCCTGGCCCCTGAGTGGCTGGGACTCGCACTGGTGCGGAAACCTTAAGAGACTGCGCCCCCTGGTGGCAAGGCTATGTCATTGCAGCACAGGCTTAGGCTGACTCACCCGCTGACCAGTGACTTGGGCCTCCGAGTGGGGACAAGTTTCTTTCTGAGAGGATGCCGGGCTTGGGAAGAGGGTGACTCAAGCCGGAGCAGTCCTATAGAGCGGAATCCTGGTAAGAACCCTTCAGTAACCTTTTCAACAAAGTTTATTGAGCACCTACTGTGTGCCAGGCAGTGTGTTGGGCTCTCCAACCCAGTGTTGAAAAAGCCAAGTCCTGCTCTGGAGGAGTTCACACAATCCAGGGCTCCCAGGCTGGTGGAGGACCAGAACTATATGTCCAGTTCTTATCTCCTAGACTCCTCACAATAATCTTGGGAGATGAGAATTGTCACCCTAATTTTACAGGCGAGGAAACTGAGGCCCAAGGTCCCACAACTGTAAGGGGCAGAGCTGAAATTCATTCTTAGGTCTGGATGATTCCAAAGCTGCCCATCATATGAGGTTCGCACAGTAGGAAGAGCCCATGAACTTCCAGTCAAGCCATTCGTCCTAGGCAGCCTCCTTTGGGAACTGGGCCCCGTGAGGGGCCTGTTGCAAATGCCTGTGGGTTCAACAAGGCAGGGAGTGTCCTGAAGCTCATGCCCTGGGCCCAATGGGACCTCCTTCCAAAGAGTGGGGGATACTCCCCAGGAAGCAGGCGTCCCGAGAGCCTGGGCGTTGTTCTCATTGTCTTGGCCTTCTCTTCGTCTCAGGAGCATCCGGGGCTCATTCCTGCCCTGGTGGAGATGGGGGCCAGCTGCCTGGAAAGTCGACCGCATGGCTGCTGCCGCTCATTAGAACCCTCACAAATGCCTCTCTCACGGGACTCCCCACCCCAGGGTCTGAGGGAGAGTTTGACACGAAGCTAAAAATAGCTGCTGTTTTGTTCCTTTGTTGGAGGGGAGGAGCTGGCAGAGGGGCGCCAGCTCCCCTTAATGACCTGCCCACAAAGAACAGAGCCTTTTCTCTGCATTTGCTCTGCTTCTGCAGCACCTCAGCCTCCTCAGCTCACTGAGATGGAGCCTGCTGGCAGAAGCAGGGCCTGGGCCCAGGGCTCTGAGTGGGACAACCCAGGCCCAGGTGGGACTGACACAGCACGTGGTGGGCAGCGAGGCCTGTGGGCAGTGCTCTGTTGGGGTGGGGTCCGCACATGTCAGTGACATCGTGTGTGATGTCATACCACACGACACAACTGCTGGAATATGGGACAGCAAGTCCCTATGTGTGGCTGAATTGTGTGCAACTGAGCTGGGGACACTGTGTAGCTGTGTGTAGGTGACACCATGAGTGAGTGCTGGCTGTTCATCATGAGCCTCACCATGGGCAGGTGCCACTGTGTGTGCTGGTTTGACATGGGGTGACTCTGCGGGTGACACTGTGTGTGACTGTGACTGTATTGGTGACACTGGAGGTGGGGCTAACTGTGCAGGTGACAGCATAAGTGGCCCTGTGACTATGTGCAGATGACCGTGACTAACCAAACATCAGGAAGCTGCAGCAGCTCCCATTGCTCACCCCAAGCCTGACACAGCTTCCCTGTCTCTTGGGGCAGCTCATGGAACCTCCTTCTTAGGGTTCCTCTTGCCCCATGGCTTCTGTTTCTCTTCTGCTTCCCTCCTGCTGCCTTTCTCTCCAGGCATCTCGCTGCATCTGTGCCATCCGTGGTGTGCTCGACTCTCAGGGCTTCAATAGACCATCTACCTCCCAGCATTGGGAGAAACACTGGCTAGAAGTAAACACACCAGGTTCCTGCTGAGGCCTGTCCAGGGGAAAGGAGGCAAGAGTGGGGCTCGGGGAGTGGTCAGGAGGCGCTCAGCTTCATTTGTTATGTTTGGGTTCATTTCTCAAAGGGAGAACACATGCATGTATTACTGCATAATTTAAGAAGAATTGAAGCAGATGGGACAAAACAGTTCTGTGTTTTTAATGTAGGTGGTCTGATTATGAGTGATTACTATACTATTCTTCTGGATTTTTCTGAATTTTTAATCTCTCAAAATAATTAAACAAAAGCAATACATGCTCGTGATAGTTTGTTATTCACAAAAGTTACCTTTCATTGCATGTTACGCACTGAGCGAAGTGCTTTACGTGAATTATCTCATTGAATATTTACCATAATCCCAGGAAAGAGGAACAATAGCATCCCCACCCTTTATAGGTGGGGAAACAGGCTCAGAGGCCCTATGGCAGCACTGCCAGCTCTCACCTCAACTTCCACACCCCATAGGAGCTCAGAAAAGCTCAGAGTCTCTCTCTTCTTGGTAACCCTGACACTAAGGGATGAGGCTGTGTCTCATGAGTTAGTTATCTATGCTGTGTAACAAATTATCCCAAATGTAATTGCTTAAAACAATAGTAATCATTTACTGTCTGCCATGGTTTCTCTGAGTCAGAAAATTCAGGGTGGCTTGGCTGGGTAGTTCTGGCTGAGTGACTCCTGAGATTTCAGTAAGATGTTGGAGGGCTGCAGTTATCTGAAGGTTTGACTGGGGCTGGAGGATTCAATCCAAGTTGGCTCAGTCACATTTCTAACAAGCTGCGGAGGGCTGTCAGTTCCTCTTTGTGGGCCTCTCCAGAGGGCAACTTGAGCTTCCTCACAGCATGGTCACCAGAAGAATCAGGCAGAAGATGTAGTGTCCTGAAGTCACATGACATCACTTCCACAATAGTCTGTTGGCCACAGATTTGGGTTCCCTAAGCTCAGAGTTCATCTATAACTCAGCCCACTGTGTGTGCAGGTGATTTCTAGCTCTCTTCATGTTGATCTGTGGGACTTGGGGCTTGGGTGAAAAAACAGTGCTGATGTGCTGCTTACTGTTATTGCTGTGAGTAACAAACTGTCCTCTGTGTCTGACCCAGGAGTCTCGTGTCTTCTGCCAGCATCCAAGAAGCAGAGGAAGGCTAACTTCCTAGCTTGAAAGTGGGGTAAAATCTCAGATCCTGCACAGGTCTTGACAGTCCCCCCTACACTGAATCAGGGCTTAACTTGACTGAAATTTGTGATTTTTTTTTCTGAAATACTTGACTTTATATCGAGCCCATTTTTTTCGATTGAATTGCTGTTATTTTCTTATTTGTTTGCAGGAACTCTTTATATGTAATAGATATTTTCTACAATATAAATTACACATACTTGTCTCCATACATATAGCTATTCCTCTTTCAAATTTCTTTGATTCCTTTTATTGTACAAACATATTTTATTTTTGTAGAGTTGAATCTGTTTATCATTTTCTGTATAACTTCTGGGTTTCATGTACTTCTTGCACAACCCCTTTATGGAGTAAACATAGTAAGGATGGGTCTTGTTCTCTGAACATTGTCTGATGCTGCATGCAATTTGAGGTCCTGAGACTGAAGCCAAAGGACCTGGCACAGGGGCGGGGAGCATCCCAGAGGGTAATGGTGGAGGCAGCAAGGGCCCCCAGTGATGCTTGTTGAACAAAACAAGCTGAACTCCAGGTAGCAGGTCCCTTTGGAAGGGCAAGGCTTCTTGAGAGGGCCCTAGGGGGAGCCTGGGAGGAGCCTGTGCCTGCAGGTATCAGCCCTCCTTTCCCCTGTGATTCTGCCAACACACTCATAGCCACTTGCAATCATTCCCACCCCAAAACACCAAACACAGCTGAAATATACACCCACAGATGTGCAGAAACACACAAATGCACACGTGTGCAAATGCACATGGGCATATATGCCATGTGGCCCTGTTCACAAGTGGCCACATGTGCACACGTAAGGATGCATATATGTGCACAAATGCACACAGATATACATGCAGGCCCATCCAGGTACAGCCCTACCAAAAGTTACAGTATGCTTGTGCGCACACGTACCCAAGTGTATACACCTGTTGCTCAGTCAGCGTCCCAGCAAGAAAAAGTCAGCACTCAAGCAAGATGAGAAAGATGTAATAAAGGGGCCATTTACAAAGGTGAGGGCAGAGTGAAGGGAAACTGAAAAGCAAGAGTGACGCATGTAGGGGACTAGCAACAGAGGGGAGCCAGGGTGCCAACCCTAGGCCTGAAGGGTCAGGTGAGGGAGCAATTGTGGGAGCTGGTGAGAGCTGTACCTTTGCAGAGGGCTGCCCAACCCGTCAGCCAGCCCTCTGATCTGTTGGCTGGGCCTCCCATTGGCTGAACCCAACTCGAAGACATCCAGGAGTCTGCTTGCTGGGCTCCTAGGGTCAGCTCCCTGGGGGGCAGGGAGCAGGGTGGAGAAAGGACCTGGAGGGGCAAATAGTATTTAATGCCCATGCATATATGGAGCTGCCCAAATCCGCACACAGCGCCGCGGGATGCAGGCACCCGAGAGACGCACAGTGCACACGTCTTCGTGTGGACACGTAAGCACCTGCACACAGTTTAGAGCTATGTGCACACAAGCTCAAACGCCCACAGACCCACAAATGCCTGAGAAGAAGGCTGAAAGCAACTCACTCCACTCAGCCCTGCCTGGGCCAAAGGTGAACCCCTCCCTCTTCTCCTTCCCCTCCCCCTCACCACTCCTTGCCCACTCCACAACCAAAGCCCAGAGCCAGTTCTATGCTGAGCTCTTTGTTACTCTTGGCAAAGATCAAATCCCAATGGGATAATGGGCCAGCCAGGCCTGCACAAATCAAGGGCTCTTTGGGGGCCTTTCAGAGGCCCGGACTGCCTGAATGACAGATGAATCGGGTCCAGACCGGGCGGGGGAGGCCCTCCTGGAGGCAGGCGCTGCAGCCGCAGAGCTGGGAGGTCTCCATTCTCCCGCCTGACTACCACTCACCCTCCCCGCCCCCATCCCACTGACACCCCTACAGGGGCACCAGACCCAAGCCAAGGATGCTGGGGCCCCCTACTCCACACAAAGCCTTACTCCCCACACCTGTTTAACCCACTCCCAAATCCCATCCATTTTATCTTCTAAGCCCCACTATTGCCAACACCCATGTCCACGTCCCCTCATCTTTGGCCTAGACACCAGCAAGAGCAGCCTGTCTCCAGGGAGCTGCCACTCCCATCCAGAGGAACTTATTTAAAATGTAAATCAAATCTTTTTCCTCTCCTGCTTAAGATCCTTCGATGGCTCTCCATACTCGCTTCCAGATAAAGTCCCAAATCAGCCTCATCTTGCACCCTCTGCTGCCTGACCCCATTTCCAGCCCCAGGGCTCACCAAACCCCTCTTTGTCCTCCCCCCACCCAGTTCTCTAGGAGTGCCAAGTCCTCTCCTTCCCCCTGGGCCTTTGCACATGCTGTTCTATCTGCCAAGAAGCCTTTACCCCAATCCTTCATCTACAGACTCTTCCCAAATTAGAGCTTCTCGAACTGTAGGATAGGACCAAGTTGGGTTTTTTTTACTCTCTTCCAACCCATCATGGACAGATATTTTTGTAAAATATAATAAAAATGAACTACTAGAGAGAAAAAAACAAAATGAAAAACCAAAGTGAGGTATAATCATCTTGGAAAAGAGTCATTTCTTGTAAAGTTAAATATTCACTCTCCATGTAAGCCAGGAATCCCATTCCTAGGTATGTACCCAAGAGAAATGAAAACACATGGCCACCCAGAAACCTGTCAGAGCACATTTACAGGGGTTTTATTTATAATCACCCAAAACTGGAAACAACTCAACTGTCTCAATGATGAATGGGCAAACAAACTGCAGTGCATCCGCCAGATACTGGAATACTACTCAGCAATGAAAAGGAAAGAACCACGGATACACACCACACAGATGAATTTCGGGTGCATGATACTAAGTGAAAGAAGCCAGACTCACGAGGCTACATTCTGTATGATTCCATTCAATGACAGTCTGGAGAAAATAAAACTAGGGAGACCAAAAAGAGATCAGTGGTCTCCAGAGGCTGGGTTTGGGAAGAGGGAGGCACTGATGACAAAGGAGCATGAAGAAACTTGGGGGTGAGGGGTGATCGAACTGTTCTGTATCTTGATTGTGGCTGTAATTACATGGCTGTGCATGTTTGTCAAAATTCGTACAACTACATACTCCAAAGGGCAAACTTCAATGTGTGTAAATTATACCCCAATAAATCTGACTTTAAAAAAAAGGCAAACACAAGCTCCATTTTTTATTGTAGTAAAATCCACATAACATAAAATTTACCATCCTAACCTTTTGGAGTGTACAGTTCATGATATTAAATACATTCACATTGTGGTGCAACCATCACCACCCTCCATCTCCACAGCTCTTTTCATCATGGAAAACTGAAACTCCGTACCCATTAAACAATAACTCCCTTTTCTCCCCCCCCTCCAGTCGCTGGCAAACACTGTTCTACTTTCTGTCTCTATGAATTTGACTATTCTAGGAACCTCAAATAAGTGGAATCATACAGAATTTGTCGTTCTGTGTCTGGCTTATTTCACTTAGCCTAATAGCCTCAAGGTTCATCCATGTAGAAGCATGTGTCAGAATTTCCTTCCTTTTAAAGGCTGAATAATATTCTGCTATATGTATATACTACGTTTTGTTTACCCATTTATCCATCAATGGACATTTGTGTTGTTTCCACCTTTTGGCTACTATGAATAATGTTCCTATGAACATCAATGCACAAACACAAGCCCCATTTAAAAAAATTAGTAGATTCATTAGACAAAAAGTTACTTTGTTCATTTGCTAAGCACCTATTCTCAACTTCGTTATCTCTCTCCCTCGTCTGCCTTTTGAGGAGCATACCGTAGCTGGCCTGGCCCCTGGACTGGTGAACTCTACTTCCCGGAGGTCCCAGTCATCCCCCACAATTCCCTGGGTGGATCACACCTGCTAGGATGGCCTGTTTTGGATCTGGAGTTCCCTTGGTTCCACTTGGTCTGAGACTCCTCTAGCTGCATTACTGGGGTTGGGGTCAGGCCCAGGCAAGGAGCTCAGAAAAAATACAGCCAAGTGCAATCCTCCTGTGTCTGGGGAACTTGACATCTGTCTGACTCCAGGTCTGTGCTCTTTGCTGTAAGGTACACACAGGAACAACAACCCTGAGCTGGAGGTAGGATTCAAGGCCTGCCCCTCTCTAGCTGCCACACTCAGGATTCTTTCAGCTTACAGAGACTTCCACTCCCTTCCGAGGTCCAGATGGAGTCATTCAGTCAAAAGGTACCAGTTGTCCCCCTTGTGTTGGCCCTTAGGCTGTGGGCTGGGATACACAGGCAAGCCAGGAACGATCATGGATGCTAGCATGTGTGTGCACCACACACATGTTACCTGGGGATGGGGGTTCGATATGTGTGTGACTACATTCTAGAAAACTCAAAATTTGATTTTTTGAAAGAACAATTGTCTCTTTTCAAAGACCAGGGGTCAGGGAAGGAGGTTTTACGGAGTGTTAGGAGCTTAAATCTCATTCGTAGTGGTGGCCCTGGCACCCGACCTTCCAGGGAATCATGGACAGTTAAAAAAAAAAATCTTAAATATAGACACATGCCCACACAGATGTAAGTACTTACACATAAACACATATGATTAAATACACTTAACCCCAGGATGACCCATCCACACAGGCTTAGATATACACATAAACCCAGAGATAACAATACACCTATCACCACACATGATGCAAATGATTGCCAATATCTATTAAGCGCTTCCTATGGACCAGGCAATAAGCACTTTGCATATACTGCTTGATTTAATCCCATCGCATAAATCAACCAGGATAGATATTATAATTTCACCCCCATTTTACAGATGAGGAAAATAAGGCTCAGAGAAGTGAAGTGATTTTTCCAAGGCCACAGAGCTAGGAAGTGTCTGAGCTGGGATTTGAACTGCAATGGGTAGATGTCCAAGGCCAGCGTGTATAATCATTAGCCTATTTGCTACCACACAACTGCATACATCACATACTTGTGAATTCACTCACAGATCACACGTACTGACACATTGACGCACACCTCTAGGCACACACACGCACATGGCCCCCCACCCATTGTGTACTTGTGCACAGAGGCACACATACACACATAAACGCAGAGTCGGATGCCAGCAGACTCACAGCCACACATTTTCATTTGGCCACATGCAGTAGCACACACCGAATTCACTGGCAGGAGCACACACAGAGTTAAGTCCAAGACTTAGAAGTGGGTCCTGGTACAGGCTCCCCGCCCCTCCCTGCTGGCCCTGCCCCTTCTGGCAGATAAGAACTTGAGTGTTGGGCAGTGCTGCCTTGAGCCCGCCAGCTGGTGGCTCAGATCCTCAGGGGACAGGCTGTTGCCTCCTGCTCCCATCGCCAGGTAAGCAGAGCCACCCTTGGGGCCAGCATCACAAAGCACCACACCTGGGCCCCTCCCAGGAGAGGCTCAGCTCAGGAAACTCCAGGTGGCCTGCACAGTGGCTCTCCCCAGCCCCACCTCACACCTCCTGCTGCTCACAGCTCCATGTTCAGCGTCAGGTGTGAATTATGGAGGCAATGACTCCCACCTCTCCTGCCTTATCTTCCATTCATTCCCCCTATGACACCCGCACCCCTGTGTACCTGGGTCCCTGGGGAGCAGACAGCAGTAAAACCTACCCAGGCTGGGGGTCAAGGAAGGCTTCCTGAAGGAAGAAGTGCCTAAGCCAAGCTCTTAACCTGAAGGTGGAATAGAAATTAGTGGTGAGTCAGAGTGGAGGAGAGCTTGAGCCAAGAGGGCGGCATGTGCCAAGTCTCAGAAGTGAGAGAAAATAACACCTTTGGGGACTTGCAATTGATTCATCAGGACCGAAGGGGAACAAAAGGGGTGGCAGAGTGATCAAAAGCCTTGGTTAGAAGTGCTTTGTGCTTTGTGGTACTGGGCCTTCCTGGGGGCGCAGGGGTGAGCTCAGAACAAAGGCCTAGAGCAGCTGCCAGAGTGGCCACTAATTCGGGCCTCCCTTCGGTGGCCAGCAGACCACGGAGCACAGCCACCATGCTATCTCAGACCCAGAGTGCTGGCTCTCTGTCCTGGGGCCACCTGGCAGCCCAGGACTTGCCCAAACAACTCAGTGGCTCTGTCTCACCCTCAGGAGCCAGGCCAGTGATGCTCTTGGAGGGGCGGGTATTACTACTCTCATTTTACAAGTGAGGAAACTGAGTCTTGCAGAGGTGACTTTTTAAAGCAAGAACGTGATTTGCCCAGAGCTGGCCATGTGGAGAAAGATCCCTCTGGGAGTGGCTGGAAAGCAGCGTGGGGGGACCGTGCGAGGATCTGGAAGGGGCAGGAGAGAATCAGTGGGCCTAAGGCGCCTGAAAAGGGACTCAACAACAGGTCACATTTCCTTTGATGGGAGTGCATGTCTGGTCCTCGGAGTGACTTCTAAGGCACTCTTTTGCTTTGCTTTCTGCCAATTTCACCTTCAGCTCCTTCCTTGAGGGTCCTTAACCCCCCCTCACATGTTCATGTAGACAGCCCCCCCCCCAAATCTTTCTAAGAATCCTAGAAAATGCCATTAATTTGTAGTATAGTTACCAAGTAATTTCGCTGTGAGGTAGATTTATGGCTGCAACTGTGATGACTCCACCCCAATCAGAGAGAACTCATCGTAGCGTCCTCTGCCCAGCCTCCAGCTTGGTCTCCTCCGGAGCCCTAGGTCCTTGGCCCTCAGGGGCGAATGACCCCTGGCCATGACATGGTGAGTGCAGTATTAGGAATGACACAGTCTAGAGTTTTCATCCTGAGTCTGCGCAGAGCCAGCCCTACGATCTTGGAAAGTCCCTTTCCCTCTCTAGGTCTCAGTTTCATCTCCTGTAAAAATAGGAATGATCGTAATTATCTCAAGATAGTTCATTACAAGGTTGTAGTGAAGACTTAATGGGGAAACGTATAAAAATGGCCAAGCACCAGGCCTATCTCTTAGTAGGCTCTTAAAAATGGATAGTGCTGTTTAGAACTTCGTATTTTGGTGGGAAAGAATCTACATTCTTTAGCTCAGAATTCAAATCTCTTCTAAATCAGACCTCAGCCCACAGACAGCAGTAGGGCTCCGGGAGCAGGTGGTGTTAGATGTCAATTTGGCAGCACTCGCTGGGGGAAGGGGTTTAGATGGCTAGTGCAGGCGTAACCTCTGCTAGTTTGAAAGGGCTCTGAGGTGGGGGCATCAGAGCCTGTGCGTGGACATCTCTGTACTTCCACGTTAGGTGGGCTGTGTCACACGTCCTCCCCTTTATCGGCTAGGGCTGCCACCATCTCCCCCAGACCAAAGCCTTGGCCGTTTCTGAAAGATGGGCATGTGGCTGGGAGTGAATAAGACACTCCATTTCCCAGGTGCCCTGCTCCCAGGACTAAAGGACACACAAATCAGCTCATCACTGGGCTCAGCCCAAGATCACCTGTGTTTGGTGATTGCCCCAGAGAGATTGAAGATGGACCCCTCAACCTCGTGAGAGTGGGGAGTGGAAGGGCTTTGGGATACGTGGAGGCAGTGTGGAAGGGGGACTAGATCACTAGCCAGACAATTCTAGATTCAAATCCCATTGCTTGCTGTGTGCATGTGGACAAGATGCTCTTCATCATGGATCTTCAGTCTCTGTATCTGTAAAATGGGGGAAATGATGTCTACATTGCAGACCCACTGGGCATATTAAATGAGGTGACATATGTACAGCATTGGAATGACGCCTGGCACGTAGCCGACTTGATAAATGTCCTCTTCTCCCAGCGGTTAGTGCTGGTATTCAGGACAGCTCCCCATCCTTGCCTGCTTGGCTGCTGTCCACGGTGCTGACGAAAGGTTACCGTCCCTCCCATTCTCTCCCCAGTTCCACGTTCTTGACCTCTGTGACATTCTCAGAGGTCTTGGGGATCAAGGGGAGTGTGTTGTGCTCTCACAATTTTATCCCAAACCGTTATCACCGGGCTTCAACTACAATTGTAGAATGAAGGCTATTGTTTCCATGTTGGGTAGGTGTGTGTCTGTTTTTTCTCCTGTATATTCTATTGACTGCCCTTTGTGTTGGATCCAAATGCCTCAGCTTAATAAGTAGAGTTATAATAAAAACAAGAGTGAAACACAATACCAGAGGGTAAGGGGGGAGAGGGGTGGTAGATGAGGGTAAAGAGGATCAAATATATGGTGATGGAAGGAGAACTGACTCTGGGTGGTGAACACACAATGGGATTTATATATGATGTATTACAGAATTGTACACCTGAAATCTATGTAACTTTACTAACAATTGTCACCCCAATAAACTTTAATTAAAAAAAGAAACACAATAATATTTATTGACCACTGATTGTTAATCAAGCTTTCCAATCACTCAAGTCTCATAAACCATGGTCCAGAATCCAAATGTTTTCAATAACACCTGAAAAATTATTGCCTCCTCTATTCCTTTCCATTATTGATAATAAGTAGAAAGAAGCACCAGGGCTCCCAAGTCTCCCAGTTCCTACCAGAAATGTGGTCAAAGCTGTGATGATTCTCAGCACTTCTTCCAGGATGTGTCAAGTACACACATAGCAGGAAAAGAGCATGGGATTTGGAGTTAGTCAGACTTGAGTTTGAGTTCCATCTCTGTTATTCACTAGCTCTGTGACTTTGGCAACTTCCCCGAGCCTCAGTTTTCTCGTCTATAAAGTGAAGTTAGCAATTGCATCTCCTCCATAGGGTTACTGAGAGAATCAAAAGAGATTTTGCTCCTAAAGTGTTCCATAATGCTTAATAAATGCCCCATAAATTGGTAGCTATTATTAATTCAGGCATATGACTCTGAGTCTCTCAAAGAGAAAACACCAATCACCATGTGTCCCTTCCTGAAAAGTCAGCTGCAGACTCCTAAATGTTGGGGGTCTCCCTGGGGGCATGGCTTTCCACCCTCTCCCATGGACTATTGTACTTCCCAGGGCAACAGGTTCCTCCTCTTTTTCTCCCTATTAAATACAATATCCATCCCCCTCTCCCTGTCCTCATCAATTTTTGTTTGGTTCAAGTCCACCTCTCCTGAATCTCATACAGAGTGTGGTTACTATCTCTTTGAGACAGACAGGCAAACCTGGGTTTGAATTCTGGCTCAGCATTTGCTAGCTGGGGCACGTTAGGCAAGTCACTGACCCTCTCTGGCCTCAATTTCCTCAGCTGTGAAATGGTGCTGATAATATCCCCTTCTCTTGAGATTGTTGCAGGGAGCAAAGGACACAACATATTAAAGGCCTTAGCACAGATGCACGTAGCAAGTTCCCAGTATCTATTAGCCATTATTGTTGCTTTTCTTAGTTTCCTGATTTTTGTTTCTGCCATTCTTTACTGGGGATGCTCTGCCTCCTCTCTGAAAAGTTGGAAAGTACAGAGTCATCACTCAAGCTTCTGTCCCCTCTTCAGAGCAGAGTGAACACCTATACCTGGAGCCCATCCCATGTATTCTTATCTCTGGGTGGAAGACATACATGGAGCACACTGTCAGTCTTCTGGGACCCTTTACCTATCACCTTGGGTTGGCTTCAGCCTTTGTACATAGTTGTTGTTGTTATGTTGTGTGTGTGTGTGTGTGTGTGTGTGTGCGTAAGATTGTGTGTATGTATAGCTGGGAGTGTAGGAATAGGTTTGTCATTTGAGTGTGTGTGACTTTTATAGAAACACACATGTAAGTGGGTATGTAAGAACATGTGAAAATGAGAGATGGCTGTGTGTGTAAGGGTGCATGTATGTGTGGTGGGAATGCAGCTGTTAAACTTGTGCCAGCTCTTCAGCCATCTGCAAGCTTGATGAGTCCTGGGAAATTCACAGGGTTGCTGTTTGCCTGCCCCTCTGAGCAGTGTCCCCAGCCTGTCATTTTGGGAGCCTCCATCTTTCAATGACTCACAATTTGGCTTGCTCAGGATTTTTCATAATCTGACCTAGGCAGAGGATTATGGAAAGATTTGCCAAGCACACCGGTGATACTGGGAGTCTGGCTAGCTTTTTGAAGTACAATTCCTAGTATTTTTAAAACCACTGGGTTTGAACCCCCTTGTTTACAGTGAGTGCTTAATTACCTATGATTCTTATCTGCTTATTAAAGCAACTCTCTTAAGGGACCCTGTCTTGATAATACAGGGCTAGTCATTAATTCACATTAATTTGAAAGTAATAAAATTTTTGCAATATCCCATAATTCAGACTTATCACTAATTCACGTACGTCCTTCCCCCAATTATTCCAAATCAGGAAAGTTCTATTATTTAACAGCAATATATACAATACTCAAGGGAAATAATTTCCAAGTCACCATTTAGAATTCACCACAATAACATAACATCATATAATCTCTTCATCGGAACAGAGCAGAATTTTTTCAAAGCACTTAGCCACCCAGTGTTTTCTGAGTCTCAGAACAAGTCAGGAGTTAGGATCCCTGTTTCTCAGAGGGAAACGATGCTCATAGTGGTGACGTGAGCTGCAAACTAGGCTCACAGAGCCAGGTAGTGAAGGCCATCAGAATTGAATCCAGGCGTCTCAGTGGCCAGAGTTTCTCAAGACACAGTGAGTTGATCCCAGGAATAGCCAGAAGGAACTCTTACTGTTGGCCATGGGAGCAGGAAAGGTGTAGTTCTCAGCAGTTGGTTATTTCATCGGTTCCAGCGTGTTGTTTCAAGAGTCAGAGAGATTTTAGCAACAGGAAGAAATTCCTCAGACATGATGTTTTTCTTGCTTCCTTCCCTTTTGTCTGCCTGTCCTCAAACATATCCTAAATGCTTATGTGCTGGGGCTTGTGCTGGGGCCAAAGGCAGACTCCAGTGTGTCAGCTGAACTCAATCAAGGGCCTCACAGTCTAACTATAGGAGATGGAGACATGAAAAGCAATTATCCCAACCCAGCATGCCTGTGGGGGCAGGGTGGGCGGTGCAAGGGACGAGGGCAGCACAGAAAAGGGTGGCTGACACACCCTGTCGGGTGGAGTCAGGGGAGGACATGACTATGGAGCTGAGCTAGCCAGGAAAAGTGTTATGGACTGAACTGTGTCCCTCAGGAATTCATATTGAAGTCCTAATCCCCACTACCTCGGAATGTAACCGCATTTGGAGACAAGTTCTTTGAAAAGGTAATTAAGATAGAATGAGGTCATATGGGTGGACCCCAATTCAATCTGACTGGTGTCCTTATGAGAAGAGGAGATTAGGACCCAGACCTGTAGAGAGGGAAGAGCATGTGAGATCACAGGGAGAAGACGCCCTCTACAAGCCATCCTTCTCTTAACCTTGACCTCGGGCTTCTGGCCACCAGAACTGAGAAGGCCTGGGCTGACTAAGCCATCCAGTCTGTGGTGCTATGTCATGGCAGCCTGAACACGAGGATAGAAACTGGCATGTGTGGGGAGTTGCATGTGCTCAGCTGGCAGTGGGGTGCCCCTGGTGGGGAAGGACGGCAAGACCAGAGAAGGACACCAGCATCAGATGTGGGCTGTACATGCCAGGCTCAAGATTTTAGATTTTCCCTAAAGGCCATGCGGTACCATGAAAAATTTGAAGCAAGAGAGAAACGGGTCTCCCACTACAGACACTCAAAAGGAAAAAAACAAACAACCCCCCCCCAAACCCCAAACAAACAAAAACCTAACTAACAAGACCATGACAGAAAAAACAAATCTTAGGAGTGCCTCCCTGAGGCCTCTGGCTCACGGAAACAGCTCCAAAGAGGCCGTGTGACAGAGGCAAACATGCAGGCTTTGAAGTTAAATGGACCTGGGTTTGAATTTTAGCTCCACCATTTTCCTCATGCATTCACTGATTCATTTGGCTAGACAAATATTTACTGAACGCCCACTATGTGTGCTAGGCACTGGGAATACGTCCACGAGCAAAATACGAAGCCCTTGCTCTCCCAGGGCTTACATTCTGCTGTGCACAACAAACAAATTCATCAATAGACATGTAATGTGTCCAGTGGTGATAAGAGCTGGGGAGAGAAATACGGCAGGGAAAAGGACACAGAGGGAGATAGGGACACTTTTTTAGATCAGGTGGTCAGGGAAATGACACTGAAGCAGAAACCTAGAGAAAGTGAGGGACTGGGTCACACAAAGAGCTGGGGCAAGAGTGGTTGCCAGGGGGTGGTTTCAGCATAGCAAAGGCCTGGTGGGAATGGGGGCCAGGCTCGTGCTTGCTCTCCAACCCCTTCCAGAGGGCAGAGGCCAGGGAGCCGGAAGCCACAGTTGCCGGACTTTGGTGCCTTAACTACAGTGTTATCAGGAGTGTTGGGGACGAAGGCCTGACTGGGTAGGCTGAGGAGTGACTGGGAGAGGAAGGAGGGGACACAGCAGCTCCAGACAACTCTTGCAAGAACTTTCGCTCACAAGGAGATGTGATAAATTGGGTGGTGCTTGGAAGGGGTGTAGGGCCATGGGAAGGTTTTCTTCCAGAGGACATTACAATGTGTTTGTGTGACGATGGGAGGGATCAAGTGGAGGAGAGAATCGATGGTTCAGGAAGGAGAGGTGATAACTGCAGGTATAAAATCCTTGCTGGTGCGAGGGGAAGGTCCTGGGGCTTTCTTTTGCAGGCACCGGCTTCCCAAAGGGGCAGTTTGCCTCTGTGAAGGCAGGGAAGGTGGAGAAGGTGTGACTACACTGGTGCAAGAAGGTTGGAGGGCCCGGGGGCGGGTATATTCAACCTGCTGGTGCACTGGAGCCAGCTCAGAAGAACAGATGGCTAAATTTTCAGGAATTTTTGTGAGCAGATTATTAAACCATTGGCAGCTTGAACTAGGCAGCAGTGGGAACATTTACACCATAGAAATTGGCATGTGATACAAATCAGAGCCCTTTTATCCAGAGAGCCAGTTGTTAAACATCTTCCAACACATCCAGTCAAACTGCCTCACAAGCTCAGTTATTTAAGAAGGTGAGGTGCTGAGCTGAGCACGAGGAGGGGAAAAGGGAGTTAGAGACTTGAGGAGAAAGATAAAGATATACGGCAGTCATCTTGGAGTCATGAAATAGTCTTCTCGAGCAGGAAACCTTCTGGATCACACAGTGATGCTGAGCCCTCGTCCTAGCCATGTGCCACTGGCCAATTCCCTTGGCCACTTTGAGTCTCCATTTACATGTCTGTAAACTGGGAGTCCTGATTCCAAGGTTATTGGGAGCATGAAGTGCAATGAGGCACACAGAGCATCTGGCCAGAGAAGGATTGGCTGCATGGCCACGTTCTGGTCTGGGGTTTGCAGAGCAAGGAAAAGTTGAGGGCAGATCTTGCTTTTGTCCACTCAGGAAGGGTGGCTGAGCACCCCTTGCACTCCAGCTGACCTCCTCTGTGGTCTGGGATGGATGGAATCCAGCTTCAGGCTCGGAACATATCACCCCCAACATCCCCTGATCTACATATTTATCACAATACAGTAACTGCATAACAAAGTGGGTGTTAAAAACATTCAATGTGTTATGTGATTTTTGCATTCCTGAGTGAAGAAAAATTGCTGCAGGAAGGTGGTTAATTATTTCAAAATATAAATTCCATAAAATAAAATAAAAATAGCCTCCTGTCCAGAGTAAAAGTGAGAAGAAAAGGGGGGGAGACATGAGGAATGGTCCCCTCTAAATAGAATGTGGGTGTTTCCTCAAGTGGTGAGTGAGTCTCTGGGATGGAGGCCAACACGTGGCCGGGAGGGGAGAGGACAAGGTGCAAAGAGAGTGCCACAGGGAGACCAGTGAGCAGGCTGTGATTCTCAGGGACATGGCGGCACCCGAGACAAGGGAGGGGCATGGTGATGGAGTGACGCGCTAGGTCTGAAAGTGTTGACAGGCACTGGTTAAACATGGGGCAGGGAGATGAGGAAAGACACACGGTGGGCTTTTTATTTAAGGGGAGGGTTGATGGTGGTGGCTTTTGCCAGAGTTTTTGATCAAGTTCAATAAAGAACCACTCTCTTCCCCACCTGAGTCCTGATCAATTTAAGCAATAAAACCAAAGCTGTTGAAGGACGAATATTACTTTAGTTCCTGAGGGAGGCCAGGTGAGGGGGCACAGCTTGGGTGAGCGCCAAACAGGCCTGTAAGCTGAACCCCAGAATAAGGCCTGCGTACACCCTGGGAAATGCTGATCTGAAGAGCCTGGCCAAGAAGTTCTGAAGGTGGAGAGGAGCAAAAGAGAACTCCCGCTCCCTGGGCGCACCATGAGCATGAGCCCTGTTTATTCCCCCCAAATGTCTCAGTCAGGAAAGTCACTCTGCCTCCCCTGGAGCAGAAGAGGGAGGGGAGGGAAAGCTGAGAGTTACAGCCACTAAGCCTCCACTACGTGGAAGGTAGCATGGCACGTTACTCCAAAGCACCTTGCACAGAAATGGGGCAGCCAGGAGGACAGGCAGGCTTGGGGGAGCGTGATGGACTAGTGTTAGGGAGGGAGACCCAGGCGCTGTGCGGCTTATGGGGGGAGAGGTCCACAGTCCAGACCTTGCAAGGGATCCTGAGACGTTTGTGCCCAGGATTGGGAGTGTCCCTCTCACTTGTCTTCTCATGTTATTTCTTGAGTGGAAGAGGAAGAGGGGCTTTAGGACAAGTGCCAGGAACCTTGCATAGATCCTCCTTGCTCAGTCTGAACTCCTCTGTGAACCTCCTTCCTCTGGGTCCCCACCCCCATCTCTTCCCTCCCTTGCTGCGTTGAGTGGTGTGTATAAAGTCATGTGTACGGATGTAATGGCACAAGAGAAACTGCTTTTATGAAAGGTTGCAGTAGCTGTGAACCAGCTGGCCTGGAAGGGGGCAGAAGCCTTTCCTGGGGGAAACTACTCCTTTATTAAGGAAAACACCCTCTAGGGCCAGTTTGGTCAGCAAGGCCTGTGGGTGGGGCCCATGGGAGCAGGTCAGGCAACACAAAGTCAAATGGCTCTACCCTGGGAGGGAGTTCAGAGTTTCCCCTGGGAGCTGAGAAGGAGGAAGAGGAGAGTCGACAGGGGAGCCTCACTATGACAGAGGCTGGCTGGAACAGTCATGAGCGGTTCTCCAATAGCGGAGGGTCCACCAGCAGGGACCATATCTGACTTCAGGCAAAGTTGCTTCCCATTGCACCAACAGCCTTGAGTGGATTGTTCTTTGGGGATTGAGGGAAGAGGGAGGGCAGCACCAGGGTGCCATGCTGTGCCCTGTGGCCTGGGGACTGCTAGCCTGTGAAGGAGCTGGGCATCCAGACAGGGAGCCATCAGAGAAACAGGCCAGTGTGCGCTTGAGACAGTGCCCTTCCCCAAAGACAGTGAAGGAAAGTGACAAGATGGCCTCGAGGGACAGAGGCAGGAGGGGGACTAGGTCCTACTATTCATGGCATGGGGGTGGCCATTTTGTTTAGATATGAAGGTTAAAGGTGACCCTGGGGTTTGAAGGCCTTGGAGGTCCACAAGCAGCACTAAAAATGAGTCCCATGCCCAATGGTTTAGGGTTACCTCTATGATGACATCACTCCCACTCACCGGGAAAAAAGGTCCCATCTTACTGTGAACAATGGCCAGGATTGGTGGTGGACGGTGGACATGTTCAACCATCACCAGGGCCCTGAGAGGCCCTGCCTCCTCTAGCCCCTGCTGACTGGCAGTTGTGAGAGGCACAAAGCTTTCCCAGCCCCACTGTGGGCCTCTGTGGGCTGCACACCGTGGGCCCACAAAGAAACAAGCACATCCCTGCCCTCAAGGAGTGGATGGGGCGGGGGAAGCAGCTGCTCTGTGGGAGGGTAGAGACGGGCGCATGGTCTGTGATCAGAACCGCAAGACGTGAGCCCATGACGGGGTTTGTGCAAGTGCCGGGGTGTATATTGTGAGGCTGTTCAAGAGGAGGTGTGGTATGTTTGTGTTTGAGGGCACATGGGTGTAGGTGGCGGATACACCTGCACGCTTGAGGGTACATGTTTGCATGTGGGAGTGTCTACTAGAGCATGTGAGCATGATGGGGAGAGCAGGTGAGTATCCGACTGTTCTTGACAAATGTGTGTGAGCATGTGGGGTGTCACTGGAGGGTGCAGGGGTGTGTGTGTGTGTGTGTGTGTGTGCAGGTCAGTGCACCGGGGACTGTGCATTACTCACTGTGATACCTTGGGCAAGTTACTTAACCCATCTGTGCCTTAGTTTCCTCGTGGGTAAACTAGGGTCATTAGCACCCACCTCATAGGTTGAGATCATGTATAGAGACTTGGAAGAATGCTTGGCATGTGTTAAGTGCTCAATCAGCATTTGCTATTGTTATTACTAAAGTGTGAGTTTGAATATATGAGCATGTGCGTATCCGTGAGTGTGTGGGTGAGTGTGAGTGTGTATATGTGCTCACTCACACACACCTTGTGAAGAGGTGGGAGTGCCCAGGTCTCAGGGAGGTGATTCCTGGCCCAGAAATATCTAAGGTAGAGACCTAAGGCCTGTGGTGAGGCGTGAAGCCACAGCCCAGGCTAGACCCAGGCCCAGCTCCTGTCCCAAAAGCACTGAGCCCCTCCCCGGTGCCCCGGATGCATCAAGGGCCCAGGCCTGAGCAGGGTTCAAGGGGCCATCCTGCCCTCCTGCCGCTGCTGCCTACCCAAGACTCTGACAGGAGATGGGGGCTGGGGACAGACAAGCCAAGGGACCAATCCCTCCTGCTCCACAACCTGACAGCTGCGGCCCAATTAAAATCAACAGTTCACAGGTGTTCCTGGTAATGACTCACGCACAGAAAGCTCCACTCCCTTTAGGGCTCTTTTTAGAAAATTTAGAGCTCTTTAAATTTTATTCACCCACAACATCAAACCCAGGGAGGAAGTAATAAAAGAAGATGGGGGAGGAACACTGCACACGTGTGTGCACACACGCTTGCCCTCTCATAGACACATATATGTACTAACACATGTATGCACAACCCTTTGCCACTCCAACACACACTGTCACACCCACAGACATCCACACGCCTGGATGCACTCCACAAACTCGTGCCATCCAAATCCTCCCACTCTCACATAGCCCCTAGTGACCCACACCTCACACCCTCACATACCCCCCACCTGCAGAACCAATTACCACCAACTCGGTGGTTCAAAATAACACAACTTATTATCTCACTAATGGATCAGGAGTCTGGGCATGGCTGAGCTTGGTCTCAGACGGCCACAGTCAAGGTGGTGGCTGGGCTGCGTTCTCATGTGGTGGCCCAGCGCAGGTACAACATCTTTCAGATTCACTCAGGTTGTGGGTAGAATGTGTTTCTTTGTGGCCTATGACTGAGGACCCAACTTTTTGCTGGCCGTTGGATAAGACCGTCCCTGTCCTGTGGGCTTCCTCAGTGTGGCCACTTGCCTCATTGAGCCGGCAAGGAGAATCTCTCCAGTTTATTGAGCAAGACAGAGCTGTGTGTGTATGTGTGTGTGGGGTACCTACTCACAGGGGTGACATGCCATCACCTTTGCCAGATTCTGTTGGTTAGAAGTAAGTCAGAGGCCTCACCCACACTCAAAGGGAGGAGATTATAGAGGTGTGAACGAGGGGCCACCTTTCGGTCTGTCCGCCATACCTGCTCACACACATTTATTCACCTTTGGATATGCACAGTAAGAGATCACACACCATGTAAGTCATTCACCCACCCTTTTACCAACACTTGTACACACACTCAGAAGTCTCCAGGCCACCCTGGAAGGTTCAACATAGCCTGGCCAGACAGGTGAGCACTTGACACTAAAACCACCCTGGAAGCCAGATACCTTCGAAACTGGGAGCAAACCCCATGGCTCAGCACCTGCTTCCCAGGTCACTGCCTCTTGTGACCTTTTCTGGTTTCCCAGCTCCTGGTCCTACCCCTTCACCTTCTATTCATACTCCCAGCACTTAAATGGGCTTGGTCCCTCCACTCCACCCCTGGTTCCTAGACTGGGTCTGACATCCACCGCCCCTCCCCCCAGCCTTGGTCTTGCCACAGCCTAGACCCCACCCAGTGTGACTGGCAATTCTTTTTTGAGTAAAATCCATTACACTTTTTAAAGTCCCAGCACTTGCACCATTCCTTCCAGTTTCAAATCAGCACAGACCAGTGTTCTCATGTGTGTCTTTGACAAGTTTATTCAACTATCTAAAAATGTTAACAATGTAGAGCCTATAGCCCACCACTAGAGACCACTCCAAAGTCTGATACTGCAGGAGGAAACGGCAGAGGTTTTGGATCTCAGGAATCTGGATACCCTTGAGCAAATCAATTCTTCTCTCTGAACCACGGTCCCCTTGTTTATAAAATGTGAATAAGAATTTTGCCTAATCAGTATCAACTAAAGCTAAACATATGTCTAACCTATGACCTGCAAACCCACTCCTAAGTATACTCCACAGAATGCTTATACATGTCTATCAAATCACAATTATGGAATGTTCATAGCAGAGCTCTTCAGAGCAGCCACAAACTGGAAGCCACACAAATGTCTATCAGAATACAATGGATTCTCTCTCTCTCCTCTCTCCTCTCTCTCTCTCTCTCTCTCTCTCTCTCTCTCTCTCTCTCTCTCTCTCTCTCTCTCTCTCTTCTCCTTCTTTTTCTCTCAATACACACACACACACACACACACACACACACGCACACCTACACACCTTTTTTTCCTGAAGTGATATGAAGACATCTCTTACATACCTTTTTCTTACTCAAGAAATCTAACCCTGATTGAACACGGACTGCAGAGTAAATAAAAAATAATAGAATGGTTGTATGTGCTGTGGTGCATTCACACAATATAACAATGTAAAGGAACAGACTACAACCGCAGGTACCAGTGTGTGGAAATCTCACACTGAGTGAAAGAAGACTGACACAACAGTAAGCATACTTTGTGACCCCATTTACAAGAAGTTCAAAAATGAGAAAAACCAGTCTATGGTGTTAGACATCAGGGTAGGAGATCCAAGATGGCAGAGTAGGTATACATTGTGCCTGCTTCCTTCCATGAACACATTAAAATTACAAATAAATTGTAGAACAATAACCTGGAGAATCATATGAAGTCTAGCTGAACAGAAATTTTGTAACTAAGGATATAAAGAAAAAGCCACAATGAGACTGGTAGGAGAGGTGGAGAAACAAAACGAGCCCCACACCTGTGTGTGGTGGTTGAGAACCAGGAGGGATATTTCAGCTATAGAGGTTCCCCCCAAGAGGAGCGATGAACCTCAGCTGCAAACCAGTCTTCCCAGCCTGTAGTACTGGTGCCCGGAAGAGGAGCCCCCACAACATCTAGCTGTGAAAACCAGTGGGGATTCCAACCATCTGGTTAAGATGGAAGGCTGCAGGAAACCAAGATGTCCTCTTAAATGGCCCTCGCACCGACTCACTCACTCGCAGGCACTTACCTTGGGCTCTGGCAGGAGACAGTAACTCGGTGGCTGTCGGAAACACACTGAGGGCAAACTGAGGTGTGTGGCTTTTTAGCGAGGGCTGGAGAACAGTCATCATTTTCCCTGAGTGGGGTCCTTTTCCTGTGCAGTTGGCAGGAAAGAACAATTACTTTCTGTGTTAAGCCCTCCCCTACATGGTCAAATCTGAATCTGATCGAATTGGTGAGCTCTGCTCGCTCCACCCTGCTGACTCACTGGGACTCAACTCCACCAACACCAGAGGCACTATCTCCATGAGCAGCCAGCCCTGCCCAAATTCACTCTTTTTTGGAAAACTATCAGAGTCCATGGGCCCCAGGCAGACAGCGACTGGCCTCAGTGTGCTTTGAGACTTTTGTTGAGCAGCTCCAGGCTCAGCACTGGCACTAAACCAGAGTCTACATTAACCTGGTGACCACAACTCTTCCCACTCTAGTTACTGCCTGAGACCCTGCCTCACTTAACTCACATACTGCACAAGGCTTTATCAGTGGCTGAACCTTAAGGGAGCTGACAGGTGGCCTCAGGATATCCTAGCATTTTGTGGAGCTACCCCAGGCCTGGTACTGGTGGCAGACATCCTTGGTTCACAAGGTGACCTCTCCCACTTGCCTCCATGTTTAGCACAGGCAGCGAACAACTGCAGATCACTTTGTAGCTCCAACCAGGGAGTCCCCACTGGTCACAGGCAGTGGGTGACCTAGGCCTGCACCAGAGCCCCTCGCAAGAGGCTCTAGAACCAACATACTTTGAGATTGGCTCAGATCACAGCAGAGCACTGCCCAATTAACCCCACAAGCCACACACACAAAAGGCAGTCTCAATAGGCACCAGAGCCCACTGGGGCGAATCCCACTCAGTGGGGTAAGTCCCATACACAGCAGACTGTAAGCTGTGCACATGGCCAAACCCAGAGTCAGTCAGTGGGAGGGTCAATCCCACCCACTGAGTGACAATAGCAATCAAGGCTCAACTGTAACAGTAGGGCACACACAACCCACAAAAGGGACACTCCTGGAGCACCTGGCTCAGGTGACCAGGGAGACTGTGCCACTGGTCCCCACAAAACATCTATTACTTAAGGCCACCTGGCCAAGACTGGGAGACAGAGCAGATCTACCTAATATATAGAAACAAACACAGAGAGGCAACCAAAAAGAGGAAACAAAGAAATGCATCCCAAATGAACTAACTGGAGAAAAATCCAGAAAAAGAACTAAATGAAATGGAGGCAAGCAACCTACCAGAGATAGAGTTCAAAACAATGGTTATAAGCATGTTCAAGGAACTTAGTGAGAACTTCAACAAAGAGATTGCAAATATAAAAAAGGACATAGAAACCATAAAAAAGAACCAGTCAGAAGTGAAGAATACAATAACTGAAATGAAGAATGCACTAGAAGAAATCACCAGCAGACTAGATGAAGCAGAGGATCAAATCAGTGATTTGGAAGACAAGGTAGAAGAAAACACCCAATTAGAACAGAAAAAAATGAAGAAAAAAAAATGAGGATAATTTAAGAGACCTTAAACTGTCGCATCACAGAGGAACCAGAAGGTGAAGAAAGAAAGCAAGGGATTGAGAACCTATTTGAAGAAACAATGACTGAAAACTTTCCTAACCTGGTGAAGGAAATAGACATACAAGTCCAGGAAGCACAGAGAGACTCAAACAGGATGAACCTAAATAGGCCCACACCAAGACACGTTATAATTAAAATGGGAAAGGTTAAAGACAAAGAAAAAATCCTAAAGGCAGCAAGAGAAAGGCAACTAGTAACTTATAAGGGAGCTCCCATTAAACTATCAGCTGATTTCTCAACAGAAACTTTGCAGGCCAGAAGGGATTGGCACAAAATAGTCAATGTGATAAAAAGCAAGGACCTACAACCAAGGATACTCTACCCAGCAAGGCTATCATTTAAAATCAAAGGACAGATAAAGAGCTTCCCAGACAAGAAAAAGCCAAAGGAGTTCCATCACCACCAAACCGGTATTACAAGGAATGTTAGAGGGACTTCTTTAAGATAAAAATATAAATAAATAAAAATTATGAATAAAGTGGCAATAGCTACATATCTATGAAAAATTACTTTCAATGTAATTGAAACTACTGAATGGATAAGAAAACAAAACCCTTATGTATGCTGCTTACAAGAGAATCACTTGTGATTGAAAGACACACGGAAAGTAATGGGATGGAAAAAGACATTTCATGAAAATGGAAATGATAAAAGCAGAAAAATCTGGGGTAGCAATACTTATACCAGACAAAATAGACTTTAAAACAAAGGCTGTAACAAGAGACAAAGAGGGACCCAGTAATCCCACTTCAGGGTATTTATCCGAAGAAACCAAAAATGCTACTTGGAGGGGACGTGCGCATCCATATGTTCATTGCAGGACTGTGTACAATGGCCAAGATGAGGAGGCAGCCTGGGTGTACATTGATGGAAGAATGGATAAAGAGTCTGTGGTACATATATACAATGGAATATTGCTCGGCCATGGACGGGAATGGGTTCTTGCCATCTGCAGTGGCATGGATGTACCTAGAAGGCACTATGCTGAGTGGAGTTAAGGCAGAGAAAGACTGATGCAATGTGATTTTGCTTATATGTGGAATCTAAAGAACAAAATAAACAACCAAAAAGAAACAAACTCATAGATACAGAGAACATTTTAATGGTTCCCTGATGGGAGGGGTTTGGGAGTGTGAGTGAAAAAGGTGAAGGTTTAAGTATAAACTGGTAGTTTCAAAACAGTCATGGGGATGTATTCACAAAGTAAAGCATAGGGAATATAGTCAATAACATGATAATAACTATGAATAGTGCCAGGTGGGTACTAGACTAGTCAGGGGATCACTTTTTAAATTATACAAATGCCTACCACTATGCTGTACACCTGAAATTAATATAAAATATAAAATAATATTGAATGTCAACTGTAGTTGAAAAATAAAAAAGGGGGAGGGAATGGGAAGGGGAAAAAGAGGTCCAAATTTCCAGGTATAAAGCAAATAAGTCATGGGGATGTAATGTACAGCATAGGGAATATAGTCAATAATATTGTGACAGCGCGGTATGGTCAGATGGTTGCTGGACTTATCATGGTGATCACTTCTTTAGGTCTATAAATGTTGATTAACTATAGTGTACACCTGAGACTAACATAATACTGTATGTTAGCTATATTTTAATAAAAATCTTTTAAAAAAGAAAATCAGGGTAGTGGCTACCCTTGGGAGAAATGGTGACAGGAAAGAGGATGCAAGGGGTGTGGATTACGTGGGTGTGTGCAATTCGTGAAGAGCCACTAAGTTGTACACTTGTTATTTGTGTGGTTTTCTGTATGGGTGTATTACCTCAATAAAAAAACTTAAAAATAACAGAAGACTGCCTCATGCCTGATTTGCACCTGGTACATAAGGGTCACTCTTGTTATGACTAGCTCTCTCCCTTTCTGAAGAACGTTCTCCTTCGTGAGGGGGCAGGAAAAAAACCAAAATGTTCTGTCGTCTGTTAGCATTCTGCTCAACCAAGCGGCGCATCTCTACCTTGTGTCTCTCTCCCCAGACCCACCCCTGAAGCACCTTCGGTTTTGTTCTAAGCATTTTTCATAAGCTGTGACTTCCCCCAACCTTCACACCCACCCTCAGACCTGCATCCTTACTCTCTTACATAATTAAGAAGGAGCATAACCCTTCTTTTTTTTTTTTTTTTTTTTTTTAATTAAATTTATTGGGGTGACAATTGTTAGTAAAATTACATAGATTTCAGGTGTACAATTCTGTATCACATCATCTATAAATCCCATTGTATGTTCATCACCCAGAGTCAGTTCTTCCATCACCATATATTCGATCCCCCTTACCCTCACCTCCCCCCCACCCCCCCCCACCCCCCTTACCCTCTGGCAACCACTAAACTATTGTCCGTGTCTATGAGTTTCTGTTTCTCATTTGTTTGTTTTGTTCTTTTGTTGTTTTTGGTTTATATACCACATATCAGTGAAATCACATGGTTCTCTGCTTTTTCTGTCTGACTTGTTTCGCTCAGCATTACTCTCTCAAGATCCATCCATGTTGTCACAAATGTTCCTATATCATCTTTTCTCACTGCCGAATAGTATTCCATTGTGTATATGTACCACAACTTCTTTATCCATTCATCTATCGAAGGACATTTTGGTTGTTTCCATGTCTTGGCCACCGTAAACAAAGCTGCAATGAACATTGGAGCACACGTGTCTTTATCTCTAAATGTTTTCAGATTTTTTGGGTAGATACCCAGGAGAGGGATTGCTGGGTCATACGGCAATTCTATTCGTAATTCTTTGAGGAACCTCCACACTGCCTTCCGTAACGGCTGCACCAGTCTGCATTCCCACCAACAGTGTATGAGGGTTCCTTTTTCTCCACAACCTCTCCAACATTTGTTACTATTTGTCTTGTTGATGATAGCCATTCTGACTGGGGTGAGGTGATATCTCATTGTGGTTTTGATTTGCATTTCTCTGATGATTAGTGATGTTGAGCATTTTTTCATATGTTTATTTGCCATTTGTATGTCCTCTTTGGAGAAATGTCTCTTCAAGTCCTCTGCCCATTTTTCAATTGGGTTGTTTGTTTTTTTGTTGTTGAGTTGCATGAGTTCCTTGTATATTCTGGATACTAGCCCCTTATCGGAGGCACTGTTAGCAAAAATCTTCTCCCATTCAGTTGGTGGCCTCTTTATTTTGTCAATGGTTTCTTTTGCTGTGCAGAAGCTTTTAAGTTTCATATAGTCCCATTCGTTTATTTTAGCTTTTACTTCCATTGCCTTTGGAGTCAAGTCCATAAAATGCTCTTTGAACCCAAGGTCCATAAGTTTAGTACCTATGTTTTCTTCTATGCAGTTTATTGTGTCAGGTCTTATGCTTAAGTCTTTGATCCATTTTGAATTGACTTTGGTACATGGTGACAAATAGCAGTCCAGTTTCATTCTTTTGCACGTGGCTATCCAATTCTCCCAGCACCATTTATTGAAGAGGCTGTCTTTGCTCCATTGTATGTTTTTAGCTTCTTTGTCAAAAATTATCTGTCCATATTTATGTGGTTTTATTTCTGGGTTCTCAATTCTATTCCATTGGTCTATGTGTCTGTTTTTCTGCCAGTACCATGCTGTTTTGATTATTGTGGCCCTGTAGTACAGGCCAAAGTCAGGAAGTGTGATACCTCCATTATAGTTCTTTTTTCTTAAGATTGCTTTGGCTATTCGGGGTCTTTTGTGGTTCCAAACAAATCTGATGATTTTTTGTTCTATTTCTTTAAAATATGCCATTGGGATTTTGATGGGGATTGCATTGAATCTGTATATTGCTTTGGGTAATATGGCCATTTTAACTATGTTGATTCTTCCAATCCATGAGCATGGAATGTCTTTCCATTTCTTTGTGTCTTCTTCCATTTCTTTCAAAAATGTCTTATAGTTTTCAGCATATAGGTCTTTCACATCCTTGGTTAAGTTTATTCCTAGGTATTTTATTCTTTTTGCTGCAATTGCAAAAGGAATTGTTTTTTGTATTTCTTTTTCTGAGATTTCATTGTTAGTATATAGGAAGGCAATGGACTTTTGTGCGTTGATTTTGTAGCCGGCAACTTTACTGTATTCGTTGATTGTTTCTAGTAGCTTTTTGGTGGAGTCTTTAGGGTTTTCTATATATAGCATCATGTCATCTGCAAAGAGTGATAATTTAACTTCTTCATTCCCAATTTGGATGCCTTTTATTTCTTTCTCTTGCCTGATTGCTCTGGCAAGGACTTCCAACACTATGTTGAAAAGCAGAGGTGATAGGGGACATCCCTGTCGTGTTCCTGAACGTAGAGCAAAGGGCTTCAGCTTTTCTCCATTAATTATGAGATTAGCAGAGGGCTTGTCATATATGGCCTTTATTATGTTAAGGTATTTTCCTTCTATACCCATTTTATTAAGTGTTTTAATCATAAATGGATGTTGTATCTTGTCAAATGCTTTTTCTGCATCAATTGATATAATCATATGATTTTTGTCCTTTATTTTGTTTATGTGATGTATCACATTGATGGATTTGCGGATGTTGAACCATCCTTGTGCCCCGGGGATGAACCCCACTTGGTCGTGATGAATAATCTTTTTAATGCATTGTTGTATTCGATTTGCTAGAATTTTATTTAGGATTTTTGCATCGGTATTCATTAGAGATATTGGTCTGTAGTTTTCTTTTTTTGTGCTGTCCTTACCAGGTTTTGGTATCAGGGTGATGTTGGCCTCATAAAATGAGTTAGGGAGTACTGTCTCTTCTTCAATTTTTTGGAAGAGTTTGTGCAGAATTGGTATTAGATCCTCTTTGAAGGTTTGGTAGAATTCACTAGTGAAGCCATCTGGTCCCGGACTTTTGCTTTTGGGAAGGTTTTGGATGACTGATTCAATTTCGTTACTGGTGATCGGTCTGTTTAGATTTTCCAGTTCTTCATGGTTCAGCCTTGGAAGGCTATATGTTTCTAAGAACTTGTCCATTTCTTCTAGGTTGTTGAATTTGGTGGCATATAGTCCTTCATAGTATTCTTGGATGATCCTTTGTATTTCTGTGGTGTCCGTGATAACTTCCCCTTTTACGTTTCTGATTTTGTTAATCAGTGTCTTCTCTCTTTTTATCTTAGTAAGTCTAGCCAAGGGTTTGTCAATTTTGTTAATCTTTTCAAAGAACCAGCTCTTTGTCACATTAATTTTTTCTATTGTCTTTTTGTTCTCTATTTCATTTATTTCTGCTTTAATTTTTATTATTTCCTTTCTTCTGCTGACCTTGGGTTTTACTTGTTCTTCTTTTTCTAGTTCTTTAAGGTGTAACATGAGGTTATTTATTTGGGAGTTTTCTTGTTTCTTGAGATAGGCCTGTAATGAGATAAATTTCCCTCTTAAAACTGCTTTCGCTGCATCCCAGAAATTTTGGTAGGATGTATTTTCATTGTCATTTGTTTCTATGTATCTTTTGATCTCTCCTCTAATTTCTTCTTTGACCCAGTCCTTCTTTAAAAGTATGTTGTTTAATCTCCATGTATTTGTGTTTTTTCCCGCTTTCTTTTTACAGTTGATATCCAATTTCAAAGCCTTGTGATCAGAGAATATGCATGGTATGATTTCAATCTTCTTAAATTTGTTGAGACTGATTTTATGTCCCAATATATGGTCTATCCTTGAGAATGTTCCGTGTACACCAGAAAAGAATGTATAGTCTGATGTTTTAGGATGAAGTGCTCTATAAATGTCAATTATGTCCATTTCATCTAATGTGTCATTTAGGGCTACTATTTCGTTATTTATTTTCTGTTTGGATGATCTATCCATAGCTGTCAATGATGTATTTAAGTCCCCTAGTATAATTGTGTTTTGGTCAATTTCTCCCTTTAGTTCTGTTAGTAGTTGCTTGGTGTATTTCGGTGCTCCCTGACTGGGGGCATAAATATTGATGACTGTTATGTCTTCTTGTTGTACAGTCCCCTTCACCATTATGAAATGTCCATCTTTATCTCTTGTTATCTTTTTCACCTTGAAGTCTGTTTCATCTGATATCATTATGGCTACACCTGATTTTCTCTGGGTACCATTTGCTTGGAGTGTCAATTTCCACCCTTTCACTTTGAGTCTGTGCTTGTCCTTGTAGCTGAGATGTGTCTCTTGGAGACAGCATATGGTTGGGTTTAGTTTTTTGATCCAATCTGCTACTCTGTGCCTTTTTATTGGTGAGTTCAGTCCATTTACATTTAGGGTGATTATTGATATGTGAGGATTTCCTGTCATTCTATCTTTAGTTTTCTGGTAAGGCTGTGTCTCCATTGTTTCTTTGCCTTTTTGTTGTTGTCTATTATTTCTGTGTGGTGGTATTCTGTGATGTTTCCCTCTGTTTCTTCTCTTATTTAAGTATATATTTCAGTTCTGGATTTTTTTTGAGTGGTTACCCTTAAGTTTATGTAAAAGAAAGTTTGATATTTAGAGTATTCCATTTTCTTCAGCACGCTTACTCTCTCCATTCCCATATTCCGGTTCAGGCCTTTACTCTCCCCCTTTTTGAGTTTTGGTTGCCACAAATTGTCCCTGTTGATGGTGGTCGAATAGCCTCCTTTAGTATTTCTTGTAGTGCAGGTCGTGTATTAGAAAATTCCCTCAGCTTCTGTATGTCTGGAAAGGTCTTTATTCCTCCTTCATATCTAAAGGATATCTTTGCTGGATATATTATTCTTGGCTCATGATTTCTCTCTTTCAATAGTTTGAATATTTGGTTCCACTCCCTCCTGGCTTGTAAGCATAACCCTTCTTAATCATGCTCCTCCTCCCGTCCTGGCTGGGCACGCCCTCGGTGTCTGCACTGATGTCTCTGACTGCCCCTCCCGTCCTGGTCCGCCCCTCCTGGTTAGATTGTCAGAAGGTCCTCTCTGCTACCTCATTCTGCAACTTAATCACCAGCCTCAGCCTTCCTGTGAATCCTTTGACATCTGTGGTCCAAGGGGAATGGAAGCCGAGGGAGGAGCTGATCCAGGTGCTGGGACAGTGGGGACACGAGGCGTCCTATCTGCAGGAGGACTCACTGGGCCTCCTGGGATATAACCTGGTAATGACTCAGGGCTGACAGGTGGGCCTGGTAAACCAGGACTCACAGTTTTGAGTTAAAAAATGGAGACTTTAATCCATCAATCTCAGAGGCTTTGTGGAAGGAGGCTTTCCACTCCGTGGAAGGAGAGACTTGCAGTCCTTGGTTTCTGGGTCGGGGTGACAATGGCAGTGAGAGGGAGCTAGGTCAACTGATATGGAACTGGGGGGTGCGGTGGGGGTGTGTGTGTCAGAAAACTTTCTCTCTGGAGAGCCAGACAGTAAAAATGTTAGGCTTTACAGGCAAAATAATTCATCAATGAATGAACAGGATTCTGTTCAACTAAAACTGTTTTTACAAGGCAGGCATAGTTTGCCCACCCTTAATATGGAAGGTAGCCCAGCCTTTGAAAACTTCCTTGAGTCTCTTGGCAAAGGTAGCTATAAAGATATCAGGCCCAGGTTCATGTCACAAGATTAACAAAATCATACCAACTGCTTTCTCCTTATAATGAGAATTAATCTCAGAACCCCCCTCTCTTTAGCCACCCCAGGAAAGGATTCAAGTGGATTCCAAATGTAAAACGTTGGCCTTCTCCAGGGTTCTTTCCCACGACTCCCAAATGATGCATGGGCCCCAAGTCCATGAGACTACACCTGGGATTCATCCTGCCTCCTTCCTGTCACTCATTCCCCATCGTTTTCCTGCATCCAACCTGTCTCCTGCCCGCTTTGGTACCCATCATGCTGGTCCTCCTTGCTTTTCTCCTGGACATCTGCGGTGGCTTCCACTGGTCTCCCTGTCTCCTCCACCCTCCCTTTACATCACTATTAGAATAATCTTTCCTGAGTCTGATCATGCTATGCCTCCACAACCTTCCATGACTTCCCATGGCCTAGTTATAAAGCCTATATGACTTAGGTTAGTGTAGTGGACACTTATTATTTGACTGTCCAGCTTCCTCCTATTTCTGGGACTCTTGTCCTATTTCTGGAAACTTCTCCTTAATCTCCCACTCCCAACTCTCTCTTTCTCCCCCCACCTCCTTCTCTCTCTCCTCCCTTCGCCCCACAGGGTTATGGCATGAGCAGCCATGTTAGATAACATCCTGCCCCAAGCCACGGTTAATTGGTTTAGGGGTGAGCACACGATTCAAGCTGAATGGATCAGAGGCCTTCCCTGGAATTCTAGATCTGGAACTGAAATGAGAGTTTAGGCTCTTTGGATGGCTGAACCTTTGGACATACAAACTTAAGAAGCCTTGTTAGCCATGCCCTGCCACATGGACCCAGGAGAAGAAAAAGCCAGGTATCAGAGATGGAGGAGAGTGAACTAGAAGCAGAGAGAGAAGTGGGGCATAAGACGGAGAGCATTTCCTTGGCTGGCTACTGGGGGCTTCAGGCCTGGGCTCTGTGTGCACCTAACCCTGCTCTCAGGGAGCCAAGTAAGTCCCCCAGCTCACCTTCTCTTGGACTTGAGTCTCCCAGAGGTCCCTTCTGTTACTAGCAGCCAGGAGTGAGATTCCAAATATTTAACTATTGGGCTGTGTCCCTGAGAATCAGTGACATTGGCCCTGGAGCAAGGGTGTCAAAGCCCCCTGGTATTTAGGACATTAATCCTTTAGTTGCTTGAGAACAGAGAGATCTAGCAGGTCCAGGGGAGAGCGAGGGTGGCCTGGCATCAAGTGTGGCAGTGGTGGGCTCTCCAGGGACTTGGGTCAGCATCTCTTTACCAACCAAACAGAAGTGCTCTAATATCTTAAGATGCCAGCTGAAAATAAGTTATGACTGCCAACAGAACTGAGCAAACCCATACAGCCAGACCCTTCACACCCAGACTACACCTGTCTTAGTCAGCTCAGGCAGCCATAATAAAAAAGCATACACTGAGTGGCTTTAACAACATTTAACATTTATTTCCTCCCATTCCAGAGGTTGGGAAGTCCAAGGTCAACGTGCAAGTCCATCTAGATCCTGGTGAGAGCTGTCTTCCTAGCTTACAGATGACCTTCTTATTGTGTCCTCATGTGGTGGGGAGAGAGAATGAGAGAGAGCAAGAGTGCCCCTCTGGTGTGTCTTCTCATAAGGGCACTAATCCCACCCTGGGGACCCCACCCTCAGGACCTCATCTAACCCTAATTTCCTCCCAAAGGCCCCACTTCCAAATACCTTCAGGTGGGAGCTTAGGGTTTCAACACATGAAACTTTCAGTCCACAACATCACCCTCCCTTCCACATTTATTCAACAAACATTTCTCGAATGCCAACTCTGTACCTGGTGCTGGAAATCAGTCGTGTTGAAGACTGTCCTCTCATTCCTCAATGGCGTTCTGCTGGTGTAGTCCCCAGGCCCTCTGGAGTGCCCTTTCCTCTCTTCTCTGACCAGCTGAAGTCATACCAGCCTCCAAAATTTCCTTTCCGCTCCGAAACCTTCTCAGAACCTCGAGTCCGTGTGGACTCCTTCCCTCTGCCCTGCTTCTTCCTGTCACCCTTCATGCTGCTCTCCCAGAATTTACTAGAATCCACCTCATATTCATGTTCTCTGTCTGTCTCCCACCACCCCTCACTTCCAAACACACCCAGGTTGAGAGCTTTCAGGGGACTGGGACAGAGTAGAATCAGAGTAACCTCCAGGTCGCCCAGCAGCAGTCAGCCCTGGGCTCCATCCATAGTAGAGGCTTTAATTGCTCTTCTCATTGACCGCTGGTAATTCAGTTTTATTCTATAGACATGCATGGCTGCTGGGGGCTTGGTAAGAAGCAGGAGCGATTGGAACAATTGATAATTCTCCAAGGCAAAGCTGATTGCCTTCCCCACCAGCCCTGCCCCACACTGGCACTGTAAGCTTTGCACTGCTTGCCTCATCCATTTCCTTTATGATAAAGGTCAAGCCCCTTGACCTTAAAAGCTGATAAGGTGCTTCCTGATCTGGGCCCTGCTTACAGGTCCAGCTCCACCTGTGAACTCCAGTCCCCCTTGCTCCTCTCTTTCCTCTGGGCCTTTGCACGTGTTGTCCCATCTGCCTGCATCAGTCTCTGTGGCACCCTTCCTCTTTCTTCCTGCTAATGCTTAGCTTGCTCCAGGAAGTCATTCTTGGTTCCCTCCCACTCGCATTGCCAATGCCTGGTCCCATGGTCCCCAAGGCACTCCCATAGGGCCCTGTACATCTCTTGTCATAACTTTCACCAGTGTCATGGCCTGTTTCATTGTCTGTACTCCTTGTAAGATCTATGTAGGCAGCAATGCGTCTGTCCAGCCTAACTTGGTACCACAGGACCTACCTAACATCATGCCTAGAACCTTGCTATTCTGAGCATGGCCTGTGGACCAGCGGTCTCAGCAACACCCAGGTACTACTTGCTAGACATGCACCTCTTAGCAACACTGCCCCACCCTTAACCTCCTCTACCATAATATGTATTTTAACAAATCCCAGGGAACTTACGTGCACAAAAATGTCTGGGAAGCACAGATCTAGGTCACTGGCTCTAAAACATTGGAAACACCCGGGGAAATTTTTAAAATACTGATCCCTGGATAACCCTCCCCACCCCCGAGATTCTGATGCCCTTGATTGGGGTGGGGCCTGTACATCTGAATTGTTTAAAGCTCCCCACACGATACTAACGTGCAGCAAAGCTGAGGAACCCCTGGGCTAGGGCTCAGTAAACACCCCTTAAACATTTGTTGAGCCTTTCATATAATCTACAACAACCCAGAGAGGCACAAACTGATACTATCCCTATTTCACAGATGAGGCAGGTAGGACTCAGGCAGGGGAAAGAATTGCCAAAAGTAGCAGCAGAACGGCCCTGCTCCCAGCTGCCTCCGGGACAGGGACAAGCACAGTCCTTAGGAAAGAAACTCAGCTCTGTCCTGACTTCCTTCTTGAATAGGCAGCCGTCCCTGGGACAGCAAGCCCCATGGGGGCACCAGGAGGCAAAAACACACGTAAATAAAACTCGAACCCCAGTGCCCACGGTGAAGAGTAGGCATAGATTTCTAAAAATCGCCAGAGCCACTGCTCCTCGGCGTCGTGTTTCATTTACAGTGAACACAAATAGCTTCGGCACGAATATCTGGATCAAAACAGAGCTGCAGGTTCCGGAGCATCTGTGCTATAGGAGGTGCAGTATGCACTGAGATAATTTTAGCCGAATGTGTTATAAACAAGATCTGCAGAACCGCGAGGCGGGCTGAGTTTTGAAAACTTAGGATTCTAAATGTATAAATTGTTTGGAACATTTAACATCTAGTCATTAAGCAGTCACCCCCTTGCCCTCCGTTTTCAGCGAGAAGCTTGCAGCAAGGCTGCCTCCAGCTGACACCCCCTTTCCAAGTATTAAATAGGGACCATTAGGCTGTGATGCTGATGCACACACACACACACACACACACACACACACACACACACACACACACAGAGGCTTGCACACACACCAGCTGGTCCAGACCGTTCCTGGGAAGGCAGGAGCAGTACGGAGGCAAAACATCCGTTCACCGCTGTGCTGCAAAGAACGTTTCTTAGGGACTGAGGCTTTTTTTTTCCCTATTGAATTTTTTAAGTCCTTCTTACACCTCAGGTTCCACACAGCCCTCTAGGATGCAGGGAGGGAGGCAGGGAGGGCAGGAGGGAAGAAGGAAGACGCTAGGATGTTCACACGTTCCCATGTAGTCTGCGGGACAACCTCACCAGGTAAGGTTCTTGTTCCCTTTTTACAGGGGATAAAAGTGGGGCTGAGAGAAGTGACACGCCCCAATCAAAGAGCAGCCGGGAAGCAAAGCGGGGATTCCAACAGAAGGGGATATTGTTGAAATGGCAGCCACATGGCAGATGGGGAGTCATGATACCCACTTGAGTTGTTACTTTTTGAATACCTGGAATCCTTATTTTTCCTATTTAAAAAAAATATCCCTTTTGTATCATAGCACTATGTATACATAGGAACAAATCAAATGGTACAGAAGAGGTTATGATAAAAAGCAAGGCTTCCATGCTTTCCCACCTCACTCAACTACCCTATCCCACCTGGGAAAAACAACTTTTTTATTAAATAGTTTGTCTTTCTAACTCCCTGGTGGGTAACTCCATATCTCTAACTCAGTTGTTTTTCTTGCTATTTCTTGGCTAATTTTGGTACAATATGAACTTCCTGTTCTGAAAGATGGGAATGTAGCTCACTTAGTCCTCCACTTTTCTTCTTTTGCTCCCATTCTGTGAAACTTAAATAATATTAGGTTGGTGCAAGCGTAATTGCGGTTTTTGCAATTATTTTTAACCTTTAAACCGCAATTATGTTTGCTCCAACCTAATAGTTTTCAATCTTCTATTTGTTACCTTTGAAATTTTAAATACCATGTAATTAATTTACTTAAAGCCATTGTTTCTTGTTCACAGCTATTAAATAATTGTTTTTTAAAAATATTTCTTGGGCCGGCCTGGTGGCTCAGGCGGTTAGAGCTCCATGCTCCTAACTCTGAAGGCTGTCGGTTCGATTCCCACATGGGCCAGTGGGCTCTCAACCACAAGGTTGCCAGTTCAACTCCTCGAGTCCCGCAAGGGATGGTGGGCTCAGCCCCCTGCAACTAAGATTGAACACGGCACCTTGAGCTGAGCTGCTGCTGAGCTGCCGCTGAGCTCCCGGATGGCTCAGTTGGTTGGAATGTGTCCTCTCAACCACAAGGTTGCTGGTTCAACTCCCGCAAGGGATGGTGGGCTGTGCCCCCTGCAACTAGAAAACGGCAACTGGTCCTGGAGCTGAGCTGCGCCCTCCCCAACTAAGGCTGAAAGGACAACAACTTGAAGCTGAACGGCACCCTCCACAACTAAGATTGAAAGGACAACAACTTGACTTGGAAAAAGCCCTGGAAGTACACACTGTTCCCCAATAAAGTCCTGTTCCCCTTCCCCAATAAAATCATATATATATATATATATATATATATATATATATATATATATATATATATTTCTTGACTCCGCTCTTTGAAAGTGAGGATTTTGCACACCTACCCTTTGCTCCTCCTTTCTGCCTGCTACTCTTTTATTTTTCACATTGTCAAGGTCACTAGTATTTATATTCTGATCTTCAACCACAACCAACCCCTCTATGCTTTGTCCATAGTTTGACTCTGAATGTTGAAAGTCAACAAACGGAACTTATATTATTATGACTGTGTGTTAGTCATTGATGAGTCAAGTATTATCTCAGGACTCCATTTCTTCTCTTAAATTCCATGTCAGGACCCCTAGGTCACTGCTAGGAGAACTTTCCTAGCATCTCGGGCAAATTGATTCTCTTTTGTTATGCTCTAACACTCAAAAAATCGCCACATTTGAGTTTGCTTTATATTTGGACTATGACTTTCTGACTAAGTTTTGCTTTTCCTAGAGTTTCTAGTTGTCTTTCTTTCCTTTCTTATGCTTGATCATATCTGCAATTTTTTCAAATGTTCTATTACTCCACTAATCTCGCAACTCCCCGTTTCCTCAGAAACTTGCCTTTCTGCCCCCATCCATTCTCCTCCTCCCTTCTGGACAGGTTGCTTTCTAACCCTGCAAATTCACTATCATCCTGCTGTCTTGAGTGAGACCCTCTGAGTTTCCATGTCTCCCTCTTTCTGGATTTCTTTCCTTGTTATTGCTAGAATACATCTTCAAATAACCTTCTAAAAGAGGTACATGGAAAGAAAGTTTTATGAACTGCTGCATGTCTGAAAATTTTCTCTCCCTCACAGTTGACTGGTAAGAAGGATGGGTATAGAATCTATGTTGGAAAATCATTTTCCTTCAGGATGTTAAAAGTATTTCCCCTTTATCTTTTAAAACCCCAATGTTGCTGATGGGATGGCTAGTGCTAGTCTCATTCCATTCTTTTGTCAGTGGACTGACTTTTCTCTCTGAAAATTTTAAAGACATCTTCTTTACCCTAATGTTTCACAAAGATGTACCTAGATGCAGGTGTAGTCTCATCCATTGTGTTGAATACCTGGTCCATCTTTTCAATGTAAAGATTCTGTTCTTCACCTCTGGGAAATTCTCTGCTGCAATCTCTGGCTTTTTTTTTTTTCCCCTAAGTCTGACCTTTTGCTTCATATTCTGGATGATATCTTCAACTCTATGTTCCAGCCTTTCTGATGAAAAATGTTTGTTTATGATTATAATTTTAATCCTTCGGAGTTTTTTCTTGTCTTCTGAGTGTATATTTTTACATGACAATCTGTCCTGGTTTTATGGCTATAATATTTTCTACCTTGAGTATATTAATTAGAGGATCTTTAAAAGTGCTATTCTCTGAATTAGTTCTATTTCCTCCCAGGTCAATTTTTCTGTTTAGCTGGATCTTTCTCTTTCGTGATGCTGGTTCTCTTCAGAAGCCTGTTGCTCCTTGGGTGTCTGTTCATATTTATGAAAGGACTGGGTTTCTTCTGCTGTTTTGTAAGAAGGATTAGTTGTCTATTAGGCCCCTCACCGACTGAAGGTTTTGACTGTGTGATGTAGGGTGGGGCCTGTGAATGGCAGGCTTTGTTCTAAGGCAAGAACACCAACAGCCAGCTATATAAAGGGCCCCCTAAATGTCAGAATTTAGAGTGAAAAGGAGACCTTCACTCTAATTCACCAAAATGCATACCAGGAGCCTTAGCTTTCCCAGACAAATTGCTCATTCCCTTTAGAGAAGAGCCTTCTACTTTTTGGTCTACGGTAAATGCTGCAGCCTGCTTTCTACACAGTTAATGCTGAGGGTAAATGCTACAGCCTGCTTTGTATGCAGGTAAAGGACAGGGCTGGAGACACAAATAGCCATAATTCCACATACAGACCTGCAGGTAATGTGCTGCCTTCAGCCCCTTCTGCCGTCTGCCCTCCACCAAAGCTGCTGACCCTAAGGCAGAATATCTCCGTGGGCCTCCACTCCCACCTCCTCTGAGACCCTCTTACAGTGTATTCAAGGCTGGGCCCATCCCATCTATCAGCCCACTCCCATCTGTTTTCTACCTTTCACACTTTTGCTGAAATCTCTTGTTTCACAAGAAAGATGGTAAACACCCCCCACCACCATCACCACATTTGCTATTGTGGATGTATTCTTTGTTTAACTCCTCCGCTTTTATTTTGGTGGTATGTCAGGATAGGGGACAGGAGACAGGAGACAAAGGCATGAGCACAGTGGCCTGTCTAGTGCTGGGAGGGCTGAATGCCTGCATTCTACTAGGAGTGACTGGTGGGTACTGCATTTTACAGATTCAAAATAACAATGACTTTACATTAATAAAGTGATTTTGTATAGCAAGGTAATTTAATATTATAAAATTTACACTAAATAAATGATAGTCCACTAAATGGTAATGGCTTTATACATTTGAAATAGACAAAGTAGAATCTAACTATAATAGTTATTAGGAATACATTGACTGGATGGCTTTCTTATCCTCACCGTTACTCCATTACTCCCAATGACCCAATGAGGCAGACATCATTGCCCACCCTCAGCAGGTAAGGGAACTGAAGCTCAGAGAGGTTGAGTTACTTGCTTAAGGTCACACAGTCAGGTAGTAACATCTCCCAGGAAAGATTCCAGGATTATCAAGGCTGAGATCTGGGTGGAATCTGGAAGAATAGACTGTAACTTAAGAGAGAAGGAAATTACAAATGGGAGAAACTATTTGTAATTCATATATCTGGTAAAGGATTTGTATCCAGAAGATATAAAGAATGCTTACAATTCAAAAATAAAAAGACAAATAACCTGATTAAAAATTGGGCAAAGGAGGGGCCGGCCTAGTGGCTCGGGCGGTTAGAGCTCCATGCTCCTAACTCCGAAGGCTGCCGGTTCGATTCCCACATGGGCCAGTGGGCTCTCAACCACAAGGTTGCCAGTTCAGTTCCTCGACTCCCGCAAGGGATGGTGGGCTCTACCCCTGCAACTGAGATTGAACACGGCACCTCGAGCTGAGCTGCCGCTGAGCTCCCGGATGGCTCAGTTGGTTGGAGCATGTCCTCTCAACCACAAGGTTGCCGGTTCGACTCCCATCCAAGGGATGGTGGGCTGTGCCCCCTGCAACTAGCAACGGCAACTGGACCTGGAGCTGAGCTGCGCCCTCCACAACTAAGACTGAGAGAACAACAACTTGAAGCTGAACAGAACCCTCCACAACTAAGATTGAAAGGACAACTTGACTTGGAGAAAAGTCCTGAAAGTGCACACTATTCCCCAATAAAGTCCTGTTCCCCTTCCCCAATAAAATCTTTAAAAAAAAAAAAAAAATTGGGCAAAGGATCTGAATAGACATTTCTTCAAAGAAGATCTACAATGGCTAAGGTATGAATCATATCTCAATAGAGCTGTTTAAAAAAAAAAAAAAAAGAAGGAAACACAGATTGGGGGTGGGAAGAGGGAATGAAACCAGAATTACACCATTTCATTCTCGGTGCAGTGACAGGATGGAGCAGGGAGGACCCAGGCCATCTGAGGTAGGGGTGGGGGACAAGTAGACCTTATCAGAAGTAGGGAGGTGGGTGTCACAGGAGGGGACTAGACAAAGAGGGCCAGTCATTGAATTCTTTCAATAGTTACCCCCAACCCTTTGGGTGGCCACACCTGTCTTAAAGTGACAGGAATCCTGCGTTATCAGGACATCCCAAACTTCCCCCAGGCTGGAACAGGGTGTGATCCTCTCCTAGAAAAACTTCCCCTATCCCACCCTTGCTTTCCAAGTAAAGGCTTCTGCCTTAACCTCTTGAAATGCTCCTCCTTGGAGGCCAGCCACCATGCTGTGAGAAAGCCCAAGCAGCCACTTGGAGACATCCATGTGGAAGAAAACCGAGTCCCTGATCAACAGCCTTGGTGGAGATGCCGGCTCTGTGAGGGAGGCCATTTTGGATCTTCTGTGGCTTTCAGAACTTCAGCTTATACTCTGTGGAGCAGAATTACTGCCTGGTCAATCCATAGTATCATCCCATATAGCCGTTGTTTTAAGCCACAGAGTTTTAGGGGTGGTTGTTACACAGCAATAGGTATTCAAAACATCTCATTTTATTTGTTTGCAGCTTTCTTGATATACTTGACATAGAACATTGGGTAAATTTAAGTTGTACAACATGATGCTTTGGTATTGCAAAAACAATCACCATGATAAAGTTAGTTAATATAATCCATCACCTCACCTAGGAACCCTTTGTGTGTGTGATGAGAACTTTTAAGATCTACTCTTTTAGCAACTTTAAGTGTACAATACAGTATTATTAACTAGAGTCAGCGTGCTGTACTTTAGATCCCCAGAGCTTATTCATCCTATAACTGGAAGTTTGTGCACTTTCACCACCTTCACCCATTGCCCCCACATCCTCGCCCCTGGCAGCTACCAATCTACTCTTCATTTCTATTTGTTCAGGTTTTTTAGACCCCGTATATAAGTGAGATCATACAGTATTTGTCTTGCCCTGTCTGACTTACTTCACTTAGCATAATGACCTTGTTTCATCCATGTTGTTGCAAATTACAAAATTTATTTCCTTTTTATGGATGAATAATATTTCATTGTGTGTGTGTGTGATTTTCTTTATCCATTTATCTGTTGATGGACACTTAGGTTGTTTCCATACCTTGGCTATTGTGAACAACACTGCAATGAACATGGGGATGCAGATATCTCTTTGAGATAATGATTTCACTTACTTCAGATGTATTCCCAGAAGTGGGAATGCTGAATCATAGGGTAGTTCTATTTTTAACTATTTAGTTATTTACTTATTTATTTTTTATTATTAGTTTTAGGGGTATAAAAAGACATAATAATTAAACATTTACATACCTCACAAAGTGATAACCCCAACAAGTCTGCTACCCCTCTGACACCGTACATAGTTATTACAATACAATTGACTATATTCCCTATGCTGTACTTTACATCTCATGACTATATATATATATATATATATATATTTTTTTTTTAAATTATAGTTGACATTCATTATTATTTTATATTAGTTTCAAGGGTATAGCACAGTGGTTAGACATTTACATAATTTATGAAGTGATCCCCCTGATAAGTCTAGTGCCCATCTGAGATCATATATAGTTTTTACAACATTATTGACTATATTCTCCGTACTGTATTTCACATCCCGGGGACTTCCTAATCCCTTCACCTTTTTCATCCAGTCCCCCAAATCCCCCGCCCATCTAGCAACCATCAGTTTGTTTTCTGTATCTATGAGTCTATTTCTGTTTTGTTTGTTTATTCTGTTCTTTAGATTCCACATATAAGTAAGATCATATAGTATTTGTCTTTCTCAGGCTGACTTATTTCACTTAGCACAATATCCTCTAGGTCCATCCATGTTGTTGCAAAGGGTAAGATTACATTCTTTCTTATAGCAAAGTAATACTCCATTGTATAAATGTACCACAATTTCTTTATCCAGTTGTCTATGGTTAGGCACTTTGGTTGCTTCCTTATCTTGGCTATTGTGAATAGCACTGCAGTAAACAGGTGGGCATATGTGTTTTTGAGTTAGTGTTTTGGATTTCTTTGGATAAATACCCAGGAGTGGAATTGCTGGTCATAAGGTAATTCTATTTTTAATTTTTTGAAACCTCTATACTGTTTTCCACAATGGCTGCAGCAATTTGCAATCCCACGAACAGTGTATTAGCATTCCCTTTTCTCCACATTCTCTCCAACACTTATCTCTTGTCTTTTTGATAATAGCCATTCTAACATGAATGAAGTTATATCTCATTGTGTCTTGATTTGCATTTCTCTGATGATTAGTAATGTTGAACATCTTTCCATGTTCCTGGTAGCCATTTGCATATCTTCTTTGGGAAAAAAAGAAGTCGTTCAGGTCCTTTGCCCATTTTTAGATGGGATGATGACGCTGATGATGCTAATGATGATTTTGTTATTGAGTTGTATGAGTTCCTTAAATACTTTGCATATTAACCGCTTATCAGATACATGATTTGCAAATGTTTTCTCCCGTTTCATAGGTTGCTTTTTCATTATGTTGATCCTTCCTTTTGCCGAGCAGAAGCTTTTCAGTTTGATTTAGTCCCACTTGCTTATTTTTGCTTGTGCTTTTGATGTCATATCCAAAAAAACCATGGCCAAGGCCAATGGCAATGAGATTTTTCTTTATGCTTCTTCAAGGAATTTTACTGTGTCATGTCTTATAGTTAAGTCTTTAATCTATTTCAAGTTGATTTTTGTGAGTGGTGTAAAATAAAGATCTAGTTCTTTTGCATGTGGCTGTCGAGTTTTCCCAACACCATTTATTGAAGAGACTTCCCCGCCTTCCATTGTATATTCTTGCTTCCTTTGTCATAGATTAACTGAACATTTATGTGTGTGTGGGTTTATTGCTGGGCTTTTGATTCTCTTCCATTGGTCTATATGTCTATTTTTATGCCAGTACCATACTGTTTTGATGACTATATCTTTGCAGTACAGTTTGAAATCAGGACGTTTGATGCCTCCAGTTCTGTTCCTCTTTCTCAAGACTGCTTTGGCTATTCAAGGTCTTTCGTGGTTCCATATGAATTTTAGGATTGTTTTTTCTATTGCTGTTAAAAATGCCATTGGAATTTTGATAGGGATTGCATTAAATCTATAGATTGCTTTGGGTGATACATGCATTTTAACAATATTAATTCTTCTGATCCATGAACATGGGGCATCTTTCCATTTATTTGTGCCTTCTTCAATTTCTTTCATCAATGTCTTATAGTTTTCAGTGTGCAGATCTTTCACCTCCTTAGTAAATTTATTCCTAGGTATTTTATTCTTTTCATGCAATCGTGAATGGAATTGTTTTATTTCTTTTTCAGATAGTTCATTGTTTGCATATAGAAATGCAACTGATATTTTACATTTTGTATATTGATTTTATATCCTGCAACTTTACTGAATTTGTTGATCAGTTCTAGCAGTGTTTTGGTGGAGTCTTTAGGGCTTTCTTTATATCCCATTTTTCAAAACATCCCATTTTAATTATGTGAAAAACTGAGGCTCAGAGTAGTTAAGTGACATGCCCAGGGTCACAGCTGGGATTCATAGTCTGGACTCAATTCAAAGTCTGCCTAACTCTAGAGCCTGGGATCTTCCTAGTACAAGATGCTGTCTCTGCTGTTCAGAAACAGCCCTAAGGACTAGATAGTCTTAAGGACTAAGGACTACAACACCCATTATAGGGAAAAAGAAGAAAGATCAGATTGTGCACTTCAGTGCCTGTAGCTTCTTTCCCATCCCAGCTGCTCTGCCCCTACTTGAGTGTTTATGTGATTTGTGGTGATCTATATGAAGATTGGGAGTGATCCTGTGTGTCAGTATATGCCTCTGGGTGTTTGTGTACCTTTGAGCCTATGGTGCATATGTGTGTGCTGTCATTGTGGCATGTGTTGATATGTGTTTGTGCTATGTGTTTTGGGAGGAGGATGTGTAGTGTGTGGCCCACATCGGTATGTTTTTGCATGTGTATATGACAGAGTGTGGTATATATGGAGATCTGTTTGTGTGGAGTGGTGTGGATTTGTGGGGCATGGTGTGTGCTGTGTGCATACGGAAGGGGGAGGGGTGGGAGATATGTTGTGTGTGGTGCAGTGTGTGTTACAGGAGAGGAGATCCAGTGACTGGTCTTGAGCGTGTTTTCCCTCCTCAAGCATCCCAGCATCTTGCTGACACTGATCTGGGTCTGGGAACGTCTTTCCTGAATAAACATGATGTCATTTCCATTCCATTCAGCCTGCGCCGGGACAGCTGCTGTCAGCATCACTGAGGGAAATGCCACCTCGGCCCTGACAGCTGCCACTTGGCACACTTTGTAGAGAGCTTCTCGGGGAAGAAAAAAACCAGCCAGTCATGCAGATGCTATTTAAAGTATGTTGCATCTTGATGAGAAATGTAGAGGAAGCTAAAGTGTGCTGGAGGGATTGCCTGGGACCCTGGGTTGGAGGAGGGGGAAGCTTGAGTGTCCATGACATAGGGCCCATGGGTCTTGAGCTAAATCTAGCCCTACCTTCCATTTTACAGATGAGGAAACTGAGGCCTAGAAAGGGGAAGGGTCTTGCCCATGATCAGAGAGCAAGTCAGAGTCACAAAACATGAGACCTGGAAGTCATGGTCAAAATTGTCAAATCTAACTCCCACATTGTACCAATGGGGAAAATCTGGCCCAGGAAGGAAAAGCAGTGTGCCCAAATCCACTCAGGAAATCAATGGCAGAGCTTGGACCAGTACCCAGGTCGCGGGTGTGGGTATTTGACCTTTGTCTTAAATGCACTGATAATCTCCGTCTTGCATACAGTGGAGCTAAACAAATATTTGTGTAATGACATGCATTGCTTTGGATGACTTGGAAATGCATTGAATTATTGTTTTCTCAGCCCTGCCCTTCACCGCCAGGAATAACATATGTCTGCCCCAACCAGCTGTTCTGGGTTTTCTGACATCCTGCAACTGGTTTCTATTCCAGCAAGAAGTATATAAAATGCTCCTGGTCAGAGCTGGGGACTTCTCACTCTTTTAAGTTGGTACCTTGAGTGGTCAGCAAACTCAGGCTTGAGTTTGACCCCTCCTATCTGGCTGACTTCTCCTCCCTGTCCAAAACCTGTGACATTCAGGTTTTTCACCACCTGGCCTCTTTCCACCTTTCCAAGATCATCGCCATCAGCTGCCATTCACTAGTGATCCTGTAATTTCTCATTCTCCCTGAGTGCGCTGTTCTTTCACACGTCCGTGTGCTTTTACGTGTGCCTTTGTCTGGAAGGACATTTCTCTGCCTGTCAAACTCCTACTCATCCTTCAAGGCCCCATCTAATATCACTCCCTCTGGAACAGGCAGGGTAGCTGATCTTGGGCTCACAATGTCTTGGACATCTGTGCGTCATAAACCTTACCACAATGAGTTAAATTTGATGATCTGACTTTCCTATGAGATCAAGAGCTCATCAAGGGCAGGAACAGAGGCTGAAAAATGTCTGTATCACCAGCATAGAAAAGGTTCTGAAGAAATGTTTATTGAATGCATGCCATGCACGTGACTTACTGATAGACCATGGTGGAAATTCTGGCCCAGAACTCCAGCCTGTCCCTAGAGAAGCAAAAAAGGAAAGGATGGCACCAGCATGGCATTGAGTTCCAGGCCAAACTGAGAGGTCAACCTCTAACATTTCATAAAATTCAGCCAAGTGTGTCTTTCATATCTTCCCTCCATCTTTTCTGGGCCACACCTCCCACTCTCTGACAAGTCCACTCTCATACCAGTTCTGCTACCTCACTGATACCTCACTGATATATCCAGCAGGCTTGCTCTCTCTTGGTGGCCCAAGGCTCTGAAATAACTTCTCATTTCTCCCTTAACTTCCAGAAAAACTCATTGAGTCGGGTTGTCTTGGATGTTGGGGAAGCAATCTGATTCATAATAACATGTGAAGAGCTAGGAACCTATCAAACTTTCTTAGAGGAAGGAGGAGGAAGGAGAAGGAAAGAGGAAAGGAAGGAGTTGAGAAACATTAGTAATCATGATACTTAATGCTAAAGCAGAACTGGAAGTGAACGCAGACAAGAAGTACTTTCCAAATGTTTACAAACGCTGTGAATGGCCAGAACTTACATAATGGATTCCCTATGTTGCGTTGGCTCTTTCTATCATTCTAACTGCTTTAGAGAACATCGCTGTCATTGGTGTCCGTCTGATAGAAACCAGCCTCATTGATATGTACAGTTTCGATAATCTTTGGAATCTTCCAAAGTTCTTTCTTTTAACTTATTGAAAACATATTATCTTAGTTATGTTACTTTTAACTTATTGAAAGCATAGCCTCAGCAATGCCCTTGGATAAGACAGCAATAGAAATCTCTTCTCCTGCTTCTTTTGATGTGGATGATCATGGTGATTAGAGGGCAGAATTGGGGAAAGATTAAAGAATACATTACAATATCAAGACTTATAAAATATTTGTTAAAGTATTTCTCTCAAAATCAGATTAGCAATCAGATATTGGCCAGCTCCGACAATGTGGCTCACTAGGCAAACAATGAATTCTCTGTAGAGTCTGTGAGTCTATGAGTCAAACAGCCACAGAGTTAGGTGTCCCTAGATCTCCCTGAGTCTTCCAAATGTGGGAGAGTGGATAAGCGGGGGGGACTGGTCCTGTTATTTCTATCTAATGGAATAAAAAGAAAGGGCTGACTGACAACCCTCTTAAAGAAGGAATCATTGGGGCATAGCTGAAGAAGAAAAGGAAACAACTGAAGTTGGTTACCTACATTATGCCCAACACTGCTCCAGACATTTAAATATATGATCACAGCTAAGTCATTACAACACCGCATTAAACAAAGTCAACAATTTTCAAGGCGTAATTTGCAGACCCCAGATATGACCAAGACTGTTCTGGAGGCTTTGCGAGCCCAATATTTTCATAGTATCAGTTAAAAGTTGTTTGCCTTTTTTGTTCATGGTCTGACATTTTCATTGATGGTGCACAAGCAAAGGTGGTTTGAATGAATGAAAGCAATGCCACCAAACTGTCCTAAGAATCATTGTATTCCTCACCACCACACACAGAAGTTTTTAATAATGCCCCTGATGAATTAGTAAAAATTACTGATATGATTAAATCTCAATCCTGGAGTACACATCTTTTTTAAATGCTGTGTAAAAGAATGGGACGTGCACAGAAAGCCCTTCTGTTGCATAACTCAATACAATGGTTCTCTCCTGGGATTTTTTGAGTTGCCAGCTCAACTACCCACTTTTTTCACAGAATACCATTTTTATTTGAAAGTTCTTTCAAGTGGTAGGTGAATTTTGGTTAATCAGACTTTGGCATTTGGCAGATGTTTCTTAAAAAATGAAAGAAGTGAGCCCGTCCTTCAAGGAAAACAACTGTTGATGTTTATTGCCACTGACAAAATTTCAGCTCTCAAGTGAAAACTGAGTTTGATAGCTTCCTTATACTTAGGCTAATGTGATGTTGTCAAGTGTGATCTTATTTATCCCTGGAAGGTTGACCAAGCCATCTAGGTTTCCTGCAAGGTGAGATGGTAATACCTGCCTCATGAGGCTGTTTGTGAACATCAGTGAAGATCATGGCTGGGAAAGGGGTTTTCATGCTGGAAATTCCTAAAAAAGAATAGCTATTGCTATTAATATGTAGCAGCTAAGCCCAAACCAGAAATTAGAGTCTGGTTGGTTGTGGAGCTTCTAAACTAGTCATCCTTAGCATGGGTTGAAATCATGAAAGTCTTATTTTTGTGGCTGTGGCCTTTTCTAGTGAGTGAAAGCTCTCCCCACCTGTTTCCTGCCTCCCCATCCCTATTGTGCTCCAACATGGGCAAACACTCCCATCTGCCTGGGGGAGGAGGCCAGGGTAGACCCAATAGTATCAGCATCCATTCCTTGGCTAACAGACCCTGGAGGCTGGGGCTGTTGACTATAATTGGACCTTCTGCCCTATTCCAGACTGTGTCTTCCCACAAGGCATCTAGGAGGTGCCTCCCAGGGTCACCCAGTGGAAACCCAGGGCATGCCACTTGGGAAGGTTGCAGGGACCACCATGGGGACCTCCAGATGGAGGGTTTTGCTCACCTGCCTCTTTCTCTCCACTCAGAATCAGGAGTATAGCTCTGAACAGAAGTCAGCTCAGCCTGGGCTGCAGGACCATCCACAGGGCACTTACAAGGGACCTAGAAATGAGGTAATGAAGGTCGGGCCTCCCTGGTTTTCAGAAGGATGTCTGGCACTGGGCAGTGCCACTCCCTTCTTCTCCTTCCCTCTCCTGGTATCTGTGTGTGCAGCACATGGTTCAGTTGTAAAGACATGGACTTGGAGCCAGACACCACATCATGCTCCAGCCCTAGGCTCTGGAGAGACGGAGAAGAAGGGTCCCCCGCCCTCAAGAAATCCCCACAGTGCAAGGAGCCAGTCACTGCCTCAGAAGCTGGTGTGACGAGGATGTGCATGGCAGAAGCCAGAGCTACAGTTCACAGAGTGACTTCCTGTGCTGGCTAAGAGACCTAAATTGTTTCTGACACTCCTAATAGCCATGTGACATGGGTCCAGGAGAAGTTATCTTAGTTGACTGCATTTAACCAATTTACTGGCCCTCTAGTCCCCTGGTCAAAACATACTGCCCACCAATGCTGATGGCTCAAGCTTCTAGAACATTCCTCACCTTACCCAAGCTCTGCTCCCACTGGCTGAGCTGTGAGCTACCAACATCAGGAGAGTTTATTCCCAAAAAGGTTTGGCCAACTTTTATTTATTGTTGTAATTATATAATTTAAATAAATTTAAAAAATAATGAAATCTGACTGCAAAAAAAGAAAGTAGTGTTTTGAGAAAAACTAAGTCTAATGCCTTGGAAATACACAATAAATATGAATTGCTAAAAATAAATCTGTTGATTTTGTTTTGGGAGAGATCTGGAGCGGGAGGGGATAATACCGTGTTTCCCTGAAAATAAGACATAACCAGAAAATAAGCCCTAGCATGATTTTTCAGGATGAGATCCCCTGAACATAAGCCCTAATGTGTCTTTTGGAGCAAAAATTAATATAATTTTTGCTTATTTTTGCTCCCCGGTCTTATTTTTGGGGAAACACGATAACAATGTGGAATTCAAAATTCAAAGTGCTTCACAAGTGTCCTTGCATTCCATTTAAAAAGAACAAAAAAAAGAACTGGAAATCTTTAGCAATGTGCTGTGGCTGCCAGCAGAACAAAGTAGGACTCCAGCCAGAGGCCTGGAACTCAAAGCAGCAGCTTTGGCCCACACTGACTGTTTTACACTAGAACAAAATGTTTAAGGTACTTGTATCCATTTTTAATGATTGCCTTTCTTAGCCAAACTTTGGATTACCTAATCAACGGCTTGGACCAATCAGGTTAGCTGAGAGGTTTCTGCGGGGTTATTATGCCCATTTTACAGATAAGGAGAATAAAGCTGAGAGAGACGAAGTGCCTTGTTCAAGGTCACACAGCTGAGAAGTCCTGGTGTTGGAAACCAAGCACAAGTGGCTCCTGAGCCAAGACCTATCTACCCCACGATCTCTGGTAGGTAGGTGTATTGAGTGTGAGGTGGAGACTGAGTGTGAGGGCGTGGGCATGAGAATGAGTGTGTGGCAGGGACGGGACGGGGTTGTGTGGTGACAGAGAGTGTTGAGTGTTGGCATGACTGTGTGCGTGTGTGTGTGTGTGTGTGTGTGTGTGTATGCGCACATTTCTGACGTGGGCTCAGTGCAGCTTGGCCCACCTCCTGAAGTTATCCTCTGATAACCGCATTCAGAAGCCAGTCCTGGTCCCACCCGCATGGACTCCATGGGGGCATCTGCTCCCCACAGAGATAGGTCTAAATAACCCCGTGGGAGGAGCCACAGGGATCTAGGCTCCAAGGAGGAGGCTGGCACATAAATAATCAGGACACACCCCGGTAATGACCCCACCTCACCTGGCCTCCTGGCCCAAGAGGGCAGAAGGTGGTCCAACCTGCCAACTCCTACATCCTAAGGAGGGGCCAGCCACATGGGCAATCTCAAGGCCTGCCCTCTCCTCAGCCCCAAAGAGGCTGTCCACATGCACCCACCAGGGACATCCACCATTCCAGGTGGCGGCCTCATCTTTTCCCAGGGGACAACGGGCTTGGGTTCCATATGGGATATCTTCGAGCCCGAAAACCCCCAGTTTGGAGCCCCTACCCTCTGCTATGCTCAAGAGCAGGTCCCAGGGGAATGGTGCAGGAGAAAAGCCAGGCAGGCTGGGTAGAAATCACCACTGCTCAGTGAGGGGCCTGGCCAACTTGGGCGCTTGTCCTCTGCCAGGCTCAGTCTCCTCATCTGTTAAATGGGAGTGGTGGCATCCACCTTATGAAGAGCAGGAAAGACTGACACTCGGGACTACCTCGGTCTAACTCTTGGCAGCTATATGAACTTAAGCAAGTGACTTAAGCACCCTGTGCTTCAGTTTTTCTCGTCTATAAAATGAAGATGATAACAGCACCTACCTGATAGGGTAGTTGTGAGGGTGAAATGAACTAATATGAGTAAAATCTTAGAAAAAGGATGGGAGACACATAGAGCTATATCTGTTTGCCATCATCATCATCATCACCATAATTACCTTTCTCTTTGCAGAGCTTGGGTGAGTATGAAATGAATGCATCCTGCACCATGCACATAGGAGCCCAGGACATCCTGGCTGCTCCTCCCAGGCTGGGGAGAAGGAGGGAGAAGACACACGAGGGTGGACCTGGGGGACTGTGCTTTTTCCTCCACTGTGCTTTCCAAGGCATGCATCCTTCCCATATGCCCAGTACTGTCTTCTGTGAGCGCATTTCATGTCTCCTACACATTTAACGTAATGACAGACCTCAGAGGGATTCTCGTCCCCACTTTCCAGATGAGGTAACTGAGAGTTTCCAGGGTGTCTTACTGCCACCCAGATGTTAGGATCCCAGAACATCCTTGTCAGAAAGACCCTGAGGGCTCATCCACCCCAGGAGTGGTTTCATCTCCCAGGAAGCTGAGGCTGACTTATCCCAAGGTCTGCTTGAGAAGGAATTTGAGGCTCTCTGGGACCTCAGACAGAAAGCATGTGATGCCTTCCACGGATGCAGGAGTGTGGCGTGATAACGTGCGCCATTGGTCAACCTGCTGTCATCCGCCCCTCACTTGGTGTGTGGCTTAGAGATGGGAGCCTGGTGCCCATGGTCTCAAAGGAGATAGTGCACAGTGGAGAGAGAACCTGCCCAGCCCAGGCTCTTTCCCCGCCTGCCACTGGATCAGGTCTGCTTTCTTCGGGAGACATTTACTTGGTGCTTCTGCCATCTGTGGTCGTGGCTTCTAGGAATCAAGTCATTCAGAATGCACTGAGGAACCTGTGGGAGATAGTCCCTGCCCCTGCCACCGCCCTGCCAGACCCAGACGAGCTTCATGCCCCTGTGGCCTTCCGTTCTGGAGGTGTTTGTTATCCAGAAAATTCAAGAGCTGCCCCAAGGACAGACAGGAGAAATGCTGGTCTGATATACCATCAAGCTGTACTCGTCCGCCAGGGTCACTGGGTGCAGACCCAACAAGCCTGCTCCCATCATGCCAGGGGGCACCACGCAAGATTGTACAGCAGAAGATGGCAAGGCAGCGAGAGCAAGCAGGAACACAGGAAATACATATGTACACACCCATTAAGCAAATATTTGGAATCCACTTAGGTACAGAGGCACACACAAGTATATGGTCATAGATACACACTCAATAACAGAGAACCCAGAGACTATGATTTCACAAATACCCACACATATTTACCATCCCAAGTTAACACATGTAGATGATTCGTCGTTTTTGCTTTAGACGTTTTTTATAAAAGAAACAGATGGTGAAGATTTTTAAACTGAAGTCCTTTTTCTACCCCTCCCCAGTTCCATTTCCCGTCCTTACGCAGAAGCCATATCAGGAATGTGGTATGTATCCTCCCAGTCCATTTTTTTAAATTCATAAACAATACATAGTATTGCTGAGTGTGTTTTGAAATTTTACATAAATGATGTCATATTATGCTTATCATTTTTCAACTTAGTTTATGTATTACTTTCCTAGGGCTGCCATAACAAAGTACCATAGCTTAAAACAACAGAAATTTATTCTCTCACTATTTTGGAAGCTTGAAGTCTGAAATCCAGGTATTGGTGGGGCCAGGCTCCCTCTGAGATTCTGGGTAGAGGCTTTTCTTAATCTCCTGGCTTCCAAACTAAAATTAATTTTAGACTGTAATAAAGAATAAAAAAGCATCTATTTGAGCAAAAGGAGCCGCAGCCTGGGAGACACAGATTCAGGTAGCGATCTAAATTGTGCTCTACTTTGTGCTCTACTGAGACCAAGGAGAGGCCATCTTTTATAAGAACGTTCCCTCCCAAGTTTCCAATTTATGCACAGGAGGTTTCCAAATCGTGCATTTCTGATTGGTCCAAATCATGCAGTCCCGATTGGTTGGTATAGATGTAAATGAGGATTTGTGTAGTTCTGATTGGACAGGGCAGGTCTCAGTCCATTAGTCAAAACATGAAAGCAGGGCTTCCCTGCAGCGGTTGACTCAGATAGCGTAAACAAGCAGGGCGTAGTGTAGGAGGCTGCGGTTCAGCCTGAGATTCTTCCCGGCTTACAGAGTGCATGAGGAGCTCCTGTCAGCAAATGGCTGCTAGACTCTTATTCATAAAATTTAGGCCCTCAATTGACCATGGGAAGTCCCTCTCAGCAGATAAATTCCTCCTTGGGGTTCACATCAAAAGAATCTTTCTTCTTGGGGTTCATAAGTGGTGACTGTCAATCGTTGGCATTCCTTGGCTTGCAGTTGCATCTTTCCCATCTCTGCTTTTATCACCAGCGTTTTCCCTCTGTGTCTCTACCTTCACATGATATTCCTCTCTCTATGTGTGTCTGTGGCCAAATTTCCCTCTTATAAGGACACCAGTCATACTATTGGATTAGGGCTCATCCTAATGACCTCACCTTAACTTGATTGCATCTGCCAAGACTATTTCCAAATAAGACCACATCCATAGGTAGGTACCAGGGGTTAGGACTTCAACATATCTTTTGGGGGGACACAATTCAATCTACAACATTTTTAAAAATCAAAATTATACTTTTTTATATTTATCCAATGTGGCCATATATAACTCAAGGTCATTTAGTTAACAGTACTGTGTTCTACGTTATAAATAGGTATAACACTGATTTATTTAATTACTCTACTGACAGATATGTGAGTTATTTCCAAGCTTAACATCCATGATGCTTCCTTGTCCATTGCACAAGGCTTTCTCTAGGGCTCATACTTAGGAGCAGAACTGCTGGTCATTTGATATACATATTTCCAACTTTTGAAGGTATTGCCAAATTGTGGTATCTGAGAGTTGACATTTTCCAGCATCCTCACCAGCACTAGTGTCAAACCTTCCAACTTTTGCCAATCTTATGGATGTGAAACGGAATCTCTTTGTTTTGTAATTTGCATTTCTTTGATAAGTAGTGAGGTTAAACATGTTTTCTTACACTTATTTACCGTTTCTGTTTCGTTTTTTTGAGTTGTTCATATCTTCTCCCCAGTTTTCTATTGGGTTGTTTGTCTTTTTCTCATTAATTTATGGGAGTTTTTTAAATTTAGACATCTCTCTTATGTCTGTTACATATACTGCAAAAGTCTTCCCATAGACTCTTGCTCAAATTTTAACTTTGCAAATGTCTTTTATTGCACAAAAGTATTTGATCTGGTTGATCTTAAATGTAATACTTTCCTTTATGATTTCTAGCTTTCATAACTTAAAAACTCCTTCTCTGTCCCAAGTCATAAAGAAATTCTCCCACTTCTACAAACTTTTAAGATTGTTTTTCAGATTTAAGTCATTACTTTATCTCAACTTTACTTTTGTATATGGTGTGAGATCAAGTCTAATTTTATTTATTTTCCATATAAAAAGCTTCTCCAAACTCCATTTTTGAATACTCCATCCTTTCCTCCTACAGATTGGTAATGTCTTTTGATCGTACACCAAGGTCCTATATAATTCAAGTCTCTTTTCGGGCTCTCTTTTCTGTTTCATTGATTTATTTGTCTACCCCTGTGCTAACAACAAGGATGTGTTCCTTATCAAAGCTCTGTAATAAATCAGGATACTTGTCAGAGTAAGACCCCTTCCTTGTTCTATCAGAATTCTCTTAGCTATTCTTGCACTCTCATCTTTTTGTGTGAATTATAGACTCAGTTTAACAAGTTTAATGAAAAATCTTATTGGAAATTTAATCGAGATTGCATTGATTTTATGAATTTGGGAAAAATTAAAGCACTGATGATATTAAGTCTTTCTTTCCATGAACATGGTACATACATCTTCATTTATTCTTTTGTGTGTGTGTGTTCCTCAATAATATTTTGCATTTTCTCCATTGAGTTATTATACATCTTTTATTCGTTGATTACTAGGCCTTCATAGATTTCAAATCCTATCCTTTTTTCTGTTACATTTACATTTTCTACTTGGTTATTACTGGTAGATAAGCTTTCCTCTGTGCCATTTTAATATACATGGCCCCCCCATCAGCAAGCAAATGGACTGTTACTAACCATTGATTTGAGGAGCTTTGGAGGATACCTGCCCGTCTCTCTGGACATCAAGTGCTATAGACTGAATGTGTACCCCCAGAATCCATATGTTGAAACCTAATCCCCAATGTATTGGTATTGGGGAGTGAAGCCTTTGGGAAGCGATTAGGTCACGAGGGTGGTGCCCTCAGGAATGGGATTAGCGCCCCTAAAGAGGAGATCCCAGAGAGCTGCCAGCCCTTTCTGCCATGTGAGGACACGGTGTTAAGACAGTTATCTATGAACTAGGAAATGGCCCTCACCAGACACCAAATCTTCCACCAGCACCTTGATCTTGGACTTGCCAGCCTCCAGAACTGTGAGAGATAAATTTCTGTTGTTTATAGCCACCCAATCTGCGCTATTTTGTTACCACAGCCTGAATGGATTAAGACACCAAGTGAGACCATCCCAGTACACCTTCCAAACTATTCATGCTGCGGCTTCTCCATAATGTGGAAACAGACGAACGGGCAGATGTACAGGAACATTGGTGTATTGGCATTAGTCACTGCAACTCCTAACACACCCTCACTGGCTGCTTACACAGGGCTCAAGTCCGACACCTTTAGGATGAACCGAACAAGTGGGGTGGTTGATACAGGAATGGATCTGGGTGTGAGTGGGGGCTTTCTGAAACACAGTCAAGAGAGAACCAGCAAGTACACTCAAAAAGGACTCTGACGGATCACGTTATGTTTCAAGCTGTGGCTAATGCTCATGTGTTTTGTTCAGAGAAGCCATCCCTGGTCAAAGCCCCACCTCCCAGGACTCCCCCCACCCCAGGGGTGGAGGGAGTAAAAATTGCAACAAACGAGGCTACTGTATAGGCCTTCAGTAAATATTGCTGACAGCCCACTGTGCGTCAGGCACTAAGAGGAGCACTTTGTAGACATTATCTCATTTAATTCTCCCAACAAACCACAAAAGGAGTGAATGTCCCTCCAGAGGACCCGTAGCTCAGGAAGGGATGGGAACCCGGAGCTGTTCTGAAGTTTTTAGTTTAGTAGGCTGATAAGTATTACCCAGGTTTAGCAGGTGTCTTCAGCTGGCCCGGTGAGTCATTTAGATGCACTGCTGTGTATTTTCACCAGACCGAGGAGTATTTGATTGGGTTAGTAAGTACTTCTGCTCAGCTGCTGAGTACGGGGGCAAGTCCTGAGCCCAACTGGGGGTGATCTGATCACCCAGTGTGGCAGGGCCCTGCCTCTAGCATTTCCCTAGGGTTGCCCCACTAGGAAAACAACTTCCCAAGCTCTAGGCAGCAGCTGCTCTGACTTCATGGAAATAGCTGAGACTAGCCCACCTCACCCCTTATCCCCACCCCCACCACCCATTCCCAGGGAGCCTGAGGCACAGCTGGGGCCAGGTTGGGGATAGGAGGAGGCCTCTGGGGCCCTGATCACAGAGTTTGCCTTGGCAGAAGCTTAAAGAGGAGGCTGCCAGGCAGATACCCAGAGACCCCAAAGCCTCAGAAGCCACTGAGTCCACCATTCCCCAGCCCATTGCACAGGTGGGGAGAGTGAGGCCCCAAATCAGCCTCTTTATAGGAATGCCTATTGGATGTGCCCTTAGAGACAGCGTCTTGTCCTCCATTCCCTGGGAGGTGGTCTGAGAGGGTCCAAGCACAGCTCATGCCCTCCCTGTCCCACCCCCAATGCCTGTGCTTGACCTTCTCCTCTGGAATCCAAGCCACATACCCCAAAAGCTGCAACTGGGGCCCCAGAGTGCTCCGGCCTCACCTCCCGTACCACACTCTCTACATACTCTTTTTAAAGTGATAAATCACTGTTGACTTTTTTCAAATTTCTTTTATAGCAGAAATAATATTTGCTTTAACAAATATACACCTACCCTTTGACCCAGCAATTTCACTCCTGGTTATATACGCAAAACATGAGCGCATATGGCCACCAAAAGGCCTGACACACATGTTCATAGCAGCCTGTTCGTAATGGCACCAGACTGAAAACAACCCAAATGCTATCAAAAGGAGACTAAGTGGTATATTTCTACGATGGAATACTGCACAGCAATAAGAAAGAAATGCCCCACCAGCATGTACAATAACACATGATATTTTTATTATCACACCTTTATTATGTTGAGTTAAGGAAGCCAAATGCAAGAGTACTTGCTGTATTATGCCATGTATACAAAGTTCAAGTATAAGCAAAACTATTCAAGACAATGGAGGACAGGATAGTGGTTGCCTTTGGGGACAGATACAAACTGGGAAGGGGAAAAAAGGAACTTTCTGGGAAATGTCTGTGCATTGTTATAGTGTGGCTACACTAGTATCCATACATAGGTAAAAAAATTATCAAATCATACGCTTATATACACACTTTACTGTATGTATGCTATGCACATTCAAAAACAGAAAAAAAAATTTAAGCATATATAAGCTTAAAAAACAAGCAAAAAAGTACACGGTCACTGTTAGGACTTGACATGTACAGAGGTTTCTAAAGAAATTCCAGCTCTCCCCACGCCCAGCAAAAACCACTGCTCTCCCTTTATGTCTATGTGCCCATCCGCAGCTGCAACCTGGAGAAACTTCAGGCCCTGCCAGGAGACCCCGTCACAGGTGACACCCGTCTATTGGCCCTGGGGTTCCCACTGGGAGGAAGAGTCCAGGGGTCTGTGCTGGGGACTCTGCTGAACCTGAGTCCACTTGAGACCCTAAGGTCTGTCTGGAGGAACACTCTGAAGACAGAGAGATGGACCAGGTGGACTCTCCTGCCTCTGAGTGGCTCCTACCCCCTAGTACCAACCACTCACTTGATGGAGGCGCAAGACAGAAGCTCCAGCTCCCAACCCAAGGTCCACCTCCTCATTCACCCCTCCAAATCCCCATGTTCTTGGTTTTTCTCATATTGCTGTCCCCTTTCCTAGGGCCCTTTCTCCAGGAGGGCTGTTGGGAGGGGAAGCTACGGGGCTCCGCAGGAAACCCCTTAGCCACGTGACACACAGATCAGCTCTGTGCACGCAAGCTCCTCCTAAGCCATCCGAGGGAGCATTCAGCCACCAGTGAGCAACTGAGGCTTCAGCCTGCCTCTGTCCTCTCCAGGAACCCTAGGGCGTAAAACAAAGCAAGGAACCCACCCCCAAGTTAAGATCACACAGGAATCCCAAAGAGGTGGGAAGAAAAATAGGAAAGTAAAGGTGTCTGCGCCTCCTGCTTTTATATTAGGTTGGTGCAAAAGTAATTGTGGTTTAAAAGGTTAAAAATTGCAAAAACCACAATTATGTTTGCACTAACCTAATACCTTCCATGATGGGAGCTCACTACCTTCGAGGGCTGCCTCTCCCCTCTCTCGCTGCTCCTGAGTCTTTGCTCACATGGACAGGAAATTTGTGGTTTATGGCTCCAACCCTAGGTGACCAACTCATCTCGGTTTGGCCAGGACTTTCCCAATTGTGGAGCTGCAAGTCCAGTATCCTGGGAAAAACCTCAGCCCTAAGCAAACCAATTACTTACCCTACCTGTAGGGACAATTACTCACCCTACCTGTCACCCCATTCCTAGCTTCATTCTCTGGGTCACTTAAGAGACATTGTCTCAGGGCTCCTCTCTGCAGGTACCATGTCCAGGCCTAGTCTCCACCTCAGGCCTGGTGGTATAACATTTCTTCATTCATACTTTTATGTATAGCCATTCAGAATGGCCCAGAGATTTGAAGCCTGGGTCCCTGGAACCAGAAAAACCTGGGTTCCCATCTTGTGTGACTCTGCACATATTACTCAACCTCTTTGAAGAGCTTCTGTTTGCTCTTCTCAAAGTGGAGATAATACGTATCTACCTCATAGGGTTTGTATGTGTATTCAATGACATAATGAACGGAAAATGCTTAGCACAGGGCCTGGCACCTAGTAAGTACGTGGTAAATGTTTGCTATTATTCTTTATCCATTTACCCTTGAAACATGTATTATGTATTTACTCAGTTTGGACCACAGCCTAGGCACTGAGAACACAGACATAACCCAGACATGCAGCCCCGCACACACCCAGATGCTCACAGTCTGGTACAGGGAGCGGAGGAGGACACAGGCACTTACAGTCCAACACGAAAAGGGCTGTGAGGCGATCAGACAGAGAAACGACCACCTAGGGAAGTTCCCAGAGGAGGCGCCATAGTACAGGGCCTTGCCTGAGAGCAGTCGGAGGAAAGGAATTCCATGAAGAGAGATTAGCATGAGCAAGGACTAGAAAGCATGACGCAACATGACCCTTTCTGGCAGGAATGAGCAGTTCAGTACTTCAGAGCCTAGGCTGTATGTGGAGAAGGCCAGAAAAGGAGGCAGTTGAGAAAGAATATTTTTTCTTAATAAAATAGGAAATATTTAAATACAATAGAGTATATTTATTTCAACACAAAGGCCTACAACATGCTTTAAGGGAAAACACTAACGGCATTCCCATTATGATGAAAGGCTATTGTTTAACATCATTCTGGCAGTACCAGCCCACATAATTAGATAAGAAAAAAAATGAGAAGTATAAAAATCAGAAAGAGGAGGAAAATTGATCATACTTATAGAATCAACTGACAACCATTATAAATAATAAGAGAATTCAGTAAAGTGGTTGGGTGCAAAATTAATAAACTAAAGTTAATAGTTTTCATAAATACAAATAGCCACTTAGAAGAGATAATGAAAGAGAAGTCCCTGTTCACAATAGCGGCAAAAAAGATAAAATGTTTAGAAATTAATTCAACAAACATAAAATGACAAGATTTATCTAAGACCTGAACATGTACAATGGTTTTGGACTAATTCTCTCATATTTATACATATAATATTTAAAGATAGATAGATAGATAGATAGACAGATAGATAGATAGATATTCTGGTAAGATATCAACAAAAACTTTTAAAATAAGCAAGCTGATTCTAAAATGCATTTGGCAGAGAGATCCAAGATGGTGGAGTAGATTAACACTGTGCCTGAGTCCTTCCATGAACACAATAAAATTACAACTAAATTATAGAACAATCAACAATCAACCTGTAGAACCATCTGAACTCTAGCCAAACAGAAGTCCTAAAACTGAAAGTATAAAGAAGCCACGTCGAGACAGATAGGAGGGGTGGAGACATGAAACAGGCCCCAAACCTCCCTGTGGTGGTTGAGAATTAAGAGGGATACCTAGGCTATGAAGGTTCCCCCTGGAGGAGCAAGGGACCCCCAGACCCCCACACCAGCTCCCCAGCCCAGAGTACTGGTGCCAGGAAGAGGAGCCCTCACAACATCTGGCTGTGAAAAACAGTGGGGATTCCAACCATTCAAGTGGGACAGAAGGCGGTGGGGAACCCAGACATCCACTTAAACAGGTCGCGCACAGACTCACTCGCTCGCAGGAATTCACCTTGAGTTCCAGTGGAGGAATGGTGACTCGGGGGGCCTCAGAGACATATGGGGGCGCAGACTGAGGAGTGTGGCTGCAGGGGGAGGACTGGAAGACAGTCAGCATTTTCCTGGTGAGAGCGTCTCCTTCCCGTGCAGCCAGCAGACCGGCACCATCTTTTCTATGTTGAACCCACCCCCTCTGGCCAAATCTGAATCTGATTGGACTGGTGAGCTCTACTGCTCCGCCCTACTGACTCAGCTGGGACCCCACCCCACCCAACTCACTCACCTGAGGGCACTTTCTCTGAGAGCAGTCAGCACCACCTGCATTGCATTCTTTCTAGGAAAACTATCAAAATCCACAGGCCCCAGGCAGGTAGCGACTGGCCTCTGTATGCTCTGAGACTTTTGCCAAGTTGCTTCAGGCTCTACTGGCATAAAACCAGAGTCTACATTAATCTGGTGACCACAACTCTTCCCACTCTAGTGACTCCCTGAGACCCTGCCTCACTAAATTCACATACTGCATAAGGCTTTATCAGTGGCTGAACCTTCAGGGAGCTGGCGGATGGCAGCAGGCCTCCCAATGTCCTGGCTCTTTTTGGAGTTACCCCAGGCCTGGTACTGGTGGCAGTTGTCCTCAGTTCGCATCGTGGCCTCTCCCACATGCCTCCAGGTTTAGCACAGGCAGCAACCAACTGCAGATTGTTTTGTAGCTCCTACCAGGTAGCCCCTGGCCAGTCACAGGCAGTGGCTGACCTGTGCCTGCACCAGAGCCCCTCCCAAGAGGCCCCAGGACCAATGTACTTGGAGATTGGCTTCAGACCACAGCAGAGCACTGCCCAATTAGCCCCACAAGCTGCACACCCAAAAGGTGGTCTCAACAGGCACCAAAGCCTGCTGGGGCAAATTCCACTCCATGGGGTAAGCCCAGCAGCACACAAGCTTTGGATGTGGCCAAACTCCACAGCCAGCTAGCTTGAGGGTCAGTCCCACTCACTGAAGTACCAATAGCAATGCAGGCTCAACTATAACAGAAGGGTACACACAACCCACACAAGGGATATTCCTGGAGAACCCAGAGCAGATGACCAGGGAGACTGTACCTCTGGGCCCCACAGGACACCTACTACATAGGGCCACACGGCCAAGACTGGAAGACATAACAGATCTACCTAATACACAAAAACAAGCACAGAGTGGTAGCCAAAAAAAAGAAATAAAGAAATGCATCCCAAATGGAAGAACAGGAGAAAACTCAAGAAAAAGAACTAAATGAAATGAAAGCAAGCAATCTACCAGAGACAGAGTTCAAAACACTGGTTATAAGGATGCTCAAGGAACTTAGTAAGAACTTCAACAAAGAGGTTGCAAATATAAAAAAGGACATAGGAACCATAAAAAAGAACCAGTCAGAAGTGAAGAATACAAAAACTGAAATGAAGAATGTACTAAAAGGAATCACCAGCAGATTAGATGAAGCAGAGAATTGAATCAGCGATTTGGAACACAAGGTAGCAGAAAATACCCAATTGGAACATAAAAAAAAGAAAAAGGAAAAAAAATGAGGCTAGTTTAAGAGACCTCTGGGACAACATGAAATGTAACAACATTATAATGACTGAAAACTTTCCTAACCTGGTGAAGGAAACAGACATATAAGCCTAGAAAGTGCAGAGACTCCCAAACAGGATGAACCCAAACAGGCCCACACCTAGACACGTTATAATTAAAATGGCAAAGGTTAAAGACAAAGAGAGAATCCTAAAAACACCAAGAGAAAGGCAACTAGTAAATTATAAGGGAGCTCCCTTTAGACTGTCAGCTGATTTCTCAACAGAAATTTTACAGGCCAGAAGGGATTGGCACAAAACATTCAATGTGATGAAAAGCAAGGACCTACAACCAAGGGTACTCTACCCAGCAAGGCTATCATTTAAAATTGAAGGCCGGTTAGCTCAGCTGGTTAGAGCATGGTGCTAATGACACCAAGATTGCCGGTTCTATCCCCACATGGGCCACTGTGAGCTGCGCCCTCCTTAAAAAATAATAAATAAATAAAATGAAATAAAATTGAAGGACAAATAAAGCATTTCCCAGACAACAAAAAGCTAAAGGAGTTCATCACACCAAACCAGTATTACAAGGGCTCTTAGAGGGACTTCTTTAAGATGGAAAAAAAACCCAAAATTATGAATAATAAAATGGCAATAGCTACATATCTATGAACAATTACTTTCAATGTAAGTTGATTAAATGCTCTACTCAAAAGACATAGGAGGGCTGAAAAGATAAGAAAACAAAACCCTTACATATGCTGCCTACAAGAGAATCACTTGAGATTGAAAAACATACAGATGGAAAGTAAAGGGATGGAAAAAGATATTTCATGAAAATGGAAATGATAAAAACAGAAAAATTGGAGTAGAAATACTTATACCAGACAAAGTGGACTTTAAAACAAAGTCTATAAGAAGAGACAATGGAGGACCCAGTAGTCACACTTCTGGGTATTTATCCAAAGAAATCCAAGCTACTTCAAGGGCATGTGTGCACCCATATATTCATTGCAGCATTGTTTACAATGGCCAAGATACGGAGGCAGCCTGGGTGTTCATCGATGGAAGAATGGATAAAGAGGAGGTGGTACATATATACAATGGAATGTTGCTCAGTCATGGAAGGAAATGGGTTTTGCCATCTGCTGCGGCCTGGATGGACCTGGAGGGTGTCATGCTGAGTGAAGTATAAGATAGAGAAAGACAATGCAATGTGATTTCACTTATCTGTGGAATCTAAGACCAAAATTAACAAACAAAACAGAAACAAACTCATTGATACAGAGAACATTTTGATGGTTACCAGATGGGAGAGAGGTTGGGGGTGTGGGTAAAAGAATGGGAAGGGATTAATAAGTATGAATTGGTTGTTACAAAATAGTTATGAGGATGTAGGGTATAGCATAAGGTATATAATCAATAATATTGTAATAGCTATGTGTGGTGTCAGATGGGTACTAGATTTGTTGGGGTGATAGGTGGAGGGGGCTGGGAGCTGGGTGTAAAAGTTGAAGGTAGTAAGAAGTACAAAACAGTCACGGGGATGTAAAGTAAAGAATAGGGAATATGATCAATGATATGGTAATAACTATGTATAGTGCCAGGTGGGTACTAGACTAGTCAGGGGGATCACTTCTTAAATTCTATGAATGTCTAACCACTATGCTAGTACACCTGAAATTAATACAAAATAATATTGAATGTCAAAAAAATAAAGTGCAATCTAAGCAAGGGAATTCTGAAAATTCTGAAAAAGAAGAGTAATGAGTGGATACTAGCCTAACAGATAGTAGAACATAATATAAAGCTACATTATTTTAAACAATGTGCTATTGGTGTATTTTAGACAGATGGATCAATAGAACAGAACAGAAAACTTGGAAACATACTCCTTGTAGTAGGTAGGATTATGTCCCCCAAAAGATACGTTAAAGTCCTAATCTCCAATACTATGAATATGACCTTATCAGGAACCAGATCTCTATGGATGTCATCAAGTAAAAATGAGGTCATACTGAACTAGGGTCAGTATGTATACCTAATCCAATGGCGGGTGTCCTTACAAGAGGGAAATCTGGACAAAGACATTGAGAGGAGAAGCCCTGTGAAAACTGAGGCAGAGATTAGAGTTATGCTGCCACAATCCAAGGAATGTCAAGCGCTGCTGGCAAACACCTGAAGTTAGGACAGACGAACTGGATGGTTTGTGCCACCAAAGTCATTAGAGGGAGCCTGGCCCTGCTGACCTCTTGATGTCAGATGTCTAACCTCCAGAACTTTGAGAGAATAGGTTTCCATTGTTTTAAGCCACCCAGTTTGTCTCATTTGTTACAGCGGCCCTGGAAAACTAATACAATAGCTAAATGCCTGTAGGAATTTAGTATGTGACAAAAGTGACATTGCTAATCAATAGCAAAAATGATGGATTATTCAGTAAATAGTATTGGACAACTAGATAGCCATCCAGAGAAACAACTGAACCCCTACCTCACACTTTACACCAAAGTAAATTCTAGAATAAATAAAACCTGGGAGCAATTTCAAAAGCATTCTTGAAATAAGGAAGGTCTTTTAAAGTTAAAATTTTTTAATGAATCCATAAATCCCAAGATTGATATATGTGGCCACATAAAATTATTTTTAATACTTCATGAAAAATAATATAAACAAAGTCAAAAGACACATTGGTTATAGACGTATCATATGCTATTGACAAAGGGCTGATATCCTTGCTATTTTAAGAGCTTCTACATATCAGGAAGAAAAAAAAAAACAACCTAATTAAAGACAGGCAAAAGATATAAACAAACAGTTCCCAGGAAAGGAAATGTAAATGACTCTTAGTCATATGAAAACATGGTCAACCTCCCTTGTAGCAGGAGAAATGAAATTACAGCTACGAGATATCATTTTATATCTAACAGATTGACAAAGATCAAAAAGTTTGATAACATGCTGTGTTGGCAAGGGTGTGGGAAACCAGCACTCTCATTCATTGCAAGTGGGAGGCCAAATTGCTACAACCTCCCTGAAAAGCGATTTGGCAATATCTAAGTAAATTAAAAATTTACATACCCTTTAACCCAGCAATTCTATTTCTAGGAATTTACCATACAAATATACTTTCATGTATGCAAATTAATGTATGGATGTGGATATTCATTGCAGCTTTGCTTATAATATAACAATAGATTGGAAACAGCCTAATTTCCCATCGGTAGGGGACCAGTGAAATACATTAGGGAACAGCCATTCAGTGGAATACCGTGCACTGTTTTAAAAGAATGCAGTTTTATATTTCCAATGTGGGAAAATCTGTGATATGTAATTAAGGGTGGAGAAGGGGGGCAGAACAGTGTGGACAGTTCAATACCATTTGTATAAAAACTACTTTATGGACATGTTTTCATAGGCATAGAAATGTCTCTGCAAAGATACACAAAAAAACGAGCAACAGAGGCTGCCTATAAGTAAGGTACTAGGGTGCTGCGGTAAGGAAGCTGCACACTTAATACCTTTACTTACTTCAAGTTTAACTGTTAATCATTCCTCCCAAATCCAAATACATTAAACAAACAAAAAAATCATAAAGATAGCAAAACAAGTAGCAGTTTTCATCTGAGATCTGAATTTCAATATCAGCTTCATTACTTTCTTGGACAAGTTATTTCAGCTCTCTAAACCTTAGTTTCCTCATCTGTAGAATGGGGATGGTAACATTTGTTGCCCACCTCAAGGATGTGTGTGTGAGTGGGTGAGAAGAAGCAAAAATTGCAAAAGGTTAACAATTGCTGGATCTAGGAGAAATATATGGGAGTTCTATTATTATTGCATCTTTTCTGTAATTTAAAAAAAAATTCCAAATAAAAAGGTTTTTTTTTTGTTTTGTTTTTTGGGTTTTTTTTTTAACTTGCTGATTCCTGGGCCCCATCCCAGCTCTATTAAATCAGAATCGCTGGAGATGAGGCTGGTGAACCAAGCTTTTCTCCCAAGCACGCTGTACCCTGAGCACCACTGGATCCGCGCAAAGCTGGGGTCAGGAGCCACGTGACAGACACCCCAGCATCTCAGTACAGGCCGCTTCCCCCCTCCGTGAGGCACAGTGCAAGAGAGCCCATTTCCTGGCCGGCACGTGCAGGTCAGGGAACTGGGAATAGGGTGTCCGGTGACAGAGATCAGCTCTCCCTGCTTATCTTGGGGGTAAAGGGCCCTGCATTTTCCCGCTCGGGGATTGAGGGAGAGGAGCTGAGCCTGGCGTGCCAAACTCCTCCCCCCACCCACTGCCTGGGCTGTCTCCGCGGGGCCTGTGCCGGGGCACGCAGGGAACCCCGGATCTGGCCAAGCCCCCATCAGATAAGGCCGCCTCCAGGGCGCTGGCAGCCCTCAGAGCCGGCGAGGAGTTTACGTAAGCCTGTTGTTGATGGAAAAACAAATGCACCAGCAGGCGTTTTCTGGCCTGCTCTGGAGCCGCAGCCGCGGGGCCCCAGACGCTTGCTCACCCCAGAGAGGCTGCGTCCTGACAGCTCCCCAGGGGGCTCGGTGGAAACTCTGGGGGTCCCATTTGCTGGAAGACCAGCTCTCAGGGGGCCCCACCCCCAAGCCCAGGCCACCCTGCAGATGAGCCCAGCATGCAGGAGGTGTTTAATTAATGCTTGTTCATAACCTCTCTCGTGAGCCCTAGCATCAACCTGGGCCCCCAGGGGAACTAGCTCAGGCCTCATTCCTGCCCTGCCTGGAGCCCAGGAGGGGTGGATCCAGGCATCCATCAGCGCCAGTCCATTGAGTGCTTGCTGCATGCCTGGCTCTGCTCTGGGGCAGCCGGGGTGATGGAGGTATGGGAACCAGGAAAGAACTGCGAGTGGGCATATACTAAGAGGAAAGTGTGGGGGGGGGGGACTCTCATCTACATGGGAAGCTTCATCTTGCTTCTAAAACTGCAGGAGACCCAAGGCAAATCATCAAGCTGTTGGAAAGATGAAATAAGACAACTAAGGGTGACTCTTACCCCCACCCCCACTGCAAACCCATCATTGCCTGGAGGGAGGCAGACAACTAGGGTTCAGATCTCAGCTCTGCCAGCTGTGTGACCTCAGCAGCTTATGCCCAAGTCTCCTTATCTGTAAAATGGGGCTAATACTTGTACCAACTTCACGCTTTGAGAATTAAATGAGACATTTTGAGGGTTAAATGTGATAATGAATATAAAACCCTTATTAAATCATACCTATCGTAATGTCCAGCACAAAAAATTACACAGGAACATGTCTCTATAGATGTAAATAGGTATATTATGCTCCCCTGCCCTTTACATCTCAGCACAGACATCAGTCTTTCAGGTGGGTCAGGTGCCCCAGTTACACTCCCTCACAAGTCCCCTTTTGTCCACTCCTCCTGGTAGCCCTCCTCACCCATGTAACCACCCCAGATTGTGTCTTCCCCATCAGACTATGCACCCACTGTGTGCCAGGCTCCATGCTGGCCCTGGGTACCCAGAGGTAAATCAGATTCTGGCACTGTCCTCTAGGGGGTCCAAGCCTGGAGGTGTGGAGCTAGATGTATATACGCAAACAGAGCAAGGATCAGTGAAAAAACCCAGTGGATTTGGGAATAACTTTGAGGATATTATAAGAATTACAAAGGATCACGGGAGCACGGTGCTGGCATGCAGCCTGATGCACAGTAGGTATACCCCCAAGCCATAATTACATAAAATGATACTATTTAATAGTGGAAAGACCTGGAGTCAAGAGCTGGCTCTGCCACTTACTTGCTGTGTAACGTTGGGCAAGGCACTGTCTTTCTCGGGGCCTGAATTTCTCCATTTATCAAGGAAGATGCTAATATTAAATACCCATCTTAAGGCTCTGGTGAGAGTCGAGCATGTGGAAGCACTTTCTGGACTATTAGAGGGCTAATCCTATCAGCTGCAAACTAGCCAATCAATGCCAGTGGGGAGAACACAGCCTCGGACACAGGTTTTGGACCCAGCCTGGACACCCCCTTATTTTGTGACCTATGCCTAATGGCTCAGCCTAGTTTCCTCATCTATAAAGCAGGAATAATAATACCTACCTCTTAGGTCTCTATCAGGAGCCAAGGAGTTCACAATAATAGGAGCTAATATTTGTTGCACACATTCAATGTCAGACAGGGTTTTTAAGTGACTTTTATATGTTAACTCATCTCTGGTCATTTTACAGCTAAGGAAATTAAGGCAGAGAGATTTTAAGCAACCTACCCAAGGTCACACAGCTGGGAAGTGTTACGTACTAGGACATAATCCTGATAGTTCAGAGGGCACTGGAGTCCAAGGTCCTAATCACCCAGCATCCCTTCCTTTCCAGAACTTGTATAAAGAGCTTAGCAAGCACTGGCACACAGTCAGGCCTCAACAAACAGTAGCCATTCTTATGATTTTTATTAATATATTGTGTTGGTATCTCATGATCTTAATTACCCATCAATCCTTTCTCCGAGTTGGGCAAGCTGGAGCACTTTGGGCCTGGGTGGGTGCCAGCTGAGAGCTGGCGCCAGGAGCCCAAAATGCAGGCAAAGCTTTGTTTCCTCATCACACCCAACAAGCGTCAGCCTGTGGGGTGGTGGGGCAGATGGGTCCAGCACTGGGGCTGGGCCCTCAGATGAGCACAGATGTCACAGGCGGCCCTCTTTGCCCAGTCTGGCGCTGGACACCCACCCGGCTCCCGGAGCAGGGTAGGGCCAGGAGAAGGAGGCAGGGGCAGACACTGGGCCTTTTGTGCCCTGCTCCCCACGCAGCCCAGCCCAGAAACCCGTCCACACCCCAGCCCCAGGGTGCACACTGCCCTCCTGGGAGAGGAAAGAATTCGGCCTGGAATCGGGAGTCCGGCCAGCACCCTGGCTCCACAGCTTTCTGGCCAGGTGTCCTTGGGCCAGTCCTTCCTGCCTCTATGCCCGGTTTCCTCATCTGCAAAATGATTCAGGTACAGATGGAGGTTAGGGAAGAAAGAGGAAAGGAAAACAGTGGTCCTGGGGGGGGGGGGCTGTAGCCCCTGAGGGGGACACAGCAGGGCCCTGGCCACCCCTCTGTTGGATGAAAACATGGTTAGGGGTTTTTATCCCCTCCTTGGACTGGCCCATAACACACGTCAGCCCTGACATCCACTCCCCAACCTACAGCACACAAGCAGACACCACCTTGAACACCTGTGCACACATGAACACTCATCCTCGTGTGAACACGTAGACGAACACACACAGCTGATCAGACACACACATCTCAACAAATACACGGACACCCCCACATTAACAACCACGACAACATGATCACGCTCACAGATACACCAACACCAAACACACCCCCTGACTACATCCACCACACCTCAGTGCACACCCCACAGCCCCCGGCCCCCATCACACACCACATAGATAGGTTCCAATTCTCATTGGGGCCACTGGGGTCAGAGTGAGCCCCTCCCAGAGCCCATGAGAGGTGCCTAGAACTGCACCTCCTCGTCCCTTGCCATACTTGGGAGGCTCCTCAGGTTTGAGGTCTCTTTAGCCCTGCCCAGAGGCCCGCAAGAATGCGTCTAAAGGAAAGGGTGGACCTACTGTGTGTCAATCCCTGTGCTGCGTGTTTCCACGCCATCATAGCCACTCAACTCAGCCTAATGCAGTACCTGGCACACATTAGGGACTCAGAATTATCCCATTTTGAAGTTGAGGAAAGCGTTCAGATCCCGGAATATTTCTCCAGTCTCTGACCTCCCCCTGGGGAATTTTATCATCGCTGACCGGGTGGGTGAGGAGGAAGGGCTGGGGAAACCCCTGGGCAATGCCGCGGTGCACCGCCAGGGGGCGCCCTCCGCCCGGCCCCTGCAGAGGCTCGGTCGTCCCACACCCGGCGTTCCTCCTTCCGTCCCCGCGATGCCCTGGCCAGCTCCCACCAGGCTTCTCTAGGTCCGCGGAGGGCGCCCCCGCAGGATGTCTAGGTTCCTCACCCTGCCGGATCCAACCTCGGCTCCGGCTTCCGCCTCCTCCCCAGTCCCCAGGGGCCTCTGACAGCTCCAGGCCCGCAGCCACCCCCTCTGCCCGGAACCACCCCGAAGCCCACCCCTACCCCAGGCTCCTTCTGAGGGCCTCTGAGGCTATCCCACAGTGGAGCGCCCTCCCTCTCCTCTTCTCCTGGAGCAAAGACACATAAAGGTGCCTGGGTGAGAGACTGACTTGAACAAATTAGCAGCAGCTCCCAGGAGCGGAACACTCCTATGTGCCAGGCACTCTACTCAAGGCGATGGCTGCATGAGTTATGTCATTAAATATTCACAGAACTCTATGAAGTAGGCACTACCATTACCCCCGGTTTACAGATTTAAGATGCTGGAAGCTCAGAGAGGTTAAGTAATTTGCCCAGGAGCCCAGCAGCAGTAAAGTGGCAGGACGGGGGCTAGAACCGAAGCTCTACGGCTAGAACCTCAACCACAGTGAATGCCCATGCTAATATCTATTCTCTCCTGGATTGAGGAAATTTTTATTAAGGACCCTCCACCTGCCAGGCATTGTGCTGGATATAATATAAAGATGAAGACAGAGACACTGAATATGCAGCTTAAAGTAGCAGGAAAAAGAGTAAAATAGTCACAAAACACATACCTACAGATTCATCCTCAATTCACTCACTTACTAAAGAACCCTGCGCCCAGCACTGTGCTGGGCACGCCAACCCCGGCAGCCCCAAGCGCCCTGTTGGGGTCCGGATGAATAGATACTTACAGCCCTGTGTGGTGACAGGGGCAGAAGTTACAGTAGGGTCAGGCAGGGAGAAAGCTAAACAGGAAAGACTCGGGAGAGGAGGGGGTGTTGGAACAGGAGGTTTTGAAGGGAAGATGAGGGGTAACCCCCAGGCAGAGGGCCCACCCAGCATGTAAAGCACTGATGAGTTTGGTGCACCTGGCTGGCTTTAAGCCCAGAGAGGGTGGGTCCCATGTTGTGCACCAGTGAGGTGGGCAGGGACCAGCTTGTGACCAAGTCTCAGATACCAGCTTACGGACCAACTTCCTCAGGAGAGCTGGGAAACTCAAAGAAGAGAAGCAATGGGTACATGTCCCACGTCCCTTTCATGCCTCCCTCCTGTGACTTGGAGCCCCCTGCTAGGAAAGACAGGCCAGCACTTTGCTGTCTTAAAGGCATCAAAACTCAACAAGTCCAAACCCCAAAACCCTGATCATCTTCCCCCGTCCTCTTCCTGTTGACTTTTCCCCATGGCAGTGAAGGGCCCCACTATCCACCCAGTTGTGGCTCTGCCCCCTTTTTGCTCTCCCTTCCCCCATAGCCAGTCCATCTCCTCTGCCTCCACCCAGTCGATGCCCCATGGTCTCCAGCTGACTTCAAGGGCCTCCTCATGTCCATCTCTGTCCCCTCCTGCCCTAACACATCGTTCCCAGCTTCCTGGTACTCTTGGAATGAAGATCCAGGCACGTTGTCTAGAAAGCCCCCGGGCATGTCTCCAGCCTACCTCCCACCATTCTGGTCTTTGCTCTGAGAGCTCCAGCAACACTGGTCACCTTTTAGTGCCTTACTTGCTGGGTCTCTGGGCCTTTGCACAGCCTGTTATGCTTTTTCCTCCACCTCCCCTTCCACTTGCTGAGTTGATTCTCACTCACTTACCTGATTTCTCCAGGAAGCCATCCTTTCCCTTGCCTGTGTATGTGCTCTCACGTCCCACATATGCCTCATCACAGACATCATTAGATAGTTACTTTTGAGGCTGTTTGACATTTGTATCCCACACTAGACTCTGAGTTCCATGAGGGCAGGGACCACCTTATTCACTGCTATCCCCAGTGACCAGCACAGGGCCTGTCTTTCAGCAGGATGGACCCAGCTGTCTTGCTTCCTGGCTGGGTACCCTTAGGTAAGTCCCTTCTCTTCCCTGAGCTTACATTGCGCATCCCTAAAATGAAAGAGTCAGATGGGCAGTCCCCAACTCAGACAGCCTATCAGAATCCCTGAAGGACTTTTTAAAACTGCACAGGAAGTCGGCAGCCGCAGCAGATTGGGAGTGGGGAGTGGGAGGAGGTATAGATGTCACGGGAATGAGTGAATATTGATAACTGTGGGAGCTGGCCAATGAGTACTTGGGGGTTCATTATACACTTCTGTTTACTTTGTATATGTTTGAAATTTTCCATAATGAAAAGGTTTTTATAAGCTACAGCAAGCAGCCAGGGCCCCTCCCCAGTGAGTGGTGGGGAGCTAGTAAGGGTATTTTGAAAAAGCTGCTGGAGTGGTGCTGAAGCCCAGTTCTGGCTAGAGGCCTTCTCAGGCTGCTCCCAGCTCCAAAGAATCGGCAGCAATTCTCTCTTGCCCACATAGGTGCCGCTCACTGGTGGAAAAATACCACGACCTGAGCGTGCGCTTCTGTCCTCTCCCTTAACCCCTCACAGCCTCAAACACTTCTAGGTCAGTTGCCTGATCATCCAACTCAGAAAGTCCCCCCAAACATCATCCCCTGTTAGTAGCCTCTTCTGGGCTCGCCCAGCCTCCTGAAACCCCAGTCCCAGCTGCAGTCGTACATGCTCTGCTCCCACAAGACCCCAGGATGGGCCTGAATTGCCTGAGTGCCCCCAGCCACAGTGCCTGGCAGGGTGGAGGGATTGAAATATGCTAGCTGAAGTGAACTGAATTGCAATGAAAATATCTTTGTGGCCCCCAAGTTCTGTGATCCTGGGCCAATGACTTCTCCTTGGCCTCCTTCTCTGAAACAGAATGACAATCCGTGTCCTACAGAGCTGTGAGGAGGACGCAATGAGATCATTATAAAGGTGTTGCAAGTTGCGTAGGACTTTTACAGCATGCTGAGCCAGACTCTGCTTGCTTGGGGCTCCCCCAACCCTAGGATTCCCTCACACTGGCTGTTGATGCATCTGTCTCCCAGAGAGCCCAGGAGCCAGACGGAGGGGTTGTTGACCAAGTCATCTCCCTATCTCCAGTCCCCAGTGCCCAGCACTGAGCCAAAGAGAGAGGGAGGGACAGAGTGGGGGAAGATAGTAAAGAAGGTATAAAGGGTCTGCTGGCACTCCTAGAGTCCCCAGGGGCCAGCGGGGCCAGGGTGGCCCTCCCTGGGCCTCAGCTGGCAGATGAAGCCTGGAGAGGTCCACTCTTGCCAGCAGGACACACAGGCCACAGCCCAAACCAGGAAGCTGGTTCTGCCACGTGGGGTTCCAACCTGAGTACAGGGTGGGAGAGGGGGCCTAGGAAAGAATAGGGGCATCAGAAGCAGTTCCCCAAGGCCTCCAGGACCAAGTTCCAGCTGATATTCAAGGCTGTCCATGAGCTGAACCTCACCCACCTGTCCAGGGGCACCCCAAACATTAAAGTGCTCTTCACTCCCAAACGTGCTTTGTCTCATCTTGCCTGTGTGCCCTGGCTGTTTCCTCTGCCAGAATGGTCACCCTGCTCCCTTCTCCACCCAGTCACCGTTGGTTCATTCAACAGCACATTTGTTTTGTACACCTGAAACTAATAAAAAAAAAAAAAAAAAGCTCGCACTGCAATTATCATCTTCTCCTTGGAGGCTCTCCCGACTTCTCAAGACAATTCCTCACACCTCTGTGCCCCGCCTCACCTCACCTGTATTTAGTCAAACTAGGAATGCAGCGCATACTTATTCTCTCATGGAATCCTAACAATGCCCCTTCAAGGTGCATACCATCAGCCCCATTTTACAGATGAAGATCCTGAAGTCCCGAGTGGCTAAATAAGTACCTTGCCAAAATTCTTCCAAGGCAGAGGAGACTGGGGAAGGTCTTTTCTATCTCCCCCAGATCTCCCACTCTGAGGAAAAGGGGACTTGGTAGGGTGGGACAGGACAGGGGAAAGTCACATTCAAGTCCCTGCAGATTGCCTAATGCCAGGCATGGGTGTGGGTCCCAAGAGATGGGAGGCTCCCCATATCTTTAGCACATTGGAGCCCAAGGGGTCTCGGACATGGCCCCTTGGTCCCCTCTGTAGCTGGCGTGCAGGGAGGTAGAGACAGAGCCACAGGTGGCAATGGTGATAGTACCTTCTCCCTCCCACCCATCACCAGTGGACAGAGCTGGGCTGGCAGCCTCAGCCTGGTTCCCACCGAGCGCCTGCCTTCCTTTGCCTGTCTCTTCCTCAGTCTGGGTTTATTATTTCTGCCTGTCATTGGGTTTCACCTTCTCACTCTGAGGGACTCTCATTACCAGCCTCAAAGCAACCATCTCTGTTTCTCTATCTTGGTCTCTCTGAACCGCTGCTTCTCTCCCAAGGTGTCTCTTTACCTTTAAGTCTTCTCTCCATAATCTCAATTTGCCTTTCTCTGTGTCTCATCATCTCTCCTCCTGTGTCTTTGACACTGTCTCTTAATCGCGGTCCCTAACCCCGTCTCTTTGTTTCTCGGCTTCTTCACAGCTCTGTTGCTCTTCTTGACTCTCTTTCCATCTCTCAGTCTACCGTCTGACTTTCTCTCTGCCCTCTGCATCTTTGTCACTGCTCTCATCTCTGTCTCTGCATGTATCTTTGTCACTATCCTTTTCTGTCTCTGTGCCCCACTCTTTCTGTCTCCCAGACTCTGCCACTATCTCTCTGCCTCTCCCCTTATCTCCCTGTCTCTGTCACTCTCTCTGAGTTTCTGTGTGTGTGTCTGTCAGTCTGGCTGGGCGGAGGGCAATACCCCCTCCACAGCGCCCCCATCCCTGGCCCAACAGCAGGCCCTGCTTCTAAACTTGCTCCCATGTAGGCGGTTGGGGGTGGGGGGACCCCCAGGCATCATTCCAGGGCCTGCTCCATCTGGGTGGCAGTGCTGACAGATGAGATAGGGATCGGACTCAGCTCTGTCCGGGCCTGAGCAAGGGGCACAGCCAGGCTATGCGAGGGCGTCTGAGTGCCTGCAACTGTTTGCATGTGTGCAGGTCTGAGTTTGTGTGCGGGTCTCCCTGGGTGGGGTGGTCTGGGTGTCTGTGTAAATATATTTGTGAGCGTCTGGGCCTGTTTATGTCTGTCTGCGAGCACTTATGTATGTGTGTCTTTGTGTGGGGCTGTCTGGGTGTGAGCACCTCAGCCTGTGGGTCTCCCCACCCCTGAGTGTCTCAGAGCACACATGCATCTGTGAGCACACAGGTGAGTCCCTGGAGTCGTAGGTATCTGTGTGGTTGTCCCAGGCCAGGCCCTCTGCTCGCATTCTTACACAGTCGTCAGTAAGGTAGATTCTATTCCCCTATTTGACAGGTAGAAAACGTGAAGCTCTTAACCCCCATGCTTGGATGGGTGACTATGAATGTATGTGTCTGCTTAAGGTTGAGAGTCTGGAGGCGGACAGACTTGGTTCAAATCCTGCCTCACCCCAGGCAGGTTGGCTAATCTTAGGCAATTCTGAATTCATTCAGCACACAATGTATTGATCAAAAACAGATAAATTAACCCATGGCAATAGTAGTAGTACCTCCTACTATTAGGTACTACCTTGGAAGGGGCTGCCCGAGAGAGAGGGCCCAAGGGAGCCCTCCGGGTGCTGTAATACCCTAGATCTTGATTTGGGTGTGGTTTATGTGGGTGTGTTCATTGGGAAAACATTAATCAAGGTGCTCATTTCAGACATGTGCACATTATACATCAATATCACAGTTTATAATTTATTGATCTCCTACTATTTCCCAGGCATTAAACAGAAATAACAATAGGTGTGTGTGTGTGTGTGCACGTGCATGTGTGTGTTTAATGTTTCAGAAGTGAGTCAGCCCAAGCTTTAAACACTCCATCTATTCCTGACCCACTCCCTCCCCACACCCTGTCCCAACCATGATGGCAGAGGGAGGGAGAGAGACCCCAGCTCTAGGCTGGATTGTTGCCCTGCCCAATCTCTCCTGGCTGTTTTCTCAAGGCAGTTATGATGCGCCCTCGGGATTTTCAAATAGATGGGCCACCGGGGGGCATTTTGCTAGGTAACAGGTGGCATTCAGTGAAGCTGGTAACAGAGTACTCTGCAGCAGGGCTGAGTGAGAAATGAGGGGTGTAAGATGCCCAGGGGATACACACCATATCTGCTTGATGCATTCAGCAATGACAGGCAATGCCTGGATATACACATTCCTGCTCTCTGCCTGCAACGTCCTCACATGTCACCTGTCATTCAATACAATATATGGAGCCCCTATTATATGCCAGGCCCCTGCTGGGAACTTCAACACACCTTACTTTCCCTCACCATAACTGTCATATAAGGGTCATTATTTTCATCTCCCACCTGGGGAAACTGAGGCCCAGAGTGGAGAAATGGCTTCTCTCAACTCACACGGCTCAACAGTAGAGACTGCAACACCACTCTTGCTGCCTCTAGTTCACCATCCTCCCTGAATGTCTTTTCTCTGGATTTCTGAGGTTGCCTGAAGCTTTAGCAAAGGAACCAAATTCATTTGCCTTTGCCCTCTTGGGAGGTTTTTAAATTTTGCATAATTCATTAGGAAAACCAGGGTTTGAGCTGCCCTTTGGTGACAACATTCACTCTTCATAGGGAAAGGCCTCCCTCACTGTCTGACACCCCCTTCCAGCCCAGAGAAGAGCAGAAAAGGCAGGTGTGATGACCTTTGACCTCGATCATGCAAGTATCCATAAGGGCATCCTTATTTAATATTTGAAAGAACAGATGAAGGAATTAATGGTATTTTGTTTACATACCTTAGCACATATTCATGCCGTGTTAAGATTATCTCTTGTCTGTCTCTGCCTCCACTCTAAATTGCTTGAGGGTAGGGCTGTATAGACTTCATCTCTGAATCTCAACGAGCAGCTCAAAGCCTGGCACAGAAGAGGGGCCCCATGAATATCATAAATAAATATTTATAAAGAATTATAAATAAATACTTTAGATAAATAAGGCAGGCCCTGGAATTTATCTCTAGGCTTCAGCACGACTCTTAAATCCTATGTATTTCACACCCAACTAAACAACAGTGGCACCAACTAGTTTCAATAAGTGGTTTTATTACTGGTTAGATTTTACAAATTCTGATATTCGAACAGACTTCCACCTTAAAATTCTAAAACAATGAAGTGACCGTTGGAGGGGGTTTGATTTTTCCTTTTTTTTCTTTTTTTCTTTTTAGGACTATTCAAAGTAACAAACTTTTTTTTTTTTTTTTACATTTTTGCTCTGATCATAAATATACAGAGAGAAAAAGAGGGAGAGAAAAATGAACAAGTCGTCCAAAGTATGGAGATAAAACAGTATTCCTAAGGCACGTGGCAGTCTTTGAAAATACAGAAGCTCTAGCCAACTTAAATTATTTGTTGTTTTTTCCTCGCTCAGTCCCCAAAACTGTACAGGGACACAAATGTTGTGTCGCAGATAGATCTTCCAAGTAATTCCTCAGTCCACACCACTGCATTAGCTGGACACGCAATTATTTTCTTCCTCTGTTTCCAGGCGAGATCCTAAAATGTGGTTAGTTAGTTGCTCAAAGCCTCTATTTTAAAATACACTTGGAATTCAACTAAAGATAATTTCTTTTTTAAAGAAATTGTGGGGCAAGGGGCGGGGTAGGCGCAAGTCATTAGAAAAGGTTGGTAAGAGTCGTTTGTGAGGGACTGTGAGGCTCGTGGCCCTCCAGGTTGCCAGGCACAGAAGTTAAGACGGACGTCACAGTTGGCAGGGTGGGACTAGTCAAGTCTGTGAGGGTGGTGGGAGTGCTGGAGGGACTGAGCGAGGCATTGGAGAGCTCCGAGGCTGGCCCCGATGGCGTCCCCGTCTGCAGTGCCGCCTCCGTGGACTTGTCCACGCCGGTGTTTTCCTGCCGTAAGAGGTTGCGCCTGAACTTGGCCCGGGCATTCTGAAACCAGACCTGTGTGGGGCGAGAGGGAAGGGCTGGTTAGGGAAAGGCAGGCAGGGAGGTGAGAAGGGCGGAGCGAGCGGAGCATTCCCTGGACTGTTTAACTCAGAGATGCTAATCGGTGTTTTACAGGGGGATGGGGGTAGGGGGCGGGGTAATGAACGAAAAGATGCGCTGACAATATTTTGTTCTTAATAAAATAAAAATGTCCTTTTCTTTCATTGGCTATTACTGGGTTTTCCTTTCTGTTAGAAGGTTCCAGAGCTGAGCCACCCTCTCCAATATCGCAGCCACTAGTCACATGTGGCTAGTAAGCACTTCACATGGGATTAGCCCAAATGTGGCTAGTCGCTAGATGAAAACACACAACTGATTTGAAGGTTTAGTATGAAAAAAAAGGAAGGTAGAATATCTCAATAATAATTTTTATGCAGATTACAGGTCAAAATGATAATCTTTTGGATATACTGGACTAAAAATCTATTCCTAAAATTAACTTTACCAATTTCGTTTTGCTTTTTTAATGTGGCTACTAGAAAATTTTAAATGTAAAATTACGTATGTGGTCATGTTGCATTTCTTTTGGACTGCGCGGTTCTGGAAGATTCATGCAAACCAAATCTTGATTGTTTTTCTTAGTGGTTGAGAGATTCACTTTTTCAGCAGTCGCCTTTAGGCACGCAATAGATCCCCCAAGTTCTTGTTGGTACAATCTTTAAAGTGTTTCATGGTCACTAAGCCTGGGAAATACTAGAATGGTGTAAAGAACACAGGAATCAGTCAATAAAGAGTTACTAAGAGGAAGAAAAAGACACTGATCCTATTCCCCACCATCAGCTGGAGAGGACTAGAATCCTGGACCACTGGTTTCCAGTCTCAGGGCTGGATGGGCCGAGTGGGAACAGCTGCCAGAGTAGAGCACGGCCAAGGAAGCTATGACCTGTAGATTTCCTCTCCCAACCTGCCATGTCCCAGTATTGCTTTTGAGGGAGGTGGGATGGGTTGCACAGTTGGAAATGAACCAAGTATGAAAAGAATATCACAAAGACAGAATAAGGGTTTACTTTCATTTTTCCTGTAGCGCAGACACACACACGCATCCACACCCACACCTTTGCACACGAGACTTTACACGCTCATGAAGATGAGCATAGAAATTCATCCACACAACCCCCCTCCCCAGAATGCCCTCCTACCTAACTGCACAGAGAGATCTGGCTGTACCCAGGGATCCTCAAAATACTTTGGGAAAGGCTTAAGAAATCTAGGCCACTGTGGAGGATGGGGGTAGGAATGGGGGCTATATCTCCCAAAGAAAGAAGCCCGAAAGGCAGGGCCCCCTCACTTCCCTGTGCGTGAGGAAAACACCCGCCAGAAGCCTCCCCATAAAACACAGGGCCTTGGGGGATTCTGCAGATTCTCGGGTGTCCAGTTGCGAATTTCCAGATGTGCCTCCATCTGCCTGTCTTTCCAGTGTCTCAGACAGGGGTGGGAAGGGCCAACGCCTGGCCTTCCCCTCCCCTGGGAACCACCCTAACTACTGGGGCCTGTGGCTTCACACCGCCTTTTTGGTGGCCTGATACACTTTGGGCTCAATTAAAAGCACAGCCGCGAGAATCCCATAGCGAGAAGGGAGACACAGACCCTGTGAAGCCAGGAAACAAAACTCTCTCCAGCATGCTGGATCTTCCCAGGAAGAAAGCACATTTTCCCTGGCCTTGTGCCCAAAGCAAGCCCATCACCTCTTCTGGAGGCCTGAAAATAAGCCCCAAGCTTCTAAACCATCCTCCACGTGCTCTTCTTGGGGTGGAGGATTCTTCCCTGTCCAGCCTGCAGAAATCTATCCGGGTGAGACTCTGTGTCCAGCTGGCCCAGGGAATGAGTGATGGAGAAAATGGATGGAGAAAGCCCCAGAGGTCCTCAGAAAGAGGTGACTTCCCCAGTTTTACGGCCGGTCGGATGAGGAAAGCTGGAGCCTTGGTGCCACCCTTTGCCACTGTCCTGGCCTGGTGTCTATCTGTCCAAGCAGCAGCTGGAGAGGGGAGCCCCAGGGGTGGAGCATGGCTCATGGGTCCGAGGTGCCAAACCCTTGGGAAGGACTGGAACCAGTTAACTGCCAGCTGTTTGCTTTCTCCATTGTTGCCCCTAACAGTGGCTTGTAAACAATAACACCATCTTCCACAAGTACCTCTCTGCTCTACTGGGTCTGAAGTTCCGGGTCTGCTGGATGAAAATCAACAACTCAACTACCGTGTTTCCCTGAAAATAAGACCTAGCCAGACAATCAGCTCTAATGCGTCTTTTGGAGCAAAAATTAACATGACACCCGGTCTTGTTTTACTATAATATAAGATCCGGCTAGGTCTTATTTTCAGGGAAACACGGTAAAAGGCGGCTGCTGTGGGGTTTTGTGTTGGGTTTGTTTTTTTCACCTTAAGTGGGGCTTCACCAGAATTCTCTCCCAGGTATTTCAAAAAGTCCCCTCCTGTGGTTGTTGAGACAGGGACCCTGTCTGAGTCATCTTCATGACCCTGGGGACATGGCACAGGGACCGGCAAAGATTAAGAATGAGTAATATGCATTGAGTTAATAGTAATAATAACACGACATTTAACGACTCTTACTATAGTGCCAGGCATCATTCCACCCTCTAATATGCAGTCACAGGTGATCTCCATGATAAATTATCACCATTTTATAGATTTAAAGACAGAGAGGCTCAGAGAGGTGAAGTCATTTGCCCAAGGTCACACAGAGGCCTAGCTGAGACTGGAAATCAGGAATCCAGGGTGTCTGCCATAGAAAGTCCATGCTCTCCCTACCACATGTTCCTGAGCGAGTCAGCGACTGAGTGAATGAATGAACAAACAGAGAAGGAACTGTGCAGTGAAAAGAGCACTGTATGTAGCTTCCAGTTCTGGTTCTGCTCCGGACCAGCCAAGTGACCTTGCGTGAATCCGTTACTTCTCAACCTGCCTCGGTTTCCCCACTTGTTCCCCAACAAGAGTGTTGGACCACACCACACGAACTCTACTGCCTGGAATTCTAGGGCAGCTGCAGTAAGGAAGGAGGTGAGCTGCTCTCCCCACCCATCTTCTGAAACCGACAGCCCTCTCTCTTCATTTGCAGGGAGTGCCTAGCCTGATACACAGGGTATCCCCAGTAAGTCCTGAGTGAATGAGGAAGCCCACATTAATCTGTGTCCTTTCCTCAGGTACAAACTGGCCCTGCAGGCTGTTTGCCTCACAAATCCCCTCCCGGATTCAACCAGGAGGGCCAGTGGGAAACCTACTTTACCCTACAAATCCGTTCCTGGGTCATTGAAAAAACCAGACAAAAGCCAAAGCTTCATGACCAAAGATGTCCACTGTGGCATTTTTAAAATACATATAATATCAAACTAATGTCTGACCAAATAGGGCAAGCAGAAGTCATGACACAGCCACTCCACGCAGTCGAAGAGGAAATGTCTTATGACAAATGTTATGTGAGAAAAAAAGAATTCAAAAAATTATGTTCTCTGGTATTGAAACTTCATAACAAAAATAATGACAAATATTATTCACTCACTAACTGCTAGGCATTGTCTAAGCAGAGTTCTAAGCATTTTACACATATTGAGCCATAACAGTGCCTTATAAGGAAGGCACTAATATTATTGCCAGATGAGGAAACTGAGGCACAGAGCCCAACCAAAGAGCTGGAGCTGAGATGTGAATGCCGGCAGTCTGGGTCCATGCCCTGACTCACTACTTAACCTCTAAATTGCATACCTGGATTACTGGTTTCCTGTGCTCTTATATGGGTGATTTTCCTCCTTATTTTTCTAAACTGTCTGCATGGTGGGTCTATCATTTTACAAAAATTTAAAAGGCTTTAAGGAACCAAAATAATAAGCACTGGACTGGACATCATGAATCCTTGGTTCTAGCCCCAGGACTACAACTAGTTTGCTGTGGGGCCTTGGGTGAGTCATTCCACCTCTCTGAGCTTTGGTTTCCTCTCTTTTAAAATGAGAGATTCAGGCCAAATCACCTATGAAACTCCATCCAGCATCGACCATCGGTGACTAGATCAAATACTCCCCACAGCCCTGTGCAAACAACAGGCAGAGCAATGCTCACTCTCCCCATTTTACAGATGGGGAAGCGAAGGCTCAAAGGCCCTAGTTTAAACCTCACCTCCTCAGGGAAGCTACCTCCTTTACCAAGTCAGGTCATTGTGTTATATGCTCTCATTGCAGCCCTGTGTTTTTCCTTCCTAGCATTTCTATTTTATTTTCGTCAAGAGCTAAACAAGGGTCTGTGGCCACATAAATTTGCAAAATGTTAGAGTAAACCAAGTTGACTCTCTTCAAGATTTCTCAATGCCTGTATTCATACTGACATGCTCTAATCTCCAAGACTGGACTGGACAAGAATAGTCAACCTGTAGCATTTCCCAAACTTAATTTGGTCCTGAAGTCATTTAAAAAAATATTTTTAGTATGAGATATGTCATACATAGAGAAAAATACAGAGATTAATCATATCACCATTTTAATTACTTCCACAACACCTTGTTGCACCTGTGTCTCCCCTCTGCAGTGTACGTGCCAGCCGGGCCTGTTCACAACCTAGGTCACTGCTGAATCCTCAGTGGCTCCCACCCCGCCCAGAATGTGGCAGAAGGCCAGTGTATTTGTTGAATAAGCGAATGTGCTCAGCTCCTAAGTTCCCACACAGATTAATGATGACTAACTCATCATCTGAAGAATGTTTCTAAACTGTTGGTGGTTAAAATGTATTTTCTTTCAAAGGCACACCAGGAACCTCTAAGGAGACCTTCACCCATCCAAATCAATCAGCTCACCAACCCGCTCCCCAAGCCCGGGGCATCTTAACATTCTGCCTGCCTTCCTCTCCCCTCAAAAAGGAAGAGAAGGGACTCAGAGAGGCATGATGTACTGAGGAGTGGTCTCCAAACATGTGTGAAGCTCAATATCTTAATGCACCTCTGTCCAAAGGGCCATTCTGTCTACTGATCACCTTGCTCACTGATGGATAGTCAGTATTGTGGTTGTGCTGCTGAAGATGACAGATTTGAGCACTTTTATACACTTAGGGCTTTACAACAGGATTCCTGCTCTCCCACCAAGACAAGGCGTCTCTGACCCACTCCTTCCCTCTCCCCCATCTGTCCTGCTGCCTTCCGCAGCTAGATCCAAGGTGGGGGAACCACAATGCATGCACTGTGTTATCTTGAAAAGAGCCGTGGAATCAGGCCCACCTAGGCGTGACTCCTAGCTTCATCACTTACTAGCTGTGAGACTCAGGGCAAGAGTCCTAGTCTCCTTGAACTTCAGTTCCCTCATCAGCAAAATGAAGACAAATTTTTTAATGTGTACAAAAGAGGTTGGTAGATTGAACCCTGCTATGTAAATGCATGTGAAATGAATGTACATTGAGTCCCTAATATATACTTTATAAATTACACTTTATCTCATTTACTCCTTGCAACCACCTAGTGAAGTATTGTTATCACCTCCATTTTAAAGCTAAGGCCACCGAGGCTCAGAGAGTTACGTCACTTGCTCAGGATCACTCAGAGAGTAAGTGGGAGAGCTGAGTCTGGACCTCACGTCAGCTGACTCCACATTCCAGCAGAGATACTGTATTTCAGGACTAGCATGTAGATGATACCTATGCATTACGGATTCAATAATAGGCCGGAGCCCCCTACACACACACACACACACACATCATCTACCCTGGGAACACAGCCTCACCCTCAACCTGCTTCTGCCATGTACTCTCTGAAGGGTTGAGATGGACCACAACCTGCAGGGGGCACCCAAGTGATGAGGAACCATTTCACAACACTTACTTTGTACCACGCTGGAGACTTCCCACTCATTGTCTCAATCCTCAGGAATCCTCAAGGTACAAACTATTATCATCTCCAATTCACAGATAAGGAGTTGGGCCCAGAGAGGAAAGTTAAAGTGCCCAAATCATGCTGCTGGTAAGTCAGAAAGCATTTGAACCAGTTTGTTATCTTCCAAAGTCACACCACCAGCTGCCTCACCCAAATCTGCTCCCATCCCTTCCTTCTCTCCCAGCTGCCCCATCAGCAGTCAGGCCACCTGGGAGACAGCCCCTCCCTTCCGATGCCCGGCTCCTATAACGTCAAGCAAATCAACTTCACCTCCCTAGGTCTTAAGCTTTTCATCTATAAAATGGGCAGGAAAACATTAAGGTAAAAGTAGATGAGTGGCTGGAAAGATAATGCTTTGCAAACTACTGTGTAATCATGAGTAGCTGTGCTGTTATGGAATATTAAGGATTTCAGCAGGAGATATGGAGGTCTGGGAGGAGGGAGAAAGTGGTCTGGTATGCCTTACAGGTATGACCGCTCCCACCCCCAACAACATACAGACCCTAAATGATACTCACACTCAGAGGCAGTCACTGCTGGGTTGGCTTAGAGGAGAAAGAGCTATGCCCATTGATCAGATGGGACTGGGTTTGAATCCAGCTGTGCTACTTCCTAGCAAAAGTGTGACTTGGGGCACGTGGAAATCACCTGGGCCTCAATGTTCTCAAATGTCCTCTGGGGGAGGACGGATCATGATATCTGATAGTGAGGACTCAATGAGAAAATGTATTTCACAGGCCTTTCAAAGTGCCTGACACGTAGTACAACACATAAATATTTATTGATTAGTAAATACACCATAACTGTCAGTGTTTTTCTCCCTCAACTAGTCCCATGGTCCTGGCTTTTCTGAGTCCCCAAGGTGGAGGGGGCATGCATGAGTGAGAGGCCCTCGCTCAGGATTCTAGGGGAGCTGGGGACAGGGCAAACATTCACCCGGGGCCCCCATGTGAAACTTTCCTCACACATAGGGTAGTTGGTCCCTCCCCTGATCTCCCACAGAATCCCCTCCACACACACACACACAACCCATCATACTATGGGAAACAGATTGTGGGTCTGTCTCTAAACCTCATAGTTGAATTTCTTCGGGACCAGGACTTTGGTTCATTCATCTCTGTGTCCCCAGGGCCTGGTGCCAATAGATATTTGGTCACATGAAAGAGTGAGGAGAACTATTCTGGAAATCTGATTTGCTACTAAATCAGGTAACCAAGCCTCCTGCCTCACCAGTGCCAACAGAGACTGGCTTCTCCCCTCAAATTCAGACTCAGCTATGGACACTTACTCTATTTCACTTAATCTGGAGAACTGGGAAAGATATGTGCCCCAATGGTACCCATTTTACAGATCAGAAATCTATAGCTCAGAGAGGGTAACTAATTTGTCCAAGATACATAGCCAGTGAGTAAAAGAGCAGAACCCAACTCAGGTCTTCCTGAATCCAGCTCCGCCTGACTCCAAATCCCTGCTTCTGACCTGGTCTGCTCCGTGGGCTTGACTCACAGGACCGCCCCACCAACACACCAGAAGGGCATCTAAATAGGGGAAGAGACAAAGTTTCCTACTAACCAGAGAAAAGGCTGCGGTCGAGGATCCTCAGTCCAAAATCGCCCAGGGCTGAGGAGCAAAAGGGACGCCAAGAAAGGTCCCCCGACCTAACACCAAGAAGGTCAAGTCCGAGGGAAATGGACGAACGGGATCTGAGACCAGGACGGTCGCATCAACGTCCCGTCTCCGCTCTAGCCCAGGCCAGAAGGACCCGCAGGCAAAACAGACCCAAACCGGAGAGGAAGGGCCCGCGCCCAGCGCTGTGGTGGCGGGGCGGGCGCAGGGAGGCGCATCAGCACCCCATTGGCCAGCCCTCGCCTCCCTCGCTACGTCACCGAGCCCGCCGGAGACCGAGCTGCCCCAGACTCCCGCGCGATGCTCAGGGGCCAAACGGGCCTTCGAGCCCGGACTCCCGGCTCCGCAGAGATCTGAGGACCCTCGCCCGTGTCACCGTCCCATCTTGCCACTGCCGTCACCCCCAAAATGCTTTCTTTCTTTTTTTTTTTCCCTGACAGATTGGTAGGGAAACTTAGGGCGGCTGCTCGGCACTCCTTGCCCATCACCGTCACCCTCACCCCCTCGGTGTAGCCTGCCCGCCCGCCGCCCTCAATCGTTCACGACCTGGGTCTGAAAGGTAGTTCAGACTGGCCTGGAGTAGAATTCCAGCACCTCCCCTCCTGTTGTGAGACCATGGTCAAATCATCTGTCAATTTTCTTACCCCAAAATGTGCATTTCTGTTCCTAGGAGCACTCGTTCTGAGGAAAAACTGGTTAGGTATGCTACAAAGGGAGATATTCTCCCACCTTGTCATTGCATGAATGGGGACACTGAAGTCCAGTGACCAGAATAATCTTTCATACTAGTTAATATCAGTTCGTTGATTAGTTAATGTTATTCTTAGCTCCCGTCCACTGGGCAGTTAAGTTTCAGCCACTGTGCTAGACACCTAACATCAGCTCAATGGCTCTTCCAATGAGCCTGCAGCATAGATAATTTTTGTGTCCATTTCACATATGAGGAAACTGAGGCTCAGAGGAAGGAAGTGCCTTGCCCATTAAGTAAAAGGAAGAGTTGAAGAGTTGACAAGTGCTAGCCCAAAGCTCTGCCATGAGTTAGGCTCATGCAGGAGCCTGGGACTCCCCAAACTGCAGTTTTGAACATCTTTGGGGTGACGAACAGACGCGTTGGGAAATCTGGTGAAAGCTCTGGATTCTCTCTATCAGGAAAGCACCCTCATAGACAACAAGCGCAATTCTGCTCAGTTTCAGAGGGCCCAGGTACTTCCTCCAGCTTCCTGGGGGCAGACCCCAGAGAGCCGCCCCTGGCCCACCCAAGGGATCTGCCCACGTGCACTCCCCTTCACCAAGCCTTGCTTCTGGAAGAGTCTGAGAAACAACAAAGAGACAGAAGAAAAATCTAAAGAGAGACCGAAAGAAAGAGACAAGCCAGAGAAAGCAAGTGAAGAGCAAAAAGCAGAAGCAACTAATGACTAGCAGCAGTTAGTTGCCTGGGATGTGGGGCCACGGTGGGTGGGGTGTCTCTGGATTTATCTGAAATGCTTGAACCTTTTACAATATGAACATATTTGAGTGTCACTTGAGTAATAAACAGCAACTAAGAGTTGTTTACTAGCAAGAAAGAGACTGAGTGTGGAGACAAAGAGGACAGAGGGATACACAGAACAGAAAAAAATGAGACACAAAAACTGAAGGAGAGAAAAAAACTGTAAAATTGGGGGAAAAGACTGAAATACGAACAGAGACAACTGAAGAGATGGAGAAAGAGAAAAGTAAACAAAAGAGAAAGGCAGACAAAGGGTGGAAGGTCCTCCCAAGCTCTACCACCCGCTGTGGGATTCTGCCCCAGTGCCTAGCTGCCGCGGATACCCCCCAACCCCAGCCCCGACCCCAGCTGACCTGGAGGACCCGCTTGGTGAGGCCCGTCTTTTGCGCGAGCTGCTTCAAGTCCTTGGCGTCGGGGTTGTGGTTAATGGCAAAGTAAGACTTCATGGTCCGAAGCTGGTGGTGCTTGAAGGAGGTGCGCATGCGCTTCGTCTTCTGGCTGCTAGGGTACGGCTGGTCGCGGTCCAGGTGCTCCGCGTCGTTCTCGTTGCAGCTCAGCGCTGCGAAGGGAACACAGAGGCAGCAGGTGAACCTCCTGACCTACCCCATACACACACTGCCTAGAGCCCACCCGCCTCACCCGCCACCAAATGTTTCTAGCCTCGGAACCACACTGCGTGTGCCTCACCACGCTGAGATAAGAGATATTATCCCCATTTTAAAGATTTATAGGGTAATTTGAGGCCCTGGGAGAGTGACCTGCCCAGGGTCACTCAGCTGGGAAATGGTGGATTCAAACCCAGCTCTAGAAGAATCCAAAACCCATTCTGAGCCACCATGTTACAATAATAATAAAATGAATAATAACAACAGCAGCTGTAATTTGTTGATGCTTATTTAACTCCAGGTGATGTGCTAAAGGGTTTTACAGGTACATTTTCATCGAATCCTCAAAACAACCCTGTGAGTCAGGTAGTGCTTTCGCCTTTTTTACTGACGTTGAAACTGAGGTTCAGAAAGGGAAGTCACTTGACTAGGACTGAGGACCCAGCAGTGCAGGGACTCCGGAGCCCACACTCTTCCTGTTTCCCCTTCACTCCCTAAGGAGGGGGCTGTCACCGGTCTTCCCCCACAGTGTCTGGAACAGGCACCTGGAGGTCACTGGCTGACATCTCTCCACTTACTTTCATTTCTCCCTTATCAGTTCCCACACCAAAGGTACTGTACAACCCCTGGGCCTGCCTCGGGCACTGGGCCGGAGGTCGGATATTGTATTTTGGAGTTTAATCTTCACCACTGCCCTGTGAGGCAGTTGTTTCCTAGTTTTTCAAATAGGATGAACGAGGCAGGAAAGTTAAGCAATCTTCAGAAATCTCACAAGAGTGGCAGAGTTCTAACCAGAAAAGGAAGGAAGTTGGAGGAAGAAATTAACATGTATTTGACACCTAGGATATGCCTTTGGGTGGCTATTGCTATTCATCCCATTTTACAGATGAGAAAAATAACACTAAGGGAAATGAAGCCATGTGCACATGGCCATACCACGGGTAACAGTTGAGTCTAGATTCTTCACTGTAGTCCTTGCCTTTTCTTTCCACTAGACCACAAAGGCTGGCAAATATGAAGCATGACTCTTTGGGGAACCTGTCCCCATCCAGAAGGGGCCCATCTGGGGCCTGGCTGCCAATGCCTGGAAGACACTGGGAGTGGGGGACAGGGGTGGAAACTTTGGGCCTCAGAAAGTTGCTTGGCAACCTGGCAGCTGATTGGGACACCCAGTATCCCTCTCCAAGATCTCCTTGTCACATCCCAAGCCACTACACACATAAGGTCTTATTTTGGGGAAAGCCTCTTAGGAGATTAATTCAGTTCCCCGAAAGTGGGCAACTTGGAATATCCGTGCCTCATCATATGCCCACAATAGAGCTGCCAGAATTAGCAAATAAAAATACAGGTTGCCCAGTTAAATTTGAATTTCAGATCATCAATGAAAAATGTTTTAATATAAGTATGTCTCAAATATTGCACAGGACATACCTACACTAAAAATGTATTTGTTGTTTACCTAAAATTGAAATATTGCATGGTATACACTTAAACTAATATATATATATATATATGTACATTCATTGTTTATTTAAAATTCAAATATTGCAGGGGAGACCCTTACGCTACAAATTTACTTGTTGTTTACCCAAAATTCAAATTTCACTGGGCATCCTGCATTTTCTCTGACAACACTATCTCTGAAGTACTCCCGTTTTCCTGGTGACCTTCTCCTCCCCCTGCCCCGCTGGGAGTAGCTCCGTGCAGAACGAATTTGCAAGATACAGGTCTTGTTCTTAGAGGCTACACCCTCTAGGGCCCCTTCCCACAGGCACCCAGACACCCAAGTCCCCCACCCAGACTACTCCCACTGACAGCACCCAAAGTGAAGAACTGGGGTCCAGCATTTAAAGGGGATCAGAAAATGACTCCAAATGGGATCCAAGGAAACTGCCCTGCCCCCTCCTCAGGAGAGCAACCCTCTTCTAGCCCTCAGTCCCCAGCTCCACGAGGGGTGGGGCAGGCCTCCCCACAGGGGATCTCTGGGCCCATCCCTCCACCCAGCCCCCGCCAGGGCCTTGCTGCTGTTAATGAGCTCCGTGGGGACCCCAATGCCCCATGTGCCCAAGGGATGTGCCCCAAGAGCAGCCTAGATGGGGGGAGGTTGTTCGGGGGGAAGGAGACAGAAAGGAAAGAGGAGAGAGACAGGGGTAAAAAGACCAAGAGAATGAAAAGGAAAAAAAGGAGAGAGGGTAGAGAGGGAAGACGGATAGAGGTGTGGGGGAAGAGGAGAGACAGAGGAAAAGAAAGCAGTGGAGACGCAGAGAACCAGAGAGAGATAGTTACAAAGACAGAAAGAAATCTGGAGAGACAGGGAGCAAGCCTGAGGGGACAGTGAGGCCCGGAAATAGGGCGGAATGTGTGGTGGAGGGTCCAGGCTACTGAACTGAACCTCGGGTCTCAGGGAGACCGAGTCCCTGTGGGGAGGCCTATTCTGAATCCGTTACTGGCCGGGAGTGGCGGAAAAGGGAAAAGGAGGGAAGGGGAAAAGGGAGCCGGTAGGGAGGTTGAGGCCCGCCAGCAGCCGGGGCAGGGGGCTGCGCTGGGGGAACAAGGCGGCGGGGGAGTTAGCAGTTAGGCCCAGATTTGGCCGGTGCCCCAGGCCCCCTCACTCCCGCCCCCAACGCCCGGGGCCGGGTCGCGATTCCCCAGGATCGGATCCGGGGAGGAGCGAGGGGCTGAGGGGAGGGGGAAGGACCAGGCTTTCTCTCTCCTTTTTTTTTTTTTTTTCCTCTCAATTAGGCCGATTCAATGGAGCTAAAGAGCTCGTAAAATCATGAATAATTTACTCGTGATCTGTTATTAACCCATCGGGTTTCGAGCTCTTGTCGCTGGGACTGAACCTGTAATCAAATCTGACTTCGCCTCATTTTACTAAAGACGAGATTGTAGGTTCAATTGTCTAAATAATGGATTGGAATCAAATCAGTAATTACGCCGCCAGGCACACACACACAAAAAGCTGGGGTTGGGGGAGGCCCGGGCGTCCGGCAGATCCGCGCGCGACTCCCGCGGCCGTGGCGCGCAAACCCCGGTGCAAAGTGCGCGGCGCGGGCCCCTCGCTGGCTCCGGCCGGCTTGCTCGCACCCCTGGCCCGCGGGCAGCCCCACTCTGGGTTGGGGGGAGGTTTCAGTTCCGCCTCCGGGACCCGGGCTGCGCTCTCGGACCTGAGGGACAGCCAGAAGAGGGCCGCCGTGGCCACCGCCCCGGAAGGACTTTCCGACCTGCGGCCCGCGGCTTCGGCTGCCTTTCCCTAAACCGCGGACCTGGCGCACCGACGGCTCTCGCTCTCCACTCTGCCCGAGCCCACCGCCCTTTAATAAGGGCGCTCCTCCACGCACTGTCACCCGGAGCGATGGGCTTTGCAGGAGTCGGTGTGGCTGGGCCCCTCGGTGCGGGACACTCGCACAAACAAGCTCGTGTCCTCCCAATCAGAAACACACACAGACACTTGCCGGTACACACCGCTCGCAGTCTCACCCTCCAGTGTCCCCCCTCCCCCTTTCTAATTCCCGCCGCCCCACGGCCCACGCTGCGGCCATTTCTCTCCTGCGCGTTCCAGAGTGGAAGGAGGAGGACAGAAGCCAGACCGGGGGAGGCCTGCCCAGGCGATGCGGCCAGGGAGTCGCCCTCTTTTCCCACCCTGGTCCTGGGTGCCCCGAATGAGCCAGCCGCACAGCCACTGCTGAGGAGCTGCGTGCGGTTTATACCAGTACAGGAAGCCCGGGCCAAGCCAGACCAGAGATACACCCACGGGGGGCGGGGGCGGGGGAGGGCAGAAAGAAGGGAACAGAGACACACGCAGAGAGAAATAGTGAGCGAGAGAGCCACAAGAAAGAGGGGCCGAAGAGAAAAGGAGGAGATGACCCGAGGGGGTATGTCTTATGGAGGTGCCAGCTTCCCTGAAACTCAGCTTCCATCCACACCTCTTTGCTCGGTGTGGTGCGGCCTTGCCAAGGAAGGTGGTGGAACAGCAAAAAGCACAAATAAATCTTTGAGCCCTCAACCTTTCAACTCCAAACACGGTTGCGATCCTGCCTTCCCCAGGAAAACACAATCCGGCTCCACACCCTCCATGTACCCTGGAGCCCAGCGCCCGCTGCTTCCTACCGGAGGCTGACCCTACTTCATAAATAGACGTGGCTTTGTTTGGGGGACTTGGTCTGGACTCCGTTTATTCTATTTTCAGAGTGGTGGGAGATGAGGGATGGAAGTTTTGGAGACCGGTATCTCTGGTAGAGCCTTCAACGAACCTATAAACAGCTGGCATGGACCTGTCTGCGGCCGCTTCGCCATCTACCAGACTTTCCTCCCAGCTCGGCACATTGAGACACACACGCCCCACGATCTTCCAACAAGCGATTTCGTTGCAGCGAACAGGGGAACCGCACCCGCCCCTTATTTTTCTCCCCAGCCAGCTCAGATTTTTAAAGATCAAAATAACCCTAACTTCTTCCCCACCGCTGCCCTCCCCCCCACAACGGTCCTGGGTTTGTTTTGCTTTGTTTTGTTTTGTTTGCACTTGTGCATTAGACTAAGGGGAAAAGGAGGAAGAAAACAAAATCTCTGAATCCGATTCTGTCGCAAACTAAAGAAACAAAGTAATTGCAAATAAACTCTATGTAGTTCAGAAGCCCGGGGAGTCATAAACATTTCCCGGCGGTGCAGACTTCGGGCAGATGTTGACGGTTCAATTTGCCGGGCCCCAAAACCTCCGCAGCTGTCCTGAGTGGGGAGGGGCGCTGGAGGGGGCAGAGCCTCTCCGGCAACGGCCTGGGGTTCAAAGACGCCGGAAATGCGAAACGAGCCCTCCACCCTATCCCGGCGCAAGGCCAGGCCTACTCGGGTCTCTTCCCGGGTGCCGGCTTCCGAGGGTCTCAGCTCTCATCCCAGCGCCCCGCTGGCGCCCGGAACTCGGAGAAAGGAGCCCGGAGAAAACTGAGTCCTGGCGGAGCAGAAAGATCGGGCCGAGTACAACGACCCGCCCTTGCTCAAAAGGCTCCAGGGCCCACGTTTCCCGACCCTGCCGCCCTCAGGACATTTCACAGCACCGGCCGCACGCTAAGCCGAGCTCGGTGCCCCGAGCCACCGCCAGTCCTTTCTCTTGGGACCGTCGCTGCCCTCCCTGGGTCACCCATCGTCCCAATTCCCGCCCTCAACCGCGCCAACCCAGAGCCTGTTTAGATATGGGCTCCACCTGGCTTTGCTATCCTTGCGCTTTCTGCCCAGCAAAGTGAGGGGAAGGCCCCAACCAAAAAGCCGCATCTAAAAAAATTTCTCAGCGATGGAGCCCCTGCACGAGGAGCAGCAAGACACTAACGCATCCTCTGGTCCTGCTCTAGCCGAGGCCGGACGCTCTAGCCGAGGCCGGACGCTCTGGAGCCCAGGAGGCTAATGTCCCTCCAGCCAGGTCGTACGGTGCTTAGGTCCCGGGGAAACTAAGGCTTAGAGCACCCAGAATGCTGTCCATATACATATTGCACACTGAGATTCACTCTGGTTCGCGGCGGTGGACGCCACGCACATTCCCCCAACCCGACGGGGGCGCTCGGTGCGCCTCGCACTCACCAGCGTTGTAGGCCGCCAGATCCGCCCCTGGGCCGGGGCTCTTGCGCTTCCTCGGCCGCCCCTTCTGCACCGTGCCCACGCCATTGTAGTAGGGGAGACCCAGCGGGTTGGCCCCGGCTGCGCCCAGCCCGGCGCTCTTGGCTGCGGCGGCTGCGGCTGCGGCCGCCGCCACGTCGGCGTGGTTGAAGTGCGCGGGGTACTCGCCCTGCAGCAGTGCCTCGAAGTGCAAGCGGCAGTAGACCAGGCTGTCCTTCATGCCGAAGTGGTCACCGGTGGTCAGCATCTTGTTACACGTGGTGCACGTGAAGCAGTTGAGGTGATAAACCAAGTCCCGAGCCCGCATCACCATCTCTGAGGCCGAGATGCCCAGGTGGCAGCGGGCGCAGCGCTGCACAGAGAACCGCCTGTAGGGACCATCGAGGGAGGGACTGTGGGGACACACGGTTGGGTACCCCCATATTCCTCGCCAGGTGCCGCTACTACCACTGGGGGAAATCCTCTCCTCAAAATGGGCAACCTGGGTCTTAACTTGGAGGATGGGGAGACAGGCGACTGGATTTTGGCCCAGCTCTGGTTCTACCCTGAAATTTAGCGCCCCTTAACCATTTTCACGTCTACAAAGGCTTCTACTTTACCCAGAGCCCTCGCAAGCCTTAGGAAAGCCTTTACTTGGGAGTAGGGGAGAAACTCCCCGCTTCTCCTTCCTGAAACTTTACCCCTGTCCTCCACACCAGCACCTGAGAATCCTACAAACCTTTGTAATTTGGAAGAAACACAGAAGCAAGGAAAGAAAGAGGAGAATATATAAACAAACCCTAACCCTAAACTCAGAGAGTTGGACTCAAGGAACTTGGAGCCTGTTAGTGAAGATTCCTGTTCTTCAATCCTGGCCAGCTTTCACTCCCATCTCCACCAAAGACCTGGAAATGCCCCCATCCAATCTCCCAGCTCTCCCTCCAACTTTGTTCCACACTAGCCAGGCTTCCTGGGTTTGGGGGTGCCTGTTTCTCTTCCCTCTGGTTGACACAAGAAACTTCAAAGGGAAAGGGGGATTCAAGCACCCCAAGCCAAGCTTAGTTATAGTCTAAGGTCATAAAAGGGTAGCTTCTGCTATTTTCTGGATCCCTACACTTCACAGACCTTTCGAAGAGTTCCCCCAAATTGCTGTTTGAAGAGGTTGTCGCCCAATTTACGCTGGCTTGGAGAAGGTGGGACCTAAGTAGGGAACCCATCCTTGGGACTGGAAGGAAAGGAGACAGGCAAGATTCTGAGATGGGGAGTCCTGAAAGGCAGTGGGTCCCAAGGTGGGGGGCTACCTGTAGTAGTCTTCCTTGCAGTAGATACTTCCATCCTTGCTGAAACAGGTGAGCTCCGACTCCAGGTTGAGCTTGCACTCACAGCACTTGAGGCAGCGCATGTGCCACTGCTTGTCCACCGCCAGCAGGTAGTAGCGGTCGGAGATCTTGCCCCCGCAGCCGGCGCACAGCGCAGCGCGGTCACTGCTGATGGACGGCATCGTCTGCGGAGGGAGGGAGGCGGAAGACGGCATCGCCTGCGTCAGCCTGCGACCCCACGGCTGCGGGGAAACGGGCACCCGCAGCTCCCTCGGTAACTTGGGCCAGCCCTAAACGCCGAGGAAGCCGCCAGGGTGTGCAGTAAGCTTCCTCCACCCCAAAAAGCCCATATCCAGGAGGCTCAGAACCCAGGCCCGTCCACGCAGCCCAAGCCGGCCACAGGCCCAGGCCCAGTTGCTGGCCTGGAGAGATCACCCCTGGCATCTGTCCCGTCCTGTCCCCTCTGCCCTCTCCCCAGAAAGTCTCAGGCTGTGTTTGGGGACTCAGGCAGCCCCAGTCAAGACCTCTAAAATCTCCCCCCAAACGGTTTCTTACAGGAGCTTCTCGGCTGGGCCCGGAGGAAAAGGGGTAAGATGATCATGAAAAGTCACCCTCCACAGACTCCTCTCCAGAAACAGAGGAGTTTCCAGCCTTCAGCCCCAGTGATCTCTTGGTCCTTAAGCTAAAAGTTTAGGCCAGGGCAGGTCACAGGTCCCAGGATCCTGGGAGATAGTGACTGGGATGCAGAGGCACCCTCACAGTCTCTGAGTGCGGACAGGCCCAATCCAAATCTTCGGCTAACCAAGCTGACAGGCTGAGACGGTTTAACCCAGGAAGAAGAGCTCCGAAGACGGAGGCACTGGGCTGCTGCTCTTTCTTTCCAAGCAGAGAAACTTTGTCTGTGCTCCCCACCTCCTCGGCCTCTAAAGGTCACTTCTGGGCCCAGCTTGGGCAGCGTCTGCTCGTCTGGTCCCCAGGGAGGTCTGAGGCAAGAAACTAACTATTTGGGGCTGAGCCGGGGAAGCCAGGTGTGGAGATCAGAATGGACTCCTTCCGAGAGATCCAGGCCTGAGCCTGAACTCTGAGCCCTGGCCTGGCCAAGTTCAGCGGCCAGGCGGCTCTGGTCGCGATCAACGAAAAGTGCTGGCCCAGAAGACTTCGATCCCAGAAGTTGTGCTGGGGAGGGAACCCCGAATGCCGGGAGGAGGGAGCAGCCCAGACTGGTTGGAGCCCCAATGCTCCCAGTTGGTTCGCCCTTCCGGACACCGCCGGCAGCCAGGCCCCAGTGGTGGAGGAGAGCGCGGGGCTGGCGACCCAAGGGCCCGGCGAAGTGAGAAGGGAGCCATCTCGAGCCATGGGTAGGAAGGATTTCGCTCCCACTTCTGGAGAAATGCTCTCTTCCACCCTTCGGATCTAAAATTTAGGTTTCAACCTTGTTTCCCTTATCTGCCCCAGCAGGCTGGTTTCCCCCCAGCCAGGAGCTACTGGGCCTTGCATCCTGTCTGCGAATCACCAGAGCCCAGTCCCGTGCGGCACGAAGGATTCTTCCCAAAGTGCCCCCAAACTTTGGGGAGCAGAGGCGCAGACCGACATAGCCCCGTCCCAGCTTTCGGTCCCGAACCGCAGCCGTGCGCCTACCGTCTCCGTGTCGCCGCGGTCGATGGCGGAGCTGATGGCGGGAGCCTCGCTCTTGGCCCTGCGGTCCATCTCGTCGATGACCCCGTGCACCTCGGGGCCCGACAGACTGTGGAACAGCATCGCGGCGGGACCGGCGGGGCCGGGGGCGCGGCTCCTTCGCGGGAGGGATTGTCCCCCGCCTCAGTTGCCCGGCGCTCCCGGCGCTAACGGGCCGGGTGCATCGCCACCGCGGCCCCGGCCCCGCCCGAGCTCGGCTGCGCCCCCAGGCCGGGCTCCGGGCCCTGGGCGCCCGCGGGCCAGGACGCCTCCCGCCGAGGCTCGGGGGCAGCTACATCGCGGGGCGCCTTGGCGGCGGCGCCAAAGCTAGGGTCACAAGGGCACGGGGCTGGGGGGAAGGAGGGGGAGACAAGGGCAGAGGTCGGCGCCCGCCGCGGGCGCTTTCACGCCGCGGGCATTGCCGGCCCTGCTTCGGCGCCCCGGGCGCAAAGCAGGAGCGCAAAGTCTGCCCGAGGCGACGACGGCAGCGGTCGGGGCTCACCCGGGAGCGGCTAGGTGCCCGCGGCGGCCCAGCTGCCTGGACCTCTCCCCTCCCTGGAGGGCGCCTTCAGCCCAAGGCGACCCGCTTAGACGCTGGGTGGGCTACTGGAGTAGGGGTTTCTCCGAAGCCAGCGAGCCGAGCCGAGCCACTGGGAGAATAGAAGCGAAGGAGGAGGAAGAGGAGGAGGAGGTGGAGGAGGAGGAGAGGGAGGAGGCGGTAGAGGAGGAGGGGAAAAAGGAGGAGGAGCAGAGTGGGAGGAGGAGCCGCCAGCCGCGGGCCCAGCCGCGCGCAACGCTCTCCAAGAGCGCGCCGAGCCCAGCCCCGGCTCTGCAGTCCGCGCCAGCCAAGCGTCCGCGCCTTTTCTACAGCCGCGCCTGACATCACGTCCTGCCGCCGCGCCATTGGCCGCCAGGCACCCCGAGCCCTGGCAGCGCGTGCTCCGGGAAGGCGGGAGACCAGAGAGGGAGGGGAGAAACAAGAGGAGCAGAAGAGCAGAGAGTTGGTGGGAGCTGGTGGGTGAGGCTGGAGGGGAGGAGTGGGAGGGAGGAAGGAGGGAGAGCGGAGGTGGGGGGGGTGTTGGAGTTTTTAAGCTATGAACAGTTTCCTGTGATTTCTTCAGGAAGGAAAATTAAACCCTCTCTCCTGGCCGTCTCCATCCTGAAAAGGCTCAGCCAGAGGATGCTTGAAGAGGTTTCGCTCGGGTCTCCCCTCGGCCCGGAGCCGCTGCATCGGGCACCGGCTGAAGAGGCCTGGGAAGGCAGACGGGGGCAGAGCTGCAGGAGCCTTCCGCTGCTTCCCACCCAGCTCGGCCTTGGGGCCAGGCTCCACGCTGCCGCGGGCTGCGGGCGACCGACCGCGCAAGCCTCCCGAGGACCCGGTCCAGCCAGAGAGGCCAGAGTCCGCGGGAGCTGTGACTCCCCGGGGGGTGGAGGGAACGAGGGGGGCAGCCTACATATTCACGCTCCAAGCGAGCCAGGGCCTGATTTCTCTCTCTTCCTAGTCTCTCTCCAACCTGGAAGAATGGGTGCCAGTACATGCCTTTAGGAACTAAAGGCAAGAGTTCGAGTCCAACTTCTGCCATTTATACACAAACCTGACCTTAGGCAAGTGACTTAAAACTTCCCTTAGCCTGTTCTGATAGTAATAGTGGGGGACATCCCCTGCACATGGATGTGAACAGAAAAGATCATGGGTGTAAAATGGAACATAGAAGGCACTAAGCAAATTCTTTCATCATTCCCACTTTCCCCTATCCATCTTCTATTAAAAACTTTCCCACTCCTAGGTATATTAGGCATCAGCAGGTTCTTAAAAACCACAGGCTCCTTTTCTGACCTTGGGGTGCATCATACCATAGACCCAGCTGTTGATTGGATCCATCCAGCGGCCTGACTGCACCACTTCTCCAAGGACCAAAAACCTGATTTACCGGGTAATCCCAACTGCCACCCTCAGCCCCCAGACTTCTGGCTTAACCTAGAGTCTCTTGGGGACTCCCCAAGGGTGATACCCAGGTGTGTGGTGAAACCAAACTTTGAAAATAAAATATGATTGTAGAGGAAAAACTGAATGAGCCAGTCAGTTACAGAGTCCCATCTCCTAGGTCTGCTTTGGAGATGGGTCAGTGTTAAGAGGCCAGCTAAAATCTATGCAGTTTATCTTACAGGGCACAGAGTTGAGGCAGCACAAAATCATACCTCCCATATACCGCACATAAGCTTCAGACATACATATACGTGTGCTCGTAATGCCCAAGCACATGCACTCATGTTCATGTGTTGCAAACGCACATGTTCATCTCCACTGGCAAAAACACAGCCAGCAGGAAGGTAGAGCTAGCGTCTACACGTGCACATCAAGTATAAGTGCCCAATGTCAGGCAGGAGGAGGCATCTGTAAAGCGGTAAATTGCACGTTATACGTGTAATTGCATGCTCAGGCGATTCTACCTAAACCCCTGCGTGCACTTTATAGGGGGCCATATTTTGCATATTTGCAAAACTCTTGAAGTTACAAATATGTGTGTACACGCTGCACATGTACAGATGCCCCAACGCGAGGTAAGGACCATAAACGCAAAGATGCGCGTGCGCGTGTGTTCAGAGTGTGTGCTTTGGCGCCTGCACATAGCCCGCGCCCGGGCACGCGGACGCCTACACAGGCATGTTTTACTGACGCATCTGGGGCACTTTCTTTGAAAGAAAGTAGGGAATGAAAATCTAATCTGGGAGTCACCGGGGTTCATCTGGAGGTAGCCCAAGGGGTAGAAAAAATTGTGACAACGCTGGAGCGTTTGTCCTTGGTACAGCTCCGCGCCCAGGCTGGATGGATGCAATACGTTTTCAAGAACTCGAGGGGCTGCCTCAGGAGCTTGGGGGCGGGGGGAGGAGCACTCGGTAACTCTTGCCGCGGGCTTCCCAAGAAACGTGGAAACACACCCTGCGGCTCTTCACTCCCCCCCATACGTGTAAGCACACGATTTCGTCGCCACCTCTCCGACCAGCAGCCCACACCCAGCGCTGACCGACCCCAAATTCCCTGGCAGTCAGGATTCCCGCCGGATGCGCCCGCCTGTTTATCTCCCGGTGTCAGGCTGGGACGCGCTCGGGTCTGCAGGAGGCTCCAATGCATCTCCCGCTGCGGGGAGGGCTCTGGGTGCCCCGCCCGGGTTCAGAGGCCGGTAATTTTGCTAATCTCCCCCAGCGGCTGGGGGATGTGGCACAACCGCCGAGCCCTGTCCGCGGAGACTAAACAAGGAGAGGAATAGGCTGTAAACACACGTTCTGACACGTGAGTGACATTTACACGGTGAGAGGAGCCGCAGCCGAGGGGCAGGTAGGGGTGGGGGGAGCAGGCACCCGCAGGTAAATAGAACCTTCGGAAGCTCCAGAGACAGCGGCCCCTCGACGTCCCTTCCCCACACAGGGTAAGAGAATCCCTAAGTCCCTTAAACCTGCCTTTTGTGGGAGGTGACAGGTGAACGGAATTCAGGTCTGGCTACTCTCGCCGCTGCCTACCTCCCCACCATCTGCTTCCTCGCAGACAAGCAGACCCCGCGCATAATGAGGTAGCAGCCTCCAGCCGGCCACCGTGACTAACTCAGAACAAAAGCGCTCCCTCCACGCCTCTTCCAACAAAGGGGCCACCAGCCCTGGCGCTCCCCGAAGGCTGCGGGGCTCCCGGCTGCCGGCTGCGAGGCTGCCGCGCGCAAACTTCCCGGGGCTGCCGGCGCCACCGAGCCGGGGCCGCGGAAGGAGGAAGCACACGCAGCCCAGAGAAAGTGAGGCCGGGTCGGGCGGGGGAAGAGGGGGCGGGAGCCCGAAAGCCGCGGAAGGAGGGTGATTGATCAACGCGCTGTTCCCGGAGCTCTGTCCCGTTATTAGAGGCGGCCAAAGCCGGGCCACGCAATAACCTCCGAATCGCCAGCTAATTGACGCTGCAGGCAACTACTTCATTGTGCGCGCTGGTTTTATGTCTTCATAGCCGGTGATTGACAAGGTGTAATTAGTCATCTCACTCGGTGATAAACATGGGCACCCTCCTCCCGCGGCATCAGGCCGTGTGTACCAGCAGAGGAAGCGATAGTTGACGCTGATATACCATTAAATCAAAATGAAGACGTTCAGAAGTGTGTGTTTGCTGTGACGCTCTGATGGTTTATTTCTCAAATACGGCACCAACAGATTTACTTGATTTGCAAGTTAACTACAACATTAACTGGCTTTATTTATTTTGCCTCTTCCTTCCTCTTCCTAGGCAGGGATGTTGCTCTTGGAGAATGTGAAGACAGTTTGCTTCTTGACAAGCGAGCGAGCGGGCGCCCAGATTTTTGCAGCCTCTCCGGAGTCTCCCCCGAGGGAAAGGCAGGCAGAAAAACCGCCAGATTTGGGAGTCACCAGGGAAGAATTCCGCGCAGGGAGAGCCGCCCTCCTCGGTCCCAGACCTGCGCCCGCCTTTGGGCACTGGAAATAGACGACCTGAAACTGAGGACGGTGCTGGGGATTGGGGTGGGGGAAGCCTCTTGGATAATAACTGCAAAGAAGAAAGAGGCAAAACCAACACAGGACTGTGTTCTTGAAGCTGTTGGCTACAGTCACAGGGCCAGTTGCCTGCCTCGGTTTTCTGAATGCAATATCTCCTTATCTCCTGGTTGCACCATTCAGCAAATTATACTCTTTGCTCATTGAAGTGGGTCTTGCTTTAGGGAAGGGTGTGTGTGTGTGTGTGTGTGTGTGTGTGTGTGTGTGTCCCTCTACAAGGAGGGTGCTACTAGAGTTGCTGGTTACTTGTTCCAGAAACCTGGATATTTAAATTTTAAAAAGGGAGGGAGCATTGCTGGTTGGACTCCCTGGAATTGCTATGGTCTGTCTTGACCCTAGTTCTAGTTAGAGAATAGCAGGGACTAAACAAAGCCACCAACATCTGAAAGTCCAGGGTATTACACATGTCCCCAGGAACGTAATGTATTCTTCCTTCACTTCCCCCTTCTCTCCTAACCTCTGTCTCTTGTTTGTACAGCAGAGGAATGGTGATTTCTTGCCACTGTGCAGGAATGTAGGGTTGTGGACATCTCCAAGAAAAGATAGGGTGAAGCTGAGTCTCGGGGGGGGGGGGGGGGCAGAAAAGTCCTGTATCCTCAACAAGGATCCCACAAGGACCCCAGGCCTGTGAGCTTCTATCAGCAAAAGGGGGGTTGTTTTATATTGATGGGAGAGGCTGTCAGTCAGCAGCAAATCAGCTCAGGCATGGCTACCTCTTCATGAAATCAGCTCATTGCCTTGGTCACACCTTATAGAAGATCGGCTGGTCACCACTATGAACAAATTAAAATCAGTGGGGCCTTAGTTGTTTCAAAAAAGAACCCCATATCTGTGGATAGATAAGTGGCTTGGCCTGTCTCAGGCAGAGGAACCCAATTCTTCCTTTTCTCCCTGCAGCGATCTGAACAGTTCTGAAACTGCTTGCCTGGGCGTCAGCAGAGTAGGTTGGGGAAGTAACCCGGGCCCTCTCTCTAGGGCCCTGTTAAATGCACTGAACTTAAAATGAAACACGAAGTATGAATTTCAGGTTTCAACATGATGCATCAGGAAGCATGGAGGTTGGCAGCCCTTTTCCTCCCCCCTGCCTTTGGTAGCTGGTATTAATATTGTATTAAATGTTATGAGAAAGTAAGAGCTGTGGAGAGGAATGTGCTCAGATGCAATTTTGTCAAGGTTTTTATCTGTGATTATGATTCCAGATGTAGAAACTCCCGGAGGAGGGAAATGAGGGGCTGCTGGCGTGTGACATGTGTTTTAAGGTGTTTGGCAGTGTTTCTCAAAGTGGTGACAAAATGTTCAATTTTATTACAGGGAATTGGTAAAAGAAATATGAATACTAGGTCAGAGATTGTTCACCTCAGCAAAAGGATTTACCATTATTGATTAGGGTGGGGACAGTTTGTATCTGGGTCCTGCTTAAATCATATTGTCAACAATGTAAATCTGTCAGATCAGATTATTCTTAAAGAAGAATTGTAACAAAATACACAATAGGTAATTGCATCTCCCCACCTACTAATTTCCATACAAAGATGTAACCTGCCCTGGAAGCAAAAAAAAAAAAAAGTAAATATTGCAAAAAGATGTCAATTTTTTTTCCAGCTGGTATAACTACAGCAGTTTTTTGAGGGTAATATCTTTTTAATCTAACCCAGAAACTACCCAGTCCTAGCAGAGCCATTTTGCTAATTTTGCTAATCTGGCTGCCTTTTAGGTTGAAGCACAAATAATAGCAATAATCTCACACAAGGAATCACATTTTGTTAAAAGAAGAATCAGGAAGATTTTGTATGAAAGAAGTGGGGATGAGGGAGAAAGCAGCTGAACTCTCTGGACTAGCTCACAATTGTATCTACAAGCACTTGAAACTGGAAAAATTTCCTACCACAGTCCTTCATTCAAAGGCATCTCTGCCATCTCTCTCTGACAGCAGGACACCCCTAAACTCTGTTTCTAAGCAAAGGTTTCTCATAAACCTTTTATGAGTTTCACATACACTAAACGACATGCGTGCCCAGCCAGCGCTGACTAGACTGGAGGGGTTTGGTAAACATTTCCACAGAACAAAAAGAGGGGTTTTTGGCTAAAGATGCTGGACTTGGCTCCTCCCTGAGCCCCCAATCAGAAGATGAGAGACTCTACACACTCACTGGAGATATTACTGTACAGATCACCCCATAACTGGCATACGCAGTACGTCTCTCAGCCCTGTTTATGAAGCCCACACATATTCCGCCCCAGCCTTTCCTTAACCCGGGCTAAAGAATGTCCACGTTTGGCTTCCCAGCTGCTGGCACTATTTTACCATCACAAAAGATACTAGGCTCCTAGCACAAATTGCACCTTCCTTAGAAGAAGGTTCCTCTCCTGTGAGGTGATGTAGGACAGGGTACATTTCTGAGGGGAACAGTGAGGATCCAGGGGAGGGGGAGCATGGCTACCTCTTGCCCTTTGCTTTCAGCAGGACCCTTCCTCTCTCCCAGCCCAACTTTCCACTGACCCGATTAGCACATTTCTACTGCTATTTGGGAAGGTGGCATTGTTCCTTTAGGTGAGGAACAGTCATTTCCCACATATGCTTCAGCTGAAGCCCAGCCTCTTACCCCTCCCCCATTTTATTCTTCCATTAATTAAAACAACTAATGTCCCATCGATTATCTTTGCGTGAATGAAAATCATTACGGGCCCTTGCAGGTATATGGGAAATTCTGTTTGTTTAAGTCTTCACACTTTGATTTTCTACAGACTCATTTTCTCAGGCATAAAGAAATTCAAACAAAACAAAACAAAACAAAAACAAAATCTCCTGACACTTTACAATAAAGCCCAAAGACTAGTGATAATGAGCTTGTGCGATCTCTTGCAAGAAGAAATATTCAGATGGCCCCGTTTTAGGTCTGAATTGTGCTATCTGGTAAAGGATTCTAGACAGTTAAAGGCAAACATTGATAGGTCACCAGACCCAGGTTTGGAATTTGAGCTTGTGTTGAGTCAGATGAGCTCATCCAAATTTACTTTTAAGCTACCATGTCAGTCCTTGAAAGTGAAAAAGGCAGGGGACAATCAGCTCTATTTGGAATTTCCCAGCTAGTTGGCCATTTCAGCTTGTATCTCCATTTCTGGGGGCTGCCATAATTAGAGCGATCTATTTTGCATTTACTTCTCTTTGCAAGCACTACATTATTCACTCTTTCCTGTGCTTATTAAACAGTGCCACCTGCACCAAATTCAACAAAGCTCTTCCATCAGTCAGCTCAGCTAAGGATCCTAGACCATATATTATCATTAATTGAAGCTCAATTGAATAGTTGACGATAGAGGCATGAGTAAAAAGCAACACATTTTCTAGGACCTATTTATAAAAATGTTTAAGCAAAAAAAATTATTCCCCCAATTGTCATCTTTTACAAACTCATTCCACTCTCTCTGTACAGTAATTGAAGCAGCAATTAGCAAGTCTTTATTTAATGAACTATTCCCTGTATGTCACCAAGGTGCCTCCAGCACAAATGTCCTCCTTCGTAAGGTACTAGCAATTGTAGTCAATATTTTGTCACCCAAAGCCTTCGAAGCTGACCACCTCGATAGCCTTAATGCTATAAAAAGGATCTGAAGAGCAAGAGAAGGCTGGGGAGCAGAGGACCATTTTCAGAAAACTAGCCATGGATAGTCTGAATCCAGAGAAAGGGAGTGGCAGAAGGAAGGGAACCAGAGACAGCGAGGGGAGAGGCAGAACATGAATGTAGCTAGATATCAGTGGTTAAAGGAAAACTAAGTTTCTAGCAAAGATGGAACCATCTCTGAGCTCCAGCTATGTTATAACACACTTTCCATCTAAATGCTGATGATTTACACATTCTTAAGAGCCTCAAACCTCACTGTGCCTTTTTCTTTAAAAAGCTTCCTGCTTTGTTCAAAATACTGCTTATCTTTGGCATTGTCAACAGCTCTGCATCTGGGAGAGATTAATTAAGTGATAGGTCAGAGACAATGAGGTGAAAGGGCATGTCCATCCAATCAGATCTGATTCATCCATTTCTAGGTGGATCAACTTTTTCTGAGGGGTGCCAATTTCAGCTCCATTTCCAAGGAGGGCTTATCAATAGGAATGCCTGAACTCCCCCAGTGAGGGGCTCTTAGCTGGAAAAGGTTTTTCCGAAGATAGAAAAATCTAAAATCTATACTCTCTGTCTTTTTAAGATGTAAAACCAAAATATAACTACAAATTGTCTGTATGCTTAAGTTTCACCTATCTGCGTGAAAGCTAATTTTCTTGAACAGGATCTTTCTGTAGAATAGCTAATTGGATGATTACAAATAAGATTGCCATGCAACACACTAAAAAAATTAAAAGTTCACTTTCTCTCCTCCCCCTTTCCAACTGTTTCTCACTGCTCCTTCTTCCTTTCAAAGTCACTTTTAATTTCTAGAAGGAAAAAATGAGAGAAAGACAAGAAAGAGTATAGGAGAGGAGGAGAGAGAGGGGTGGGGGGAGAATAAAAGAGGTTTTCTAGGTGTCAACTGAATTTTTCCAGACCAATTAGAGTTTATCTTTAAATCTCCATCCCCTACCCCATCCACACCTTTCTAAATAGATTTTAGATTAGTGAGAAATTAGTTAATTGGGAAAGGCCATGTGTCTAGTCCACCCTGTTCCTAATCAAAGGGTTTTAAGGTTTTGAGGACCTTAGACCCCCACTCCCAGAAATGACACCCCCCTCATCTCTTCGGCAGCATGTAAGTCTGGGTTAAAATTGTGGTTTTCTGTGTGTGTGTGTGTGTGTGTGTGAGAGAGAGAGAGAGAGAGAGAGAGAGAGAGAGAGAGAGAGAGAGAGAGACAGAGACAGAGAGAGACAGAGACAGAGAGAGACAGAGAGACAGAGAGAGACAGAGAGAAGTAAACTCCCAGCCTGTGAATAACGCTTAAGTAAATTAACTGTTTTTGGCAGACCCCAAACAAACCATTTGGAATATTTTTACTCTATTCTTGAAAACCCCTGCGAATGAGTTCACATTTTCAGGTTTTTTTGGGGGAGGGGGGAGGATGAGTAAATAATAGTTTGGGATTTTTTTTGGTAATAGACCAGACATTTCCCCTTCTCCAAAGAAATGTAGACTGCCAGTTTCTTAACTATCCAATTCTTTAAATCATCTGGGATCTATCTATATTTATAAAACTGAGCAGAAATACTTAACAGCCTGATCAATAGCCATTGACCGTGGGGTGCACCTCACACCCTAACACGCACAGCTTGATCATGTATATTTGATCATCAAAAAATTCATAGCGTCTTGAAGCAGTGTATTAAGCTTCCCACAAAATAGTCTGTCTTTTTCTGAGGTCTTAAAAAAGTGTGAGTTTCTCAGTCCCCTGCATTCATCTATCTATCCATGTATTTATCTAACACACACACACACACACACACACACACACACACACACACACCCCTCCCTTTCTGGAGAATTTATTGCTCATATATTTGATGAAGAACAAGGTAATTAACTGCAAGGCTGTGCATCTGGTCGGTACTTCATATTCATTGCAATAATAAAACACTTTTTCCCCATTTTAGCAGAAGAAAGGCTAGTCCTGCCCACAGATTCAGAGGACCCCAGAGTCTCTGTCTGCAAAGCCTCCTTGTTATAAATCCTGCCTCCCTCTTTAGTGATGGCATGCACAATTGCACAAGGGGCACTAAGTTTATCTGTGCAAAAGCATCATTGGAAAAGGTTGTGCATTCCCAGAGCTTCAACATCAGCTAGTAGGGGTTTGAAACAGACACAGCTGGCTCCTTGGCCCCCAGTCTTTTTGGCAGCAAACACAGACAAGAGTCCAAAGGACTTGTCCTATGAAGGGCCACAGGCAGAGAGGTATATTTTGGGATCTCAAGGACTGGTGTCCTGAGCACATGCCACTAAGCTCCAATACCCCAAAAAGACCCAGTCCTGCAGATCTTTCTATATTCAGAAGACTGATTCTAAGTTTCTCCATAAGGTATGCCGATCTGTCCAAATTGCTCCAAGGTCCAGCCAGAGGAATACCAGCTGGCAAGCCTTCTCCAAGCCCCCAACACAATCTTTCTAACCCCAACCCCAAAGATTGCCCCCACCGCCCCAGCCAGCAAAAAAATTACCTGCAGAACCTCCCATTTCGGGAGTCCCCTGCTCTGTATTCCGAACCGTGCTCAGGACAGATTTCTCAGGGGCCCTTCCTTCCAAAAGCAGCAGCATCTGGGCTGAGGCACCCTCCTTTATATTGGGGGGAAGGCTTCATATGATAATACGTGTAATATGATATGGAATGACAGAATGCATGACAGTTGCCCATAATACGGAGAAGTCAGTCAAAGGACAGAGGGGACATTTGGATAATTACCATCCATTGGCTAGTCAATCACGCGAACAGAGAGAAACTGCACAAAACCCACAATGGAGTTGGGAAACAAAAGAGACCCGAGCCAGACTCAGGATTAACCGGTCTAAAGCGATCTAAATGCTTTTGTATCTGAAGAACCGAGGCTCCCAGGTTGCCCCCCCTTTCCAATCCCAGGGAACTAATTGCGGGGATCAGAGTTAAAGCTCTCTCCCTCCTTTCCCCTTTCTCTTTGTAGACTGCTCACCACGCAGAAAAAAAAAAAAATGATTTTTCTCTCTGTGTTCATTAAACTATTTTAAAGTTAAAGGGGTGGGGGAGGGAGGCTCAATGTGGCCCCTGAGCCCAGGAGCTGGGATTCTTCACCCTCGGAAGACGCTGGGACAGTCTCGCTTGGCCTCAATTCTTTGTTTCGGGGTAAAGTCTTCCCTCCTTGCCCCTGGAAACAAATGCTCCATCCACCTGGGCAGCTGCCTTTTGCCTGGAGGTGAACATGGATGGCTGGTACCCTACTTTGGGTGAACAGCCCCCATAACTGGCCCTTGCACCAGAAAAACACACCCCCTAGTTGAAAACTCAAATTGCATTTGTCTGCACACTCAGAATTACGTGGGGTAAAAGCGTGACAGGGCAGGGGCTCTAGCCTTCCAAATGGGAGAGTGAGACAGACGATGGTTGTGAATTGCGAGGCGAGAATTTCCTTCTCAATTGGGGCATGAGGAAGAGGAAGAAAACCCTCCTAAATTGGGGCAGGGAGAGGACATGCTTAATTGACGGAAAAAATGAGAAGAGACCCCTGCCTGAGAAAGAGAGGCAAAGAAGTGATTCCTCAAGGAGTCCTAGGAAAATGGTCCCATAAATTTTGAGAGACTCAGAGATGAAGGAGAGAGAGGAAGAGAATTCCTTAAAAGATATGGACAGAGATCTCCGTACCTGAGAGCGAGAACCCCCTTGTCCCGGGACAGAAGGACGGGTGACTACCTCACCCAATTCCCACCAGGTCCTCTCTACACCATTGTAACTCGCCCACAGCCCTACCCGCACCGGCGAAGCTCTCGCGTGTCCCCGGCTGGGGGCCCCGGCAGTCCCTGGTCTGGGTTCGCGGGTGCCCGCGGTGCCCCAGGGCGCGCCCTCCGCGCAGCCCCCAGGCCCCTCCCGGCCAGCCAAGGCGCCTTCTTACCTTTCCGCGTCCTCCGCAGCGGGTGTGGCCGGCTCTGCGGGCTGCCCTGGGCCAGGGCCGGGGGGCGGGGGGCGGGGGTGCCGGGCTGGGGGGGAGCGGCAGGGTGAAGGCCGGGTAGGCAGGCACGGTGCTCAGGGGGAGCAAGGGGGCCGTTGGCAGCCCCAGGGCCCGTGGGCCGGCCGGGCCGAGCCGAAGGAGGTGCGAGATGCGGGGTCCGCGGAGGGGCGCAGGGGCCCGGGCCAGGGGTCCAGGGGCTCCCTCCTCGGGCCGGCGGTGCGCTCCAGCCTCCAGGGCCGGCCCGGAACCCGGCAAGGCGCCGGGAGGGAGGCCCCACTCCCAGGAAGCAGAGGACAGGGCGCGCGGATCAGAGGGGCTGTTTTGTCGCCTCGGCTGACAAATCAATCAGGGCCCGCGGAGCTGGGGGACTGCCACCGTCGCTGCGGCGCTCGCGGCTCCCCGGCTGGCCCGCGCTGCCAGCTGACGGCCGCCTCGAGTCCGCGCGGGCCGCGCGTCGCAGGCTGGGCTGCGGTCATTAGCTGCGGGCGCGTGCGGCCGGGGGCGGGGGCGGCGGGGCGGGGGCGGCGCAGCACCGCGAGGAGGCGGCCGCGTAGCCCGGGATCCCTTGGCCTCCCCCGCCCGCCGCCGTCCCGAGCCCGCTCCGCGTGCTTCCCCCACCCCTTGCCCCCCTGTCACTGTCACTACTCTGGCCTTCCGTCTGTCTGTCTCTGCCTGCCTCCCTGTCACTCTCCATCTCCCGGTCTGTCACAGGGGCCGCGTTTCTCTGTCGCGTGTCCTCTCTCGGTCTCTCCCTATGGCCACAGCGTCCTTGCTTACTGCGCCTCTTTTTCTCTTTTTGGATCTGTGGTGCTCTCTTACCCCTCTCTCCTCGTCGCTCTCACCATTTTCTCCTGTTCTCTGTTCTTTCTGTCTGTCTCCCTGCACTCTCCACCCTTTCTCAGGCGGCCTCGCTGGCCCTGCCTTTATCCCTCCTTGCAACAGCAGCCCCAGAATCCAACTGAAGCTTTTTCTCTGCTCTGAGACCTCGGACAAGTCACTTCCTCCCTCCCAGCTGCAGTTTCCTTATCTCTAAAAAGAGTTAATAGCGGGTTCTTGGCAGTGTGGTTGGGAGGGGCACTGGGGGGAGGGGGCGCCAGAGGCGCTCGATGACTCAGGTTCCCCTTCTTGGTGGTCATGCTCACTCAAATTCGGCAGCCACTGTGGCAGCTGCCCGGTGACTAGGGCTCACAGCGTGCCATGTGTGCCTCATAAAAACCCTGTCACCAGTCTTGAGGGCCAGCACAAGTACCAGAAGGGGCCAGTTCAGCAGGGAAGGTCAGGGCAATTTCCTCTGGGGTCCCTAAAGCCGCCCCCCCACCCCAAGCATCTATGGTGGCCCATTCCCAGGGCAGATGCCAGAGCTGGATCTGACATCTCAGGCCCTGTCACCTGCTGGTTCTTCCCTCAGTGACACCAAGCAGAAGGGGTAATGCTCTTCTCTCCTGTCCTTAGATCCAAGCAGGAGAAAGCCAAGTGCTCTTCTCTCTCTCTCCTCTCTCTGTCTCTCTCTCACCACAATTGGCTTAAAATCTTCAAAGATGCTTCCTGGAGGGAGTGTGACTTCAGAGTCCGGCAGATGGGGATTCAAGACCGTTATTTGCCTCGGGCAAGTCACACCACTCGAAGCCTCAGTTTCCTCATCTGTTAAATGAGAACAATCACACGTTTCTTTTCAGATTGTGTTCCTGATCACCCACGGCATGCGTAAAGTGCTCAGCCGGAGGGGTTTGTTCATTCTGTCCAGCTTTTATTCTGCAGGTACCTAAGTATTTGTTATCTCATGCTTTTTGCTTGGCTCTGAGGATACAGCAATTCACAAGGCAGGTGTGGTCTCTGCCTTCAAGCAATTTGCAGTCTAGCTGAAGAGACCAACTGTGAATGGCCAGAGATAATTATTTCATGACAGTTGTCCAAGGACCATGGAGGAGTAGAAAGTGCAGTGAAACCAAATATCCAGGAAAACTGACCTGGGCTGGGGGTTCAGGAAGGGTTTTCTCAAGGTGAGGCCTGAAGCTGAGACCTGAAGTCAGGTATGGGGCCAGGGCTGAAGTTGGCAGGAAGTGAAAAGAGACTACTAACAGGAGAGTGTTCCTGGCAGAATGACCAGCATGTGCCAGGGCTGGGAAGCAAGAGGGAGCATGGCCAGTAGGAAGGTCAGTGTAGCTGGCACAGAAGGGAGGAGGGGGATGAGGCTGGGCCAGGCATGGAGAAGGCAGAGCTGTTAGCCTCAGCACATGGGAACCACATGAGCCCCGATCTCCCCTTTTCTGAACTGGAAGGAGGAAGCCACAGTCAGTTCCCATACATGTCCTTTGCCTTCTGGCCTTCTTGGGGGGTTGTCATCTCTTGTCCTTTCTCTGCTCTGTCCCAGCACTGTTCACCCCCGAGTGTCATTGCCTGTCTTGGCACCTGTGTCCCTAGCCAAGTGTGACCTCCCTGAGAGCACACACCTAGGTTAACCCCACAGGAGGTGTCCTCTGTGGGCATTTGTTGTTTGACTGAACAATCCGTGGCCATTGCATGCCACTGTGTGCCAGGCACTATGCTGGCATTGCCCCTGTCTTCACAACGTGTTCGTTTTGTGGGAAAGACACTTGTGAACACACAGAACTATCATGACACAGGGGACTTGGGGCATGGGATTGGAAGCTCTTTGAGGACAGGCCCATCTTGCATTTGCTCACAAGGTACAGACTTCAGGGTATGGCACAATGCCTGGCCCAAGGTGTGTACTCAGTGACGTGTTGAGAAATTGAAAAAGAAAAGTGAAGTTTAAATGCAGAAGGACGAAGGATAAGGAGGGGTTAAGTGAGCCGAGGAAAGGATGAGGAGACTTGCCTCTGAAGCTCTAACTGGGAGCAATACTCAGACAGGCGGAGACAGGAGGGTCTGCAGAGAGGGAGGGAGCTGATGTTGACTGAGCTCCTCCTCTAGCCAGGCAGGTGCTGGCCACTTGGATGCAGTGATCTTGACCAACTTTCACAGCCTCCTTATCTTGTGGGCACCACTGTCCTCCTTTTTTTGAATAAGTGCTGGGGTCCAGAGAGGTTAAATCACTGGCCTGAGGTCACACAGCTAGTAGAAGCCTGCACCTAGATTTGAACCCAGGTCTGCCTGCTCCTCTTCTGTAAAAGGAGGAAGCAAAAGAGGAGGAGGAGGCAGAGGAAGGAGCCGACTGAGAACAAAGGAAGAGCGGTGGCAGAGGAGTGAGCTCTGCGAGTAATTTTTCAGCTTAAAAACAATTCCCATTTCCCAGCCCTGCAGAGGCTGGCTGGTGGATCTGAGACAAGGCCGGCCCTCTGACTCGCAGGAGCCTGCAGAGGGGCCCCAGCGAGCTGCTTCAAAGCCAGCCTCCTCAGCACAGGCGCTTTTAAACTTCACACGGGAAACTTTCCAGGGCTGACTTTTTGCACTTTGTTTCCAAATCAAGAGATGGGGAAGTCCCTCTCAGCCCAGCGGGGAGGAGCTCTCCCTGAGAGGCTTGCCCTGGGGTTCCAGGCTTGGCACCTGGCTCCTCACCTCCCAAGGCAACAGTGGGGCGTGGGGGAACCTGCCCCCTGCCCTCAATGGGTTCCCTGGGAAAATTCAGGGTTTGGGCTTGGCAACCAGTCCTCCCTGCGGGGATGAGGCCACTCTGCCTGTGTCCTGCCACATCTGCTTCCTACCTGGGTTCCCGGTGGCGTTTGCTGATACGGTGTGCCAGTCTCACAAGGGTCATATAATATGTGCCTTGCTCTTCTCTGCACAACAGCCTCACAACCAAACCACACTGTCGTCTTCTGATCACCATTGCTAGAGCTGGTGAGAGTCTCCCTAACCCTCAGCTCCCTCTGATGTTTGGAATTCAGATTTGGATTTTGGGTGCACATCCAGAGGCTGGCTCCATGCATTTTAATTAAGCTGTCTTTTTTCATTTATTACTAATACACTCCTCTTAACTATGATTTATTTGTTAAACAAAGCACCATAAGCCGTCACTTATTCATCTTAATTTCAACAAAATTAAAGTAGTCGCTGTTAGAGTGCACCTAATTGCACTTGCAATGAAAAGAACGGAGATGTTAATCAAAATAAATTGAAGATAAACAATAAAATCATTACATCTTTGTGGTGGTAAGTGTAACTAATCAGTTTTGACTCGAAGCGACCGAACAGGAATAATGAATGTGTCACTGAAGGCGCACTCATTAAGGGAAGCTGTCATGGCCTGGGTCCTCAGGGCAGCAGACGACCACCCTGCCCAGGTGGCCCTGAGGGTTCCTGACTCCTGGGAGCCAGGAGGAGGCTCACAGAATGGGAAGGAGTCCTGGGTGCCCCCCCCCTCCAGGCTGCCTGGCTACACAGCGGTTCTTCACTCTGATGAGAAAGTGAGAGGTCCCAGGCCCATTCCTGGACATCCCAAGTAACCAAGGCTGGGGAGACAGAGGCCTGGAGAGAAACAGGTAGACAGATGTCCAGAGGACAGAGACAGTCAGACACACACTCCAGGGGACACAGTGGAGAAGAGTCTAGCAGAAAGAGACAAGGAGAAAGAGAGACAGGCAGACAGAAAGAGACCAGTAGGAGAGACAAGAAAATAGAGATGCAGAGCAAGGCTAGGGATGGGCGGTCAGAGAGGATGGACAGAGTAAAGAGCCTGTGAGGATAAGAAGCTCAGACAGGGTGATGGAGGCGGGATGGGGACACCCTGAGTGGGGAGGAGACCAAAGAGACAGAACCAGGAGGGTCCACACAGGTGAAGGCTTGTTGGTCTTAATGAAGTCATCTCTCCTGGGAGGACAAGACATACACACTCAAATTTTAATACAACTGAATGAAGCTCAGGAGATTTCAGATTAGGATTCTGGGAACAAAGTCCTCAGGAGTCTGTTCAGGTAAGTGACTATCAGGTCAGGACCCTGGACTGGGGCTTTGGGGACATGGAAGAGGAGGGGGCACCGAGGTGAGGGGGGCAGAGGGCCCCCTTGAGGTCTGCTGGGCTTATCCTCCAATTACTGGGATTTAATAGGCCTAAAGGGTCCATGTTGGGGTCCCTTCCCCATGGCACAGGCTTCGGTGACAACCTTTGGGTCACTGGCCTGGACACCAGGTTCAGAGTTAGAGCGATGCTAGCTTGGGCTGTTGGCTGAGGCTACCCCACAACACCCCCTTTCCAGATGGGAAGACCCAGAGCGTGGGCAACCTTGGGAAACTGGAAAATCTGAGGACATAGCCCTCTGAGTAAGATTGGACAATCGAGAGACAACCTGACAGACATGTATTTTTTGAATACCTACCATGTGCCCAGCCCTAGGCTGGGCCTGAGAAATACAGAGATAAATCAGGTAGGACCTCCCTATCTCAATTTCCCTATCTTTAAAGTAGAGTTAATAATATAGCCTACTTCATGTGTTTATTATGGGGATTAAATGAGTTAATATTTGGAAAGAGCTTAGAATGGTGGTTGGCCCTTGGAAAGGGCTTTATGTGTTTGTTAAATAAAAATAAAATAAATCCTTGCTCTTGTGGAGTGCGGAGTTCAGTAGAGGAGACAGACTCATTAGCAGTCAAGTTCAATCCAAAGGGTAGAGGCCATTATACTTGCCCTTCAGGATGCTTTGGGAGTCGGTCCAGACTGGAGACAAAGCCTCCAGGTGAGCAGTCTGTAAGGAGGAGTGGGAATTAGTCAGAAGCATGGCGGGAGGAAGTGGGAAAGAATATTTTGGGTAAAGAGGACCATGTGAACAAAAGCATCTGGGCAAGAAATGGCAGGATATGCCTGGGATGTCAAGTGAATTGGAATTAAGGTGAGGCTGGAGACCAAAGACTCAGATCTTGATGTGTCTTGGCAGGAACCTTTGAAGATCATCACTTACTGATTTTTCTTTTCCCTCCCTTCTTCCTTCCCTCCCTCTTTTCCCTTTCTCCCTCCCTCCCTCCCTCCCTCCCTCCCTCCCTCCCTCCCTCCCTCCCTCCCTCCCTCCCTTCCTTCCTTCCGGCTCAGCATGCTTTGCCATACTTGGGATGGGATTTTTCTATTGGGATTTTGTCTTCCCTCTTTTTTCTCCTTCTTCTCTCTCAGTCCATGTGGCACTGGTTGAGGCAACTCCACCCTGACACCAGGGGAAGGAACATGTGACCTAGACCTAAGCCAATCAGCACATTCCATTTCTGTGGCCACAGTGATTGGTTGAGGGATGGGTAATCAAGTCCAATGGGAGCCAGTCCAGGGCTTTGGCTAGAGAACCTGGGAGAGGTTTTCAAATCTTTCTGCTGGTCACTAGTCTAACAGGAAGTAGGGGTCGGGACTGCTGGCACCATCTCACTGACATTCAGAGCTTGACACCAAAGCCAACAGTGAGAAGGCAACACAACAGAGCAAAACGAGTTTCAGTGATGTTGTTTGAGCCTCAAGTCCAGCAGAGAAAAAGACAGCCCTAACCCCTGGCCTTTTTGGTTTCATGAGCCAATAAATTCCTTTTCATGTAAGCCACTTTAGGTTGGGTTTTCTGTCACTTGAAAAAGAAAGTTCTAGCTGATAGTCTTCAAGCAGAAATGCAACACCGTCGTGTATTTTAGTAACTTCATTCTGGCAGTCATGGTATAGCAGAGGGACTGAATGCAGAAAGGAGGCCAGAAGGCCAGAGGGGAGGCTGCTGTGGTCATCCCAATGGGGGGTTATAATGAAGAGCAGGAGGGCTGGGGACTTTGTCTCCACCAGTACATTAGTTTCTTACTGCTGCCATAATAAATCACCACAAACTGGGTGGCATAAAACAAGAGAAATGGATTCTCTAACTGCTCTGGAGGCTGGAAGTCCAAAAGTAAGATGTCCCCAGGGCTGTGCTCCTTCTGCAGGCTCTAGGGGAGAATTCTTCCTGGCCTCTTCCAGCTCTGCTGGATCTAGGCACCCCTTGGTTTGTGGCTGCACAACTCCTCTCTCTGCTTCCATCTCCACATGGTTCTCTCCTCCTCTGCGTCCTAGAAGGACACTTGTCATTGGCTTTAGAGCCAAGGCCCTAAGAAATGGACATGCATGGTTTTCATTTTTAAGATCTGTAAGCTGAGAGATTGTGCCAATGCATGGGGTGGTGAGCTTCATGTCACTCTGAGCAATAGTCCAGAAAACTCGGTGCTTGTGAGGTCACCTAGGAGAGAAAGCAGTGATTCTCAGGACCCCACACTGATTCCCTAAGAACAAATTCTGTCAGATCAGCCTCATTTCTTTCTTTTCCAAAGTCACCAGATGGGTAGATAAGGAAGGGTGTGATGGACAGAACCCAGACTCTCACAGTCGTCTTGTAAATAGGACAGGGAAAATGTATGATGGATGCAAAGATGATTAGAAAGTTGACTACCCTTAACAAAAAGGGATTGAGAGATCTCTGTCTCCTGGAAAAATACCTCTAGTGGAGTATCCTACAGTCGCTGTAGTAAATCCTGTTGTGCCCATCCAAGTCACATGTGATGGTGCTAAAATTTGGACAGTCTGCTTGTCTGATTGGCAGATGATTTGAGGAAGGAAGAACCAGAGATTGTTTTGGATAATAGAACTCATTTTTTTTTTTTTTGAGTGCCTATTCTTCAGGAACTGAACGAGGCTCTGGCAGAACAATGGAGAATCAGACAGAGACAGACAGGGTACCTGCCTCCATAGAGCTTATGGTTCAGTGGAGGAATCATACAAGCACTATTCAGCATAATAAGCATCCAAAATGATCTCAACAGGCTGGGGTTTACAAGATGAGAGGAGGCAGGGAAAAACACTCTCCTGCCAAGCATGGAGGGTTGACTCTGATTTCATGTGGAGCCTTTCAGCTTATATAAAGTAGTAAAGGAGAGGCTTTGGAAGTGAGGGTGGGACATGGTGAATACTCTCCAATTGGAGGCAAGAATAGAAAGTTTTGGAATCATCTGTTTATCATCGTAGAAACTGGAAAGCCAAGGCTTGGAGTGGGGATAGTGATGAGGGAGGCAGTGTGGTGTCCCCTCACTTGCATCCCAGGCCAAGATGCAGCTGACTGTGACTTGGGGTCCCCGGGAGGATGTGAGGGCAAGGAGGTAGGAGATGCGGAGCGCCGACTCTGCTGGAAAACTTGTCTACTGCCAGGCCGGGGACAGGAAAATCTGAGGAACACTGGGGGCAGGAAGAGGTTCACATCACATTCCCGCCCTCTCCCAGGCCCTGCGCCTAGCTCAGTGCTTGGCACACAACATGTGCTTAGTGAGGACGGCCTGAAACAGAAAGAGCTCTTCCCAACTCCATTTCTTTGTGGCACCCATCTCACTTCTCAGAGCTTCAGTTTCACCATCTGTAAAGTGGGTCTAGATGACTGACACACCATGTGACAGAATTGTGTGAGCACTAGAGCGCTGTTCAAATACAGGGATTTAAAGAAAGATGAGGAAGCAACCTCCATATTGTTGCCCCCTGTATGTATCCTTTTCGTAAATGTTAGAAGCAAAAAAACAGGGCTGTTTTCTCATAAAAATTCTTCTATTCAATTAAAGAAGGATAAACTAAGTTGTAAGGACTGACACTTTTTCCATGAGACACAATAAGGCCCAGTAATGATGCTCCATAAATGTGTGCTCCCTTCCCCACCTTCGACTCATAATAAGGAAAGGGAATTTAAATGAAGATAGACCCATGGGGAGGAGAGAAGTTTGAAGTGGCCAACCAGAATCTCCTCCCAAGTGTCCTCAGATGAGACCCTGAGGACCCTACTCAGAAGTGCCTCACCATCCCAGCCCCCCTCCATCTGGAAGCTCTGCCTCCTTTGATCTTGTGCTGACCAGGTGATGGTCATGGTCATGACACCTCTGCTTACTGACCTCTTGCTCTGTGCCAGGCAGAAGGCTCAGAGCAAAGGATTTCCATGCATTACCTCAAGTTCTTTATTAACAGAGTCTATTACTATCCCCTTTTATAGAAGAGGAAACTGAGGCTCAGAGGGGAAAAGTGGCTTTCTCAAAGTCACACAGCCAGCAGGTGCCAGAGCCAGGTCTCCAAGCCAGGTCTGTCTGATCTCAAAGCTGATGCTTATAAACAGGGCCTGAACCTGCTTGGGTACAGAGTCTAAAGGGCCACTGGAGCTGAGAAGACAGTGATGCCCTGGGACTGGGGTCCCTCAGGCTGGCAGCAGGAAGAGACAATACTCCCAGGTGGTGGCACTCCGAGACAGCAGTGTTTCAGCTTCATCTGGAGAGCTCCATGTAACAGGAAGTGGCCCCTAAATTTCTCTTGGAAGTGGGAGCCAGAGGCAGGAGCTGCCTCACAAAGGATGGCTGGATGTCGTATGTCAGTCATTGGAGGTCCAGGAACACACCAACTATACCCCCCGTAGTGGAAGCCAGCATAGCCCACAATAGCCGTGGGTTGGGTGCCAAAGCTTGGTAGTGGGCAGAGCCTGTTTCGACTCTGTGCTGGGTAAGGGAAGAGGGGTAGAGAAGGAGCCCTTACCTGGCCGTGATGTCCGTGTTTAAGCTGAAGAAATGGAGGCCTTAAAACACACTATATAAAAATTCAACATAGAATTACCATATGATCCAGCAATTTCGCTCCTAAGTATACAGCCAAAAGAATCGAAAGCAGAGACTCAAACAGACATCTGCACACCCATGTTCATAGAAGCATTATTCACAACAGCCAAGAGGTAGAAACAACCCAAGTGTCCATTGACAGATGAATGGATAAACAAAATATGCTCTATGCATACAGTGGAATATTATTGAGCCTTAGAAAGGAAGGAAATTCTAACACATGGTACAACATGGACGAACCCTGAAGATATTGTGCTAAGTAAGCCAGACATGAAAGGACAAATACTGTATGATTCCACTTATATGACGTATCTAGAACAGTCAGATTCCTAGAGATGGAAAATAGAATAGTGGTTGCTAGGGGCTGGAGAAAGGGAGAATGGGAGGTTGTTTAATGGATATAGAGTTTCAGTGCAAGATAACGAAAGTTCTGGAGATGGAGGGTGGTGATGGTTACACAACAATGTGAATGTGTTTAATGTCACTGAACGCTACACTTAAAGATGGTTAAGATTGGGGAGGCCGGATGGCTCAGTTGGTTAGAGCACGAGCTCTTAACAACAGGGTTGCCAGTTCGATTCCCACATGGGCCAGTGAACTGCACCCTCCACAACTAGATTGAAAACAATGGCTTGAGCTTTGAGCTGAGCCACTGGGTGACTGGTTGGCTGAGTGGTTAGAGCGTGGTGCTCATAACACCAAGGTCACTGGTTTGATTCCCACGCGGGCCAGTGAGAATCAATGACTTGAGCTTGGAGCTGGGCCCCCGGTGTGCAGCCAGTTGACTCAGTGGTTAAAGCGAGGTGCTCATAACACCAAGGTCGCCGGTTCAAGTCCCACACGGGTCAGTGAGCTGCGCCCTCCACAACTAGATGGAATACAACGACTTGACTTGGAGCTGAGCTGCATCTCCCCACAACTAGACTGAAAAACAACGACTTGACAGCCTGGAAAAACATACTGTTCCCTAATATTCCCCAGTTAAAAAAAAAAGAAAAAAGATGGTTAAGATAGTAAATTTTATGTTATGCATATTTTACCACAATGAAACCCCCAAACTGAAATTTCCCCTATTTTTAATAAATTCTCTTCCTAGACTGAAAGCCAAAGCCAAAAACAAAAACATAAAGCATGCGATATAATCTTCACTGAGTGCTCACTGTGTGAGTGCTGAATGTGTTCCATTTATCATCTATTTGGTCCCCGGCAGCCATCACAGTGGTAATTATTTCTCCCATTTCCCACACGAGGAAACTGAGGCTTACAGAGACTCGCCCCAGGCCTTACAGCTAGGAAGTAACTTGAACCTATGTCCTTAGCCGTTATGCTCAGACGGGGAAGTGACTTGCCCAGGAACATGCAATCAGAAAGTGGCAGCTTGTCAAACTCTCTTTGGTGCAGAGGTGGAGTGAAAGTGGGGAAGAAACAGAAGACTTTGGCCTGCTTGACCGCTGGGCAGAGTGGAGAGGCAGCCCAGATGCTGGCCAAGAGGGTCCCTAAGCAGCATGTGGGGAGCCCATCCTTTTGGAAAACACCCTTTCATCTCAGAAAGTCCCTGGTACAGCTTCTCTGCCTTGTGTTTTGCTGCCTGATGGGAGCTGCAAGGAACCAGAGCATGTTCAAGAAATGTTTTATTCCATCCTGAGCTGGTCTTCTTGGGCCAAGTAACCTCCTTTCTCCAGGAGGAAATGAAAAGGCGAGCGTTGTTTGGGCATCTGCATAGGGATTTTTCTCTATTTCTCACAGAATAACCTTTGGCCCTGAGAGGTAAAGCAACTTGTCCAGGCCTACACAGCAGGTCTGCCCCCAAGGTCCAAACCCAGGGTGCTTGGCTTCTGGCCCAGGACCCAGTAGATACTCCACTCCACTCCGAAGCTGTCTGAAAGTGGGGGTTGCCTCCCTCCCATCCTCTGGGTCCCCCTTCTCTGGTCTTCTAAGAGAGGAACACTTAGCAGGGCTGTGGGCACAGGAAATCCCATGGCATTAAATCCGCAGAAATCCTATTCCCGGCCCTGAAGGTCCCTGGATTACTAAATCATTAAAAATCCATGAAGGTGACTTTTCTTGGGAAAGCCATCCATGATCAGACCCCTGCTCTTCTCGTATCCCACCATCCTCTACCCCCCACACCCCCATCCTCCAAGCTACTGTGTTCTTCCTTACTCCAAGCCTTTGTCTCTGCTGCTTCCCCTCCTAGAGGCTCACCCAACCCCTAATGTTGCTGACTAACCACTAGTTATTCTCAGGTCTCATCCTGAACGCCGCTTCTGGGAAGCCTTCCCTGATCCTTACTCCACTCACATCTGCACCCTCCACCACACACACGGATGTACACGCACACTCCTCCACACTCATACATATATAATCATTCTCACACACTCATATACACTCACTCACTCACAGTCCCCCCACAAACACACCCTTACCTAGTGTTCATGGCTGTATCCCCGGTGCCTAAAACACCATCTGGTACTGAGCAGGCCCTCAGTAAATCTTGATAGATGCAATAAATACATGAAAAGGATACATTCAGATCCAGTTAACAATCCTGGATTTGCCACTACGCAGATGGAGAGGCCTTGGGCAAAATGCTTAAGCTCTCTGGGACTTGGTTTTCTCATGGGTAAAATGGGTATTAAAAAAAAGACCCTTCCTCACAAGGTGTGTGGAGTCAATGAGAGATTCTACGTAAAGTGCTTTGCTCAGACGCAGGTCATAGTGGGGCCTTAGTGAATGTTAGGTACACCTATGCCTGGGAGAGTGGGCCCTCACCCTAGCCCTCAAGCCTGCCCTGGGGAGGAGAAAAATAATATGTGCAGAGATTAATATCTGCTTAAGAAATCTGCGAGCTCCTGAGCTAGAAGTTTGAGGCATACGTGCACCTTGCCCTCCAAGGACCTTATGGCCCAGTGGAGGAGAAAGGCCTTAACTAGCTAACAACACAGAGCATGAATGGGGCTCTGGGTAGAGAGGGTTCTTATGGGAGCCCCAAGGATGGCTTCCCAGACGAAGTGAGGCTCTTTGCCGGGAGGAAAAATAAGAGTTTGCCAGGCAGAGATCTAGGTGGAGGGAAGTCCTGCAGGCAGAGGGGAGAACATGGGCAAAGGTCTGGGGGGTTCCTGGAGAATGGTGACTCGATCGGGAACAGGTGCCTGATGCACCCTGGAGCGGCTGGTGGCAAGAATTTGGGGCCAGCCAGGGAAGGGCGTAGGGAGGGAGCCTCCTTCCTAAGAAAGCTTTGATCTGTAGGCCAAGGGGGGCCTTGGCAAGGTTTCAAGCAGATTGAGAGTTAGGATTGGAGGATGACATCATCAGATTTATTCTCTGGAAAGAGAGTGTGAACAGGCCTTAGCCTGGCAGAACAGATCCCCCAGGAGGATTTCAAAACATGTTCCCCTTAAGTTCACAGAAAGAAAAGGCATAGGGTTTTGGAGTCAGGTAGACCTTGCTTCCTCTCTGGCTCCTCTCCTTAGAGCTGTGTGACAAGTGGCTGGCCCCTTCTGAGCCTCAAGTCCTCTTCTGTAAGTCAGGGACAAGAGGACTCACTTGTCAGTGTGCTGAGAGGCTTCGGTGAGCTTCTGGATGTGCAAGTGCCCTGCGCACAGTAGGCACACAACCAAGACCAGCTCCTTCCTCTTTGGTCTTATAGAAAAATTTACCCCAATTATCTGAAGGACTTGGGTGTGACTAAAGCTCCAGGTCTGTTCTCTGCCCACATTAACCAGGCTCATTCCAGAAGCAGCCTCTGGGCCTTTCCAGAGCACACCCAGCCTCTCCAACACCCTTTATTAAAGACATCCTCCAAAATAGGTGGGGTGTCATCACCTGTGCAGACCTGGCCATCTCAGGAAGAGGCAGGTGGACCTTTGTAGCTGCACATCAAAGCTTCCCACCCCTGGTTCCAGGGTTTATAGCCAGAGGGACACAGAGCCAAGACCCTGCGCTCAGGGAGACATCCCTGATGCAAACCTTCCATCTACCTGGCTAGTCCACCATCCAACACCCAGGTAGATGAGGGCCTTCAAGGAGATTCAAGGCTACTGGGTGCAAGTTCTAACAGTCCAGAGAGTTTACAGTGTAGGAAAATGTAACATTCCTTCTCTCCCAGTTATGTACACACATTAAACATCACTCTGTCCCCTACAATGTCACACTTTGTTAATAATAATCACATCTACCATTTGCTGAACCTTGTCATGTGCCAGGCACCTTGCTAAGTCCTTTCCTTGGACTATTTCTCTTTACGACATTGTGAGGTGTATATAATTGCTAGTCCCATTTTATAAAGAAATGAGGCTCACAGAAGTTACATCAAAGTCATCCAGCTGGAAACTGGTGGACTGCAACTTGAATCCAGGTCTGTGGGCTCTAGATCCGTCATTCTTAACAGTTGAACTATTCTGTTTGTTTAAGAAGCCTCTGTCTAGATAAGGGGAGGGAACAAAATGCTCTCAGCTGGGCACAGGCCAGGCTTGGTTGCTATCTAGGAGAAAGGTAGTGGGGTCTGCAGGAAGTCTCTAAGCAACATGATGGAGACTGGAAACAGACAGGGACTGTCTCTCTGGGGCTGCACTGCCAGAGACCGAGGTGGGAAGAGGGGGCTGGGGGACCCGTGCCATGTGCTTCTCACAGCCAAAACTCACCCAGACTCACCCAGTCCCTCCTCTGCCCAAAGATGTTTGCTGGTTCCCTACAGACATCAAGACAAAATCCAAAGCCCTCAGTCTGGCACACAAGGCCCTTCACAAGCTCTTCATGCCTAACCCTCTAGCCCCACCCCTGCCACTCAGGCCACTTGAGAGCTTCACTTCCCTTTCAGAACCTTTTGTAGCTGTTGATCCTGCTGCCTGAGATAACCTTCCTGCCGCTTCCATTTGGTGAACTCTGCCCTCGTCTTCGGCACCTAGCTCAAACTCAGAGAAGCCACCTCAGTCTCTCCTACTTGTGACTCCTCTCTCTCTCTCCCTCCCTTGTTCCCTCCTTTCCTTCCTCGCTCTCTCCCACCCTCCCTCCCTCCCTCCCTTTCTCCCTCCCTCCCTCCATCTCCATCTCCATCTCCATCTCTGTCTCCATCTCTGTCTCTCTGGCCTGAGCACAAGATCCAGCACAGACTAGGTAACAAGACGTGTTTGGGAAGGAATGAGTGACCCAATGGAATGGACAAAGGCTACAGATGTGCTCATAGGAGTCTCCAAATGCTGACCCTGGGAAAGAAGAGAAGCAAAAGCCTGTGGGAGAGGCCAGCATGGCTGGAGGGATATTCCAGTTCCCTTTGACTGGCTTAAATTAAGAGTGAGGCCCCGAGACTCTTTTTTCAAGAAATATATTTAATGGGCTTCAGGATGATTCATTCCTTGACAGTTTCACCCCACGCATCGCTTCTGAAGGGGCCTCACGCACCTGCCTTAACTCAGAAATCTTCTCTCGGCTCCGTTCACTCACTCATTCTATAAGTCAGGACAGATAGGTTCTGCTGCGGGAGCAACCAGCCCAGAATCTCAGCGGCCCATCCTGTATGCACATCCCAGGTGGGCAGGGACCTCTACTCTACATTGTCCTCCCTCAGGGACCCAAGCTGAGGGAGGCTCCTTCGCTGTGCTTCTAGGATTGCTGAGGCAGGGAAAAGGGGATATTACAAATCAATCACTAGCTCTTAAAGCTTCTGTCCAGAGTTCACATCACTTCTCATATTTCACTGGTCAAGTCACATGACCATACCTAACTTTACATATGGCAGAGTAGTGCAGTCCTAGCAGAGAAACAGAAATACTTAGCAACAAGCATTAAATACCACCACATGTACTGTGCGGCATACATAGCAACTAGCTACTAGCAATACTTAGCAACTAGCATTAAATACCATCAACATGTACTGTGCACCTACTGTGTGGCATACATAGTAGGAGCTCCAGAATAGAAGGTGGGACGTGTTCTGCTCACATTACCTCTGGGACATCTCCTATGACTTCCGCAAGGCTCAATCACCCCTTTTCCACATGTTGCCAAAACTCTGCCCAAATGCTTCAAATGCCTTTTCTTTCCTCAGTATTTGGCAAATTCCCATCCTTCCTCTTTCTTCTTTTCCTCCCTCCCTTCTTTCTTTCATGTAATAAATATATACTGAACACCTTGGTATGTCAGCATGATGCTTAGTGTTTCAAGATCCAGCTTAAATGCATCATGTATTTTTGGAGGTCTTCCCTGATCCTCCCACATAAGAAACAAATGCTCCCAGCTCTGGGTTCCCAGCACCTTGAAATTGCCTCTGCTTGTCCCTTTGGGTGGTAAGTATCTCTGTCCACACTGTCTTTGCCCATGAAGCTATGAGCTTTGCAAGGGCAAAGACTGTCTTTCATTCATTTCTAGATCCTCAGTCCCTGAGGTTTCGCTCAGAAAAGGATTGTTAACTAACTTGCCAACTGACTGAATGAATGAGTGAATGAATGAATGAATGGAAGTTCAATAATAACTTGCATGCAAGGAAGGAAATGATTTCCCAATGCATTTACACTGGTCTGCCCTTGGCCCATGATGTTCCCGTTCTGTTCATCCTTCAGAGCATTAAAACACCAAGTTCATCTGGCCTCAGGGCCTTTGCACCTGTTGTGCCCGCCTCCTGGAACTCTTTCCAGTTCATCACTGGGCTGGCTCCCTCTCCTCCCCCAGATCAAATTGCTACCGTGTTTCCCCCAAAATAAGACCAGCTCTTGTATTAAGGCTTGCTCCAAAAGATGCATTAGGACTTATGTTCAGGGAATGTCATCCTGAAAAATCATGCTAGGGCTTATTTTCCGGTTAGGTCTTATTTGGGGGAAAATGGTACCTCCTCTGGGAGGCCTTCCCTGACTACCCAGTCTAAAGGAACTCCCCACTCTTCTCTTCAGAGCACTGCCTGTTTTATTCTGTTTGAAAACACTTTCCACCTGAAGTTATTTAGCTCATTTACTTACTTACGCTTCTTTCGTCAGCTCCCTCCTTCTAAAATATAAAGATCATGAGAGCAGATCTTATCTGTCCTGTTCCCAGTGCTGTCGCTAGAGTCCTGAGCAGTGCCTGGCACATAGCAGGTGCTCAATTCATATCTGAATGAACAAGTGAAAGGTAGAGTGTGGCTCATTATCAAAGAGGGGTGCAGCCTAAATTCAGTTGTCTTCTGCCTGTCAACCCAGCCACAGGCCTTGAACTTGTTGGCTTTCCCACTGCATCCTTAAAGGTTGTGGGTGGGCGCCTGCACAGCAGGCGACGCGAGGCCCGTTCATCTAGGACACTGACATTCTCAACGCGCACGCACACACGTGAAACCCCACGGAGCCATCTCTTCCGTCAGAAGAGAGTACTTGGCTCGAGCAGAGAGGTCCCGCAGGCCCTCTCCTTGCTCACCTCACTCCTGGGTCCAGGCTGCGTTTCTGCGCACTGCCCCAGCTTCTAACCCCATGCAGCTGTGGTGTAATTTCGTTTTAAAGCAAGACTGGGTGTTGCTCCTGTTCTGCCTTTCAGGAGAGGGCGGGCACAGGGCAGCCGCACCAAAGCTGGCAGGGCAGACAGACACTTGAAAGGCTGCGTCTTTAACTGCTGGTTGCCAGGCAGCTGGGAAGCCAGGGGCTGGAGGCAGGGTGGGGCACGCCTGCAGCAAGCAGCGCCTGACTGTGCCGGCTCCCCTGCTGGGGCCAAGCAGGTGAGCTTCCTTTCTTCTGTCTGTATCGGGTGAGAGCTCCGGAAGAGCAGCATGGGGAAGATGCATCACTGGGCTCCCCGCACCCTGTACGGGACTAAATGAAATACCGCTGTCCTCTCACGTCCCACCACAGCGTCTTCCTTGCAGTGTGGGGAAACCAGTCCTCTCATTCCCTCAACTGGTCACTCCTTTCAGAGGCAACTGTGCAGTCTGTTAACGTGCTTTGAACATGCACGTCCTGTGACCTGGCGCTTCTCCTTCGCAGTGTGCCCTGCCGAAGCCAACACAAGCATGCATCGATCCATTCAGTACTCTGTGCCTTTGGTTGTTCATATAAAATGAACTATAAAGGCCCTACTCTGTGGCAGGCACTGAACTAGGCACCGAGATAGTCTTATGAACACACAGACACGATCCCTTAGGGTCCCTTAACAATCTTAGAGCTTAGTGGGGGAGAGAAATTTTGAACAGCCATTCACAGAACTCCTTAAATGGGATTATACCAAGCACTTCAAGTGAGGAGTGTAGGATCTGGTAGGATGAGGCTCCATGTTTTTTTGTAAATGGAAAAAGGCAGCAGCCCAAATATCCATCCCCAGGGGAGTGGTGAGGAAAGTTTGGTCCTTCCAATCTTTGGATTCCCATGCACCTATGTCTTGGCCCATTCATGTTGCTATAACAAAATTACCACAGACTGGATCCTTACGAACAACAGAAATTTATTTCTCATGGTTCCAGAGGTTGAGAAGCCCAGACCAAGATGTTGACAGATTTGGTGTCAGGTGAGGGCCCAATTCCTGGTTCACAGATGGCCTCACATGACAGAGGGGTGAAGGAGCGTTCTGGGGTCTCTCTTATTAGGGCACTAATCCCATTCATGGGGATTTCATCCTCAGAACCTAATCACTTCCCAAAGGCCCCACCTCCAAGTACCCTCACAGTGGCGGTCAGGTTTCAACATATGAAGTTGGGGGGAACCTGACATCCAGTCCATAGCAACCAAGTGAAAAGGATGAGGCATGTCGAATGAACCGACAGTGGAAGAAGTCCTCAATATAGTGTTAATCTTTTAAAAGGTCCATGATATGCTTAATATCTGTAATACTAACAGTTACTATGATATTTATATGTGTTATTAATATTTGTGTGGGAAAAGACTAGAAGACTCTGTTCCATATTGTTAGCAGCTGCTAGTTTGGGGGAGGAGAATACCTGTGACTTTCACTTTTTAAACATTCCAATAGTGTTTAAAATTTTAAAAATAGACATGCATTACCTTGGTAAAGAGAAAAAATAAAGACTCAGGGGGAAAAAGTGGTCCTGCTCATTCTTGAGACTATCCAGCCATCCAGAACCAAGACCATTTAGAGAGAGTACTCTTCCTTCTTGAAGACAAATTTCCTTCCAACTGAGACTAGAACCTCAAAAGAGAAAGAATCACAGTAATTAGGGAGCAGAGGGGGTTCTTATAGGTCAGCATGGGACAGTGAACTGAATGTGAACTTTTAACTTGGGGAGAACTGGGTTCTAATCCTCCGCCATTCTCCAGCCGGTGATCTGGGCGGGTCACTGGGTCTCAGTTTCCTCTCCTTTAGGAAGTGTATAATACTCTCTTCCTCACAGGGGTGTTTGCAGATTAAATGAAACGCTACATCAGAATGTTCTTGGAGAGCTACTTCTCCGTGGTTCTAAACAGAGGGAATATGTTTGCCAGAACTGGAAGCATCCTATGGAATTGTTGGAAGAGGAGAAATAATTTTGCTCTTGGCTGTTCTTGCAGGGAAGTGGGGTTTGCTGACATCATCCACCTAGGAAAATCCAGTAACATGTCTGCTCGTTGATCAGAAGCAGTGATTTCAGTGTATTTCCCTTGGCATCCCCCTCTGGCACAGAGAAGGTATGAGAGTTTGTTGACGGGATTAATGACTGATCTACTCCAACCCAGAAGTGACTTGTAACTGTCACCCAGTGCAAAACTCAGCTGAACAATTCACTGAACAAAATCCACAGATCACTCCCCAAATGGTCTTGACCATGAATGTCTTAAGCATCATCCCCGCAGGAATACTTCCACATCTAATACTTTGTTGTATTGTATGAGAACCAGGGGCTACTTGGACCTATACTGGGTGTCAGGGCACTAAGTCAAAGGGGTTTGGCTTCAGTGGCCATCTCCAAATCAGAGAAAAAATAAAATTCTTGGGGAAAACTCAAGTAAGAAGACACTATTTTATGTTTACAATATGCTAGGCACTGTTGTAAGTCCTTTACCTGGATTGACCTACAATCCCCTACGATGCATACAGGCATTATTCCCATTTACAGGTAAGGAAACCGAGTCCCGCTGAGAGTAACTTGTCCAAGGTCACACAACTAGTAAGGACTCAAACACGGCCATCAGGGAAAACTACGATGACAATCACAGCCCCATACACTTTGGGTCTACAAGAGTCAACTCTGAGCAAAATGCTTAAGTTGCCTCACGGAAATCTCCTAAATCTACAGGGTAAATACCAGTATCTCATTTTACAGATGAAGGAAGTGGCCTGGAGGTGGCTTCCTCCAGCACACATAGCCAGAGGTGACAGCAGTGCAGGACGGGAGAACAAGTCCTCTGTCAGTCTGAATCCAGATGCCGAGGCTTTCCTCCGAAGCTGATTCAGCCCACAGGTTGTGTGTAAAAGCTGGGCCTAAGGGGCACAGAGCTTCCCCCAAACACATGGATACCAGATGGATGATGGCCAGACTGCTCCTGGGCCCCACCTGTCTGAGGGCTGAGGCTAATGTGCTCCTCTCCCCCACCTCACCCTGGTCAGGAGCCCAGCAGGCTGAAGCTACAGCGGGGGCCGGGAGAGCCCAGCGTGGGGCTGCCCCCTTTGGCCAGACCTGAAGTCCTTCATGGAGAAGGGAAGGTAGCTGCCCAGTAATGAGCTGGCCTCTGGCACACCAAGCCCAAGGAGGAGGCAGAGGCTGATGGAAAGGGGGCCCATGGTCCCCACTGGAGGGGGAAGGGGTACCAGAGAGAGGCAGGGACTCCTCTCTCCTTTCCCTACCTCCCACCTCTCCTCTTCCCATTTCTCTTCCACCCTGAAGCCACGGGGATCTTTTGAAAACACAAATCTGACTCTACCACTGTTAACCGCCTTTAGGATAAGGTCCTGGCTATGTGGCCTGTCATTTGCAGTCCTCTGAGTATGACCTAGCCCTTGCATTCCTCTCTAGCTACATTTCCTACCATATCCTCTACACCCATTCCACACACACACACACACACACACACACACACACACACACACACACACAGAGCCATTCCAAACAGTTTCCTGAATATACCAGGCTTTCTTAAGGTTCTATATGCCTTTCGGTCTGCTGTTCCCTTTGCCTAGAATGTTCTGTCCCCCTTCCTTCCCCAGCTAGCACCTGCTTGACCTTCATGTTGACCTTCATGTTAGAGGAGCTCTGGCAGGACCTCTTCCAGCAAGCCTTGCCAACCGTGAATCTGGGTCAGGTGCCCTACTTGGAGTTCTAGTGCCCCTCCCCCTCCATCATTGTGTGTATCAGGCTGTGTGCCTCCCTTGTTAGACTATAAACTTCTCCTCTCAGGCTGGACTGAGCCTGCCTCACCTCTGTTCCCCCTGAGCCCAGCCAGCCTCTGCAGAGGGCAGGTGAGGGCTCTACCAATGATTACTGAGTGAATGGATAAATGAATGAGGGCACCCCAAAGGCTTTCCCTGTATCTTTTTCCTCTGTATCTTCCTTCAAGACAGTGAAACTGGCAGCAAGAGGGTTAAAGCATGGAGATGCTCCAACGTGTTAGCAGCGTGAGGACCAGGTGAAAACAAATGCTTACCAGGCTGCCACGCCATATCCGCCAGGCTCCTGCTTATTCCTGGCACCACATATGGTCTGTATGCCCGCCCACCTGCCCGGGAGAGGGGCTGAGCTGAGAGGGCTCTGGGGGCTGCAGGGCTGAAAGTCTGTGTGAGTGCATGCATCTGGTGAGGTGGAGGGAAGAGAATAGAGGGGAAGCAAGAGAGATACAAGAGGAGGGAAAGAAAGGAAAAAGAGAGAGTGATGGAGAATGAAAAAATGAAAGAAGACAAACTTAGATTGAGAGGAGAGACGGGAGGGAGGGGAAGAGAAGAGGAGGGGACGGGAGGAGAGTGTGTACCATTCACAAAGGAGAGATGGAAATGAGGCTGTGACATCTTATGAGCTAAAAAGCCTGTAGACCAAGAATTCAGCTACACATGGGACTTTCAGGCAACACAGAATCCATAGGAAGGAAGAGCAGGCGAGGGAACCTGGACTGTGAAGGTTTGATTGCCCCAGGCCTGCCAGGGCACCCTGATTGCACTCTGGTGTGACTGTACCCCGCACTATCTTTAGACCCTGCTCCACACCTGTCCTCAGCCCATCCTCATGCTTTAGAGTGCCTTGAATTTTCTAAGCCGCCTTCTGGTGGCTGGCACTGGTTAGGCTGCCTGTGCCATCCGTATGGGGTGCCCTGAGCTTGGACTGGGACCCTCATGGACCCTAGACTCCATCTCTCCCCTTAACAAGATGCCTGAAGAGCTTCAAGAACTGTGTCTGTGTGGGCAGGACAGATTGGCGAGCAGATCATTCTGGAAGCCAATGTGGGATTTTGCAGAATCTTGTGAGACTGGGCCACCCGAGTGGTGCCAGTCTTGCTGATTTTGAGTTACTCACATTGTTTATACAGACAGAGACCCTGAAAAAATTATTTGCCCAGCACTCTGCACACTCTAGGAGGAGCCCCGACTACACCCTCAGTTCAGCCTGACTGGAGTGGAGGAGTGTCTCTTTGAGGAAGAACAGCCTTGGCCGCCCCTGCTGAGAATGCTAGCGGGAAATGGGCTGCAGGTGCAGCCGTAATGGTTGCCAGCCCAGCCAGCATTCCCCTCCCCACTTGGCCCACCAACCTGAGTCCTGAGTTTCTTTGCCGACCCTGAGAGGAGAATGAGTCTTCCATTTCATCAGCCAGGACAGGGTAAAGAGGGGGAGGTGAGGGCATACTGGGAGGAAAGAGAAGGGCGCTGGGAACAGAAGTGTCAGAAAATTCACAGAGGAAGGTAGCTTTTATCAGATCTAAACGTGAATGATAAAACACTGAGGCTTCTAGAAGAAAACAAAGGAGACTATCTCCATGACCTTGGGCAAGCAAAGATTATTTAAACAGGACACGAAAACTTTAACCATAAAGAAAAATATTAGTAAATTGACCTTTACTAAAATTAAGAACTTTTATTAATCAAAAGACATTATGAAGAGAGTAAGAAGCAAGCCACCAACTAAAAGAGTATTTGCAATGCATTTATCTAACAAAGGACTCGTATCTAGTGCCTATAAAGAACTCTACAAATTAATAAGAAAAAGACAGACAATCTAATAGAAAACTGGGCCAAAACCTTAACCGGACACTTGGCAAAAGCAGAAAGCCAAATGGCCAGTATACCTACTATGACAAGGTACTCAGCATCATTAGAAACCATGGAGATGGAAATCACTTTCACAGTGAGGTATCACCCCACACCGACCTGAATGGCTAAGAGTTAAGAATCGGACATCACTGATTCTTGGTGAGGATATGGAGCAACGGAACTCTTGCCTTCTGCTAGCAGGAGCATAAATTGGTACAACCATGTTAGAAAACTGTTATTATCGTCAAAAGCTGATCATATGTACCCGTGACATAGCCATTATTAAGCACTTAGTAACAGAAATGTGGGCACATGTGCACCAAAATATAGGTCTAAGAATGTTCATAGATTCATAGAGACAGGAAGTGGAACAGTGGTTACCAGGGGGGTAGGGGGCTGAGAGTAGGGAGTTATTATTTAATGGGTACAGAGTTTCAGTTTGGGAATATCACAAAACGTTGGCGATGAATAGTGGTGATGGTTGCACAACAATGTGAATATACTCAATGCCCCTGAACTGTACCCTTAAAAATGGTAAAAATGGTAAATGTTATGTACATTTTACTGCAGTGAAAGAATATTCATAGCAACTTTTTTCATCTTTACCCAAACTGAAAATGATCCAAATATCCATTGAGAATAGAATGGATAAGTAGATTGTGATAAATTTGTATAATGGACTACTATGTAGCAACAAGAAAGAATAAATCATTGCTATAAGCAGTAACATGAATAAATCTTACAAACACAATGTTGAGTGAAAGAAGCCAGACATGATGCTATTTGATTCCATCTATAGAAAGTTCAAAAACAAGCAAAATGAATCTACAGTACTAGAGGTCAGAAAAGTGATTGTCTTGGGGGAGGAGGTTGGGAGCAGTGAGGCAGGGTTTGGTTTGCTGGTAATATTCGATTAACTTGATGTGGTGATGGTTACACCGGTGTGTTTCCTTTGAGAAAATTCATTGAGCTTGTAACCTGTGATTTGTGTATTTTTCTGTATTTATGTTATACTTCAATAGACAATGTAGTTAAAAAAGAAAACACCTAACTGCACTGTCCAGAGAGAGAAGGGTTCATAATGACTCTTATGCCACTGAGAATCTATTCTGTTCCCTATACCTTAGGTATCAGTCAGGGTACAAGAGAAACACGGGCAATAGGAGAGATATTTTTCTTGTAAGCGAAGGGTTCATGTCAGTATAAAGGCTGAGCTGCAGTTAGCAAACTAGAGGTCCAGGACTGCTGTTGGTGCAGTTCCAGTCTGAAGGCGGGCGGGCTCAAGACCCAGAGAGAGCTGATTTTTCAGTTCGAGTCTGAAGGCAGGAAAAGGCTGACGTCCCAGCTCAAAGGCAGTCAGGCAGAAGGAGTTCCATCTATCTCAGCCTTTTTCTTCTATTTGGGCCTTCTCCTGATGGGATGGGGTCCACCCACATCAAGGAGAACCATCTGCTTTCCTCAGCCTACCGATTCAAATGTAATCTCATCTGGAAACACTCTCACAGACACACACAGAATAATGTTTGACGAAATATCTGGGCACCCCGTGGCTCAGTCAAGTTCACATGTAGAATCAACCATCTTTCCTGTATCAGCTCAGTTAGTCCTCCCAGCCAACTTGTGAGGTAGGAGTTTAGGCCTCAAGGCACGCTATACACTTCCTCAGTCTCTGTTGGCTCTCCGTTTCTGCCATGTGCCTAAGCTTGGCTTGCCTTTTGGAGAAGAAGCCACACATGGAGGACTACTGAGCCACCCAGCCAAGGCCATCCAAGACAAGCCAGCCCCCAGCCCAGCCATAAGCTGACCTTGGACACACTGGTGTGCCTAGGAAAGGTCGGCCAAGGCCGGCCTGGATCAGCAGAACTGCTTGCTGATTCATAGACTCATGAGCTAAAGAAATTGTTTTAAGTCGTTAAGTTTTGAGATGGTCTATTTGCAAAAATAGCTAATGGATATATCCATGAGGCCCCCTATGACCTTAGGTGGGATGGGCTCTCCATCCTCAAGTTCCCAAGCACTGTGGACATTTCTCTTAACTTCACCTCACATTACAGTGGCATGGAGGTGTGTCCTGTCTTTCCTCCTCGACTGTAAACTTCCTGAGGACAGGGAACCTAGCTTGATTTCTTTGCTTGGGTCTAGGACCCTTAGCAGGCAGGTGTGTAATCACTGTGGGTACATGAACACATGGGTAGCATCGCTCCACTCATTAACATGTGACACAGGCAGCCAAGATAGTCCTGTCAAGCTCACGGCACTTCACCATTTTGCACTTGCATTCTGTTCATTCATTCATTCATTCATTCAGTCATTCAGTCATTCATTCAGTCATTCATTCATAGGCAGAGATGGAGCAGCTCCAGTCCCCGCAAATGAGGAGCTCACAGCCAAATTGGAGAGAGAAACTCACAAGGAATGAACTGTAGCAAAAGGAGAAAAGTACCATGATGTGTTAGGTGCAGCGAGGAACTGCAGTGTTAGATGGTGGCTGGAGTGTGGGCTTTGGCGTCAGAAAAGCTGTGAGTTCAAGTCCCAGCTCTGTCACTTACTTGGGCAAGTTACTGAACTTCTTTGTACCTCTGGTGGCATAAGGATGAGATCATGTATGTCAATTGCTTTGCATCGTTCTTAGTGAATAGCAAGTGCTTTTATTAGTCCTAAGGATGGCGATTAGTACACAGGTAGGACAAGAGAGGAAATAATAATAATAACAGCAACAACAATAATAATACAGGTCCACAATTCTAAAATCCTAGATGCCCTGGAAAGCAGCATCAACACGTTCTTTCAGAAGTTTAGTGGTAAAACCTTGCCTGACCTGACATGAAACTATAGTCTTCATTTAACGTGTGAACATCCATGCAGTTCCTGCAGAAATTAATGAGTTTTATTATGGGGACCTGCTCCATATTCTGCCTGAGCTCTCTTTCATAAAATATGGTATATGAACTTTACATATTTTATAAAATCTGAAAAAATTTTAATTTCAAGGCACAGCTAGCCCTCATGCTTACTGTCCTAAGAGTTTTACACAAAGCAACTGATTTAGTTGTCATGTCAATCCTTCCTGATGAGATGGAGCAGGAGAAGGGGAAAGGCCTGGGAAGGTTTGCAGGGAGGTGACAGTTCCGTTGAGTCTAAGCTGAGCACAGATTACCAATGGGAACAAGGCACGGAAGGGGCATTCTGGTTGACAGTGGCAGCCAATGCTAGATCTTTGAGGAATGAAGATCTGGAGAGCTGCAATGGTTCTATAGAGCCGGCGGGGAAAGGGCGAGGGGAGAGCAGCACGCGAGGAGGCTGGGAAATTTGGCAGAACCCAGATCATTGAAGGCTTCAGGAGCACAGCTGAGGAGCTCCTGTAATCAATGTGGAATCATAGGTTTTAGCAGAGGAAGGACCATGTCAGATGTGTGTTTTAGGGGGATTCAGGTGAGCAAGACACTCCTCCAAGTGCCTTGCTGAAATCTAGAATCACTGCCTACAGCCTTCCCCCATCCACCCGGACCACACATGGAAATGAGGCTGCTTTGGCATGGTTTGCCTGGCACAACTCAAATTCTAGGAAATGTATTTGTAAGAATCGATTATGCTGTGGCAGGAAACCAGCAAGAAAGCAGGCAAGTGTGGCTCTGGAAAGTCGGTAAGCAAAGTTGTGTGGGCAACGTCCAACCCCAATTTCCCCGACTGTGACATTGTGGCTGACCTGGCCCACGGTACAGTCCCGGCCCCAGAAGGGCTCACAGCTCGGCTGCTCCTGGTCTCTGCTCCATGACGGCTGTCATACATGCTCCACAGCTCCCATTTGCAACCCAAACAGACACTGTTCACTTCTCAAGTTGGTTTCAAATTTTGCTCTTTTTGTTCCTGTTTTTCATTTAGATTTTTGGCTGGTTCAAGTTCGACAGGCAATTTTGACACTCAGATGGAGGGGAGAGAATGTAGCCTGTAAAAGAGCAGATGATGTGTGTGTCTTATGATGTTATTCGTTTTAGAGGGACCTGGGAGGGTACATACCTACAAGGATTGAGTCCATCAGCCAGGTCCCTTGGTATCGGTCTTCATCTAGCATAACCCTCCACCCCAGATTTTTGGTCCCCACACTTAATTTATAATTCTGCCCCTACCCCCAAGGCTTCCACTCTTGTGTGGTCTTTCAATCCATCTTCTATATCTTTATTCACATATACGTAAGAATATAGCATTGCTTTGAGTGTGCTTTTAAAATTCTATGGAAGTGCCATCACGTGATACATCGTACACCTAATTCTACTGCTCACTTTTTTCTCTGGACATTATCTGTAAGTAGAAGTAAGCCATTTCCTTTGACTGGTGTGACATTTCATCTCACACATTTCCCATCTTTTATTTGTCCATTTCCTTACCAATGGACATACAGGTTACTTCCAGATCTTTGTCATTTTAAACAGTGCTGCAATGGGCATCTGTGTACTTGGCTACAACAGAAGCTTCACAATCAACCAAACCTGGGAAGGAGTTCGACCTCCACCACCTGCTCATTCATTGCGTGACCGTAAGCCTGCGTCCCATCATTTGTTAAAACGAGGTGGGTAAGGGGAATAACAGTGGCCCTTCCTTAGAGGGCTTCTCACACTAGACTGCATGCTTGATGAGTGCAGCCCTCATCTACCTTCTTCACTGCTCTGTCCCCAGGTCTCTCAGAGCCTGGCACAAAGTAGATGCTCAATAAAAATGCATTGAACTTAATGACTGTTGTAAGGATCATCTGAGATACTACAAAAAAAAGGGTCTTGGAAATGTTAAATACACATATACAAATATGAGTTATTATTATTCATAGTTACTTAAATAAAATTTACAATCTGTGTGTAATTGTAATGAAATGAAACCTATTGAAACCCACACCAGGGTTTACATTCTGCATGTGTCCCAAGTTCCTTCCCACCTTCCATCACATCAGGATATGTTTTCTGAGGATTATTCAAGTGGGCCTGGCTCTTGGGATTGGGAAATCTGAAAGTGCCCTGCCAGTCCCTCTTGAGGCTGATGTCCTGGGGTCACTCACTGTCCAAAGACCTCCCCTGGGCCACCTTGGCCTATAAAACCTGGTGCCACACACCCACCTCACTAAGGTGTTGTGAGGATTAATTATGGCCTGTCAAGGGCTTTGAAGATGAAATGTGCTTGTTTTGGAAGTCAAGTCCTTGAGACGCAGAGCTTTCTTCGTGCCTTCTCTCTTGCTGTTCTGGCCTTTCAAGAGCCTGGATGGGTTCAGAGGTAAGGGTGACCTCCCCACGACTCCTGCGGGAAGCCAAGGGTGAGTGCAGGCTTCCCGGAATAACTTATAGATGTGACCCCTTGCCGCTAGTTTAGTTTTAAATTTTAAATTCCTGCTCCATTTCCTATCTAGCCGAGCTAAGCTGGTTCAAAATACATTAAACAGATTCAGCGATGGGGTGGTGAAATGTATTTCCGATACTGAGCTTTTTGCTGCCAAACTTAATTATTCAAATTGGTTTAAAAAAATTGGGTTTCTTCCCTCTATGTCCTCCCAGATTTAGAAATATTTGAAGTGGAGGAAATGTGAGCCAAATGTCTTCCAATGGCGAAGTGGAGAAAGCGTGGGCATTAGTGTCAGGTGGACCTGAGTTCAGATCCCAGCTCAGCCCTTCATGTACTAGGGGCAAGTTATGCAACCTCTTTGAACGTCAGTTTCCTAATCTGTCAAATGTGGATAATAACCCATATCAGGGTTATTGTCAGTATTAACTGAGGGGGTGCTGGAAATACACATAAAATGCACTCAGTAATTGTCAGCCATTAATAACAACACAACCAAACCTTGGTGAGAAGGGTGATATCATTCCCACTTGACAAAAAAGGAATCTGAGCTCAGAGGGGTGCTGTGTCTTGCCAAGATCTTGCAGAGGGCGAGTGGGGTGCCAGGATTCAAACCTGGATCTGCCTGACCCTAAAACCCTGGTCACTCACGTGTGGCCTTGCCCCTGGATGAAAGCTTGTTTTCTAAAACTGGAACCTGCAGTAAATGCCAAACCAAGCAGAGAGAGAAAGAGGGAGCCCAGTGCAGCGTTAGAGCCTGGAGGGTGGCTGCTCCCGTGCCACTGAGTTGTCTAGTCCCACATTTCCACATTATACCGGCGTTCCATATGTTCACTTCTCGTTTCTTCTCGTATTAACACTTGCTTGCCCGGTTGGGGAGTGCTGGCTACAAGCATGTTTTCGTACACACCATGGTGGGGCCAACAAGCTCCTGGCGGCTTTGAGGGCTCCTGACACCCAAGGGGCACTTCCACAGTGGAGGGTCTTGAGGCTGCTGAGCCTTTTCCTAGGTCTAGGCCCGAGGGCCTCATCTTTGCTCACCGGGAGGTCAGTTTGGCCAGATCCCTCATGGAAGGCAGGCCCTTTGCTCGATTCATTTGTGTCTATGCACTGCTCTTCGTTCTTTCTTTCAACAGACATTTGTAAAGTTCCTACTATGTCCCCAAGCACTGTTTCGTCACAATGACCCTACTCAATGATTCCCACCTGTCAAGCCCTGCACTTTCTAGGCATCATCTCACTTAAATCTTACAACAGTGCTTTGAGGTAAATATTAATATCATCACCGTTTTGCAATTGAAGAAAGAAGACTCAGGGCACAAACAAGTGTCACAATAAGGAATGGAACCCAGGTTTTCCTGACTCCACACATCCTGTGCTCTTAACCAATGACAACATACTGCCTCCTGGAGGGCGTGCAGAGCATCTCATTCATTTCTCTGGCCAACCTTCCCAGCACTGTATACAGTAGGTGCTCAATAAATGCTTGCTGAATAAATGTTTGTTGAATAAATGAGTAAAGTTCTGGATAATCACTAACACATATACAGTGCTCTAGAGAGTTTGCAAAGACAGAGGAGGTAGGGTTCGTGATCCCACTTCATAGATGGAGTGTGCAGGGTAAATGCCTTATCTGGGGCCATGGCAAGAGTAAGAGGGTGGAGCTTGGGTAAGACTCTAAAATAAACTCACAGTGAAGACACAACATCCAACGGAGACTGCAGAGCAGAGAAGTATCTGTCTGGTTGAAATATATGGGTATTACAAAGCACTAGAGCTTAAACTGAAGTCATATGCCCAGCACATGTTTTTGGAAAACATTCACATTACTTACATGGTTGGTGTGAGGTTTCAGATATTAAAATTATGAAAGAGCAAAGCAAGATGTGAGAGGCAGAGATGGAAAGAGAACAAAGTAAAGTTTAGCCTGTCACCACCTCCCAGAAACCTCTCAAAGATCCAAGTTTTGACCCAAATTTATCTTGAATGGTACAGTTTGTGGCTGGGAACCATGCTATAGATCGGCAGATTTGAAGATTTGAAACCAGGTTCAGGTCCATACTCAGTTACTTTCCAGCTGCGTGACCTTGGACAAGTGTCTTTGACCTCCATGTCCACATCTTTAAAATGGAAATAAATCACAGCTTGTTGGGATGATAAACATGCTTTGTAAATTACCATGAACATGTTACTTTGTTACTTCATTTTTAGTATTGCAGGAAATAAAAATTATATAGTTGTTTAATGCTATACAGGTGACAATGAGCTAGGTTTCGCTACAATAATAAGCAACCCACTTCAGTGGCTTAACACAACAAATGTTTATTTCTCACTCGTGCTCAATGTCCATCATGGATCAACACAGGCTGCTCTTCTTGTGGTTACAAAGGGACTTAGGATGAGACAGCGGCCACCATCTGATTCACGATCATTGTGTCCAAAGGGAAAAGGAGAGTTGAAGGGTCTCCCAGGGATAATGAAATGTTCTGGCCTGGAAGTGACACATGTCACTTTTTGCTCACAATTCATTGGCCAGGACATGTCATATGGCTCCACCCAATCACCAGGGAGCTAAGAGGTGCAACCCTACTGTGTGCCTAGAACAAGAGAGAATCAGAAATACCTGTTGAATGGCATTTACCTTTCACTGAGCACTTACCACGTGCCAGGAATTATGCTGAGGGTTTTTCTGATATGTCCCTTAATTCCCCCAACAATCTGCTGAAGCAGAGACTTTTACCTTCAGTTAATACTTGAATAACTTCACACTTAGAGATGTGAAGTAGCTTGTTCAAGGCTGCTCAGTGATTAAGTAGCAGCGTCAGAGTTGACAGCCAGATAAGAACCCCTGCTGCTTCCCCTGAGTGTACTCCTACAGTGAGGCAGTTGTCCAAACAGGGGATTAAATATGTTGCTGGAGTGAGAACTAGCATTAACTGAACTCCCTTTACTACCTTTTCAGTTACATCCAAGAGGTCGTGTCAAAGATAAAGGATCTGAGGCTCAGAGAGGTTAAACAACGTACCCAGGGTCCACAGCAGAGGTAACTCTTGAACCCAAGTTTCATGCAGGGTGTCATGAGGGGTCTCTGGTCCCGCTCCCCACATAAGAATGCAGGACATGGTGAGGCCAAAAAGGAACACCCACGGAGCCATAGGTAGGGGAGTCATACCACTATATTCTCACTGGCGGCTGGGTTGGAGACACAGGAGGCAGGAGCCACACTATCCGCAACTTGCCGTCCACTTCTCTCTGCCAACCAACCTCACTCGCTAGCTGCACTCCTCTGTGCTAACAGCAATCGCTCTCGCTAGCTTAGTCACCATCTAGCCCCCATATGCTGCTAGCGTAGCCATGGCAGTTACATTAGTGGCCAATGGCTCACTGGTTACAGCTGACGGCCAACTAGCCACAGCTGATGGCCATCCAATCACAGTCGATGGCCATTTACTACCTGAGTGAGCACCTTTCCATGTGAGGGTGAGAGCCTGGAAACTGCACTCCTGGCTCTGTCCCCGCATCAAGTCTTTCTGGGTCTGCAACCTGTGCTGGTTTCACACTTCTCTGCCCCATTCCTCCATGTTCTTTATCATCATTTATTATAATAGTAGTAGTACTATAGAATGGGAGTCGGGGGTGGTAAGAGCATTGTGGGGACAGAGCCCCAAAGAGCAATTTCCAGGCTCTCGGCCTCATATGGAGGGGTGCTGGCTCGGGTGGTAGATGGCCGTCAGCTGTGACTGGTTGGCCGTCAGCTGTAGCCATTGAGCCATTGGCCACTAATATAACGGCTGTGGCTACAGAGGAGAGCCAAGGAGAATGGAGGAGAGTCACCGGTCGGTTGGCAGAAAAACAGACTGCAGGTCTCACGTCTGGTGAACCCAGCCTCCAGTGAGACCATAGTGGTATGACTCCCCTACCTATGGCTCCGTGGGTGTTCCTTTTTGGCCTCACCGTATCCTGCGTTCTTGTGTGGGGAGCGGGAGCAGAGACCCCGCAGGCCTCCCTGCACGACAAGCATGGATGGTAGAGCTGGACTGAATTTGAGTTCTGCCACTTCCTAGCGGTGTGACCTTGGGTAATTATTTCACTTTTCTGGGTCTCAGTTTCCAAATCTGCAATACAGGGCTGATAATTGTACATATCTCCTAGAGTTGTTGTGAGGGAATGAAGTCACGATGAGGATAATAACTAACATTTTTCAAGAACTTACAGATAATGTGCTCAGGATTTTACATGCATTTCTTTTTAACCTTTTATTTGGGAATAATTTTAGATTTACAGAAAAGCTGCAAAGATAGTACAAAGTGCTCTTGTGTTGCCTTCACATTTGTCAAAACCAAGAAATTAATATTGGTATGATGCTATTAACTGCAGACTGTGTCCAGATTTCATCAGCTTTCCCACGAACATCCTTCTTTTGTCTCAGGATTGAATTCAGGATACAACATTACATTTAGATATTTCTCCTTAGTTTCTGCTGATCTTTACATGCATTCTTGCATCCTCGTTTTCAGTTGAGGAAACCGAGGCTTGGGTGATTAAAAACACTGACCAAGGTGACAGAGTCAGAATTCAACGCCAGGTCTGTCTGATTTAAAGCCCACATCTTTACCTTTCCGAACAGAAATTATCGGAAAGAAATACAATGTTCCAAACCGGATCAGCACACAGAGAACCAGAAGCTCATTGGGGTTTGCGGGAAGACTAAAGCAGAGAACTGGCTTTGTAGCTTTAGAATTCTAACTCAGCTTGATCTACTGGAACCACAGCCAAAGTCCAGGCAATCTGTTCAGTGAGGAAGAGACTCAGGCTGGTGAGTGTGCACCTTGGGAGTCACGCAAAGGAATCAAGTTAGGCTCTGGCTTAGCCACCAGCAGAAAGGGTTCCCCAAAGGGCCCGACTGCTTGCTCCCTGGCAGCAAAGCCCATTGCAGAGCCTCTTGATAGAGGCAGGGCATCAGCATGACAGGGCCAAAGATGGGACCACAGAATTAATTTAACAGATGTTTGTGAGCAGCTCCCACTGCCCAGAGCACACCGCAGAGCAGCTACGACCAAACCAGCCACCGCAAATTTGGCCTTATTAATACCTGCCATAAATCCTCTCTGCTTGCCTGCATTTTATGTGTCGAGCCTCAAGGAGGGAGAAATAAGAAGAGAGTCTTGGTCTTCTGTTTCTTTAAGGAAAAGAAGGAATCCAGATGGGTCAGTGCATGCAAAACCAAGGGAGGCCCTCTGATCTTTCCTGGACCCCTAAACCCTGGGTGTCAGGCCCTGGGTTTGGATGCTCCAGCACAGGGTTGGGCAAAGAGCAAGTGCTACTGACTACATTCTGAGTGTGTGGCAAGTGAATTAACTAATGGGTTTGTACTCCAGTACCTGGCACAAAGCATGGCACTAGTAGGGACTCATGAAAAAACAAATTAATCAGTTTATTTAGATCTGTGCCAAAATGCAGGACTCTGAATGGCACTTGGGAACCCTTTAAATATTTGCTGACCCAGCGGATGGGCCATGACTAGGGTATTCAGGGAGAGCTTTCTAGTCTGTGGATTGCAATCCCTTAGCACAGAGATGCAGTGTGCTATCATGGCTGTGAATACAAAATCTGGGGCTTGGGTTCTTGGTACAAGTCCCAGCTCGGCCACCTAGCAATTGTCCGACCTTGGGCAGGTCACTTAACTTTATCTGTAAAATGGGGGATGGAGATGGTAATAATATTATCTACATCCGGGAAGCCAGTTGGCTCTGTTGGTTAGAGCACAGAACTCATAAACACCCAGGTCACCAGTTAGATTGCCACAGGGGTCAGTGAGCTGCGCTACCCCCCTGCCCCCAACAACTAGATTGAAAACAACGACTTAACTTGGAGCTGATGAGTCCTGGAAAAACACACTGTTCCCCACTAAAAATTAAAGAAATAAATATTATCTACGTCGGAGAGTTGGTATAAGGATTGAGTCAAAACACACACACACACACACATAAATGCATGTGTGTGTGTGTTTTAATCTGTGTATCTGGAACTTAGCTCAGTTTTATAACTGAGTCTGACCCATCGTAGCACCTCTTAGCTATTATGAGAAACCTTCCCTGCCTCGTCTCTCCCCAGCCCCAATTCTGATTTAAATGCCCCTCTAAATCTGACTTAGACGCACCCTGTGTGTAATCTATGACAGAATCTATTTAAGCTATTATTAGTGAGTTGTGCAATCAATACTTTTAAGGCTAATTAACACAGAAAATCGTAGAGCACATCACATAGAGTAGGGAAAAGTCCTGTTTCGTCTTTCTGTTGGAACACATATGCATGCGTGTGTACAGGGTTGTGACATAAAATAAATTTCTTCCAGTGGGTCACATTAAAAGTGTGAACGCTACCACCTCCAGAGGGAAATGCTAAGTAGTCTTGCTCAGCACAGGAGAGGGCTGGCTAGCCCCAAAATGAGCGTCACTGTCCACCTCTCCCTTCTGGCCTCTGTTGCCAAATGCCCTCTGGGAAGACTTCCCTCCTCCTAGCACAGCCTCATGTGCTGGCACAGTGCTGTGTAGGTCTGTGGTTTATACAGACAATCACTGAGCAGAGCCCAGACAGCCACTGCCCTGGGTCTTTCACACACCTAAGCTCAGGTAATCAGCTCCATCAGGCTGTGACAGAGGCTCTCAAGGTGAGGTCTCCCTAGCAGCGTCAGCATCCCCTGGGAGTTTGTTAGAAAGGCAAATTCTCAGCACATCCCACACCTACTGAATCAGAAATCCTGGGGCTCAGCAACCTGCGTTTTATAAAGATCTCCAGGTGACTCCAATGTAATCTAAAGTTGGCAAGCCACGGCCCTAGGTGGAAACTATTTTGTCTTTGGGGAAACTGAGGCTCAGAAAAAGGAAACGACATCGCCAAGATCACCCAGGGAGGAAATGACTGAGTCAGGGTTCTAACGCTGTCACCACACAGTAGTACAATTGTTTATGTGCCCTTCTCTCCCACTTAGTGAGTCCTTCCTGGAAGAGACCAAGACGGATGCATTTCTATTTTCCAGCCTTTATAGATAAGTGAACCTGATATATAAGTGCTCTGTGACCTCTGATGGCTGGATGAAAATCCCATACATTCAGGGCTAGCCTGGTGGCTCAGGCGGTTAGAGCTCTATACTCCTAACTCTGAAGGCTGCTGGTTCGATTCCCACATGGGCCAGTGGGCTCTCAACCACAAGGTTGCCAGTTCAACTCCTCCAGTCTCACAAGGGATGGTGGGCAGCGCCCCCTGCAACTATGATTGAGCTGAGCTCCTGCTGAGCTGGACCTGGAGCTGAGCTGCGCCCTCCATAACTAAGACTGAAAAGACAATAACTTGACTTGGAAAAAAAGTCCTGGAAGTACACACTGTTCCCCAATAAAGTCCTGTTCCCCTTCCCCAATAAAATCTTTAAAAAAAAAAAAAGACAAAAAAGTCCCATACATTCATTAGAATTCAGCCCAGGTGAATGCTCCCCTTCAGTTCAAATGGACATAAGCACCCCAGGTTGGAAGAGGAGAGACACGTGGGGATGGGGGGACCCACTTCTCGATCAGCAAAGCTCCTGAGAAGCCCCTCAGACAAATCGCAGCCCAGGGCCAAGTCATACACAACTTTGACTCCACTCTTGAAATGGTATTGGTTCCAAGTGGGTGTGTGGGGGGTCGGGGAGCCAGGAAATGGTTAACAGTTTGATAAAGTAAAGAAAAAAAAATCGTCTACTGGTTGTGACTTCCCAATAATGAGAAGTCAACACAATTAGACAGGCACTAAATTTTTGTGCAGAATGCCAGCTGTCACTCTTCTTGACTATCTCAGATCAAAGAACTGTATTTTATCTCCTAAGTTATTAGACATGATGGGACCATTAAGTGGAGATATTGTCATAAGAAATCTCAGAACATAAGAAATATGTTGCTTGCTTTGAAAATAAACATCTCACCTTTGCATCTTTTTCTCTGTGAAAAGCTGAGAGAGATCAAACTATTAACTTGGGTCTTTCCAACATGCTCGCATCCTGTCATCTCCTCCCCCAATCAGATCTGGGATTTTAGCTGCAGCCCTTCTCCCTCTTGTTCCAGAATGTCTGTATACGTTGGAACCACAGTGCTGGGAAGCTAGGCAGAGACGCCTGTTAGCTGTAACCCATCCCTGCTTTCACCAGTCATAACAAAACTTGCCACTATTCCAAAGCTGTTTGCTTTGAAAGGAGCTCATCCTCTGATGTCTTTCCAAGTGTTTATCTTTAGCCTTTCTTCATCTCTAACCTGGATCTGAAAGAGCTCACTCTTCTCTTTATTTCGACGAGTAATGAGGTTGCTTGTCTGGACTGAGGATGGGGTTTGAGTTGGTCATGCTGTTTGCTTATGTTTACCAATGGCAAAGGAGCTGAAGGTCCAGGATGGACAGAGAGGTCACGTTCAAAAGGGGACACTTCCCAAGGGTGGGCAGTGCTAAGGGATGGTGAAGTACCCCAAGTTCAGCAATAGCAGGGAGCCATTACTATTCTTGATGGGAAGAGGTAAGGAGAAGGGGAGGTTACTGGAATTTGATTGGCGTGGCGTCTGTAAGAGCTGTGGCCACGGAGAGAAGAGGCAGCCTCTGCCAAACCACAGTGAGGCAGGCAGTAATGTCCCATCCCTTTCCCTCCTGCCCCCTACTCTCCCCCAGTCTTCTGCTGGTGTTCTCCATTGGCTGAACCCAACCAGAAGCGAGAGGGTAAGTGGATGTGGTCTGTAGCGCTCAGCCTCCTGGGGCATGGAGCAGAGTGGCACAGAGTGAGAGTGGGGAGTAAATGGAGGCTATGCAGACACACCGGGCCATGCCCACTGCAGAGGTTTGGACACACCCAGACAACAAAGAGTTGGGGTGGAGACCCTGCAAAAGCTTCATTGTAGGGTAAGGCTTGGGAACCTGAGAGAATTTAACATCAAGTGTTTGGCATAATAAGTGAGACTACACCAGGAAGGTAAGCATAGGGACTAATAAAACTCATCCCAGGGGTGGCCGGTTAGCTCAGGTGGTTACAGTGTGGTGCTAACAACACCAAGGTTGCGGGTTCGATCCCTGCATGGGCCACTGTGAGCTGCACCCTCCTAAGAAAGACACAAAAAAAGAAAACTAACTCATTCCATTGTGTGTCCCCGGGAGCAAAGGGCTATGTCCTTGAATTCCAAGAGCCTAATGCCTCACTGAATTCTGTGTCACTCAAGGGTCGAACAGCCTTGCCGTGGGGAAACCACCTCGCCAATTGAACACACAAGAGGAGTGTTCACCTCACTTCACACGGGTGATGACGGGGGCTTCCAGCTCTCTAGCTCCATGGTTCTTAGATGGTGGCTTGAGCTATAGGCAGGCCCAGAAGCACCTGAAGTGCTTCTCTGTGCAGGTGTGAAGCCCTGGGTGGGCTCTGGTCTATCTAAGTGAGACAGAAGCAATGTCCAGGTCTGTGACGTGGACACATGTAAGCTCCTGTGGGAATCCAGAACTGCTCGGAACTTCAAAACCCTGGATTTCTTGAATCAAGAAAGAGTTTGGTTCTTAACGCACTTGTTCTCACAGGCCAGTGAAGCCTGCGACTTTCCTCATCCTGGGGTGACTTTCAAGGTAGGGATTCTGGCCCCATTTTAAAAAGTGAGGCTTCAGTTCACAGCAGGCAGCCTGGGCCTGGACTCCCCCTCTTCAGGCCCTTCCCTCGTTCCCTCTGCTTCCACGACACCAGCCTCCTTGCTCTGCTAGAACTCGCCAAGCTCATCCCTGCTCCGGCAACTTTGTGCCTGCCCTTCCCTCTGCCTGGAATGTTCTTCCCCCAAGATACCCACATCAGTCATTCTTTCACCTCCTTTTGATCTTTGTTAAATGTCACCTCTTCAGAGAGCCCTTCTCTGAGCACATGACCTGAAATACCCCCATCCCACTCAGCTTTTCTATCTCCTTACCCTACTTTAGCTTTATTCCAAGCTCAATTGTCTTGTTTTTGTTTTGTTTTGTTTACTCATTTGTTAACTGCCTGCCCATGGAGGCAGGATTTTTTCTCATTCTTAGAACAAGTGCTTAAGTTCCTAAAAATCACACAAGGATCATTTTTTTTATTGAGGTGAAATTCGTATAACATAAAATTAACCGTTTCTAAATGTAGCATTCAGTATAGTCACAATGCTGTGCAATCATCACCTTTGTCTAGTTCCGAAACATTTTTATCACCCCAAAAGGAAACCCCAGACTCATTAATCAGTTGTTCCTCATTCCCTCCTTTCTTCAGCACCTGGCAATCACCAATCTGCTTTTGGTGTCTGTGGATTTGCCAATTGTGGACATTTCATACACATGGAATCATATAATATGTGGATTTTTGTGTCTGGCTTCTTTCATTTAGCATGATTTTTGAGGTTCATCTACATTGTAGCGTGTATCAGTATCTCAGTGCTTTTTATGGCTGAATAATATTCCATTGTATGGATATATCACATTTGGTTTATCCATTTGCCGGTCGATGGACATTTGGATTATTTCCATCTTTCTACTATCATGGATAATGCTGATAAGAACATTCATGCACGAGTATTTGCTTGAATACCTGTTTTCAATTATTTTGGTTGTATACCAAAATAATTGGTGGAGAATTGCTAGGTCTTACGGTAATTCTATATTTACATATAGGGGCTTTTAATAAATATCTGTGGGATGAATGAACAAGTGAGTGAATGAAAGAAAGAATGAATGAATGAAAAATCCAGTTCTTTTAAATTCCCAGACTCCCTCTTTTCTGCCACACTATCTCCCTGAGGAACGAAGGGACTGAATGATCCTTGGTATCTGAGATCTAATCTATCGCAGGACAGCGCCAAGCACTGACTGGCACATAGTAGGTGCTCAATAAAAACCTGCAACATATATAAGTAATGCCGTGGTGACCATTTTTACGTATTTATTTTGTCTACGTCGTTGATTGTTAATGTCAGATAGATTATGAGAAAGGAAATAACTATATCAAAAAGCGTTTACTTTAATTTAAAGTCTTTTGACACATACACCAAATTGCTTGCTGAAAAAGGCTGAAAAGTTTTCATTACCAGTCTTGAGAATGTTTGGGCTCATTTAGATGGTTCTAACTAGTGGCCTGTTGTCTTCTATTCGAGGAGATTTTCTTCTGGAATTATCCCTACCATCATTGCTAGGTAGGTAAATGGTAGCTGGGATGATTATTATTGTCGCTTTGTTTCTCCCATCTCTGGGTCTCAGTTTCCCCTCCTGTATGATGCACCCGAGCCATGTGTGCTTCTTGCAGTTGATGGTCTTCTTTCTCTTGAACCTTGGTCCCCACTTGAGCCCAGGATATACCCCAGCCCGTTGGAATCGCTATATTTAGAGGCCTCAGGAATGCAGCCTGCTGGAAACGAGGCTAAATTAGTTCTTCCAAAGAAAATGCCCATTTGGAAAATGACTTTCCATGTCTGTGCTTGCCTGTCTAGGGAGACATGTCAGAATGTGTTGTGTTTGGTGACAAATGAAAGCTGAGTGGTTTATTACTGCTATTAGTGATTATTTGTATGTGGCCGTAAGTATACACAGCACCTTACAATGCTCAGAGAAAACTGAAACAGAGGACAATGTTTCCGTCCTCAAGGGACATCCTGCCTTGGCTGATGGTGAGAATGGGTGACCATTGGAACTGGATGGACTGGCACAAACCGAGACTGTCTGAACGACAGGGGAGAATGAGTTGGGAGAGGGAACAAAAATGGATTTATCAAGTGCTTCTATGTGTGCAGCGTTTAACAGACATGATCTCATTTAATCTGCTAAATAATTCTAGGATTTAGGGATTTTTATCTCCATTTTCAAGTGGGGACTGGAGTCGAGACTGGATGCTCTTTCTCCCACATTTTCTTAACAGTTTCCAACTGTGTGGAAGGTGAGGACACACCGTGGATATATATTAACTGGGTGACGATTGCAGGAGACAGTAGAATGAGCAGTAGGGCGACTAGGAGGAAGGGTCTGGGGTTTCTTTTGTTCATGGATTCTGTGCTTTTTGCACTAGAATCCTGCTTGACTTGGGAGTTGGGGTAAGCACATGGTCTTCGGAATCAAGCAGAGCTGGGTTCAAGATCTCGAAGGAGGCTGGGATGAGTCCCTTTTCTTTCTGAGCCTCAGTTTTCTCCTCTGTTAAATGGGGACAAAATCCACTTCCCACCTAGTGGTTCATGTAAGGATTTAAATGAAACAATGTATATACAGCGCCTGGTGAATGGAAGATGACAATTACTGATCTATCACCAGAAAGAGATGAGGAAGGACAAGGGGTGGGGAGGTGTGATGGGTGCTGTTATCCAGAAGTCACTTAATATCTTGGTGCCTCAGTTTCCTCATCTGTGAAAGGGAAATGATCACGTGTCTTGCTCACAGGGTGAGTGGGAGGACTAAATTAGTTAATACAAATAACACACATGAACAGTGCCTGGTACAGGGTAAGCTCTCAGTACATCTCTGTTACTGTTATCTTATCCTTCTCGACTTTGGGTTGGATTAGGCGGCCCTGGCTCCTGGACTTCAGTGTTTTCTGTCTTACCTCTGGGCTCCAGGCACATGGGGGTCTGGTCTGATGACTGGATCACCCATTCCTGAGGGAAGAGCTGTGTTAAGAATCTGCTCTGCCAGGGTGGGGAGTGGGGCATGAACAAACTGGGAGTTATCATGGAAGAGCAGAAGAACCCTGAATTTGGGGTTTCCCTATAGCTGGGAGGATGGTGACCTAACTTCATTGAGATACTGTGAGTTTGAACTCTGATTTTATATATGTCTCCATTGTAGGTACATGTTAAGTAGTATTATTTATTGATTTATATTAATGTTCACCCAGAGGAGCTAAGGAGTGAGCACACGTTGTTCCCTGTGTGACATCTCCCCACCCCCTGCTATTTTCTTTTCCAATTAGATAAGTGTGTATGTGCAGTATATGCCATGGTGTTGACTGGGTCCTTGCCTCCTACAGCTCATCTCAAATAGTAAGTCAGGTACCATTTACTTTTCAGGCTCCATGCAAGCTTTCCCTCAGACAGAAGAGGAACCCAAAGACTTTCTTTGGTGTCTTGATGACATCTGAAACCAAACGCATCAGCCCATTCCCCCTCGGCACTGTTTAGCTAGGTAATTTCTCCTCTTAATTGGGGTGTCAGTCTAAAGCTCACTTTTTCTAGGAGACGCCACTGGTGGCCCCTGCCAGACGTCAGGTCCCCCCTGATACCCTGGATTTCTCCATCATCCAAGTCATCATGACTTGCAATTATTTGTCATGTAATTGAGTATCACTCCCTCTACTAGATTGCCAACTCCATGAGGGCAGGGGCTTGTCTCTTTTCACTTCCACGTCCCCCAACAACAATTGCATAGCAATCGGTAAGCCTTCAACAGAAACACATTGAATGAGGAAACGGATAGAAAAGCATGCATTCCGAGGGCAATAACTTAGAGTGAATGAACATACATATTAAAAAACTTGTCTTCATGCTCAAGCAGAGGAGATGAGAGAGTAGAGCTTTGGAAAACCACATTGAGCTCAGCCTTTGGGACAAAACCAAGAAGAGGGATAATTATTTGTTATTTTTCTCATCCACTTCTTGTTGCCAGCGGTGCTGAAGGCAGGTGAAGGGAGGGCTTTGCTGGGCCCACAAGAGAAGCTCAGGGTCTCTCTGCTGGAGGCCAGGCCTCTTCCTGCCAGGTCTCTACCTCTGTCAGGGGTTTCGTCCATTCTTTCATGTCTGCCTCCCTCCCCAGCCCCCAGCCCTTTCCCCCTACTTGAAAATCTCCTCTGTCTACCTTTGTTTTCTGGAAAGTGCGTCATCCCAGGAAGGCCCAGTGCCCTGTCTCCATTCGGGGGCTGGACTTGCCAGCAGACCTCATCCAGGCTTCTGCCCCCCACCCGAGACCCAGCATGGCCTTGATTTGTTTCCTCGGAAGCTATGTTTCCTGGGCTGGGTGGGATCCGCGACAGTTCCCACCAAACTCCCAAGCTGACTGCAGACATTTGTGCTGTCAACAGAATTGCAGAAAATGCAATTCGTGTTGTTAATGAGCAGCTTGTTTGGGTAAACAAACCAGGTGAGGTGAAAAAAGTGATGCTCTCCAGTAGGAAACACAAGTGAGCATTAGCCAGATGGAGAGCCGTGCTTCCACACACTTCCTCTCCGGCGAGGCTCTGGGTGGCTGGAAGGGACATTGTCTGTACTGCCTGGGAGTGAGTCTGCACACCTCCTGCCTGGCCTGGCTTTCCTCCGGAGGCACCTGGTACCCGTACCACTCTGAGCCTGGCACTGTGCAAGGTGAGTGCTACGAAACCCACTTTATAGCTGGGGAAACTGAGGCTCTGAGATGAGGAAGACTTGTCCAAAGTCAGGATGGTGAATTTGAACCTGGGTTAACCTGCCCCTTCAAATTTATGGTCTCCCCACTACCCACACAGATCTCGTTGCTCTCATCCCTGCCTCCCCAGCCCCTGTGAGTCTAATGGAAGCATCTGTGGCTGCCACTCACTACCTTCTCCCTCAGACTGTGAGGCTGAGGAAAGTTTAACTTCCCACAGTGGGGATTCCCTGTCTATTCAGGATAACATGGCTCTCTGAAAGTCGTGCCGGTAGATTTTCACCAGCTTCCCCATGACAACAAAGGTTGTGTGTGTGTGTGCGCGTGCGTGCGTACGCACATGCACACACATGTGCTCATGCACGCATGACTGTGTACATTCACCAATCCATTCCAAGAGGAACTGGCTTGTCTCTAGAATATCAATAATTTAGCGGTATTCACAGTCCTCTCATCATAAACTGACAGCATTCTCTTTTTTGTTAGCCTCAGATCATTCAGGAAAACACACACGTGCGCGCGCACATGGATATGGCTATATTTTACAAACGTGAATGATTTGGGTAATGGCAATGGCTAAATCTGTCCCCCATACAGACACGGCCAGGAAGAGGGAGGTTCAGGTTGCAGCCTCGAGTCTACATATGTTCCTGGCTCTCTTTCTACATTGCTCAAGAAAAAAAAACAACCCACATTACATTCATATGTTGTAATGCCATGAGTTATTTTCCCCTTAGCATTCAAGGGTAAAGAGTCCATTAAGCTGTCATCAGCCACATTACCAGCAGGAGAATTTGGGGCAGACAGTTTGGCTTTAGCTGCCCCGAGCACACGCCTGCTGCCCCAGGATGAACGCTCTGTGGTGTCCGCGTGTGCGCGTTGCCCTAGAAGCAGAAATCAATTACTCTGACTGCTATTTAGGAGATGATCTGGTTGGGGAGATTTGCTGTGAATGCATCCACCATTCATTACTGAGCTCTTTATATGTAGAGTGTCTTCTCTTACTACGGGAAAACTGAGGCTTGGGGAGAGAAGGAAACTGTTACAGAACCAGAGTATGGTACATGCTGGGGTTTGATCCATCTTTCCCCTGGTTCCAGCCCCTGGGTGCTTAATCACTCGGTTATCCTGCCTCTCCTGCAAATGGCGGTGGTTTCTTCCCTTCACGTGCCCTATGTCATGGTAGCTCCCAGCTTTTGAGGGGCAACATATTACATGTAAGGCCCCATGGGTTATCTCATTTAATCTTCATCACAACTCTGTAAGGCAAGTGCTTCTGTGAGCTGACATAAGAGGAGACTGACCTTGGGAAACAGGAAGGGACTTACCCAAAGTCACCCAGCTCAAATGTGGTGGGGTGCTGTGAATGAAGGGACTTTGTTTTCCACTCTGCTATGTTGCCATCCAGCTAGGGACACAAGCCCGGAAGCACAGGGGCTTCCACAGGCAGCTGCGTTTTTTGAATTTACAGGAGTTTTCATTGAGCAGCTCAGCTTTTTCTTTCGTGTAGGTGGAAGGCTTTCCTTTGAATGAACCAATTATGTTCAAAAAGCAAAACATAATGTATGCATATTAGCTAATGAGGATGTTATTCAGGATATTTTTAGCCAAGCAGAGAGAGAGAGAGAGAGAGAGAGAGAGAGAGAGAGAGAGAGAGAGAGAGAGAGAGAGAATGAGAGAATGGAGCTTGGTAGAAATTGTTCTGAAAGAACAGGCAGCTTGGGAATCAGACAGCCCTTTAGCACAACTCTCAGCTCTTACTACTTTTGGCTGGGTGACTGTGGGCCAATCACCTCCCTTTTCGGAAATGTGTATCATAGAACAAACCTTTCAGGGGTGTTATAAAGACTGAAGATAATGTGAGTAAAGCATATGATCAGTGGTCTCCAAATGCCTATGATGATTATTCATTTATCTAATATTTATTATCGCTGGGTCCTCAGATTTTTATAGACATAATAATTTTATCCTCATCACCATCCCATGAAGCAAGTACCATTTTCCAGATGAGGAAATGAAGTAAGTAGTTTGCTTTAGCAGGGTTAGGATTCAACCCCAGGCAGACTGTGCCCTAACCACCACAATATGCTGCCTCTATTGTCCCTAAAGAGATTTGACTTTCACCACTGGAAGCAGAGCTCATAGGGGATTGAGTCATTATTTTTAGGAGGTAGAGTCTCCTTGGGAAACCTCAGTAAGCTACCTACAAGTTACACACAACTCTGTCACTGAACTGGGTCAGAGGATCTACTTCCCAATGTCCTGGCCACTCTGACTGACCAGCAAAAGCTCTGCTCAGGCCAAGAGGTCAGAGAACCGGGGTCTTACTTTCTGCTAAGATGCTAAAGCAAGTCTGTCACTGTCACTCATTTGGTAGGCCTTGACATGTGAAGTGGGAGATATACTAGAATCGAAACTTTAGCATTCAATAAACTCACACCCAAAATACTAAAATGGTTATGTAAGGTATTGGCTTAGGAGAAAGAGTTGTTGAAATAAACAGGGAAAATAATATATGTAAATGCACATGGGAAAGAAAGTAATAAAGGAAAAGTAGCAAGAGAGTCCAAGAGTACAACGGGGCTGAGTTCTGCAAACTCTCCAGCTCACTTCCCAAAGGGCAGAGGCACATGGTGACCCTTTGCTACACGGATGAGAAGAACAAGGCCTGTGGCGTTTAGGCCTGAGTCTTGACTAAAAGATGGTCAAGCTGGTGGAAATGGAAGCAGCCCCAGGGCAGGGGGCGCTGGAAGTCCTGACAAGTAGAATTAATACCCAAGGTGGTTTGCAAAGAGCCAAGGTCAGGGCTGGGAAGACAATGCAAATACCAAATCCTAGAGGTGAGGCGAGTAGAAATATAGAAGAACAATGTGCAAGGTAGTAAGCTGGAGAACCCAGAGATCTGAGGACTAGGGGCAAGGAAGGGGCTTGGAAGCGAGTTCAAGAGCTCAGAGGTCCTTTTACAGGGTTCCCATTCTTTATTTCACTTCTTCTTCATGAAGTGTGTATTATCATCCTTTTATGAAAAATGGGGAAACTCTCAGAGAGTTTAACTAACTTTCTCCAAGTTTACTCCGGTAGCTTGGGTCTGTCTGATTCCAGAGCCCATTCTCTTAACTACTAACTATTGGCATAGAATGACTGCATTCCACTCTTAGGAGATCCACAGTGCACCTTGTTACATGAATGTCCATGGGAAGTTCAGTACAGAAACTTTTTAACTTGGTATGATTCGGCATATCCCAAACTTCTTTTTTTTTAATTTATTGGGGTGACAATTGTTAGTAAAATTACATAGATTTCAGGTATACAATTCTGTATTACATCATCTATAAATCCCATTGTGTGTTCACCACCCAGAGTCAGTTCTCCTTCCATCACCATATATTTGATCCCCCTTACCCTCATCTCCTACCCCCCACCCCCCTTACCTTCTGGTAACCACTAAACTATTGTCTGTGTCTATGAGTTTTTGTTTCTCATTTGTTTGTCTTGTTCTTTTGTTGTTTTTGATTTATATACCACATATCAGTGAAATCATATGGTTCTCTGCTTTTTCTGTCTGACTTATTTCGCTTAGCATTATACTCTCAAGATCCATCCATGTTGTCACAAATGTTCCATCTTTTCTTACCACAGAATAGTATTCCATTGTGTATGTATACCACAACTTCTTTATCCATTCATCTATCGAAGGACATTTTGGTTGTTTCCATGTCTTGGCCACTGTAAACAAAGCTGCAATGAACATTGGAGCACACGTGTCTTTATGTATAAATGTTTTCAGATTTTTTGGGTAGATACCCAGGAGAGGGATTGCTGGGTCATATGGTAATTCTATTTGTAATTTTTTGAGGAACCTCCACACTGCCTTCCATAGCGGCTGCACCAGTCTGCATTCCCACCAACAGTGTATGAGGGTTCCTTTTTCTCCACAGCCTCTCCAACACTTGTTACTATTTGCCAAACTTATTTCTTTACATATCTCCTCCTTTTGGGATTAGGTAGCTGCATCCCTAGTAATGAGCTGTGGATTCTTTCTGCAGACTATAACTCCAACACCCACGAGAATTAAAAATATATGTCCACACAAAAACTTGCACGTGAATGTTCATAGTGCTATTCATAATAGCCCCTAAGTGGAAACAACCCAAATATCCATCACCAACAAAATATGGATATACAAAATGTGGTCAATCCATAGAATAGAATAGAATATTCGGCAATAAAAAAGAATGAAGTACTGATAAGTGGCACAGCATGGATGAACTTTGAAAACATTATGCTAAGCGAAAGAAGCCAGACAGGAAGGCCACATTATTATATGATTCCACTTGTATGAAATATCTGGAACAGGCAAATCCATAGAGACAGAAAGTCGATTCGTGGCTGCCAGGAGTTGGGGGGAGAGCAGAAAAGGTGAGCGACTGCTAAGGGGTGTGAGGTTTCTTTTTGGGGTGATGAAGTATTCTGGAATTAGATAGTGGTGATAGTTGTACAACTTTGTGACTATACGAACAACCGCTGAATTGTACATGTTAACATGGCAAATTTTATGGCATGTAAATTCATGTCAAATTAAAAAGAATATAAATATAATCAGAACTAAGTGTACTAGAAACAACAGACCACTGGCTCATTGGGCCTGCCATTTCATGCTGTATCATTACTGGGGTATCAAAGCTCCTTTGAGGTTGCTGTCCTCCCCGCCATAGACACAGCCCCCTAAATCCTAAGTAAAAAGACTAAACAGGTACGAGGGAGTGAGGGCAAGCTCGGAAACTGATGAGCACTGAGGTGTCTGTGCAGGTGGTATCGCACACACTGTTGGACTTTTTATCTGTTGGATTTGCTTAATTAGACTATTTTGACAACAGTCTCCAGAAGGCAAAGTTCCTAACTTCTCATCTCCGGAAGATATCAATTCCAACAATTGATTATGCCATGTACTTGGCAGACAGATCTCCTTTTACTTGAATAACATCAGATTCACCTAATTTGAAAGGAACTATAAAATAATAAACCACTGAATTATAGAATTTGTGACCTGAAAAGAACTGGAGCAAGACCATCTGGCCTGATTCTCTTACTTGGATATAGGAAAACTGAGGCCCAAATACAGTGGCTTGCACAAGGTCAGATAGCCAAGGATGGTTTGGCTGAGACTATTAGCTGTCTTGCAGTATCTGTCCTCCCCTTATTCTCTGGAAATGACTCCCGCCCTTGTCAGCTATGCACATGATTGTCTGAAATAAAGGCTATGTTTCCTACTGAGACGTGGTTGTGCAACTAAATTCTGGCCAATGGAATGAAAGTGGAAGTGGTGTAAGCACTTTTTTTTTGTATTCCAGGGAAATACAAAAATTAGGGGTTGGGGTGGGGCATGATTTTCTTCCTTCCTGGTGGCTGGGTTGCAGATTAGATGGCTAGAGTTCAAGCAGCCATTTTGGATCATGAAGTGGAAGCAGCATTTGGAGAAGAGGGAGCAATAAGATAAAATTCTGGGTCACCAGCCTCAAAGACGTCACAGTCTGACAGGGTCAGAAGACAGGGATACAAGCTAATGCAGAAGAAACACCATCATAAGGCCAAATCAGCTGCCCTATCCTATTCCCATGCCTTCAAATCTTAGAGTATGCATTATGGAATTGTCATACCAGCTCTGGAATGTTCATCTCCACATTCTGTGAAAGAGAAATAAACTTCTATTTTTTTTCAGCCACTTTTATTTCGGTCTTCTATCATTTATAGTTGAACTGAACTCTAACTGATTCACAATGGAAACAATTATATTCTGGGTTGGGAACTCAGGTCTCTTTAATCCAAGTATAGGACTGTTTATTATGAAGATTAGTACTATTAAGAGTAAAAGCCAAACTCTGTGAAGTGTCTTGTGTATAATAGGTGCTGATAATTTTTGAGTACTTACTATATGCCAGTCACTGTTTAAGTACTTTATAAGTGTCATTAACTCATTTAATTCTCATGTCAGCTCAGTTAAGAGAGACCTATTACCATAATTTCCATTTGACAGATCGAACCTGAGGCACAGAGAGAGTGAATAACTTACCCAAGGACACATATTTAGTAAGAAGTAGGGCCGATATTTGAACCCAGGCAGTCTGGCTCCAGAGCCTACACTCTTAGTTCCTACATTATACTTTCTCTTATGATGTGAGCTCCTCCCCCTCTCATTCTGTATACCCATTTTACCAAGGAGGAAACTGAAACAGACAATTGTCTAATTATTTGCTTCAAGTCTCTCTGTTAGTCGGTGGTGCAGCTGGCATTACAAGCTAGACTCCTAACTCCCAGTTCAATGCTCTCTCCACAGACCACCCTGCAGTCTCAGAGGCCACCTGGACAGATATAGAACCCTCCACCCCACCTCCAGTCTTCCAGTCCACACACACACACACACACACACACACACACACACACACACACACACGCCACCCAGCAGGCACTCAGACATTTTTGTGGCCAAGATGGCTACAACCTCCTTTGAAAAGTAGACAGTTTTGTCCTCCACCAAATAACTTTGTTTTATTTATAGACTCCTGCTCAGAGCTTTGAACTGGCTGCTCATTCCAGGGAAGATCTTGATAACAACTGTTCCTTGGAGAGGGTTCATAGGAAACAAGGTGAATAAACACCACAGAAGCTCTGCCTGTCTGGTAGAGCTTTGCTCCTGGGGGTATTTATAAGTTGGTGTTGGTGTCTGGGTGCAAAAGACTTTGAATTCAAAATGGTAGTTTGGAAGTTTTCATTTTTTTTTTTTAAATTCAAAAAAATTCAACTTTTGCCTTCAAACAACCTCAGGGGATAGGCAAAAGAGAGAAATTATCTTTATCCAGACTGTAACTCCCAAAAAAGGGATTCTTGCTTTCTTTGCTCCCTGCCTGACTGGGGCCTAGAACCAGTTACTGTGGGGACTGGCTGTGGGGTGGGGGGACATTGAATTTACAAGAGCTAAAATGGCAGAAGGGATGAAGGGCATTTCAGAATAGAAAATTGTTAGGGCGTGGGGGGAAAAGAAAGAAAAGAAAAGTCTAATTTTAAAAGAGAACCGTGAACCTGCAGTGTCTTCTGACTTATGGCCAAAGGTGCTATCTTAAAGCATGACTATGTAACATGTGTCTGGAATGATTCAGCCTGGATGAGAACTTCCACTCACCCGGTGCTAGTTATGTAACCGTGAGCAAATGCCTCAGTTTCCCTTCTGTGAAATGGGGGGTTAAATTCACAAGATTATTGTGAGGATGGGTGTTAACTATGCAGGGGAAATACAGTGCCTGGTTCAGGGAGGACACTCCTCCTTCACCCACTCATTGAACAGTAGTTAATGACAGGTGTCATTATTGCTTCCTTTGTGACTCCTCCAGACCTGGAGGGGATAATACTGGGTGCTCATGAAAGTGAGCCCCGAGGCGGAGCAGTGTAGGTGGCAGGTTGGTGATCTTTGCTCTCAAATATTTGCATTTGCATTAAGTTAATCTCTATCAGAAACTGTTATGGTGACATGGACTTTCTGTATTGGAGGCCCCAAAACGGCTGATAAAGGTGGGGCAGAGGTCCTTAATGGTCGGACAGAGAACCACTAAAAGGTTCCTATGAAGCCTCTGGGTGGCTTTCCTGTGGGTATGTGAGGTCTCCTTAAAGGTAGAACAGAAGGGGAAGGGGCCTCTACCCAGGACCGTGTTGGGGAAGTGGATGCTGTAATAGAGAAGAGGGTCTGTGACTCCCTTAAGGAACTTACTGGAAGGTATGGAATTTTCTAAGGGAAAACGTTTTTTTATATGTAGGCTTGAGTGGGAGACATATTTCTAGGCCAGAGCTGCTGGGTGGGAGAACTCCATAGGGGAGGAAAGGGTGACGGTTTCTTCATGTGAGCTCTGGGGTCTCGGAGGGATGAGGATCTTTCAGGGGATAGTAGGTGGAGGTTTCTATAACAGTGGTATGGAGGTCTTTAGGGGCCTGCACGTGTAAAGCACGATGCACCGACGTTGAAGAGTCAGTGGGCGGAAGCACGGTCCCCGCCCCCACCGCCCTCAGGCGGCCCCGCCTCCCGCGAGCGGACTACACTTCCCGGCAGGCCCGGCGGGCGGCGGCGGCGCGGGAGGGAGGGGGCAGCGGTGTGAGAGGTGGAGGGGGCGGCGCGCGCCGGGCACGCGCGCCGGCGACCATGGCGTTCGCCGGGCTGGAGCGAGTACATTAACCCCGGGAGGCGGCGGCGGCGGTGGCGGCGAGGGAGCGAGCCTCAAGCGGGCGGGCCCAGCCTGAGGGAAGGGAGGAAGGGGCGGGGAGAGCGCCAGAGGGAGGCCGGTCGGCCACGGGCGGGCGGGCAGCGCAGCGCCGAGCGGGGCCCGCGGGCCCATGAGGAGGCCCGGGGACCATGGGCTCCAGGATCAAGTGAGTGCGGCCAGGCCGGGCGGAGCCGGGCCGGGCGCGGGGCGGTGAGGCCGGGCAAGGGCTGCAGGCCATGGGCCGCGCGGGGGACTTGTTGCAGGGACCCCAGGGGCGCCCCGCGTGCCGGCGTCACGCGGGGAGGGGGACGGTTGCCATGGCGATCCAGGGAGGCGCGGGGGCGGGGTGCGCGCGGGGTGGAAGGGCGCGCGGGTGGTCAGGTGTCCCCATCTCACCTGAAGGCGGGAGTAGCTGAGATTAATTATTAGGTGGCCTCGTCCCTGTGGAGATGGCGAGCCTCCGAAAATGGTCACACAACTGTTGGGGGAGGGCGAGAAATCTCCGGAAGCAACTCCCCAAACGTGTGTGATAGGGTCGCCTCTGAGAGTTGGGCAGGTATTGAGAGGTTGCAGCCCGGCTGCTTAAGGCCTGCGGCCCCCACAAAAGTCGCGTGAGGCTGTAAGAGTGAGGGGCCACTCCTGGACTTAAGGTCTGGATGGCCTGGGGTGAAGGCCCTTTTCTCTCTTCTGTTTCCCCCTCCTGTCCATGAACGTCTCCACACAGCAAGGGCCGAAGGCTGTGAAGGAAGATACCTCTGTGCTGTAACTGAGCACCTGATCTTGATCATTGCTGGAAAGCCTTTGTAATCCAATATGGCAAATTCCCTCATTCATTCACCTGGAGTCTCTGATGGAGATTAGTTTTCCTGGGAAATTGTTGGTACATCAGACTTCAGAACCCATTGAAACATTGTTACCCTCCTTCTGGACTTAGAAGTTGACTTTGGAAAGTGCAACTTTGATGCAGTGCATTTTGGGTGTGTTGTTTTGGACTCTATCTCCCCTCCCAGCCAGGTCCTCTTTTTGCCTCTCCCTTCCTCAGCCTCCAGAACATGCCTTATCTCTAATGACTAACAAATGTGCACTTTTTCTCTATGAGTAATAGAATTGTTTAAGGGCACTTAAAAACAAAGTTGACAGCATAGGCTTTTCCTTAGAACAGCTTTCATAGGACACTTGAAACCTGCTCACAAAAAAGTCTGTGGAATGTTTATTTCAGCATTTTGAGAATCACGCTAGGGAAGTTTGAAAGGGGAAGGGCCTTAGGGACGGAATCTAACAATTATGCAAATATTGCTACCTTGTCCAGTTGATGCCCATGCAGTGTGTGACCTTCGCTCAGCCTTGTGGTCCCCTCACTGGCCCAGGCTTCCAGTCGCAAATTGTGTCTCATAGTATGTGCTGCAGCAGCCCCGAGATCTCTGCTAAATGAAGCATGAGTTTGCTTATGATAATGAAAATGGAAGAGTTGGATGAGCACAGTTAGTTCTTGATATTTGTGGAAATGGGAGGGAAAAGCTAGAAGCGTGCTCCAAATAAGAGCTTAAGAGGCTCGGGAGGTAAAAAGACGCAGTTGGTGAAGCGCTGGGATTAAAGAGGCACTCCAAGTTTAGCTCCTGCTTCCAAGAGTTGTAAACTTGGATTTCAATGGCACTTAGAAGCACTTTCTGAAAGCCACCTTAGAGTTGCAGAGTATTCTTCTGAGGATGCTTACTCTTCTTGTCACAGAGAACTTCAGAAACTTGCCTGATATGAGGCAAGCAGTGTCAGAACCAGCATGAAAATCTAACAAGTAGTAGTTCCCATGACAAGGCATTAGGTCTCTGGCTCGCTTGTGAAGATCGCAGGTTGACAAATACATTTCTTGAGTGTGTTTTGTGGAACCCATCGCTACTGTCCAAGCAGTTGGGCAAGCGAACTTACTAATGCACGGAATTGTATCATGCGTGGAATTAGTATGAAGAATAGCCTTCTTGATCTTGAAACTAGACTCCTCTGTTAAAAATGTAGGCATGGGAAATACGTTAGCTTTACTTGTGAGACTGAAAGAGAATCCGAAGAGAGAAGGTATGAAAAGTATTTGTGATTGATGGTGACTGCTGACTCTGCAACTTCTGCCTGCAGCCAGGAGTGGGGTGGTGAGGAAACCATCCCTGTAGGTGCAGCCCTAGTTGTTGGAGGAAACAGAGCTTTGATTACTAATGACGGGTCCATCCTGACAGCAAAGAACGGACTTAGCTCCAGGTGATCACCTGGCTGACGTGAAATCTTAAGTGTGTGGGCTCCATTGTGTAGGACAGTCTTGGGGGTGGGGGAGTAGAGGGCACAGAGCACGCTGGGGTCCCTCTGAGCAGGAGACCACTGTGGCTGCCTGTGTTTTCTCTGGCTTGTCTTTGATGCTATGTGACTGAGATGTGGAATCAGAACTGGGTTCAAATTCCAGCTCTTTTGTCTATTGACTGTGAAAGTTTCTACAAAAAGTACCTGGTTCACCCTGAGGGTGGAATGGGGAAGACTGTTGTTGCAGGGGCGTTATCAGCAGTAAATGCAGTATCACTATGACTGCGGGGCCCATGTTAAAAACTCAGTAAATTGTTAGTTTTCTTTTATACCATCTCTATCAAAAGAATAAGGAAACGGGTGTATTTTACAGAACTATCAGAGAACCATATGTTTCAGTAATGGAGAAGAAAGTTTGATGATCAAGGAGTTAGACTGTTAACATGCAGGATAGAACTTAACATTCTTTCATTAAGAAATAAAACTGATTAAAAGCAACCTGTGTCATTGTGAAGCTGGCGTCTGCCCTCTGATCAGTAGTGAAGCCGTTGAGTTGCTAGGCACAGGTGTTGAGGTTTAGTGCCTGATCAGACTTCCCTTCGAGCTAAGGCTGGCTGAGCACAGTCTGTCAGGCATGGTGGTAATGCTTTATGGGAACCGTTTCATCACATCCTCACTGCCCAATGCTGTAGGTACTATTAACCACCTTTTAAAAAGGAAAGGATGGGAGTTGCTAGGCCTAAGATCAGATGCCATCTCCAGGAAGCCTTCCCTGATGCCCGTTGTCTCTGCCCCCAGCCTAGGCCAGGTGCCTCTCATCTTTGTCCCCCAGCCTAGGCCAGGTGCCTCTCATCTTTGTCCCCCAGCTCAGGCCAGGTGCCTCTCATCATTGTCCCCCAGCCTAGGCCAGGTGCCTCTCATCTTTGTCCCCCAGCCTAGGCCAGGTGCCCCTCATCTGTGTGGCCCCTTGTGTTTATCAAGTATTAAATCCAGTTCATTGTCTGTCTACCATACTAAGCCTGACATAAGCATTTTGAGAGAAGGCCCTGCTTGTTTGTCTCGAGTTCCCTATGTCAAACCCAGTCCTTGACACATGAGGCTGTTTAGGAAGAGTGTATGGAATGCATTTAAGAAATACCGTAGGATCTAAATGAAGATCTAACCTAAGGCTCTGAGTTGAGTGTACATAGAGTTAAAAGGACAATTTGCTGCTTGAACTCTTGAGGAGGAAGAGTTTTTATGTTTTATAAGTTTATGAGCCAAATTGCCCTGGTCTAGGCAGACAGTTCCTTATGTTTCCTAAAGCGTGTTCAGTTCATGTTCATTTTAATAGAGGAACATTGTCTTGCTTCGAACCAAACATCTTGACAAGAGGAAGGAGAAGGTCACCAGTATGCAGGTAGTAAGTACCCTGGAAAGCTCCTAAACCTTCAACTTGAACAGACATTTATCTGGGGGATAAACAGAGCAGTGGCAACTGGCGTCTTCGACAGGGATGTTTAAATCTTATTTAGTATTTGAGTGTTCCCCGTGGACTGGAATGTGGTTAATATGAAGCAATTTAACTGATAATGCAGACACAGCAGGAAACTGTGTGGCAGTTTAATATTGCTTGTGGTGACATCCTAGAAATTGTTTCCAGGCACCAACGGCAGGAAGTGGATTGAAAGTAATGGAAGGAAGTATTCTAAGTGACTTTGAAGGCACCTGACATTTATGGTCTTAGGAAAGCATACTCAAAGATTTGAAGGCATGGGGACAGGACAGGGCTTTGTGGTGGTGGCTGTTCTGCATCGGCTGGTAGACCTGTCTTCTGTCCCTGTCAGACTGGGACGTCTGTGAGGTTGGTGATGAAGATATTTATGTACTTACTCACTGTAGAACCAAGAAGAGTGTCAAACACATATTATGCACTCAGTAAATGTTAGTTATTATTATCATAGTTGGTGGTAGTATTATACTATGTGCCCAGTAATATGCTAGAAACTACCGTGTTTCCCCGAAAATAAGACCTAGCCAGACCATAAGCTCGAATGTGTCTTTTGGAGCAAAAGGTAATATAAGACCTGGTCTTATTTTACTATAAGACTGGGTCTTTATAATATAACATAATATAATATAAATAATATAAAATATAAAATAATATAATGCCGGGTCTTATATTAATTTTTGCTCCAAAAGACACATTAGAGCTGGTGGTCCGGCTAGGTCTTATTTTCGGTGAAACACAGTAGGACATAGAAATGAAAAGATTCTTCTTTGCTTTAAGGCTTTCCAAAGTAGAAAGACAGAAATGTAAAACAAAATCATGTCCCTCCAGGTGCCCCCGCCCCAGTGTAGTACAGTAAGGTCATTGTTAGCTGGAGATGCAGCCAGTGATGAATAGATGAGTACGTGGAGGAGAGACTGCCTTCCTGGAGGCTCAAGGAAGGAAGACGTCATCAAGAGGATAATGTGTTAGTTGAGACAGGAGAGATGAGGAAGGGTGTGAAAGGGGTAAGTGGTGGCCTAGGGAATGGAGGCCGTGGTGACGGCGGCGGCAGTGGCATTGCAGTGGTGGCTGCCTCAGTAGGAGGAGCAGTATGTGTGAGGAAGAGGTATATTAGGGAAATAAAGATACGAATTACCATTTATCAGGCACTTGAATGCCTGGAATTGTGTTAGACATTGGGAATTGTAATGGTGAATAATACATACTTGTTCCCTGTCTCATTGGAGCTTACAGTCTGGTGGACCTGACATAAAAAACCCCAAATCAATTCACATAAAGCTGTGAATGTGCTATAAAGGAAACAAGCACGATGCTAAGAGAGAATGATGGGAGAGGCTGTCCTATTTTAGATAGAGAGGGAAGGCTTACTGCAGGGATGACATTTGAGCTGAGACTTAAAAAGGGTGAGAAGTCATTATTATGTAAAGAGACTGGGCAAGACTTCATTCAGGCGGAGTGAAGAGGATATTCAAAGGCCTGGAGGTGTATTTCAGGGACTGAGAGAAGGCCAGTGGGTTTGGGCAGTGACTGGTGGTGGAGAGGTGTGAGGTAAGGTCACAGACACTGGGGCCTGAGCAGGGTCTTGTAGGCCATGGTCATCCGAAACAGCTTTAAGTTATGAGTCATATACCATCAAATTGAGTCTTTTAAAGTGTATGATGGTTTTTGGTATGCTCACAAAAGTGTGATTCCAGAACATTTTCGTCACTCCTGAAATCCTGTACCCATTGGCGGTCACTCCCCCTCAAACCCTCTCAGTCCTACGTAGTCACTAATTATAGTTGCTGTAGATTTGTCCGTTCTGGGCATTTCTTATCAATGGAATCGTACAATATATAATCCTTTGTCTTTCATGTAACAATGATTCTAGAGTTTATTCGTGTTATAGCATATATGAGTATTTCATTAATTTTTCTTGTTGAGTAATATTTCATTGTATGGAGAAACCACATTTTATTCATCCATTCTTCAGTTGTTAGGTGTTTGGGTGGCTTCCACTTTTTTACTGTTATGAATAATGTTATGAATATTTGTTTTCATTTCTCTTGGGTATATACCTAGGAGTGGACTTGCTGGATCGTATGGTAACTCCGTTTAAGAAACTGTTGAACTGTTTTCCAAAGTAAGTGGACCACTTTGTGCAAAGTGGTACATATCTCATTGTGGTTTTCATTTGGTCCAAATGAGTTGTGTAGAAAGTGAAAGAGCAGAGTAGACAGAGATAGGTTTCTCAGGAAGAGGTAGAAACTTGGACTGAAAGAAAGGTGAGATTTGGAGAAGGGGTTTCTAGAGGAAGAACAGTGGAAGTTATATGACTTGGAAGTGGGAATAAACGCCTCATTGTTTTCTGGTCCAGAGAAGCAGCCTTGCCTTCTTCAGATAGCTCTGTACAGTCTTTTTTCGCTCTGCTCGTGAAAGGATCCCGTTACCAAAATGCACCGCAGGTTTGCTGCTTTTGGAGACCTGTGTGTAGCACAGCCGACGTGTCTCCCTACTGTGGGGTAAAACTAGGAGTTGAAATGTGACTTCCCCTTCCTCAAGGGGCTTCTCCCTCTGTCTCATCTCTTTGCTCTCCCCACCCCACCAGTCCCCCTAGGAGACAGCACAAAGACTTGGGGTGGTGGGATAAAAGTCTTGTTGGAGACTGAGCTCCCCGTTGTTAGGCCCAGAGTCAGTCACTTGAATTATCATGACGTTTTTGGAAGATGTGTTGGTGCAACTCCATCATTCTAACCTTAGCCATTGCAGTCAACTTGGAGAGGTTTGCACAGCGGAGAGGAAGGTTGAAACAAGGAAGGTTAAAACCTGGAGAATTGCTGTAGGAAAATATGTTTTTTTCAGGCAGTTAAATTGGTGTGTAAGCTCCTGGCTGGAATTCTGGTTGTGGGTTGCAAAGGTCCAGCGTTTTTCCTGGCCCTAGGAGGAACTAATCTCTGGATTTGCAACATCCTTTTGCTTAAAAGGATTTTGTTGGGAAATGGAAAGATAAACAAGGGAGAAAAATAAACCAGAGACCGAAACTAAGTTGGCTTCTTCTACTTTTATGGGAATTCATACCCATTCTTCCAAATATTTAGGACTTGAAAAGGAACCAAGTAACGGAAATAACAAAAGTATGTTCAAAATATATAAGTTCCTATGGCAAAGATAGGTTACATTTCAAAAGTTCATTTGTAAGTTGGTTAATGGCATTTAGAATGTGTTTTTCTCTTAGAGACCCTGCTATGTACAGATCAGTGGCTGTCAAGAATAGGGCTCCTGACCACTGTGCTGTACACCTGACGCTGACGCTGCATAATATTATATGTCAGCTATAATTTATTATGTCTGTATAGTCACGGGACATGGAGTACAGCATAGGGAATAGAGTCAATGGAATTGTAATAGATATGTATGATGTTAGAGGGGTGTCAGGGGCGGTAGATTGGGGGAGGGGGTTACCCCTTTGTGAGGGGTGAGATGTCTAAGAAAAAGGACTTACCAGGTTTAGGGAACTGTGTGTGCGAAAGACATAGGGAGGTCACGGATAGCTGAAATACAGGACATGCGGATAAAGATGATAGGAGATGAAGCTGAAAAAGCAGACTTGTGCCGCTGGGACATGATGCCATTGAAGGGCTGAGCTGGGAGTGTAATATGATCAGATTTGGGTTTTTAGGAAGATTGCTGTGACTGCGGCAGTTTAGAGCAGTCGATATCTCTGGCTTGTGCAAGATGATCCACTGGGGTGTGAGAAGAATATGTTAGAGCTTATATGTGTTTTCATAGCAACCTTTGGAATTTTTGTTTTTGTGTTTTCTAATGTATAAGTATAGCAAGACATACATAAATAAGTATAGGCGTATCTGTTGTAAGCTCAGATTTTTTACTGATAGCAAGGAATGCATGGGGAAAATTGAAGACCATTGGTTTATGGAACTTTGTTATAGTTTATACTGCAGAAGATGAAGGTCGGAAGGAAGGTTTTGGTTGGCGAAATAAAAGGATGGATTTGAGAGAGATGTTAGGTAGAATTGACAAGAGTGGGTGACAAATTACATGTAAGAGGCGAGAGAAGAATCAAAGATGACTCGCTAAGGTTAGCAAAGTTATAAATGAATGTTTGGAATCTGAGGACTGGTTATATAATGTGTTTGCTTCTCTGGGGAAAAGTGGAAAGTTCTGATTGGGAGAAAGCATTTTAGTCTGCAGTGAGAAAGGAAGAAATCTTCAAGGGCTCCATAATGAATGTGTGCGCTTTGTTAGGTGAGTAAGATTTAAAGTGGGCTGGGCCAGGTTGCTGGGAAAGAGAGAGAAAAAAATAAACTTTTGAACTCACTTGAGCCACAGGAAGGGTTTCAGGGATGTGCCATTGATCTTGCCTAGGCTGTATGAATCAAAAGGAGGAAGGAAACCAATCTCAGGAGAGATATTTGACTCCAAGCAAAACGTTCGTTCTTATACTCCAGGGCGGGCGAGGAGATGCGGGTTTGAGTCCCCAGAACCTCACGTAATTTCATCTGAATTCTAAGTTTCTGAGCTTCAGTTTTTTTGATTTTTGTTTTTAATTTATAAAAGGGAACTAATAAATTCACCTATACGGTTGTTGTGAAGATTAAAAGCAGTCTTGTGTCTGGCTCTCAGCAGAGAAATGACTGTTTAGTAAATGGAAGCTTTTATTACTACTGCTTGGGGAGGGTGGGATACACTTGTCTGAACAACCTGGACTTAAAGATGTCAAAAGAAAACAAGTGTTCCTTTTCCTAGTTTTTATTTTTTAAGACATAGAGAAAGGATTTGCTTCCTCTGCGAGTATGTGAGGATGATGTGTTGTATGTTTTGCTGAATATATTTGAAGGCTTGCTATCCTGATATATGCAAAGCACTAGTTCCCTTCCTGGTTGGGAGAAAAAAAACTTAAAGTCTTCTAAGAGATAATATGAGCATGCAAATAATTAGAATGATAATATTTAAGAACATTTTATGCCTCCTCACAAGTACTTGAAGATTTTATTCAATTTTATAAAAGACTTTTATCATTTATATTTCTCTCTGTTTAGCTGGTGCTGCTGTTCATTTCTAGTCTTTTAAATATAACTTCTCATTTCTTTTTCCTGGCTGCTTAAAATTATTTTTTAAGTTTCGTATTTTGGAAGATTTGAAACATCTATGAAAGTAGAGAGCATAGTATGAGCCCCTAAATGTCCATCACTCAGTTTCAACACTTATTAATTTATAGCTTACTTAGTTTCATTTATAGATAACTGACCATAAACTAACTCCCTCCCCCGCTCTCCAGTCCTAGATTACTTTGAAGCAAATTCCAGATGTCATGTCTCACCTTAAATATTTCCATGTGTCTCTAAAAGATAGATATTCTTTTTAAAAAACATGATATCACACCTGAAAAATTTCCTTTATATCATCAAATATCTAGTTAGTGCTCAGAGTTTTTTAGTTAATACCATTTTGTTTTTATTTCCAGCAGTTGATTTGTTTGAATCAAATAAGGTCATATTGCAATTGGTTGATAGGTATCTCGTGAGTTTCTTTTCCCCCACTTGCTATTTATTGAAGAAGTGGGTTATTTGTCCTGTATAATTTCCATTGCATTGTGTTTAGTACGTCTGTCCCCTTTATTTCCCACAAATTGGTAGTTAGATTTAGTGACTTCATCAGTGCAAGTTCATTTTCTTGGCAAGAATACTTAAAAGCTGGTGATAGGTACTTCCGTCAGGAGGCACGTTGTGTCTACTTAGTTCTCTCTTTGAGTCCTAATTTATCAGGGGCTGTAAAAGGGGGATACTTTGTTTTTATCATTTCTTCTTCATATTAGCCAGAATACTTCTATGAAGGAAAACTTCCCCATATCAGCTATTTGGTTACCCTGAGGAGGTACAGTTCATATAAGAAAGACTGGATAAATATTTGAGTCCCTTTGTTCATTTTTCAAACTGAGGTAGTTTCCTAGCATATTGCAAAAGTGACTGATTTTTATTTCAGGTATCACTTTAACACACAGATGTAAACCCCTTTGCTGTATTTCAGTCACGGTGTTTATCCTCGTGATGTTCAATTTGTCCTATCATTGTCTAGTTGGGGCTTCTTCCATTTAACTTCTAGGGTGTCCTTGACAGGGTCCCAGGAGGTTTTAAGAGCTCCCCTGCCTTTGGCATGACAAGATGTTCCAGGCTCATCTGGATGTTTCCTGCTCCAGACCTGTGTTCTGCTGTTTCTCTAAGGAGTCTTGCTTCCTTTTGGTGGGGAATGGTATTAGCGATTACAGTCTGGGTTTTAGGACTTTTGTTTTTCTTTTTTACTACTAGGTGAGTCATTACTTCTAAGCTTCTCCAGGGGTCAGAACTAGGAAGTGTATGTTTGTGTTTTTGTTGTATGTGTATTTTTTAAAGGTAAACAACATGTTCATATTGATATTTCCAACAAGAGACTATATAGCATTTCTATTAACCTCATCACTCTTACATCTGAAATCTCCTATCACTCATACCAAAAGTCCCAATTTCTAGTGACACCAGTATAAGTACTCTTTTGCTTTATCCCACAATACACACACAACTCAGTAGCAAGTCCAAGATTACCGAAAACAAGTTTTTGTTTTTATTTGGCAGTTCTTTTTGTCCTTAGAGTATATCCCCTGGGAATGTATAGTCTATATATATATATATATATATATATATATATATATATATATATATATATATATATATATATATATGTAGTTTTGCATTTACTTACACAAAATAGCACAGGGAATACCAGCCCTGTATAGAGAGCAGCCCAGGACATCACACGAGTACTTCATCCTCTTGTTGGCAGACAGAAGCTCTACTTTGCAGCTTTCATGAGGGCCGGGACCCGCCTGGGAGCTTTCACCTTGCCGCTGACCTTGGTCTTGTTGCTAGGCTCAGAGCAGCAGAGCCTGGCACGCTGGCAGTGTTGTAACAAGCATATCTCCCAAGCTTGGGACTGATGCCTTTCAGGACCTTGAGCTTGACAGAAAGACCCTGATGGTCTTAGTTTTATTGGTCTGCGTCTTCTTTAGACCTTTCTTGTGTTTCTTGATAAAGTTCAAGATCCTTAAGAACTTAGGTTCCACCTCCTTAAAAGATATCCTTATGATTAGGGCTATTGATGCCATTTTGGTGCCATTTTGGAACTGTTTCTGCGTGGTGTGGTTCTTGGACTCGGCCATGTCTGCTTTGTTGTCTGCAGCCCAGAAACTTCCTGAGACTAGAAAAGAAAGAGCCTTGTCTGGGTTTTGATTTTTTTTTTTTTTTTATAGTATTCTCAACTCCCTACCCCTTGTTTCTAAATCCTTCCCTCCCTTGCATTATTTATTTGATCATATCTTACTTTTTTCCAAACTTGAAATCATACTAGCAGTTTTATCTTTTTCCCTTTTCCTGGTGGTTTCTCCCTACCTTCCTGTTCTGATCTGTATAAAGTCATCTGTACTGTTATAATCCTGGAATGTCCCTTCACCACGCTCCTATTTCATTATTTCCTGGCCCCTGTGTTGTTTTGTTTTGTTTGCTGCAGTATATATTCAAGTTCTTACTGGAGACATCCACGCCAGTGGACTTGCAGAAAGGGTGCATTTGAGTTCTGGAATGTCTGAAAAATGTTTACTTTCTCACACTTGATCAATAGTTTATATAGTCATAGATTTCTAGGTTGAAAACCTTCTCATAGAACTGGCTGTTTTCTCATTTTCTTTTAGCTGGCTTCCTCTGACATTGCTCCAGAAGTGGCAGGGGCATTCTGCCTTCTTACTGCCAGGTTGGAGTATATGTCTAGGTTCTCTGCTCAGCCTTCCTTGACACCAGGGTGGGGGTGGAGAGCTGGCTCCCCAGGAGCTTGATACCGCCCCAGCTGGGGGGAGGAGTGCCTGGGAGTCCAGGCTCCACAGGCTCGCAGAAAGCACATTGAGGGGGTCCTCCTGCCTGCCCAGTGGGTCTGCTGCAAGTCCTGGCTCTCTACCTGGCAGGGGCACTGTTACAGCCTCGTTGGTGAAGGTGGAAATCTAGGGGCCCTCCCTGCTCGTCCTTTGCTGACTTGAGTGATGGGGAGACCACACAGCTTTTTCTGTGGTGTTGACTGCAGTGTTTGGTGGTTATTTTCTAAAAGTTTCTCGACTTGTTAGGCTGCCTGTTTTCCGGTCCTTTGGCTACAGAGAGCTGACTTTTCGCTGGAACTTTTTTGGGTCTGCATCAAGTGGTGTTTGTGCTGCCAGCTTTAGTCATGAATGGCTGCTGAATTTTATTAAACTTTTTTTCTACATCTATTGAGATGGTCATATGATTTTTTTTTCCTCCCTGTTAATGTGGTGAATTACATTTATTTTCAGATGTTAAACTAATTTGGCATTCCTGGGATATACCCTTTTGGTTATGATTTATTACCTTTTTTATATGTATTACTGGATTCAGTTTACTAATATTTTTTGTTTGCATCAATACTCATAACAGATTTTGGCTATAATTTTCCGTTCTTGTAATGGTCTTATTAGATTTTGGTATCAAGGCTATGCTGGCCTCATAAACAAGAAGAGGACTATATTAAAAAAACTATTATAAAATTGGTATGGTTTTTAGTGTAAATGCTTATCTGTGTTTTCCTGTAATGTGAGGGGATAGGTAACCCTTCTCTTCCTCCTCCAGGCTCACGAGGTCTGACAATTAAGTTCGTGAACTTGTTGCAATGATGTCGCTAACCTTTTTTCATATCAGAGGGATTATTCTCTATGAATTTGTACCAACTGGACAGTTAACCAAGTTTACTATTTGGAAGTGCTGGAAAGGCTGCGTGAAAAAGACAAAAACGACCTGAACTTTTCACCAACAATTCATGGCTCTTGCATCACGACAATGCACCAGCTCACATGGCACTGTCTGTGAGGGAGTTTTTAGCTAGTAAACAAATAACTGTATTGGAACACTCTCCCTACTCACCTGATCTGGCCCCCAATGACTTCTTTCTTTACCCGAAGAAAGAGGAAATATTGAAAGGAAGACATTTTGATGACATTCAGGACATCAAGGGTAATACTACGACAGCTCTGATGGCCATTCCAGAAAGAGTTCCAAAATTGTTTGGAAGGTGGACTAGGCACTGGCATCGGTGCATAGCTTCCCAAGGGGAGTACTTCAAAGGTGACCGTAGTGATATTCAGCAATGAGCTATGTAGCACTTTTCCCAAGGATGAGTTTGAGAACATAATTGTCAGACCTTGTATATGCAGATTTATTTTACTTTTTTGGCTGAAGAATTCACTGTGAAGTTATAGTCCCATGATGTTTTATCTCTTAATATTGTAGTGTATATTTCCTAAGAACAAGTATATTCTATATGACCACAATACTTTTATCACAATCAAGAAATTTCACATTCATGCAATATTATCTAACATACAATCCATCTTCAAAATTTCCCATTGTTTGAATAATGTCCTTTGCAGCTCTGTGTTTGCCTGGGTCCAATTAGGGATTATATGTTGCAATTATTTAGTTGTTATGTTTCTAGTTCCCTTTCATTTAGAATAGTTCTTCTGCCCTTTTTTGTTTCGGTCTGTGACATTGTCTTTTTAAAGAATCCAGACCAGTTGTTTTGTAGAATGACCCACATTTAGGGATGTGTCTTATTGTTTCCTATGCCTAAGTTCATGTTTAAACATTTTGGCAAGAATACCAAATAGTTAATGTGTCTAATGCCACGCATTTTTATTCTCCAGGAAGTCATTTTTCTTCCATCCTTTCTTAAAAAGGCTCTTATTTGTTGCCTTTTTATCCTCTTCTTTTCTCTCCCTGTAGCTTTCGTTCTTTTTTCTTTTTCTTTTTTGGGGGGTTGATAATGACTGTGTTATTTGTTTATTATTTTTTTTAAATTTTATTTTTCAATTATAGTTGACATTTCCCTGTAGCTTTCTGTTCCTATTTTGTAGAAGTCATGTTGTTTCTGTTCTATTTAAGGATGGCAGTTTCCTGAAAGATATTTCTAAATCATTTTCTGAGTTATTCTTCTTCCAAGAGATGATGTTCTCTCTTCCCTCTTTGTAATATTTTTAATTCTTAAAGTCTCTTATTTTCCGTATGCTCTTGAGCAAGGTGAGCTCTGTCTAGATTTGCTGTTTGCCACAAGTGGGGTGAATGGGTTACCATGGACACTGTGCCTGTGGGTGATGGTTAGGTCCCCTTCTCAGATCTGTACTGAAGAACTGGTTCATGGTCATTGTTCACAGTTGAATTTCTGGTCACCAGCAGGGGTTTGTATTCCTGAGGTAGAATTTTATTCACTGCCTGATACTCGCATACTCTCTGAATCTAAAATTCGCAGTGCGTACTCTTAGGGTTGTTCTTGCTCTCTTAGCACTGTACTTTTTGGTGTACTTTTTGTGTGTAATTATTATAACCAATGTAACTAATTTTATTCAGTGCTTTTTTTTTGAGGAGGGCGCAGCTCACAGAGGCCCATGCAGGGATCCAACCAGCAACCTTGGTGTTATTACGTAGCACCATGCTCTAACCAACTGAGCTAACTGGTCACCCCCAATGTAACTAATATGAAAATTAATTCAAGAGATTAGGTAGCTCCCCCTCCATATTAAAGTGTTTGTGTGTGTGTGTGTGTGTGTGTGTGTGAGAGAGAGATCAATGAGTATAACCAGGATTGAAGAGTAGAATGACTGAAGGTAGGCAGACACATTAACCTGTTATACTAGAAGAGAGGTAACGAAGGCTGATACTGGGGTATTTCCTTTTGTTTTGTACCACACTACCGTTATTGTGTTATATAAGTCCAAGTATCAGTGAGAGTTGTTAAAAGTAATATCAGAATATTAGAAAGTGTTTACAACCAGATGGATGATGACTTCAGGGGTTGTAACCTGGGTGACTGACAGTTAGCATTAAAAATAGGGGAATTGAGGAGATTTTCTGGAGAAATCATTGGTTTTATTTGGCTTATATTGAATGTGAGGTTACTATCTGTGGGGAGCTTTTGGGGACAGTTGAAATTAGGACCTGAAGGTCATGAGAGAGGTGGCAGCTAAAGATGTAGTTTGGGAGTCAATTACAGAATGATGAGGAATGAGAACTAAAGAAATTGCATGACTATTTAGTAGGTGGATAGAGAGCAGGAGGGAGGGAAAGAGCCGTAAGATGCTGGGGACATCTCACATCCTAAATCTAAATGTCAGGTCTTGTTGACTTATGCTCTCATCTCCTTCATTGCTGCCCCTTGGTCCAGGTTCTCTTACCTTAATGGCTGTCATTCCTCCTGACTGGGTTCTCTACCACTGTCGCCTCTCTCCAGTCCAGTCTTTATGTAGCATCCAGAGTGAGCCTTCCAAAGGGCAAATCTGATATGTCAGTTCACTGCTAAAACCCTTCAGTCGCTCCCCATGCTTCCGGATTAAAACCGACATCCCTAACATGGCTTCCAAAGCCCTTTAACATCTTGACTCTGCCTATTAATATAAAAACGGTAATGCCTAACATTTATTGGACTCTCCTGGATATAAGTACTTATTCTAAGTACTTTACATTTGCTACATCATTGACTCTTCATACTTAGTCTTTCAATTTACCCTCGTTAATAACCCGATGGAGAAGGTATTGCTGTGATTCCCATTTCGCAGATGAGAAAGACACAGAGATTTCCACTTGTCTTAGCACTAACACGTGGGGAGCTAATAACTTCTCATGCAGTATGCTATTTAATCCTCGCCATAATCCTGTGAGGGAAGGAGTATTATTATTACCACCTTTTATTAATACAAATGAGGTGACTAAAGCTAGAGGTGTTTGCCCAGAGAACACAAGCTATGGATGGTCGAACTGGGACCGGAGCGCATATCCATGTGACTCTCAGTGTGCTCTCTCCTCCTCCTTGTCTGATCCCAGTCTCATCCATAGCACCCCTCACTCACCTCCTACCTCTACGCATACAGGCACACACCCTTGGTTAACGTCTAATCATTTTTCAGGTTTTAGCTCAGATGGCGCTCTGGAGAGACCTTCTCTCAGCATCCCCTTTAGCCTCCCTGCTGCACTTGGAGGAGAGTTGCCCATCAGGTCTGCCTATTACTGTTCTGTTCTTTGATTGTGTTTCCTATAGTCTACGAATTTCATGAAGTCAGGTACCGTGAGAGTCTTGCTCACTATAAACCTTGAGTGACTTGCATGGTATGTGGCACGTAGTAGATGCTCAGTTAATATACATTGAACAATTAAATGAATGTTTAACTCAAAGTAGAAGTTTGGTGTTGACTGGGTTTCATTCTTAAAAGAGTATGACTCGTAGTCTTTTCATATATTTAACTCTCAACTATTTATGATGGTTCCAAATAACTGATAATCCCCAAATCGTGTAGTGTTGGCAAATTCCCTTTGGGACTCTAAATATTTATATTTGTGTTATTTTTCTAAGGCTAATGCTGTTATGCTTTAATCCCTGGAGTAACTACTGATAATCAGCAGAGAAGACAGTCCTGAATGTGCTGGTTTGATTGGAGGATGCAGCCTGGGGTGCCTCATTTGCTGTGACTGCAATGCAAAGTCACTTACACTGGTCATTGAAAGTTGTTTCTACTCTCCCTGCAAGCTGCTTGTTCTCTTTGGTGCCAGAAGATAGGCAGTCATAGCCTAGAATTAAGGAGGAAGAAATTTGTAAAGTGTTCTGATCGCCCACTTCTTAATCGATTTTTTTTTCTCAGGCAAATTGGTCTGACCTTTCCCACCTTGGTCTGACTTCCTCTGAGGAAAAGTTTCACGTTGTGCAGAAAAGAATAATTTAGCAGGAATATGAGTTGCACATTTAGTTTGGTGGTGCTCACACATGTTCAGGTGATGGAGTCCCTAAAAGTCATGGTATTTTGTGGAAGACTATGAAATATTTATATGTCAAATATTGTTACATTTCCCCCCGAATCAGATACTATTTTATATTCTAGAATAGATAGGGAATAGCAGGTGAAAAAGGCTTAAGAAAAATGTATGGTATGTAAGCTTAAAATATCTTACCATATGTTGTCATGCAAATTGGGCAGAGGCCATTGTTGGCCCCTTAGTCTGTTTCCCAGGCCCCCAGTGTTTCAGGTAGCCTTGCTGGGGAACTGGTACATTAACTGACTATAGAGGAGAGAAGAGAAGCTGAAGTGAAAGGTGGTGATATCAAGGTTTCTAATTTGGGAGCATCAAAATACCACCGACAGAAACTTCTGAGTCAGGAGGAGAACTGGCAGTGAGGTCAAAAAGAGTGAATTTGTTTGACTGTAAACCAATGATAGGCCGAGGAGAAATATGCAATCGGCAGTTAGAAAATAGGCTCAGTGCCTGTCACATAGTAAGGGCCTCAGTAAATGCTGGGCCACTGTTCCCAGGAAGGGAGGGAAGAGATTGGGAATCAGTAGCACGGCTGAGAAAGATGAAGCTGTGAGAGTTGTCTTCAGACTGAATATAGCGAAGCATGATTTGAGGTTTGAACCTGGGGGAGCAGAGGAGACATAGATGAGCTGTGTAGAATGCTGTTGGGAGGTCAGTGGGAATGGGAGTCCAGAAAAGATGATTTGGCTTCAGGGTGGGTTGTGGATGTCCTTTGAGAAAATGGTCTCGGGATGGTGATGCATTTATTTATCCATCCAAGGCAGAAATCCAGGAGTTATCTTTGATTTCTCCCATACCACTTGTCCCTGCAATACACATAAAGTGGTGTTAAATTTACCTTCTTAAGTGGGACACAAAAAAACAAACTATACAAGAATAATTGATAAACTGGACTTTATCAAAGTTAAAATCTTTTGCTCATCAAAAGATACTCTTTAAGAAAATGAAGACAAGCCACAGCCTTCTAACACACTCACTCATTTGACCACTTCTTTCTATTTCCACTGCTGCCTTCATTTACAACATATATCTAATTATGTATTTATATATAAATTCACTGTATAAACTTACAGCTCAATAAGACAAGCAATCCAAAGAAAAATGGGCAAAAGATTTGAACAGACACATTATTAAAGAAGATATAGAGATGGCAAATAAACATGAAACGATTCCTGGTGTCTTTGGCCATTAGGAAAATGCAAATTAAAACTCCCTCGAGAAAGCTCCAACACACTCAATAGAATGGCTAAAATGAAAAGACTGACAATACCGAGTGTTGGTGACGTGGAGCTCCTGGAACCCTCTGGCATCGCTGATGGACTCAGAGACGAGCCTTGGAGTTCAAAACCAACTTCATGGGGTCATTTTCCCGAGTTCCCCTCCCTCTGCTATCTCCTTGGTTCCCTGGCACTGCCTTTTAGTTTAGCTGCCAGAAAACCAGGGCTTTATTTACCCTGTTCTTCTGGGCACTTCCCATCTAGTCCAGACCTAACAGTGGGAGAACAGAGGAACAAATACTGGAATTTGCCCCCTGTTCTTAGTCACACTCCCGATTAGAGAGGAAGGTTCCTTTACTCACTGCTTTAGGTTCCTGTAGACCCCTTCTTTCCCACTCCTTCAGCCTGAACCAGAGAGCTTTTCCTGGAAATCTGTGGTGTCCACTTCAGGTTTTGGGCTGCCTTGAGTCCACGCAGAGTCTGCATGGACTCAAGGTGGTACTTTGAATTCAGTCTTCTACACCAGTCTGTCTCTAGTATTTCCTTTCTTGATCCCTCAAATAGCTGCTCCATGAATTGTATAGATGCTTTTTATAGTTGTAAAGGTAGAGTGGACCCATTACATTTTACTGGAACCAGAACTTCTGGATTTCTTTTTTATCTTGCTATGCAGTCATTGGGCTTCTTGAGTGTGTATCTGTTGTCAGTTTTGGAAAATTTTCAGACAAAGTACTTAGTGAAGATGGGAACCCCAACAAAATAAATAGAGCATTAAAACTAGCCATGGGTTATGCCCTATTTGCTTCTCCTTGTCTGGAATATTGATTAGTCTTACACTTTCTGTGTCTGTCTTCTGCATCTTTTGCTTTCTTTTTTTATAATTTCTATCTTTCTGAACATTCTGTATAATTTCTGTAAGTTTACTAATTCTCTCTGGGTGTACCTTTTCTGCCCTTAAGCCATCCATTAAGTTATTTTTTATTTTGAGAAATATTTTGTTCTTTTTCAGTTTTGTTTGATCATGTCAGTTTCTTACTCTGTTCTCATTTTCAATCCCTTTTATTTCTTTAAGCTTATTAAACATTTATTCCATATCCCATCTCTAATAATTCCAATATCTGAAGGCTTTAAAAGTCTGATTCTGCCATCTTTTATTTCTGAGGGTCTTACTTATGGGCTTTGCTTCCCTGAGGATTTTCTCATTTTTGCCCATGAGTTCATATCTCTTGGAACTTTTTGTGAGAATTATTTTGAGGCCAAGGCTGTAGTGAATTTTTTCCAGAGAAGATTTACATTTATTTATTTTTTTTGTTAGTGTTCTGTGGCCATTTTTAGTGTGACTACTTCAACTTAAATTTTTGACCATTCAGTAGCAATCCTTTATGAGGGCCAGCTTGTGGTTGAACTTGGCAGGAAGATTTTCCTTTCTTTCTCATAGCCAAGTTTTGAGACTAGTGGTTTTCATTATAGTTGCAGAGATTTGTGTTTGTGGTGTGTGTGTGTCTGTGTGCAGATGGGTTTCTGTCTTGATCCCCTTTGTAGTCCTCATTTATATTAAGAGGGAGGGGTATTTATTATACTTTCCACCTTAGGCTGAACCTTACTTTTGTCTTGTATTCCTTGCGCCCCATTAGATTGGGAAACTGAAAATTGCATTGGGCTACGTAAGTGCCTTCAAGGAGAAAGCTAGTTTTTGTGTTCTGGTTACCCTGTTGGGTGCCTATCTTCACTTAGTTCTTGGTCTTAATCTTATTTTCTTGCAAACTCATTAATGTATTTATTTGAGAAGATAAAAAAAAGTCCATTATTTACCATTGTTTTCAACGGAGGATCAGGAGGGTACTTAGCTTGTCCTATTGCCAGAAAAGGAATTTGCAGCTGCACTTTTTTCCAAGTTTCAGTTAGGCTGATTTAGTCGCTATTCTTCCAATTTTGCATGAGCATTTTATACGCCTGTACTTTGCTCAGGCTGTTTTCCCTGCTTAAAATCCCATATCTTCTCCCCCCCTCCCCACCCCAGCCAAATCCTGTTCATCCCGCAGTGTTCACTTCAAGTCCCACCCCTTGTAGATGCTTCTCTTGAACGCCCTAGCTCAGTAGTTCCCAGATGTTTGGAATGTTTGTACCAGTAAAAATCTTAAAAACAAATTTGTGGAGCCACATAGAGGTGATCATCTCTCACCATTAGTTTTGAAAAGAACTTACATTTTTGCATCAGAAAGCAGGAGGAACTAGATGCCAGATTAAGGACCGTTATAAAACTTGAGTTAAACACCTCTGAATGGAAAACACACAACACTGCCCCCGTTCCGCCTCATTTTGCTGCTGACCGGAAAGAGCCTCGCTGCAGACTGTCTACAGATAATCAGACCCACGGCCTTAGCACACAGTGAGGTCTTCAACTTGTGAGGCCATAATCATGTTTGACTGTTTACATTTTATTATGTTCTGTTTCCTGGGCTAGGTTGTAAGCTCCTTAAGAGCCATTATATGTATGTAGATTGCTCATAAATATGTGTTGAATGAGTTAAATTTAGATGCCTCCGATGATAGTTGAAACTTAGAAATATTTATAGAGCATACATCTGAGTAGATCACAGCTCTGAATGTTATTTCTTGAGGAAAAAGTTTTAATACCGAGTATGAATCACGAGTCTTACTCATCTTCAGGGAAATTCATTGCACAAATTTACAAAATGCTTGTTAAAAGCCAGGCCTTTTATTAGGGCTGAGACTACAGACATGAAGTGAACAAGGTTCCCAGTCTAGCCGGTAATGTGTATGTATAAGTAGAAAGCCGAGAATTCCACCTGGGAAGCCTTATAATAAAGCTTTGAAACAAGTTTTGTAACAATGTAGAGAGAGCAACTTAGTTTTGTAAGGGAGTCGGAAAGGTCCCCAGAGAGGAAGAGGCATTTGTTTGTTCATTCATTTATTCATTCACCTGGGAAATATCTAAGTGCCTACTACTTGCCAAGCACTATTCTAGATGCATCTTGAACATGACGCTGTTTGGACATAGAGCACATTTTAGGCAGGGAAATTGTGATTAAGAACATATCCTTTGAAGTAACAACAGATCTGGGTTTCAGTTCAGTGTCACTTGCCAGATATTTGTCATTGGGCAAGCTATTTAATTTTTACACAACTGTTTTGTAAAATCCGGAAATACTCCCTACCGTACAGCATTGTCATATGGATAAAATGAGGTATGGTGTATAAAGTGCTTAGTGCCGTGCCCAGCCCTTCTGAAATAGCTCAATAAATGGTCAATATATACAGAAGGCATGGGCGGGGTGACTGGAACGGAGGGTGTGTATGGGGTGATGGCAGGAAAGGCTAACGGCACGAGCTGTGGTTGAATGTGAACAACCTTGCATGTTGTGCTCATGAGTATCTCTTAATTCCTGAATGCTTTTGGGAGCCTTGGAGGAGATATACATTAGATTTTCTAAGCAGTGTGGCGGTGTGCTGAGCTGTAAGGCAGGAGTTAGGGAGCGTGAATTCCAGAGCTAAACTGCCTGGGCTCTGGTCCCAGCTTCCTCCTTTCGTAAGTGCCTGACCTCAGGCAAGTACTTTATCTGTACCTTGTTTCTTCTTTGGTAAACTGGATAATAAACATACCTATCATTCATGTTTGCTTTTATGCTCTTTGGGCCACTTTGTTTTTAAAGCCCTGGAACCATTTGTTAGAGGAAATCTTATTGAAATTTAGACATGAAACAGTAAGAGGACGGTCCTGTGTGGTGGGTCCCTTTCATTCCTCTTGCCGCTTGTCTCAGGCCTGTGAGACAGTCTGCCCCTCACTGAACACCGGTGTGCTAGAGCAAGTCATGTCTGAATGCCCTTCACTTCCGTATGTGGTGGATGTTCAGGACAAAGAACTTCTACAAATTGGGAACTTGGGAAATTAGCATTTGTATTAATCTAAGTCAATATTTTGATACAGAAATATTAACTTTCTATTAACTAGAATGACTTCGTAATTTGCAAAAAAAGATTTTGCAAAAGAGCTACAAGGCATCAGAACTGGAAGGGATCTTTCTTGGTGATCTGTTTACACTGGAGGAAATTGGATTTTAGAGAGGGAAGTTTTTAAAGCTGTGCTGCAGCCAGTCCCCTTGCGCTCCTGTTTCAGCCCTGCTAGCCCACTGTTGTCTCTCATTTCTTAGCCGGCTCATTGTCAGGACCAGGGCTAGCAGATCATTTGCACTTTTCTAGGACTCATGTTTCTTACGTCTCTCGCTGATTTCCAGTATGTTTTCTTGGCTTTAATGTTGACTTTGCTCAGAAATATAACTGGGTGAGTCTGTGGATTGTTTTTTTGTTTTTCCACTTGGTCTTGAATCCCCGAGAGCACTTGAGGGCCTGAACTGATTTGGTTCTGAAATGGTTTTCCTCGTAGTGATACGTTTTAATAGCTGTGGGTAAGTACCACCTCAGTAAGTCTAGGGCACAGGGAAACTGTGTGAAAAAAGTAAAGACGCTCTAAATAAAAGTGGGCATTTTATTATTTACCTCAGTGAGTAAGCACACCCACTGTAGCGGAAAATCTTATGGAAATTAAAGTTGTTTTCCTGCCTGTCAATGATCTTTATATTCGGGCAATAGCAGACACTTGAGTGGGTGTCGTGGCAGGTCCCGTAGAGCATGGACCCCCACACTCTGGATCTAAAGGTCCCACAGTCATTCTCTCCAGCTCTCCCACAGCCTCCGGGCTCTTCCAGTCTCCCAAGGACCGCAGACCCCGTGTTGAATTTTCTCTGTCTCATCTCAATGGGCTCTTCCTACTTGTACATGGCCCAACACTGATCACCTTTCAGTTTTAAGCACTATTGTTTAACAAAGTGGGTCCCAAGCCTGGCTGGCTATGTACCGTGATCACCTGGAAACCTTAAACTTGTTTTCCTGGGACCCCACCCTAGACCCTCTGAATCAGAGTCCCTGGGACCTGGGGATCTTATTTTCAAAAGGTTCCTCCTGTGATTTTGATCAGAGTTCACAGACCTAACTAAGTTCTAGAACAAGTCATGTAACTTGACTCCAACACTGTGACTCAGTTCTGGATTCTTAGGGGAGAGGAGCTGATTGACTCAGCTTGTCAGAGATCAATCCTGGTCCCTTTTTTTTTTTAAAGAGAGATTCCTATATTTTGCTACTTAGTGATGGATGAAATTATAGCAACTTTCAAGCTGTGTTCCCACAGAACTTTGGTGTTTCATGAGTTGCTGTTAAAATGGAATGATGTTGGATATTTTCCTCCAAGTGATAGGAAAAATAAACAACTAAATGGACACAATATTTCCATTCTAAGTAAAAGTTTCCTTTGTTGAACAGAAATTCTTAACTGTGATGTAATCAGATTCATCAGTTTTTCACATTATGGTTTGTACTTTTGACGTCATGTCCTTAGCTATCCAAATCTATGTTTTTTTTTGGCTTTGGATACTATCAGGGAAGGAGCACACGGAGATTAGAGGGAAATGGAAGAATTGTAGATACAAGAGAGAGGATAAAATCATCTCAATTTCAATTCCAAATTCTTTTCTGCATAGATGGTCATGTTGTCTGCAAATAGGAAATAAATGATTTCTTCCCTTCTTGTCTGTATCCCTTTTGTTTCTTTTCCTTGCCTTATTGTCCTGGGTAGGCTCTCTAGTGTGATGGAGAGGTGGTGAGGGTGGAAAGCCTTGCCTTGTTCCCAGTCCTAGAGGGAGAGGATTCAGTCTTTCACACTTAAGCGTAATGTTAACTACAGGTTTTTCATAGAGGTCCTTTATTAAATTGAAGAAACTCCCCTCTACTCCTGAATTTTTAACATGAATGTGTTACATTTTATGAAATGTTTTTTTCTGCATAATTGATATAATTGTGACTTTTCTTCTTTAGCCTATAAATATGGTGTAGACTGTATTGACTGATTTTCAGTGTTGAGCCAGCGTTCCATCCCTGGAATAGATGCAACGTGGTCATGGTGTATATTGTTGAATTCTATTTGCTAATATTTTGTTAAGGATTTTTGTGTCTTTATTTGGGGAGGATATTGGGCGATAGTGTGAGTGTGTAGAATTTGTTTTATTTTTTTGGGACTGTCTTTGGTTTTAGTATCAGGGTAATTCTAGCCTTGTAAAATGAGTTGGGAAGTATTTGCTCCTCTTCTGCTTTATGGAAGATACTGTATAGAATTGTTTAGTAGAATTCTTCAGTGAAACTATCTGCACCTATCGAGGTGATCATTTGACTTTTCTTACTTAGTTTATGTAGTTACCATTTCTGATGCTCTTTATTTCTTGGTATAGATCCATATTTCTGTTTTGAGCAATTTGATTATGATGTGCCTTAGATTTCTTCCTGTTTCTTGTGTTTGGGGTTTGTTGAGCTTTTATGATCTGTGCATTTATAATTTTCATCAAATTTAGAAAGTTTTTGACAATTATTTCCTCCAAACATTCTTTCTGCCTGCTCCCCACTTTGGGGATTCCAGTTACTGGTACACTAGGCTGCTTGAAGTTGTCCAATAGGTCAATAGTTATGCTCTGTGTTTTTTGTGTTGAGTTCTTTTCCCTCTGTTTCATCTTGGATAATTTCTAAACAAATTCTTCAAGTTCACTAATCTTTTTTCTGCAATGTTTGCCCTACAGTTAATCCCATTTAGTGCATTTTCCATCCTTACACATTGTAGTTTTAATCTCAGAAAATTCAATTGGATCACTTTTGAATCGCCCATGTCTCTAACTTTTTGAATACATGGAATGCAGTTATAATCACTGTTTGAATAGTCTGTCTGCTCATTCTAACATCTATGTCAGTTCTACGTTGGCTTCAATTGATTGATTTTTCTCCTCATTATGGGTTGTATTTTCCTGATTCTTCGCATGCCTGGTAGTTTTTATTGACTGCCAGACATTGTGTATTTTACCTTGTTGGGTTTCAGGTATTTTTGTATTCTTATAAATATTCTGGGGATTACTCAAGGCAGTAATCTGAGGCAATGGTAGGCTTACGTCATTTATTTTCCGTCTCTTAAGAGATTTCTTTGCTTTGTTTCCTGATGTCTTATAAACCATTATTTAATATATTTTGTCAGTTAAGTTACTTTGAAAGAGTTTGATTCCTCTGGGTCTCGCTTTTAAGATTTGTTGGGTGGGACTGTGGCAGTGCTCAGTCCAGGGCTAGTTGTTCCCCATCCTAAGGGGATGCACTCACTGTGTGCCCTGTCCAGGGCAATTGCAATACAAATACCAGCAAGTTATTTTATGGATATTGATAAACTGATTCTAAAGTTTACATGGAGAGGCCAAAGACCCAGAATAGCCAACACACTATAGAAGGAAAAGAAAGTCAGAGAACTGACACTAACTGACTGTAAGACTTACTATAAAGCTACAGGAACCAACACAGGACAGTGTTGGTGAAAGAACAGACAAATAGATCAGTGGAACAGAACAGAGAGCCCAGAAATAGACCCACATAAATATAGTCAACTGATCTTTAGCAGGGAGCAAAGATAGTCTTTTCAACAAATGGTGCTGGAACAACTGGACACCCACATGCAGAAGACACAGACCTTCCTTACACCCTTCACAAAAAATTAACTCAAAATGGATCATGACCTACATGTAAAACACAAAACGATAAAACTCTCAGAAGGTAACACAGGAGAAAACCTAGATGACCTGGGGTATGGCAGTGACTTTTTGGATACAGCACCACAGGGACAGGCTATGAAAGAAATAACTGGTAAGCTGGACTTCATTACAGTTAAAAACTTCTGCTCTGCCAAAGACAATGTCAAGAGAATGAGAGCACAAGCCACAGACCGGGAGAAAATATGTGCAAAAGACACATTTGGTAAAGGAATGTCATCCAAAATATTATCCAAAATGTTACCCAAAAGAACTCTTAAGGCGCAACAATAAGTAAACAAACAACCTGACTAAAAAATGGGCCAAAGAGCTTAGCGACACCTCACCAAAGTGGATAGTTTCTTATTTTCTGAATTGCTTTTTAGTAACAGTATTTGAAATCTTAAGAGTTTTGAGTCTTTGAAATCAAAGCCTTTCATTGGTAAGGGGAAGCTATTTTACTTTTTATAATAAATAATAATATCCTTTATGTTGGTTTAGTATCATTTAGTTTACAAAGAAAGCACTCATTTTTCTGTCATTTGATCCCTGAAACATGATTTGAGATGAGCAAGGCAGGTGTTCTCTCTTGATGGAGGAGGAAGCTGATTGGTGCAAGTTTAAGTGGCTTGTTCTAATCATATAGTGAGTTAAGGGGATTTGAATCCAGGCCTTCGGGTGTTTAGCCTGGGGTTCCTTCCATAGAATCCCATGTGAGCCCTGTGAGAAAGTCTTGGTAAAAGACAGGTCAGGGCAATTAGTATTAATGGATGGGTTTTTTTATTTGATTTTAAACAAGCAGGATCTTACAGAAAAGTTGGCAGTACAATATAAAGAACTTCAAACAAACAAACAAAAAACCAAACATTTTTCAGTGAGGTGCTGACCTGATACCCCGTTACCCCTGAATACTTCAGTGGACTTTTCCTACAAACGAGGGCATTCTCCTATAAAACCACAATATAATCATCAAAATCAGGAAATTAACATTGAGTCCTTGCTATAATACGTCTAATTCTTTGACCCCATTCAAATTTCGTTAGTCCCTACATCATCTTTTATTACCACAAAGGATCCAGTTCAGACTCACCCATTACATTTAGTTGTCATATCTCTTTCCTTTAGAAGAGATCTTGAGTCTTTGTTTGATTTTCATCACCTTGACACTTGAAGATACAGGCCAGATATTTTTTAGAAGATCCCTCAATTTGAATTTGTCTGATGTTCCCTCAAGATGAGATTCAGGTTAAGCATCTTTGACAAGAACGTCATGGAAGTGGTGCTGTGCTTTTCTCATTGCGTTCTAGTAGTTTGTCCCTTTACTGATGACCATCACTTTGATGACTTGATTAAGGTAGTTTTTGCCAAACCGCTACACTGAAAAGTTACTTTCCCCGCGTGCAATTAATAAGTATTTTGTGGGAAGGTAATATACTCCATTTCTCATTAAATTTTCAATTTATTCACATATATGTCAATGTGGACTTGGTTTCCTGGTTTATTTGAAGGTTCATTATCTGTTTATATCATTATTGATTTTGATTCTCAAATTACCCCAGATTTGGCCAGTGAGGGAGCCTTTTCAAGCTGGTCTTTTTGACATATTTCCATCATTCTTTAAGCAAGTCTTTGCTTTATGGCACAGTAAGATGTTCCAAGCTAATCTTGCACTTTCTCTGCCCCAGCCCTGGGATCAGCTGTTTCTCCAAGAAGTCCTGGTTCCTTTCCCAGGAGAATTATATTTAGAAGCCAAGGTCTGCGTACTGGGTACACTCGTTGCTTTTGGGGTGTTGCTGCTGCTAGGCCCAGTCAGTAAACAGAGGTAAGAAATATGGGTGTGTTAAAGTCAGGTGACATTTACATTCTATTTCTCCATATATTTATTAAAAACCTTGAGTTCATACGAATGTCTCCAGTTTAAATCCAGTTCCAGAGCATTCATGCTAGTTTTCTGCTAACTTCACCTGTGAGAAAGCAGGCAGTCCTCACTGGTCTTGGGCTCTGATTAGGCATACTGCCCCTTCCTCCCCCACCCCATTTCCATTCTCACCTTGTTTTCCTAGGATTACACTGCCTACTGTGGTGGTTTGACATGCCCTGCCCTCCCCACTGCCCAGTGGGTGCCCTCCTTGCCCAGCTTGGACTCTGACTTCCGTCATGCTGGACAAGCCTTCCCCCACCCCACACAGTCAACCGACTCACCCCTGCCTGGGCTTCCACACCCTGCTCTAGGGTCCTTGTGCTTGGACATGCCCTTCACCCTCTTAGGCTCGGACACCCATGCCCTCTGTGGGGCACCCTTCTCACCCCACTCGTGTTTCACCATCCCAGGCCTGGCCGCCATGTGCATGAATGCCCTTCTCACCCCGCTCTCGTTCTGGTTCCCTCTGCCAGGCTGCTTCCCCCAGGGGATGCCTTCCTCCGCCACTTGGATTTGACCTCGGAGTGCCAGGCTGCTCCTCAGCATGGGTGTTCTCCTGCCCTGCTCATGTTCCGACATCGCTTGTCAGGTCACCTCTTTGTAGGGACATTTCCTCACCCTGCTGAGGCTCCGACACCCCACACCGGCCCTTTGCCAACACGGACACCTACCTCGCTCTGCCCATGTAACAGCTTTAGGACTAAATTGTTCAGAAGGAGCAGAGGAGAAGTTAGGGAAGGGGAGGCCTTAAAATTCTCTTCAAGGACAAAATGTTTATCAATAATGACATAGATCTGATCTTTGCAAATGCTGTTAATATGGTTGAAGGGTCTAGATTTTACACTGTAGCTCAGCACAGGAAAGAATTGCTTAAAACCGATGGGGGGTTCGGCCTGGTGGCTCAGGTGGTTGGAGCTCCATGCTCCTAACGCCAAAGGCTGCCGGTTCAATTCCGTCATGGGCCAGTGGGCTCTCAACCACAAGTTTGCCGGTTCGACTCCTGCAAAGGATGGTGGGCTGCGCCCCTGCAACAGACAACGGCAACTGGACCTGGAGTTGAGCTGCGCCCTCCACAACTAAGATTGAAAGGACAACAACTTGACTTGGAAAAAGTCCTGGAAGTACACACTGTTCGCCAATAAAGTCCTGTTCCCCTTCTCCAATAAAATCTTTTAAAAAACCCAACAAAATAACTGATGGGGTACTTACTTCACATTGCCAAAGAGTGTGCAGGCTCTGTTTTTCTGCTCTGAATGCCTCTAAGCTTTTTCCAGTTAACTTTTGTGCATTGTGGCATCAGGATCTTTCCATAGGGAGATATGGAAAGGTAAAGCTTTGTAACTCCTCTCACAGCAGTATCTGTGCATCTTTATTAATCTGATCCTGAGAGCTTTATTAGAAATGAAAAGCAAAGTGTAAAATCTTGAAACGACTTGTTTGTGTAATTACACAACTAAGTTAATCATTTTCTAACAAGTCTCAACAATGACTGCATTCTTCTATGGAGGTGTTAACTTGTTGTGGGTTAGAAAGCACCCTTTGATACAGCATTTTCAGCCTGGAAAAATGGCTTTAATTTCAGAGTCCACTGAAACAAATGGAGACTTGTTGGAAATATTAACACTACCTTTTTGCTTGTTTGTCTAGCTTAAAGGAATCAATGTTTATTAGGTGATGTTTGCTAGCATGTTCTGAAGTACATACAGTTTCTTTTGGCTGTGTTGTCAACTTTAAGACAGTTCAATTGGTGTGGTATTTGAAATATTATACCTTAAGCCCCTTCAGCATATAGGTTTGTAATTAAAGAAACAGTGTGCTGAAGTCAAATCATTAACTCTAGTCTATAGAGAATAGGTTGCTGTTTTGCTTGGTGAATACTAGCTGGGTTGAAGATCTGACTGCTGTGAAATGAGTAACATTGTGTGTGCTTCAGTTCCTAGCTTTAAATAACACTTAGAGGGGAGGAGGACCTAGCATTATGGGATGGTTACCATAGGCAGCAAGAATTCATTTTGTGAAGAGTGTGCGTTACATCTTTCTCCTAATCTCATAACATGTTGTAATTGAGGAAACATAGACCCTAATTGAAGGCTGATGATCCAGCAGCGTGATCAATAGCATGATGCTCTAAAAACAAAACAGAACAAAACACACAACAGCAACAACCCAGAAAACCATTAAGCTTTCCTGCTGCCTGAAGATTGTCCAAGCCTTTGTCTGTTTCCTGACTTCAAGCTGAGTGTACTTAATCATTTTGAGAACATGGCCCTGAGCACTGAGCGTGGCCCTTCCAGTGAGTCACTGAGAATTGTGTTCAGAAGAGTGGTATTGAATAGAAATGCTCTCTTGGCTCACTTTCAGGCTTCATTCTCCCAGAAGTTAAGAACTGAGCAGGCCTCCCTTCTTTCAAACACGTTTTAGTTGTTTGTGCATCACTTTTGCGTATTTAAGAGCTGAGGCTGTTGTCAGCAGGTGTGATTTATTGATACCTTTGACTCCGAAGGAAAACATCTTTAAAGATTAATGGTCGCGTGTCTTCAGCAGGTTACGTCTTGTCAGGGAGAGAGAGAAGGGGAGCTGGAAACTACATGTCAGATGTTGGAGGAACCTTGTTCCTCAAACATTTATTGTGTGAAGAGTGGGACTAAGGTTATAAGACAGTGGGTGCCCTCAAGGAGCTGCCAATCTGCTGGGAGGACAGATATTTAATCAGGTACGCTGGTGGTTCTCCACCTTGCCTGCACAGTGGAATAAGTTGAGCTTAAAAAAGTACCGATACCTGGAGATTCTGATTTAATTGTCTTGGGTGTGGCCCAGGCATCAGGACTTGCAGAAGCTCCCCAGGGAATTGTAATTGCATCAGGGTTGACTGGTATGAGCGACAGGAGTGGGGAAGCACAGGGTGCCCTCTGCACAGAGGAAGGGAACAACCCAGTCGGGGCCATGAGTGCAGGGGATGGAGAAGGCTTCCCCGAGAGGAGGAAGTGCCTGAGCTGAGGCCTGATGGATGAACTCGTCCAGTGCAGAAGACTAGACTGTTCCTTGCTGAAGAGCAGCTGAATATTGTAGAACAGGAGAGTGGTTAGTGCTTTGGGACGATCCTTGCTCATTCTGCTACTTCCTTGCTTTGGCTTTGACCAGTTTGTCCCCTGAGTTTCAGTGTCCTCATCTCTACGCTGGGAGTAATACCTACAGGGTTGTTGACGATTAACTGCAGTAATGCATGTAAAGTGCTTTGCCTGGCACATAGGAGAAACAGTAAATTGTGGTAGCTTGGTAATGTTAGTAGAGAATCAGAGCATTGTTTGTTCAGAGGGCTACAAGTATAACAGTTCTGTACGGCTGGATCTTAGGGCGCAAGACTGCAGGAGTTGCGTGTGGGCGGCAAAAAAAGATACTTGGCAGGCAGGCAGGGTTTCAGATCATGGAGGTACAGGAGTGCAAGTCAATTAATAATGAGATATGGCAGGACGAGGACATTTCTGTGGTAATATGTTAAGCTATATCATTAAGTGTTCTGGGGAAACCTGGGTCCGTACTGGAAAATTGGCTCCGAATATGGCATTCTCAGCATCATTACATGTACTGAATTAGCAGTGAGTGTTAATAGGACAGAAATAGTATTTTCAGTTCCTTAAGCCAACTAGTTAAAAATATTGAGCATCTTGAAGAGTAATGGAACAAACAAGCAGTCTCAAGGAAGTCCCAGAGATTCTCTGGAAATGGTTAGGGTCTCCGTTGTTTACAGGCTAAATGAAAATATTAAGTAAGAGTCGCTTGGCCGTTTGAATTTAGAGGACACACTTTTGAATTTATTTTTTGATCTGCAGAGAAATAGAAAATGCTTCCATCTGCACTGGCTTCACTGGCCCTTAAAATAACTTATGTATATTTGTTGGTATGTTACATAACTTGTCACAACATTCGTCACCACTTCTTTCATAAGGCAACATGTAAACGACCGTGGATGAACATGACTATAACTTATAATTATAGTCCAGTTTGTTCTTCGTGTTTTTGTAGGCTTTTTGCTTTTCATTTTCTCTTTTAAAAGAGATTTTCATAATCTTTGGCTCCATGTACTAGAACTCCGGCAGCTATTTGAACTGAGTAAGAAGCTTATGTAGTTTTGCCATTATTACTCTTTAGAGTGAGGCAGTAACTGTGGATAGCAATGGAGGGAAAGTAGTAAGCGTCATTGCTTCTACAGTGCCTCTTTCTTTGAAATCTATCTTGTATTGTAAAGGCACTGTTGAAATGATCGATTATTGAGGCATGCCCTACGTGTATTTTATGTTGTATGTGCTGTTACTTGGAAGAAAAATTCCACTTAACTAGATCTTTGGTTCTTAGTGTGATCACTAGTCCAGCAGCTCGGTATGACCTGGGTACTTGTTAGAAATGCTCGTTCTGGGGCCCCACCCCAGGAACTCTGGAGCTGGGGCTGGAAGTCTGCCTTTTAACCTGTTGTAACTTGAGACTCATGGGAGTGTATAACACTCCTATCATTTATTGAAATCGTTTTGGCCCCAGGAAGGCTAATCAGTACTGTCTTTATTCCTTCTCCTCAATATTTGTGCCAGGCACTGGTCCGATACCTGGAAGACACTAGCGCCTGTGATAACAGTCCCGGCTCTTCTGCAGTCTCCATTTAGAGTAGGGAGATGGACAGTTAACGAGACTGTGGTAGGGACGATACAGAAAGTGAAGACTAGATGGACTTTCTGAGGAAGTCAAGTGTAAGCTGAGTTTGGAACGACAGGAAGGGGGCCACCTCCATGAAGATCAGTATAAGGGGCAGTAAGATAGGAATGCGTTTGGGGTGCTGGACGAGCAGAAAAAGGCCAGTGGGGCTGGAATGCAGTGGGCAAGGGCGAGAGGCCTCTGCCAGATCACGTAGGGCCTTATAAGGACTTTAAAAAAATTTTTTTTAGCTCCTCTGTTTTTTTGTTGTTGTTTGTTTTAAATTGTGGTAAAATACACATAATGTAAAACTTACCATCTTTACCATTTTAAGTGTACAGTTCAGTGGTAGCAAATTCATTCATATTGTCGTGCAACTATCACCACCATCCATTTCCAGAACTAAGACTTTGAATGCTATGGGAAGCTTTTGGGAGGCTTTGAGTAGAGGGCTGATAGAACCTGACCTTTAGAATAACAGGATTACTGGCCACTAAATTGAAATCTGATTATAGGAGGGCAAGGCAGGAAGCAGGGAGAGCAGTCAGGACAGTACTGCAGTAACCTCAGTGAGGTGAGGTGAGGTGAGGTGTGGTGTGGTGATGTGTCACGATGGTCGGGTTGGGGAGGCTGAGAGACAGGGAAGTGCTGAGGTATTTTGATGATCAAGTACACAGAATTTGCTGATTGGTTGACTGTGGCACCTAAACGATTGTGGCATATAAAATAGAGGGGTCAAGGATGACACCAAGCTGGTCGGTCTCAAAACTGGTGGATTTCAGGAGATGCAGGTTTGAGGAAGAAAAGCACCATTTGTTAAATGAGAAATGCTTTCTAGATGTCCAAGCGGAGATGTTGAGTAGGCAATTGGATAAGGGAACCTGGAGGCAGGGAAGACGTCTGGTTTGCGACGGGACTTTGAGGCTTGCCAGCATTAAAGCCATGAGACTGCATGAGATCATCTAAGTAATGTGTAGACAGGAGAGGTCCAGGACTAAGTGTGAGGGTAGGAATGCTTACCTGAGAAGAAATTAGCGAAGGAGCAGCCAGTGAGGTCGGAAGAGTACTAATGGCGAGTGATGTCCTGGAATCCCAATGAAGAAAGTGTTTCAGGAAGGGGGGCAAATTGATCACCTGTGTCAAATGCTGTTGAGAGGTTGAGTGAGAGAAGCACTGAGGATTGACCATTTTAGCAAGTCGTTGCAGTGGTGTGGTGGGCTCAGAAGCCTGGTTGACGAATATTAATGAGAGAAAGGAGAAGAAGCCGAGAGAATGAGTATAGCCAATGCTAGGACATTCTTCACGTGGAGGGATGACAAGTCTGTACACGTCACCCTAACTTAGTGGCCCTGGTTAATGCGTTGGAGCTCCCGGCTTTAGACATTTGGAATGGAACACCTTTGCATGCTCATGTTTGTTATTTCAGTTTTTTAAATGGGGAAAAATAAACTTAAGAATGGAAATTTGGGTAAAAAAAAAAAGTGTGGAAGCTCTGAAGAACCTTGATGGAGTCCGAGAGTCCTGTAAACACGTTTTGAAAGCCAGTATCTTAATCCAGAGGAATAAAATTCTGAGATGAAATTCAGCCAGTTGCAAAATAGACTTGAGAAAGATTTATTTAGGTTTTAAAGGGAATCTTCCTGGAATGTGTGGTGGCCAAAGGATGCTGACTTTCTAGGTCTTTTTGTACCTTCTTGCAGGGAAAGAACACAGATTTTTTTTTTTAAGGCTCTTAAAACTTCAGTTTACCTTGTTTTATTTAGGTTTTTTTTCTTTTTTTTTTTTTGAGTGAGGTGCTCTGATTTAGAGTCTAATTTTAAAATTCTGTTTGACAAGGTATATTTAAATACCTGGAGTTTTAGAGCAGCCAGCTCTTTTCAGCTGTAGGTACTTATTTAAAGCAAAAGCCTAAGTTTCTCTTTAGTGAAGAAATGAGGATCCTTCCTAAGAGAAATAAGTAGCTTCCTGATTGACAAAACACACGTTTTTCTTTTACTCCAAAAGAAGTAGAGGGAGTATTACTACCATATTTTATTGACTCTAAGATACCATTATTTATAAGATGCACTATTATATGTATTATCAAGAAAGAAAAAAACATGCTGCCATTTAGAATTATAAGATGCAACAGATTGTAAGACGTGAAAATGTGGGGAAAGAAGTCCATCTTAGAATTAATGAAACACAGAATTTGAGTGCCAGGAGGTGTGAATTCTGGTTCTGGCTGTTTCTAAGGGACTGACAAGTCCCTTAGAAACTCTGCTTCAGGTTCCTCATCTGTATGGGGGTGTAATGCCTGATGCACCAACCTCATGGAATTATAATGAGGATGAAATGAGATAAATGAGGTGATTATTTTGAAAAATGGAATCTACTAGGTAAATTCAAGGTATTAACTTCATTAAAATGAAACCTTGAATCTGATTAGGCAACTCAGAACGTTTCCTCTCTGAGCTTTGTTGTCAGGTTTAAAATGGAATTCATTTATAGACATTTGAAAGCACAACATTTTCTTCTGCTGAATGATTTTCATTCAATCTGGAAATAATATCTCTTTATTGTCCTTTCAGAATTAAAGAGAAAAGAGAAAATACAAAGATAATACAACCCCGATGTTCTCATCACTCAGAATTAACTGTTCACATTCTGTTAGTGCTGTGATCTTTTCAAAACTTACCATGAGATATTTATGACATAGACAGGTAAACAGATGTAACAGTGCACATTTGTGCGCTTGCTCTGCCAGTGCAGGTGAAGGCCCCTGTGTGGGAAAGTGTCTCACGTTTGGATCAGGGTCCTCTTTCACAATAGCCTGGAGAGACAGGCTGCTGCTTCTCTTGTTTCAGTCTTTAAAGCCTCTCAATAAGCAAGTTCACTTCATCATATGAGTGTCTTATCCTGGAAACTGAGGGAGAAGGTCACTTTGTGCCAATGTTGCCTTGCTTTGAGCTTCCTCAGGATTCTACCTGTGGTTTTAGAGAGCCAGCTGCGTAAAGGAGAAATGTGACGTCCATAAAAGCGTAATAATGACTTGCCACTTGTGTCCCAGACATTGTACCTAGACAATTTTTGTGTGTTCTTTTTAAGTGTCACCATCATTTTTCTGGTTAGGTGTGGCTCAGAGAAGTTGAGTAACCTGCCCAAGGTTGCACAGCCACGAAGCTGTGGAGCTCATGAGGTTAATCAGGGTCTGCTTTATACCACAGCCTGCATGTTCTGGAACCATGCTGCTCTGTCCTTGTCAGTAATCATGATCTGTTTCCTTTGTAGGCAAAACCCAGAGACCACGTTTGAAGTATATGTCGAAGTGGCCTATCCTAGGACAGGGGGCACTCTTTCAGGTATTTGCATCTTTGATTATGATATGGTGTGTTTGTTTATTATATGAGATAGCCATGCACATGGGAATATTCTAAACTGTTATTTATCTGTAAGTATGTTTTAGTGTTTTTCCCTTTTATTTGTGCCCACATCATCGTCGGGAATGGAGAACAAGCACAGTGAACAATTTAAATTAGAGTCATTGCCATAACAGGCTAGAAGTGTGGCTTTAGTCATTGTAATAATTAGGTTTTGGTTGGTATCTTTCACGGATGCCCAGAAGTCACCTATTTAGGAGGAAATACTGTCATCTTGCTAATGAGGAAGGCTTAGAATTAGGTTTCAAAATATTATAAGGGATATGTGTATTTTATTATATAATACAACATATTAAGGGATATAATAATAAGGGAAATCTCTGTTACTAAATGGGTTTAATTTAGTACATTTTTTGTCTGCTGGTAAAAGAAGGTTGGAAATTAGTTGAAGGAAACACCTCCTTTGGCTTTAGCTTTTGGACTGATTTGGGCGTGTATTCCTGGACGATGAGGTCTTAGACGAGGTTAGAGTATGTTGCGCAGGCTGAATATGTCACTTCTTGACCTAAGATCCTTTTTGGTTAATGAGAAAAAATAACCTTATGACCCAGTGTTCTTTTTCTTGATGTCTAAGAGAGGGATGCATTTGCCAAAGACATGATAGGGAGCAACTCTTGTTCCGCACACACACATACACGCACGCACGCACGCGCATATTTTATTTGGTGTTTAGGGAGAGTGATTGACTTGGATTACAAACTTGGAGTAATCAGGATTTCAATGGTAGTTGCACCCCTAATTGGCTCTACAACCTTGGGCATATTTTCTCTTTCATTATTTAATTAGATTGCGGTACTCATAAAAATAGCTGCCTTTCAGTGAGTTTGTGTTCTCCTACATGCTCGATATTTATAGTCCTTACAATAAACCCTTAAAAGTAGTCGGTGGCATCTCCATTACACCTGTGAGAACGTAAAATATCAGAGAGGTCAAATGACTCCTTACCAAATCACATCGCTGCTATGTGGAGTAGCCAGGAGTTTTGGTCCAAGAACTCTTCCCTCTGCTATGTTACCGTCTTGAGGACCTTGGCCACGTTGTACGCGTCTCTCTCTGTCATTTTCAGGGCTTTCTACAACGTCACCAGTGTTTGTTAAAATGAATGAATTTCTTATAAAAGCAAAAGTGAGATAACTGTGTGCGCTCCACTTTCTGGATTGTCTAAAGAAGGCGCGAAGCGTGTTACAACTGAGTGGGTGTCCTAGAGGTGGGAAGTTAACATCCATGTTAAGATATGCCTTAGTGTGCAAACCCTCGGATTGGAAGGGTTGCATGGTGCGTCTGTGCAGCAGCACCTACGTGGGCTGACCACAGAGTGGCCGTTTGATGATGGTTGTGATGTGACAGACATACTTAAGGACGACATCTTCTATTTCTACAGTTGCTAACGTTTCCCGTTTTAATGTTCTAGGGCTTTTTTTCCCCCAAAGTTAAAAATGAATTTTTTTTTTTGGGGGGGAATATGAACAAAATTTGAAAGTACAAATAAGATGGAAGAGTGGACAAAATGAAACATCTTTGTCTTATTCTCTGATCCCAGTCATCTGATTCCTCTTTCCTTCCTGCAGACAACTCCTTTCTTGTTGAATCCTTTAGTATACTATAAAAAACTTTTCATTTGGAGAATATTTTAAAAGATAAAAGTTGCAAAAATAGTCAAGTGCATATACCTTTTCCTTAGACTCATCAACTGTTACTTTGTGGCCATATTTGCCTCACTCTATACGTATATACAGATTATTCTTGCTGAACCACTTGAGAATAAGTTGCATTGTGACCCTTCTCCCCTAAAGTCTTCAGAATATATTTCCTAACATCAAGGACATTTTCTTGCATAACTCTAGTACAGTTATTGAGATAAGAAAATTTAACATTGATATAATGTCAGTTGTCCATATTTAAATTTAATTAGTTATCCCAATAGTGAGTGTCCTTTAGGGCATTTTCCCCTCTGATCCCGATCATACAGTCCATTTCGTTTCCCATCTATTTAGTTTCTGTATGGAATAGTTCTGTAGTTTTTCTTTACCTTTTACGACATATTCCTGAAGAATTTAGCTTTATTGTTTTGTAGAGAGCCTGTGGATTTGGATCTAATTGTATCCTGACGATGATTCAGGGTGTGGATTGGTGGCAGGAGCGTCTAAAACATGCTACTGCGTGTCATCAGCAGACACATGATATCTGTACTATTATTTGTGGGAAAAGTACATACAACTTATAGGTACAGTTTAACAACAAATTATAAAGCGAGTACCCATGTTACTGCTGTGTAGGTTAAGAAATAGAGAGTGGCCTGGTTCTAAGGAAATACCGTTCCTGCCAGAGGGCTCCCTGCCCTGGCCCTGTGCTTTAGAGGGCCTTGCTTTGGCCTCTTCGTGGGGCAAGGAGTCTGGGTGGCCTATGGGACGTGCCCACTTGGAGCCTGAACCCTTCCATCCTAGACCATGCTTTGAGTACCTAGGATTTCAGAATTTCTTGCCCAGATGGCCCTGAGCTTATTTCCAGAGCCTGTGAGTCTCTTCCTGGGGGCCGTCTTTCTGAGGGTAGACGGGGTTGCTGGTGTGAAAACTCTTAGGCCCAAGGGATGGCCAAGGGGGGCTGTTTGTGGGGAGTAGGGTATGGGGTAGAGTTTGGAGGTGACCGCATGCTTATGTGCGAGGTCCTTGGCAGTATGGGCTAGAGAGGGGGGGCTCCGCGCAGGGGGCCCGTGGCCAGTTTTCCCTGCACCACCAGGTTTTCACATGGAACTCCAAGGAATCCAGACGTTCTCAGTATGAATTTGGTTTTCCAGGCAGTTATAAAGGCATAGTTGTCATGATAGGAGGATAGAATTGTATTTTATTTAATAGTTTGTAAGCTTGTTTCATATCTTTTAAATATTTAGACACACTGGTATGTGGGCCTCTATTCCTGCTCTTGTCCAGGCCCTCTAAATGGTAGAGGTAGGTTTGACCAGGACCCCAGAGACCCCTCTCTCCCTTCCTCCAGAGGTACCTACCATTCTGACTCTAAGGTCATCATTTCTTTGTTTTTCTTTATAGTTTTAACATTTAAGTATATACCTCCTTGAAAAATGAAATTTATTAGTGTCTGATTCTGAATTTTATAGAAATTGAATTATTCTGTGTGTAGTTTTGCTTCTTTTTTGCTCAAGATTATGTTTATAGGGGTCACCCATGCTGTGTGTGGATGTAGTCCTTCGTTTTCATGGCTGTGTAATACACTCTAGGATTATATCACAGCTTATCCATTCACTGTTGCAAACCCTTGAAATTGTTCAGTTTTTGACTATTACAAACAGCGCTGCTGTGATATTTCTTATATGCGAATCCTGGTGCATGTCAACAGATTTCCATAGGATAGATAACCATACTTGATAACTGGATCACGGCAAACTTTGTTCAGAATTGACTGCTTGTCGACACTCCCTCCAGCATCGTTTGGTAGTGCTTATTGCTCTGCTGCTTCATCAGTCCTCTGTACAACTAGGTTGTTTTTTTTCGTTTGTTTGTTTTTGTTTTGCCACCCTTTTGGTTGTGTAGTAATATCTTTGTTGTTTTTATTTGCACTTTCCTGTTGATTAGTAAAGATTGAGCACCTTTTCATATGCTTATTGGCCTCTTGAGCAGCTTCTTTTTGAAAGTGCCCGTTTAAGTCTCTTGCTGTCTTTTATTGAGTTTTCTACTGTTTCCTTCTTGATTTAGAAGAAATTATTTAGAGATTATGCATATTAATTATCTGCTTGTATGCATTACGAATGTCTTCTCCCACTCAATAGTTTGTCTTTTACTCTCTCTGTGGTACCTTTGGTCAAAACTTATTGATTTTAATATACAGTGGCAGTATTTTCCTACCTTACAGACAAGATATTTTCCTATAAGAAATGTATAGTTTTGCCTTTCACATTTAGGTCTTTAATCTACCAAGGACATTAGAGGATTCACACCTAGAAAAGTTAAACTTTAACTTTGACTCCTTACCCATGATTTTTAAAAATTGGGAAACTAAATAAAGCTGAATTGCTAAGATATGCTACTCCTCTACTTAAAACATTTTTATAAAATGATCACATATGTCTAAAACATGCCTAACAAGTTACTTCCCAATAAAAAGATGACACGTGTGAGAAAGGCCAGTGAGAAATATTACTAGACTTTAAAGACAGTTCTTTTTCCCATCAACAACTTTTAACGTCTGTACTACTCAGGTGTGTATTGTAGACTCTCATGTGTTCTGTGCTCTGAAGAGCATTCCATGACACTCATGGAAGGGACATGTGATCTGTCAGTTCTACGGAGACATTGCATCAAGACCTATGACACTGAATGGGATACCTTCCCAACATTGTACAAATAAAATTGGGTAACCCAAACTGAACTCATGGTGCTAGCTACTTTCTCTGGAAATTTGTAAGATTTCCTAGTTGCTATTACCAGTGAATATGCTGCCACTTACTGTTTGATTTTAAGTACCTTTTGTCT